>NC_089912.1:36629228-37229228 GCF_040182565.1 Anser cygnoides | reverse complement strand
CTTTCACTGAAGCATGTCTCTTTGGAAGCATTAATGCCAGGAGAAACGGCACTCAGGTGGTTCAACACGAGACTATGCTGCACAGCCAGCAAACAGAAAGAGCCCTTTGTTTCACACCAGCCCCTTCCAAGCAGTTTGGTATTTCATTCATCTTTTTCCCCTTTCCTTGATTCAGGCTTACAAGTTGACCTGCACAATTTTATACAAAATATTCATTAAAAACAACAACAACGATAATGATAACATAGTCAGTTTCTGAAAAGAGGAAAAATAACACTGTCAAATACAGCATTTTATTTGCAATACTAAGCGGGAGTCAGGGAACATGGGAATTAAAAAAAAAATGGAACGAAAAGAAATATCGGAAAGGAGGGTAAGATTTTTGGAAAATTTGGTGGACAAAACCTGATGACGTAGGAAGGTGCAAAAAAATTAAATAGGGGCAGGCATTAAATAAGGCAAAAATCTGTAATCCCTGAAAGTTCCTAGACCTCCATTGCTAAGTCCCTCAAGATTTCTCTCTTGACCTTTGATCTCAGCCTGTTTTTCTCAAGTTACAGCTTTCTCTTCAATCTAGCAGATATGCAAAATAAATAAATAAATAAATAATCTACCACTACTGTACTCTTCATTACATTTCCAATGGCAAGCCCAAAAAGATGATGGAAAGCTACTGCTTCCAGGTTCATCCCTCGTACCATTGGTACAGGACCAATTTAGGAGTGTCCTAATCCCAAGCCAGTTCCAGAACCATATGAAATAAAGTTGTTTATTCCTTTATTTTAACCTATAGTTGAAAACCAGTAAAGGTTAAATAACAAAGTGTTCAAAAGCTAGGTAAAGCAGGAATGAAAGATATCTAAGAAACATTAATCCACTTCTCCTTTTAGGGGGCACGAAACCAAGAATTCTATGTCACATATTTTATTTTTTCATTTTAACAGTGTGTGTGTTTTCGTTTTTAAATTATGTCGATATTTGTAAAGTATTAACAAGGCAATGCTCAGTGGAGGAAGATGTTTGAATGATACAGTATTAGAGAAACCAAAAGAAATAATATTCATTATTTGCTTAATAACACAACAGGAATCAAAGTAAAACCTGGTTCCCGGCCTTTCACCTTGTTCTCAGAGCTCACTACTCTTCAACTGTGTTCAAGAACTGTGTTCTTTGAACTTCAGTTCAGTGCTTCACTATGCATATTTTAGTTTGCTATCTCTTGTACCAGTCTCTGCTTCCCAAACCTGTAAAAGATTGGACGGCTTCCTGGAATCTCACTATTTTACCCTTTGTAGAGCAGGTGCATAACAGTTTTTTTAAAGTAAAGTGCTGTATAATCTTAAATAGGATTTCAGTGGTTCCAGAAATTATTACTTTATTTTTAGTATGCTGACTTAAACAGCTGTTTTTAATCTTCAATCGTTAACAATCAATTTTAAGAAAAAAATGAAACCTTGTGAAATCTTTACAATGTTGAAATCCTTTAAATTAATTTGCACATTCTGTGCATATATAAAGTACAAGAATGTGTACTATGTGTTATTACTTTTATACATGTAAGATTGAGTAAAGTATCTGTAAAATGGATGCTGTGGTGGTCAGTCCACTGCAGCAATTTAAGGAATTTCCACTCAAGGCAGTTCAGTGGTCTCAAGCACTGACCAGTTATGTATGTCTTAAAAACACCCATGCATCTTTACAAATTCACTTTTATCCTTATTTTGAATTACTCCATTCCAACTGTAACTTTATGAAATTAACGCATAAAAAGGCCTTGTTGTGTTCCATATGCCTTTAACTGATATGCTGCAGAATCTATCTTAAGAATTCACAGTATGTATTATTTAAATTAAAACTAATAAAGCAGAATACATAGAGCTGATCCAGTCATAAAGATGAACTTAGATCTGCAAGTGAACAACTAAGTACAACTAAGAAAAATCAGCCAGTAACTACTAAAGTCAAAATGACACTAACAAATAGAGGTTATCTAACTGCTCAAAGAGAGGATTCTAGTTTTGTTTTACCTGACTTTTCAAACTATAATAGTATAACATAGATAAATTTACAACCACAGCAACCTAAGCATTTTACCCATTCATTTTTAACCACTCATCCAGCCCATGCTTGCCCTGTAAACAATTAGTGTTCAAACATCATGACTCTGTGGTATTTTCATTGTCCTAAATATGAAATAAGCAAGAAGAAGCTATTTGAGAATATTTGATCAAACCCAAACCCACAGTAACACAATGCTATCCCTGTCAGAAAAGGTTTCAGTCATTCTGTGAGTTTTCAGTCATATTAGATATTTTTAGTAAACATACTGTGGTTGCAGGCAGTGTTTACTGAGTTTATGAACCAAATTCTTACAGAGAAAAATTGGTCAGAGTACATTAAGTAATTTTCCAAAATGTACTTACTGAAGATTGTGATTTGGGCTGTTTGTTGGACCTGCAAACATAAAACAAACAAACATTGCTGGCAAGTTTGGCTCAAGGACAACAGCATAAAAATTAAAAAAAAAAAAAAAAAAGGCAACCTAAAGCAAACTGTCTCTTTAAGGAAGGTTTGTCTCAAGATTCAAACAAAAGCCTCTGGGTTCCTGCACATAATTACATATTGCTATTTTCAAGACCACAAATAAAAATCACATGAATCTTTCTGTCTGTTCAGGCAGCAACTTGAGTGGACTTATTTTTTGTTGGAAAATATCTGCTGCCATAAAAATATAGGCTGTTAAAAAGACAATGTGTTATCTTGACACATCGCTTACCTCTTACTAAGCCTCACCTGAGCCTTACTATCAGAGTTTATGGTATGACAAGGGTATGCCCTTAACCTTTCTCACAATGGGAACAAGGTCTGATAGCCAGCACTTAATGAATCACTACAAACAAACTGTGGAGTTAGTTATTATCACTATAAAACTGGAAGACATTTTAGGAAAACATGTCTTGAATTATTTTTTCAATACATCAGAAGCACAAGCAAAATAAATAAATGAAAGCTTTGCTTGCAAACTGAATGATCAAGTCTTCAAAAAACAATAAAAGTACTTCTTGAAGGTGTAGCGTAGGTGCAGTGGGTCTGTTCCCAAGGGGCAGACTTTGAGGCCAGTTTTCAAGTAGCAGTACCAACATGATATTTCACAAGGATAGGTACAGCACTATTGAGCATCACAAAGAAAACAAAAACTGCTTCTCTTCAGTGTTGGTTTTTTTTGTTTGTTTGTTTGTTTTGTTTTTTTTTTTAAACAATCTGTGCTCAGCATTAAAGTGAAAACTTCAGGCAATGAAATGTTACCTTTTAATACATTATTCTTGCACTTAAAATTTTTTCTTCGCTACATATTTACAGACTTTTCCATCTGTATTTACTTTTTTTTTTATTACTGGTGAATGGGTATCGAGTTCAACCATGAAGTTCTGCAATGGGGGAGAGGCCCCTGGCAATGGCTTTATTTATTTCTTTTCATTGCTGAGAATTCTTAAAACATCATATTCATTTCTTATTATGCTATTGTGAAAACTAATACCTAGCCAATAAAGTAGTCTGAGCAATTATATAAGCCAGGAACTCACCAAGCCTTACAAACAATACTCCTGTTGCAGTTATCGTCTTCATCCCATTGGAAGCCACACACTGGTAGTATCCTGTATCCGTGGTATCAAGATCCTGGATTCTCAGACGTGAACCATAATCTGTTTTTCTTATGATGATACGTCTTGGCTCCTGCACCACAGGAGCATCATTTTTTAGCCATCTGACATTTGGAGACGGATTTCCTGCTACCTTGCAGTGGAGGATTGCTGTTTGCCCCTGGACTACAGTGATATTGTTTACTGGTTCCAAAAAGGTCAGAAAGTAACCTGTAAGGGTAAGAGGTCAGAAAAGATCAAACTTCACTTGAGTTGGGATAAAAGACTGCCCAAAGGCACATTTTTATGAGTCCATCTTGGAAACAGTTTCAGCTTTCTTTCAAGGATATATGAATAGATAAATAAATAAATATACAGTTCACTGTCCTAGATAAAGAATAGCATCACACTCCAATTTGTCTTTTGTGATTGACTTCAGGTTTGTCTGCAGGTAAGTATGCAGATTAGGAGGTCAAACATGAGTTAATACCATTACATTTCTATCTCCTTTCACCTACTTTGAAGCTATATTTTTAAATTGATAATAGGCTGCCATTTTTTTTGTCAAGTCCCAAAATAGTGCTAAAATGGACAAAGAAAAGTTTGTATGTATATTGAGTAAACAGGTATTGTGGATTTTAATTTTATAAATGAAAACTAAAATCACTAATTTGTGGTTTGCTGAAAGCAAAGGGCTTGTCAGGAAGCCTGTATGCTGTATTGGTGATCTCAAATGATAAATGGAATAATTGACAGAAGAACGATGTGAAAAATTTGGTAATCATAAATTCTGTAGCTTATTGCTTTTAAATTTGAGTTGGCATTAGAAGTCCTGCAACTGAAGTGCATCACACACTGAAAGCATTCA
Source organism: Anser cygnoides (assembly GCF_040182565.1). NCBI lineage: Eukaryota > Metazoa > Chordata > Aves > Anseriformes > Anatidae > Anser > Anser cygnoides. Next base: position 37,224,719 of record NC_089912.1, on the reverse strand, counting down.
GTTCCACTGAAATAATAATGACATTGTCAAAACAAGTGAGAAAAATATTAATCTGTCATGTTCATATGTTTCCTTTCATGAATTTATCTAGACGCCGAGCATTACATATACTTCATATTGCACTTCACTTTTGTGTCAGTTAGATCCAAATAAAAAAGTAACTTTGATGCATGTCCATATGTGCCATTTCCTATCAGATAGATTATTTTGCAGTTGTCTAATTAGGAAATAGCATATCACTGTATAGGAATCTAACACCAGAATGCAGCAGTCAACATTCTCAGTCTAATTCCTGAAATACCTTTAAGAAAATTGATGCTCTGCTTTGATTTACATTTGACATAACCATGAAAATCAGTTCCTCTGTAATGGCTAGGGGTAGCACTGGAAAAGGAAAAAGTGGCAGTAGAAACATCAGAATATACAGAATTTGGAAAGCCAAATTTTGCTGAAAAAATGGGTTTTACTGAGTATTACATTGTTCTATACAATTGGCATTTCAAAAGAATTCCTGCTTTACAGTACAGTATGAAAATACAATGGAGGCAAATGTGAATTTAGTATGTCAGTAAACAGAAAATGAAGTAAGATCTAAATACATAATCTCTGCATAACATTACAATCTTAAGGAAAATTAGTTTGTTATCCTTTTGCTTATAAAATGATAAATTATTCTGTCTGCAATCTTACATTAACTTTCCCTGTTGTTAGCCTACTATTCCTTAGTGGTCTTTAAAACATTTTGACAGAACACAAAATATATGTATATTAAAGCATTTTGTTAAAAAAAAAAAAAAAGGAAGAAAATGTGGGGGAGATACATGAATGCTTTCTGCCAGGTCTTGCTTAGGATTTCTTGTCATTTACAGTTACATTTCACAGCTGCAGAGTTGGAATAACTAGGATGACAGTCTGGCAAGTAACAGAAAATTAAATTACTGTAAGCAAGAATGTAAGCAAGGTCCCCCCCCCAAAAGCAGAAAAGGAATTTCCATGCCTATTTCACTTTTGCTCATTATTTAAAGAATATAAACATTTATTTTGCTACTTTTTCATAATCCCTATGTAGCTTATTTTCAAACAGTGCAGTTGAGGCAGAGTATACAGGCAGGAAGATAAATCAGTTTGCATTAATTTGAAATATGTTTGAAAAAGAGTTGCCGTAGTCAATAAAACCAATTGAGTTAGAAGAACCAATTTATGAAAAGAAGTGGAAAAGTAAAAGAGAAAAAAAAATTAAACAAATTCTTAAAAAAAAATGGGGGGGGGGGGGGGGGGGGGCCCACTGAGGAAGTGCAATGACATCCAGTCATGTCAGTGACAGTAAGTTGTTTGGTGGAAGACTGGAGCCACAACATGGGGCCATGAGAGGCTGGACCACTTCCAGCATGGAACCAGCACAGATGTAGTCACTTAGCTCAGAGCTGCTCCTGATCTCCTGACTCCTATGAAGTGAGAGAGGCAGAGAGGATGCTTTCCATGATTATGGGGCCAATTCAGGTGCTGTAAGCTGACAGTCACTGTGGTTCTGCAGTACAATTTTTGTTCTTAACACAGAGGAATGTGAGAAGCCTACAATATTCTTGAGCTATTTGTCAGCTTTTGTGTCATTGACCATCTTATAGCTTGCTTAACCGTCTATCTCTATTTCACTTTTCCTGACTTAAAATGACCTGGGTTGAGTCTTCAGCTGAGGTTAGCTATGGATATTACATTTAAATTAATTCATCTGAAAATAGACATTAAATTTACTTATTAAGATCAAGAATTGTTATTAATTCAAGACTAAATCCACGTTAAACCTTGCTGTTATTCCAATTAAACTAGAATTACTATAGGAAGCAATTTGGTCTATAGCTTTTAAAACAAAATATTTCATATGAATTTATGAATCAGATCCCACTAATAATGAGAACAAAACTATTACAACTAAAAGCAATGCCAAAGATTTATGGACTAATTCAGACCCAGTGTGATTAGATGCACTTCCCCTGAAGTCAGTGTAACTGAATCCATTTCCTGCAGGTCAAAATTTGGCTTTAGTTCATTACTCCTCCTGCCAATTTTATTTTGTGCAGTGTTTTAAATTACCCTGTTATTACAAATCAAGTAATAAATATTTTAACCTACCGAACTTTGAAGCGCTCCTGTTTTCTTCAAAGTTCTGTGGAAAAGCTTAGGAGCATTAGGGCAACATGAAGGCCTATCCATTGCTTATGTCAGTACCCTGAAGTGTACACTCTGCTAGGTTTGTTTCCTCTTTGAGAAATAATGCTGAAGTCTGGCATTTATATACTTACTGAATCTGAAATGATTGTATGGAAGAGTGGGCAGCCATTTCTTATGCTGCCCTGTTATTTGGCATCCAATTTAGACAACCCCAAACTGCAAATCTTTCAAACAAAGTGGAAAATTTTACCAACCATATTCTTAAGAACATTTTCCTTATTTAATTTCTGTGGTGATAATTAGCAGTTACTTTTTGTGATGTACGGCACACCACAAACACTGTGTGGACGCCAGCTTGATGAAATGGTTTGGAGAAAAAACAAACTGGTTCCCAGACTAAAATGGTACCCAAACAACATTAAAAGCAAACTTTTTCAATGTAGCTCTCTCTCTTAATAAGTAAACATTCATTTGGACAAGTACAGAGGAAAATGAAACATGAAAACGCTAGGACTTGTATTTTATTTAACTTGCATTCTATATTCTTTGTTCTGTAACAGACAACTAGATTTTAAAAACTGAATAGATTTGTCTGTTTTAATAGTGAAATATCTATGAAACAAAGAATAAATATTCTCTATAAAATGCTTTGAGCTTGCTATGTGCAAAAAAGGCATTACTAAACCTGTAAATGTCATGTTAGAAACAATTCTATTTCCTTTGGAATACAGGTATTCAAATAGATTTAAAAAAAATAAAAATCCAAGTATAATGGCCAGCAGTTTTCTGTGTTACACAAAAACTGTTTTATATACAGTCTTTTTCTGTACTCTGGCTTTGTTCCAAAGTTCATGAAAATGAAGGAAAATGCTTCCTTTGCTTTCAGTGGTCTTTGGCTTGGTTATCAGAATGCTTAAAGTACTACAAAGGGAAAAGATATCTGACGGATGTCTCTGCATTTGCTGTAGGCAAAGGTACTCTAAATTAAATTTCTCTTTTATTATGGTTTCTAACATAGTGTACAACCGTTACTAATAATTGTTTTGCTTGAACGGAGTAAAAACTGTTCTGTCAAGAAGCTATGAGAGAATAATACAACTTAATCTATATATTATGCTATACTATCATACTGTATGTATCCTGTGAATAAAGTAGCTTAGGGAAATGACTGACATGAATGCTGGAGAACTCTTTCATATTTTGAAATGTCTTTGTTACGTTGCCAGTCCTTCATATTTTAACATGAAATAGATTTGATACAAATATATCAAACAGAATTCCACAGCAAATCAAAATTAAGATGACAGGACTATTTTGCATGTTTTGGCAAGAATATAAAAATAAACTTTTCCCACATAGGGTAAGAACATCAAATCATTGTGATATGCACAAAAACACATATTAAGCTAAAAACATAAAGAAAGCAACTATCACAAAAACCCTACATACATACTATTTTTCTTCTTTTTATTTATATTATTCTGGGACTTAGATGTCATAGTTATTGTCTCAAACCATATGTGGCATGCTTGTCATAAACACAATACAAAATGATCATTCTACTTGTGTTATTTTAAGATCTTAGCTGTGATTCTGGAGTTGGTTCTAAAAAAAATCTCTCAATCTTTTTAGTTACTCTGAATCAAATTAGTTCTGGCTTAGACGTTTTTGATTAGAGTTTTGATTTCCATTTTTGTTAGTTGCTGCTCATTTTCCCTATGCTGATTTTAGAAATAACCAACCATAACTAATTTTCAAACTATCACCATGATCACCTACATGAGTAGCAATTATCAAAAACTTGCAGCTATTTATTTCAGAAATTCTTAATCACTTATGAATACTCCAGTCTTAGGATATAGGAAGATATCATCAATGTTACTTTCCAAATGTAGAAAGTAAAGCAAGGAGAGTTTAAGTGACTTGCCAAATTTACACGTGACCTAAGTGGTTATTTGTACAATACTATTCCAAGTTCCACATGTCCAATTTCTGAAAGAATGGAAAATATGAATCATAAAGTGCTAGATACCTAAAGATAAAACAATATCTTCAGAGCAAATGATAATTACATATATATTTTATCACCTTTCAAAATGCACGTTCTCTGACATATATGCACTTAAATAATTTTAAATGCAACAGTCAAAAAAAAAGCATAAATCCATCTCTTCAGTATTATATATCATAAGTTGCAACAGCATTAGCTTTAAATACTAATCATTTAAAATCATCTTTTATATATATAAAAAATGAAATTTTATTTTCTGCAAAACTGCATCCAATTCAAAGCCTTTTTTGGTTCATCTTGTAGGACTTCCCAGTTTTCAAAACCATTAGAAATATATATAACATCATTTGCTTAAATAGCAATGTGGGATTATCATTCCCTCAACTCCTTGCTTTTTCTTTATTTCTTCCTCTCCATGATTTTCATTTTTGTCTTCAAATAACTCATAGTTAGTTTTGCAGGCTGTAAAAAATAACATAGGCTCTCTTGCCCCAGCTTCAACTAGCAACTTTCTGTGATGGCATTTTCTTTTAAGGTTAATAATACTTTACATCCAACATAATATATTTATATATATATACATATGTATTTTTATATATATAAATAATAATGATGTATCTATATAAACCAATCATATTTCCATTAGGAGCTAATTCACTTTCCAGTAATAAGACATAATTTTTGACTTAAAAAACATACTTTAGCTTATGGAATAGCATAATGTTAACAGTGTTCTAATTTTACAGGTAAAAGAAATGACTTAAAGATGACACTACTCCCGAAGGTACTGTTATGAATACAGTAAAGAGTATAAAACATTCAAAGAATTGACGGGTAATCTATAAAAATATCAAAGTGTTGTGGAGTGTTCTGAGCTTATCTAAGATCAGAACACTGTCATAAAAGATAAGAAAGATGAAGATTGCTGAAATACAAAGCACTTCTTTCTAGAGTTTTGGACAGCAACACTGCTGAAAGTACAAGAGCTTAGGGGACACATATCATACCATTGCACCTCAATAGATGGTGAGAGTCCAGTAAAGTGGTTCCTTCCACATATAAATCAGGACTAGAAACACACTGAGAAGCACCACTCTAATAAGGAGAGGGTGGAGAAGTCTAAGACTCCTCATTTCTTGCACAGACTTTTCTAAAATGTAAAACAATCTTCTCAATTCTTTGCCCTTTAACTCCAGTACGAAGATGAGCAATCTATAGCAATATATTGAAGCCAGGTTAGGAAATACAAGAGATGTTTGGCAGCTCTCCTAAAATACATGAGTAGTTAAGGAGACTGAGTTATACATTGCCACATAATGTTTCCAGATGAACTGATACCTTTACAGCCTAATTTAATCCCATTATTTGCACCCCATTTTCCTCATACGATTTGATCTCAATGTACAAAAATGCATCCACAAGCATGTAAAATAAAATTATTATCACATACACTTTGGATCACATACACAAGCAGCTGGATACTTCAGATATACTTTGGAATAAATTACAGCCAATTCGGGAATAAAGAATTTCCATTGAAATATTGCCACAGTCTGAACATTGTCCCTCACACTTAAATCAGTGGGCTTATGCTCTCTTATTAGCAGAAGAAAACCTATTTTTGAGCAGTACTTTCTCATACTTAGAGGGATGAAGCCCAGGTGTCTTACTTAGATTAAGTGTCCTACTTGGTGGAACTCATTGGACTGGGAAGAGATTTATTTACTTATTTATTTATTTATCTATCATTCCAACACATCCAAAAGACCTCCAGAAGACCTAAGTTCTCCTACAGCAAAAGCTCACTGTTCCATTCTGGTTCCAGAAAAACATTGCTCAGAGGCAGTGCTTTTTTGGTGGCAGTTCAGGTATTTACTTAAAGGAAACAGGTAGGTAAATTTTCCTTGTTGGTAGGTAAATTTACTGGTAGGTAAATTCTCCTTGATGACTGAGTCATGGTCCTATCCCATCAACTTTCAGAAGTTGTTGTCAGAGTGAAGTTAAGTCTGTTCAGAACTAGAAGGCTGGTTTCACTTGAATGAACAGACTTACAACTTTTTTAAAAGTTGCATATTATTAATAATATCTTGCTTAACCTGGTTACTTCTGGAGACAGAAACATTTTTCAGGGTTTCTGGAGGATTTTGAGGACAAAAGTGACCTACACAGTTCTGCAGTGGATCTAACCTTCGCAATATTGAAGCTTGTTTACTATTATTTTCAGGCCTATTTTGTGTCAATTCTACTAACAGAAAAGAAAAAAAAATAAAGGTCACAAACAGATTATTATAACTAAACATTCCTCAATGAAGAAAAGAAGGCCAATATGGTGGAAGAAGCTAAGGACTCTTTCTAATTTTCTCATGGTACACACAAATTTCTGAAATATAAAAATGAGGCAAAATGAGGCCACTTCCAGACCAGATATGCTAGAAACTAGCAACTGATTCTATACCAATGAGTCATATAAGAACAAGGGTCTCTCTCTTTTTTTTTGTTTCTCTGAAGAAAATAAAAATCCTTATGACGTAGAAACATTTGAGATGTGATTAATTACTTCCTCAGGCAGGTATTGCCTGTGGCTCTGAAAAAAAAAAAAAGGAAATAACTACAACTCCTTTCTGGGCAAGAATTTAGCAAGTTATGTCACATGAAAGAAGCATTTTCTTTTATGGCTGCATCCTTAAAAATTCGGACATAACAAAAGAGTAGAATGGCACCATCTTACCAATTAAACAAGTCTGTCAGTTGCAGTTAAAGATTAACATTGACTTTTTCCCATCAAAAGTATTGGGTACTTGAGTGTGGAGTAGATAACACAACTCTAGCATACAGTGTTGCTGACACAAATGACAGTTATTTAAATTATTCCTATAATGGAAGACAAAGTTGAATCCTCTAAAATAATTTGGGAACTTCAGCAAATAGAAAAAGGCTGGGAAGAAGAATGTCCTGAGTTTACCCGTTTACCCTCAAATGGGAGGGACAGAGTATCTCACATCAATGAGCAGATCCTGATTAGAGAATCTTTTAGTTTCTCTATGTTTATCTTTCAGTTTCTCCTATGTTTGTCTTTCTCTGAAAAGATAAACATGTCATTTTTCTATCCAATTAAGCATAGAAATTAATGGAAGATTAACAGAAGATTCTGAAAAATCTTCCAATAAGTACAGTCAAGGTAAGAAATCTAACTTTCAGATGAAGCACAATAAAAAAGAATTATTTGATATCAGACATCTATGATAGCATACAGTGACTGTATTCCATGGTCCCCTCAAAATTTGAGATCTCTGAAAAAGAAGTTCTGAGAATATCTGGCCAGCATCTCAGAGCTTGGTAGATTTCAACATGTTCTCATCTTGCTAAGACTGCTAATGGTAAGTCAGAGAGCATTTTTTTCTAAGTATAAAGGTTGACATATGGAGGGGGGTGAGGAAAAAAAAAATACACCAGAAAGTATAAGACAATCCTTATACTTAGAGAAAATGCATCAGGGAATGAAATTCCGAAAGCTAGACCCCAAATGGAATTGAATCTGGCCAGGGATGTCAAAGAGAGCAAGAGAGGCTTCAATAAGTACATCAGTGACAAAAGAAAGACTAGGGAAAATGTGGGCCCACTGTTGAACAAGGTGGCAAGCCTGGTTACACACGACAGGGAAAACGCTGAAGTACTGAATGCCTTCTTTGCCTCAGTCTTTACTTTATATAGCAGTTGGATCCATAAAAAGAAAAAATCTGCACTACAAGTTAGAAAGCATGTGTTTCTTCAGGCGAAATACTGAAAGTGCTCTGTTTTATGAAGTTATGCTACTTATTTGGAATCACAATTTGCAGTAAATTTGTGATTGCAGTGCATGCGTAAAGGAGAAAATTTACAGATCATACCATTTGGATCTACACTTTAAGTAATAAAGTGTAACACAAATTTACATTAACCAACAATTTATTATAAATTCTGTTATTCCAGTCTGTTAAAAAAAAATTGCTAATGCTCAGAGTTCCTTAAATTGTAAGTACACTTGTGTTGCCACAGAAGAATAAATTAAAGAGGCTAGATTTAATTATCTCAAAACAAAGATATTCAGAGATATCTTTAAATTTACCTATAAATGCCAAGCGTGGTACTGTACAAACTCAGATCATATTCATGGCACCTACCTGACGAACAATGTAGTAGGAAGGTAGTAATAACCATACATGTTTGGGTCAATCAAACAATCCCTCAGTGCAAGCCTTAAGAACATGCTTAAAAATTATTTTTTACAGACTCCTGTAACCTCACTGTTCCTGCTTAGAATCAGAAATATGAAGACATACAAGGCTGCCTGTCTTACAGAGATGTATATACAGATAAGTGAAAACAACAGGATTTTTTTGGTGCTTTGTAAAGTATGTTTATATTTTGGCAGAAAAAAACAGAACTACAGTTAATTTTACCTTTAGGTGTTGGAATTGGTCTCTCAAGTCCATCCACATGACCTAAGGGGTCATTTGAATCTGGAATTTCCATTTCACCTAGGAAGAAAATAACAGGTTTGTTTAAACTGAGGTTCTTACTTAATCTGTCTCTTAAACTGAATCATGATAGTGAGTTCAGCTAACTTATGCAGGCCAAATCCTGGTTCCAGAATAACATACAGGTAACACCTAATAGCAAGACAGTTTTTATCCATACCAGTTTAAAAAACATAACAATAAATCAGTTCTGTATAACACCTTGTGCTTTACAAGCATGGGCAGCATTAAAAAAAAATTTAAAAAAAAATATTCCAGTTCTCACCAGAATGAAGTTCACACATTTTTAAAAAAAAAATCATGTATTTCCTGATAGTTTCACTGGTCCAGCAAACTAAGTAGTACCTGAACTTTACTGACATTCTCAACAGTGAAATGGCATAAATCTGTTTCTGAAGTTACATTACAATAAGTTAGATTATATTTTTAGAGGTCAGACTCACCATCTTTGCTAATTTTCTTATCCTATTCTCAGACACATCTCTAAAATCTATCTCCCAGAAACAAAAACAAAGCAATGAAAAATTTTCCCTGATGATTTTACCACTTTTTCAAGTACTGAGCTATAGTGAACTCATTATCTTTCCTCAAGTATTCCAAATACTGATGAAACTTTCTTCTGGACTTTCTTTTGTTTGCCCTCGTTGCTTATGTCTAGCATATATCAGAGCAAGACAGAACTAATGTTAGTCAGCTATCAGTTCCTTCCGACAGCAAAAAACACTTCCATGTTCCTTTGCTTCTGCAGTTCTTAGGAAATCCTGACCATTATAAAGTGGACATTCTCCTGTTTGCTCTCCCTTTTGAAAGTATTATTCTTTGAGGATAAAAGCTAAACTTATAAATAAGACAAGGTTATACCATTGTTCTTACTAAAACAACTTCTCAGATCCCCCATATTTTTGTATTCTCACTAATTCACTTTCAATCATCCAAATTCCCTATTGTCTTGCTGTATCACTAAGAGACAGCATATAAATCTAAGGTTATCAGGATCCAAAGTGAAAAATGTGGTACTTGCTGTAGATATTGCTTCGGCAAGGGTGTTCATGGTGACATTTTGGACAAAACAGAACTCGAGAAAAGGTTCTCACTCTTCCTTTTGCCCTCATAGCTCTTCCTTCTCACTAAATAAATCTTATAAAAACATTCTGGCTGCACGCCACAGTGATGAAATACAATTAATGACATCTATAACTCCCCCTGCATTACGAAAGAAGAATTAAGACTGTCACCATTATTTTTGAGAACAAAAGATTTAGCTAACTTGCCTTTAAGTTTATTGGGTAAAACACAGAAATCAGAGAGATCCTCTACATTATAGCAGGTCTGCACTTAAGTATTTTTTCTCAATCCTCGCACTTTGTCATTACTTCAGCCGTCCCTTCATCTCATACTGCTTGAGGCTCCTAGTCTGGTAGTGCTTCTGATGCCAAATGAATTGTGTGCTCATTCCCTGACACCCCAGTTAGAGTAACGGTAAAGACAGTGCTATACATATGGTAAGACACTCTCTTTTGAACTAGAAAGTTTAAGGCTTGGGTAGACATGATTATGTGTGAACTGATAAAGGCATGTAAGGGGTGCTTCTGTCATATATATATGACAGAATATATATATATCAGATATATCACCTCTAATTTTTACCAAGAAGCAGCTAGGCAAGTTCACCTTGCCTCTGATTGACCTCCTCCAGGTTCCACAAGGAGTTTAGAGGGACTTCAACATTTACCAGCCACAAGGAAGATAACAGTATGATTTCAGACCAGACAGTGGAGCAAAAGGAAGAATAGGAAAAGTAACTGTTCTTTCAGTCCACAAGCACTTGGACTTGGCAAATTCAGATGATCATAATCCACCACCAGTATTCATTGCATGAAAGATTATTTATAGAAGTTCATTCTTAGGCACACTTTATTACTTTATGCTTAGTCCTCCAGAATCCCAACTGCCCAAGATCTGAGTGCCACTTTTGCTTTAATGCCATGTGTTCTATTTTAAAAGACTTGTTTTCATTTCTTCAGTCAATTAGGGAGATTCATAGCAGGAAAAAGCATTAACTCAGATAAATTAGCACAGAAATATCTTTCTCTTTTTCCTTCCTCCCAAACTCATCTCTCACTCTTTTTTTTTTTATTTGAAAGCTTTTCAGAATAAAGATGGAAAGAGGAAAAAAAGCATTTGCTGATTTGAAATATGTTTCAACGATAGTTTTGTGTAATTCATTCTCATGCTTGATATGTTTATGTCTGGTAAAAACATTTCTCTCCAGATGTGCTTTATGAGAGGATAATTACAAATCATAGACAGCACCTACGTGCAAAGTCTTTGTAACTAACTAATGTTAAGACTGAAAATACTTTGTGTACTTTGTAAATTATAAATACAAAACAGATCTGTCACTTAAACTGTTGCTTTTATGAAAGAAACATCTATATTTTCTGCAATTTGCAAAATTCCACTTAGACCACATTCAATATGAATTCCCAAGCTTAAGATTGAATTTACTGAACCATAAGTTAAAACACCATGATGTTATTATCAGCATTAAAAATTAATCTTTTGTTTTTTGTTTTTTCCACCAGAAATGCTTATGGATCAGATGATCAAGAAAATGCTGCAACCAAATAAAATCTTTTCCCTTTGTGTTAAACAGAATAAAAGAATCCTACAACCAAGAAACTCTCCAATGAAAACAATATGTATTCTTGTTGAATATAATTTTCAGTGCTTTCTGAATTTGAATTCCTAACTTAGTACATTTATCCTGCAAGGAGAAGATCCCTTGTACTTCCATCAGTAGATGGCTAAGGTTGGAAGGGACCTTAAAGATCATCTAGTTAAATCATCTAGATAATAACCCTCACTGTCATTTTTCCTTAACTCCCTCACTGTAAGGCAGATGCACCCCAATCATGTGCCATCACCAATTTTCCACAGACATATACATCAAGTTTGCTGTCTTATACAGCTAAAAATCAGATTTTTAGCTTGCATGCCTTTTCCCATTTAATTTAGTCAATATTCCGGTCTGGATATCCCGTTTTACTTTTCTTCCTACTTTCTGTATTTTTTCCTGGCATTTTTTCACATGTTCTGCTGCTGCCAGAATGGGAGAAAATCTACAAGGATGGAAAAGGAATGACCAAAGGTTACACAGGTATCACATTTGTCTTATGAGGAAAGACTAAGCAAGCTGGGCCTGTTCAGCCTAGAGTAGAGGAGATTGAGAGGGGATCTTATCAACCTCTACAAATATCTGGGGGGACAATGTCAAGAGGATGAGGCCAAACTCTTCTGAGTGGTGGCCAGTGACAGGACAAGCAGTAATGGGTATAAATTGAACCACAGGAGGTTCCATCACCATATGAGGAAGAACTTCTTTGTGGTTTGGGTGACAGAGCACTGGAACAGGCCACCCAAACAGGTTATGGAAACTCCTCCTTTGGAGATATTCAAAACCCACCTGGATGCCATCCTGTGTAACATGCTGTAGGTGACCCTGCTTGAGCAGGCGGCTTGGACTAGATCATTTCTGGAGGTCCCTTCCAATCTCAATCATTCTGTGATTTATTTTCAAAGTAAAGAAAGTGAAGACGTGGAATGAGAGTGAAAACAGACCTGGCTGAGAATGATGAAGAGAAATGAAAAACAATGCACATGGGGAAAACTTTTTCTAAATACCATCTTTTTTCAGAGCTAACTATGATAACTGAGGAACAAGATCTTGGTCTCAACATTATTAGTTCCATCAAAATTGAGCTCAGCAGCAGTAAGAAAAGCAAATCCAATCAGTGTTGTGTATACCTCAGAAAGGAATAAAGGATAAAACTGAAAACATCATTATGCCACTGCTGTATAAATCTAAGCCATTCTCTAATACATTGAACGTTGCATGTTGTTCAGGTGCTCTCATCTTGAAAAGGGGCACAGAAGAGTTGAAGAATTTCAGAGAAGAGCAATGAGGATACTAAAAATTACAAAATAGCTTCTTCACAGCTGCTAGAATTCTGGGGAGAAGATAGCTGAGGTGTATGGCAGCAAAGTTTTTTTGAGTCATGAGGTTCTTGGACTATTCAGATTCAAACTGTTGTCTCTTTTACCAACCTCTCGATAAAAGACATAGGGGTATGAGGGAAAAACAGCAAAAGACAATTTGAGAACAAGTGAAGGGTAACATTTTCTCAGATGAGATGTAGTTTGGTTGTGGACAGAGATCACATGGAGTATAGGTGAGACCAGGCAAGTTCATGGAATAAAAATCCATTGAGCACTAACTAATCTACAGAAATCATATGTTGGTGAGGAAATCCCTGAGCTCAAAATGGCTGGAGGCTAGGAATATACCCAGAAGTACTACTATACTTGCCAGCCCCCTTCTTACCCTTTTTCTTCAGCATCTCCTTTTTGTTTCCATCAGAGCCATGTCACAGAGCTGAGTAGACCTCTGATCTGCTCCAGTATGGTTGCTCTCATGTTTTTCACTTACACATATTCTCTGATCAGACTTTAAATACATGACAGCTTATTTCTGAACACCCACTTCTTCAATCTACATTTGCAGTGACTGTCAGGTAGAGAAGATGACCAGTGTTTGCCCTCCTTGTGCACTACTTGAACGGACAAGACTTCAGCATAACCAGAACTCAGCCTGAATGCAGAATCCCTGTATGGGGTAATGCACGTTCCAGATTTACCACCCGTCAGATCCTCAGGAATACCCCTCTTTTCAGGGACCATACCACCAAGTAAAATGTAGCTACTGTAAATAGTACCTCTTTTATACTGCTTACTTACACAGAAAAAAATCTTAGGTTTTCAGGGCAGGAGAGGAAGCTATTTCAATGTAAGGAAAATACGAACGTCAAAACACAAATCATACTTAAAGTCAATGTTCAATACTTCTGATGTACAAAATACAAGTTAATATTACTCAATCTCTGTGACATACTATAGCAAACTGCAGAAGAAGAAGAAAAAAAAAAGCAATATATAAAACATTTTTCCAACTGAATAGAAATAGTTTTCCCTTCTCATGTGAATTCCCTTCTCCTGACAAATATGAGAAAGATTTGCTGAGTGACAAGGATTCTAGGGCAGGTAGATTCACTACTTCATTTTAGGCACTGATGACCAACATAACGCACAAGAAATCATCCTGCACTACTGAGACAGGAATGCTCTTTCACACACTTGAAAAACTAAATTGCCTGGTAAACAACACCATCTTAGGGTCCATACACCGTTCATCATAAAATAATTAATTTTTTCCTTCTGAAATGGTTATGAGTTTACACATCATTCATTACTTGAGAGGTAATTGCAATAAAGACATTTAAAAATGTTTATGGCTATAAACAGACATCAAAACAATACATTAATCTTCATCAAAAAGCCAGTCCCAAGCAGGCAGTTATTATAATTAATACCAGGGACAAACCAGAGCCTCAGCCTCAAACAGGAAGAGAATAACAAAGTCAGGTATTTTCAGCCAGAGTGGGCCTGATTAATTTAGAGCAGTTAAGAGCTGGCTGATGCAATTTCATGTAACGTTTATAACTGTCTTTCAGTTCTTGTATAGAACAGATGAGATCTTAAAGGGCTGGAAATTGCACAAATAGTTCTTATTACTTATTAAAAAGGGTAAAAAGGAGTGCCAGAGAATTATAGACCCATCAGCTTAACATCAGTTCCTGGAAAAATAATGGAACAAAGAGATTATTTTTAAGCATTTCCAATAGAGCAGAGATGAGTAATAACCGACATAGAAGCCAGCATTGAATTGGCTTACATGGATTAGAATTGAACATTAGTCAACAATCTTAAGTTACTGCAAACAAGGCAAATATCACACCAGAACATGTAAACAGTAGTAATCCCTCCAGTCTACTCAACACTAGTAAACCCCTGGAGTCTTTTCTCCAGTTTTGTGTATCACCTTTCAAAAAGGATCTGGGACAAACTGAAATACTACAACTAGTGCCACAGGGTTGGTCTAAAAATATGACCAACAAAAAGAAAAAATGAATGACAAAGCCTGCTTAGTCTGAAGGAGATTAGACATGGACTGAGACCTAGCATTCTTCAACTGCACAGGTCTCCACAAATGACATTTTCCAAGGTGGGAGATTAGACAAGCACCTATTGCAGACGATACTGCACAGATACAGTTAATTCTTCTTTTCCTCAGGGTGAAACAGGACCTCTTAAGATCTCTTCCAGACTCATGATTCTATGAGGAAAATGACCGTCCTTCTACCATTGCATGTTAAATCCCAAAGCTTACAAAAAAATCCTTCGACACTAACAACTGCACTTACCTACAGCTAGGGCAACTGCTGATTTTTGTTCAGCCATTCGTTCTGCTCATCAATAGTCCTGTTCCTGTAGCTGAAACTATTTTCAGATTCAAATGGCAATATGCACCCTTTGCTTCCCACAACTGTAACCTTTGACTCAGGTTCCAACTTTCTTTCAATAACATAAAACTCTCAAACTCTCCCTCTGCAGCCTAATACCCTCTAATATTCTGTTCTTTTCTTCATAAAACTTTGTTGACCTTCTGTCAATTACTAACCTCTGGAGCTCACAAACAAAGGGCCCACTGTACCCTTTGATTCAGCTGCCAATCTGATTACTTTGGCTGGGGGAGGCAGGCTGCTTAGGTTGCTGAATCAGGGCCTTTCATTGAAATTTCTCTTTTCCAACATCTGCAGCCCCTGGCAACCAATTGCAGAGTGGGCTTGGCAGACCTGTAAAGGGTGGTGAATAGTCTACAAAAGATGCAGTTTGTAGCATAAAATCAGTGCGCCCCTTTCATAGTTATGGCAGATTAGAACCGCCACAGCACATGTTACTTAACTGCTGCAATTTCACATAAAAATAGCTAAAGGAGGGGGAAATAACCTGCAGTTTTTGTTGCAGTTGCTCTACTCAGATGACTGAAGTCTGAATAACAAACATTTCTTAACTTGCTATCAGCTTTCAAAGCAAACTTTTTGCCAGATAATATGGTAAACACTTAATTTAAATGTATTTTTGATACCATCCATAAGTACTTTAAAATTACTTGCAGCTAAACTCATAGTAATAAAAAGCTCTCACTATAAGACTATTGGAAATGGAGTAAGCTTTTGTACGCCTGCTCTAACAACAAGAGTCATCAAAATAACATCAAACAAATATATTTAAAGTAAGGCCGACACCAGCCTGCAAGTAACAGAACCTTCAGAAAGCTGGAAGAAAACACAGACAAGAAACCCTTCACAGGAGCCAGGACTGAGTTATACAGAATAAATCCCCACAGTTTATAAGCATTCCTTATTGAAGCAAATCTCTTGTTTCATTAGTGTGAATTTTCTTCTCCTTAGCTCTTAGGTAAAATAGAAAAAAATCTATATTGAAATAGTTTAATGTCAGCAAGTGTCAGGAAAAAATGCTCTACTGCAAAATGTGGGAACTACACAAGGAAACAAAGGCAGATCTGAGGTTTAGGATCTGAAGCAACGAAAACAGCTTCATTATTTGTTTAAGACAGAAAATTTTGCATTAATTTAAAGTAAAATTCCAAACACAAATATTAAATCATCTTCATTCTGCACAGGAACACCTCATTTCTCAAACACATCCTAACAGGCCTTGAAAATCCTATAGCTTGATATTCTTTTGTCAGTTAAATGCATAAAGAGAGAATCTACATATTGCATTAATCTCCGATATAGCGAATGTTTGTGTCGCAGACTGATGCAAGATACACTAGTGGACGGTTTTGGAAAACTAATAGGCAAGTGCATGATGAAGAACCTGCTTTGCAAATTTCACAATGTTTCTGCAAAACTTCCTAATTTAATAAAACAATCTCTATTAACCTGCCATCAAATCATCTTAAAACACCATAAAACACAATGATGAGCTGGCCATCAGCATAAAACTACAGAGCATGAAAGATTCTCAATTTCCACACAGAGTTACAATGGTCTTCCAAAACAGAAATATATATAAGATGCAGTTTATCTTCCCAGTCATCAACCAGGCACCTCACCTACTACTATGAAGTCAGTATGAGAAGAACAAAATCAGATAAGCCATTTAAAATAATATTACCAGGGGTTTAAACACAGACTTCAAAGAATACTTTGATTTATTTTAATGCCTGTTAATGTATATTTTACATTTAATCACAGCTGCATTTTCAATTGAACTGTCAATCTTTTATTACACAACCCTCATTTTTTAGTTTAGCTGTTAAATAACTTTGATTCTTTCTCCTAGAACTCATATTTGCTACTTAAAATGAGAATTCAGAAACATTAGTGAGATATACTGGAGATAAAGATTTATTCAGATTTTGTTCACATCAGAACCCTCATTAACACCTGCTGCAGCATTACAGTAAAACAAACAGCAGCCATGGATGAGAAGATGCTTATTTTAAGTCACCATGTTCAGCATGCAACAAAGTTCCAGAGATGATAAACTTTGGGCTAAAAATTATTCTACTGATTTACAGCCAAAATAGTTTTAAATAAAGTTAAGACAAAATTCATCTGCTCTTATTTTATAATACAGGCTGGGGATCATTATGGGATCTCAGCCTGCACCAAGGAATATTCAGATCCCATTTTCAATTCTTAGCACTTTCTGCAAAGTCCTGGCCAAGTCACCTTAGGCAAGAATGCTAAAAGTGTTTGATGCCAAAAGATGGAGACAGATGTCTACCAGGATTTTCAAAAGTATGTGGGCACCCAGATCTCATGTCTGCAGTAAATATCCCTTAAGCTTTTGTACCTCAGTTGCCCAGAGGCTGAGGGGAGTAAAGGTTAGTTCCCTGGTGTGGTAACTGGTGCAGCTGTATGAGTTTTTGAATCAGCACAAGAGATGGAGCAGCCCAGAATCAAGAAGCTGGGGCAGAGAAAACGCAAGATAGAGCTTTTTGATGGCTGTGATGATATACACCACATTCAACTGATCACAGAATTCCAGATTTCAACCATATTTCTGCACCCCATAGCAGAGGTAGTCTAGCCACTACAGAGGATTACATTTGCTCCTAGTAAAGACAGGCAAGAAATAATTTGTTTCTAAGTAATGCTTTATGATGTAATTATGCCAATAAAACTGTTCTGAAAGTTTAACAAATAAGAATGAACTCAATACTATTTACAACATAAAATGTTTGAGACTTTTTAAACCACATACTCATTTCAATGTCATTTCTAATTTAGCAACAATGGAATTAAATCCACTAGCTATCACAAGCATAGCTTTTCTGTACAACGATATGTTGAGCAGTCAAACTCAATATATGAAGGAGTATATAAACATCTTGAACCATGGAAAAAAAGTCATTCTGGGTTTCATAACAAACAGTCTTTGTTGCTAAAGTATTATGGAAGGGGGAAAAAAAAAAAAAGCAAGCAATTGTGGATACATTCCAAAGCTCTTCACCACCTCAGCTGTAAAATCACAGTTTAAACACAACCAAAAGAGGCTCTGAACACACCTGCAGTAGCTCAAAGAACACCAAGCAACATGATAATTATCCATGGCATTATTACATGATTGATTATTTTACTGCTTCTGGCTGTGAAAACAAAATAGCCTCAACCAAAAGGTTGAAAATAATCATGATTTATGAGTATAACACTCCATCAACCGGGAGAAACAACAATTTTCACAGGGCTGTGTTTTTTTCTGAAAAATAATTTAGAATCCAAAAATACCAGCCCTGTTTGCAGCCTTAGGCTGAAATCTCTAAGACTCCAATTCAGAAAAACACTCTTAGTGAGGTAGAATACTTGAAAATAGATTTATTTCTAAGCACTTTCAAATACGTTCCTATGTTTGAAACAAAACAACAACGTTAATCTCCCTCAATCTAGGTGGTAATATAAAAACCAAACAGATCAAACAGCATAATAAATATAGTAGAAGCTGCTGTTACATATCCTAATGGTTATTCTCACTTGGTTGACAACTACAGGCAGTGTAACCACTGTAAGAAAGATTTTTATCCTTAGAACTTTTTTTAATTTTCACTTTATATTTCAAAATCAGAAATTAATTTTCACATTATATTTCAAAATCAGAAATTACACAGCCTCATAAGATATGTCTGTAACAGCCAGCCACTCAGCCCTCCAAAACACAGCAAGAGCAAACAACACACATAGATTGATCAGAGCATTTCTGTATTATAAAAGTACTTACAAGCAAGTAATAATCTCCACCTACCTGACAGAAGGGCACAGTGGAGACAAATGAATAATTAATTTTCAAGCTCAAGTGCCTGATATTAAACACTAATTTGAGAAACATGGGGACCCAAGTGAGAGGCCTGGTTTATCAATATTCCTAGAAACCAAGGCTGGCAAGTTACACAACAATAGGGCAATACTCATTCTTAAATAAAATCATTAAATACGTGCTCAAGTTCTTTCATATTACTGAGAATCAGTTTTTGAAAAGCCTCAAGCTGACAGAAAATCATGTTTCTGGCTATCTACAGCATTACCTAGCCTCTTGGGATTTGTCTTCACCAAGTCAAGATAGAAGGTGATTTCACAAAGCTGAACTAGCAATATGTAACATCAAATTCTGTATTCAAAGATCAGCAGCTGCTCATTAGTCAGTATTATTTCTGCTATAGGTTTTGCTCAAGAACAGTTGGCATAAGGTTAAATAAAACAGCTTCAATTCTCAGAGGGGACAAACCTTTTTAACACAAAGCATCTTGGTTTCTAATTCAAGCACTTAAAACTCTTAGTTTTCTTCTGAAAGCCTTCATATATTGAATTATGATCTCTATGTGAAAAATTCCTCGCTTCTGCTTCCTCTCAGTTCAGCTTGTACTAATGACTGTGGAGCAAGTAAGGAAGTAGCAGAATCACTGTAAAAGTGCCTTGGCCAGACACGTCACCAGTGAGCACTCCAAGTACTTGTGATCAAAGATTGTCGGTGGCTAAACAGCGTCATGTGTGTGCCCATATGTCACATTTGCATTTATGCAGGATATGGAGAACAAACACCAGGGATCCCAGGATGTAAAGGAAACTAACACCTTGTCTGTATTTTAACTTCTGAAAAAATGTAATCTAGCTACTTGAAGTTTGAAACCTTATTACCTTAAAGTTTGTACCTTATTGATTTGTTCTAGGTTTTTCCAAGTTTTCATGGAATTGAATTATTTACTTAAATAATAATAATAATGTATAAATACTATTTATATTTCTTCATTTGACAGGCAATATCTAAAACCATGTTTTGTTAACATTATGCTTATCGAGTCTAGACAGGAAAAGTCTTTTTCTTCCTACTGCAGAATCTATTTGATCCCTTGGATTACAACTGAATGCATACAGTGAAGTCATAATGGTTTTCTGCTCTAAAAGAGACTCCCATTTTTCTTCCTCATGTTGTTTAAGTTGCCTTCACTTTTACAGGAAAAAAAAATAGCTCAGCTGCGTAAATGGACTTTGATAAATTGCTCTTTGTTATTTGCTTTTAATTAACAGATCCAAGTAACACTTTTCTGCATGAAAAGAGATGGGATATTGTTTGCTTATGCTCTTCTCAAAAACAATAATAAGAAAAGAGTAGCACCCTGAGGTGGAAAACAGAATGAACAGAGTACTTCCAGATATACTTACTTCCAGTTTCCAGTGGGTGGACAGCTCATGAATCAAGTGAGAACCTAGTCACAGTCCCACAGATTCAAGCCAACAAAGCCACTTCCAAACAGTGTGATGATGCCTTGGAGCTCCCTTCTGCCGTGCCTGCCTACACACACCGAGCAAGGAGCAGCTTCTCTAACCCAGCAGTGTAGAGGAGAGCCTGGGCATGCACTCACTAGCAGGCGCTTCAAAGCGCTTGGCAGTTTCCACCTAACTGCCACATTTTTCCCCAAGCCAGGCAGGGATTTCCTGAGCTCCCACTATCATTCCTCATTACACAGTTAATGATTGCAACTGATGCTAATCACAAGATCAACATTAATCATTTTATTATGATTCCATTTCAGCAGCAGCATGCATGGCTGCCACACTACCATGTTAATGAGTCCTGAAAGAAACAATTGTATAAAGTGCAACTGGTTTTAAAAGCTGTGCCTTCCCACTGAAGAGCTCTGACTCTTGAACGTATAAATTCCCGTTTTACAAACTAAAATATTTTCTACTTTATTGTTGCTGTGATGGCAGAACTAACATAATTTCTCGTTCATCACATGGGTCAGATTTGCTTCTACATTATCAAAAAACAAAACAAAGCAAATGAAAAAAAAAAACCTGTGCCAATGAAACACATGTTTTCAGGACATATAAGCTAGAAACAACACACTCAACCTTATTTTAGATAGCAAGGTTCAGTCATTGCACTGAGCCTTGACCTCAGAGTCTTACTTATATGTTGAACAAATCTTGTCTGGAAATCACACACAGCCACATTTAAGATTTTATTTCTCTTAGACTCTTATTTTTAACAAATGTAACAGCAAGCTCATGTCTGTGAATGAACTATCATAAAAGGGAGTGGAACAAGCTGTGTGGAACCAACAATATTTAATGTTGGAAAATTGAATTGTTCCCCTCTTAAGGTGCACAAAAAAAGTGCACAAAAGTAGGCAGCTACTCCAAGCAACTGCCAAACATGCTAGACATTATCCCTAACACTTCTGAGCCATGATGCAGATGCCTTAGCTTTGGAATTGAAAAAGACCATATTTTAAGGAAGAAGAATATTCTTCAGAGTATGAATTAAAATTGAGGCATACAAATATTTTATTTTCATGCATTTTATTATATTTCAACATTTCAAAATATACATAGCAGGTACTCTGCACAGATCTGACTGTTACTTTTACACTTGATTCATTCCCCTGCAACCATTGTTTACTTAATCAAAGTGGACAGCTGTGGTTTTCATTATCCTTAAGCAAATATTTGCACAGGTATTACTTACTTGTATTATACATTACCAAAATCTTGCAAGCAAAAGCCAATCATGCCAATCCAAATGTCTTCATGTATGAACTTTTTGTAACAAACGTGAGCAATTGCCAAATAAATTGTTCAAAGCATACAAGCAGTTGACTTCCTTCATGTTAATTATCATCAGCTTTAAAAATGTTTTAGTTCCAAAATATAGAAAAAGTTTGCTAGCTGTAATAAGCAAGAGCACATGCTAGAACGAGACTACAACTGTATATACAACAATTAAAGCTGCCACTGTAGCAGAGCATAACATTAACAAACAGTGTGAGTTTAGGTACTAGTAGGAAATCTAAGACCTCTGTTGTCGAAAGATTCTGTTGAACCTTTAATGGAATTGTCTTGTGTGATGTACATGGAAGCAATGTATGCATAGTTGGTACCTACTGCACAGTGGAAAGATAGAACTTTGATAAGCTTAAAGAGCTACATTCTAATGGCAAGTTTTCCTGTTTATTATAAACACTGGATTTATCCTAAAATACTGACTGGGTGTATTGGGTTTACATGGCAAGATTTTGGCAGCAGGGGGGCTGCAGGAGTAGCCTTTGTGAGAAGAGCCCAGCAGCTGGCCCATGTTAGACAAGAGGCTCCAAAAGGGACCTGCCACTTGCCAAAGCCGAGCCAGTGAATGACACTGGCTGTTCCGTTGTGACAGCAGATTTAAGAAGGGAAAAATCTGCTGTGCAGCAGCAGTTGGAGAGAGGAGTAAGAAAATGGGAGAGAACCAGCCCTGCAGCCCCCAGGCCAGTGCGGCAGGAGGGCAGGAGGTGCTCCAGGCAGGCAGCAGCAGTTCCCCTGCGGCCTGTGCAGGGAGAGGCCCCTGGTGGAGCAGGCTGTCCCCCTGCAGCCCATGGGTCCCACACGGAGCAGATCTCCACGCTGCAGCCCCCCCGTGGAGGAGCCCCCGGTGGAGCAGGTGGATGTGGCCTGGAGGAGGCTGCGGCCCATGGAGAGCCCCCGCAGGAGCAGGCCCCGGGCCGGAGCTGCAGCCCGTGGAGAGGAGCCCACGCAGGAGCAGGGGGTCTGGGGGGAGCTGCCGCCCACCCGTGGGGGACCCGTGCTGGAGCAGTTTGCTCCTGGGGGATGGATGGACCCCGTGGTACGGAGCCGTGTGGGAGCAGTGCTTGGAGAGCTGCTGCCTGTGGGCAGCCCCCGCAGGCTCAGTTCGGGCAGGACGGCATCCCGTGGGAGGGACCCCACGGGGAGCAGGGGCAGGGAGGGACCGTGAGGGAGCGGCGGAGACGAAGTGCTGTAGACTGACTGCAGCCTCCATTCCCCATTCCCTTATGCTGCTCGGCAGGAGGAGATATGAGAGGGTGGATGGGGGAGGGGAGGGAGTAATTTACTTCTCACTGCTCTAGTCTGTTAGTAATACACAATAATTTACATTGATCTCCCTACCCTGAATTTGTTTTGCCCATGACAGTAACTGGCAAGGGATCTCCCTGTCCTTACCCCAACCCATGAGCCTTTTTTCATCATATTTTCTCCTCCTGTTCCTTTGAGAAGTGGCAGTGAGAGTGGTGTGGTGAAGCTTAGCTGTCCATCAGTGTGAAACCAGCATACTGAGTTTCAACAAGTATTAAAAAGGAGTAGAATCAAGCCTCTTCATCCTCATTCACACAGACCATCCACTTTCTCTGCATTGTGAATTTCCCAGGTATGGCTCATATTGAGCCCACCACATAATTAGCAGCTCTTGCTGCACTACTGCACAGGCCAAATCCAGAGAGCAAACGGCCACAAACTGAGAAGACAGCCATTCAAGGTCAGTATGCACAGATCAGGGGCTCAGTCAAGATCAAAAGGAGCCATGATGTGGTGGAGTGGTAATTGCATGCCTGGTCAAGCAGGGTGGAACAGGGAAACCCACAATGGTCCAATATAGTTGACAGGCAGAATGAATTCAAAGCCAAGTGCACTTCTCAGACGTTCGGTCATTTTGTCGCACACACTAGACAAAGATACTGTGATGCCAACAGTTTGTTTCCCAACAAAACACGTGGAATTCCTGTTACAAAATAAGACCATCTGTTTGAGTTTAACCTGTCAAAACTCCACTGAAATAGAAACAGTTATCTGATTGTTATCTGGGTACTCGGTCTCATTTCTAGTTAATGAAGTTTGCATGACAAAAGACTACCATAAGTATTAGCAGCAAGTAGCTAGCTTTGCTAACAGTCACAGAGATGCCAGCAATAAAGTGGTCAGAGGTGACTTACTGTACATAAGACCAGGAAGGTTTAGTATATCTGCCACCAGTTTCAATAAAAGAGGGTGGGTTTTTTGCTACTACTATTAGGCATGAATTGTTCAGACTTATCTATTTAAAATGTTTGTTAGTGTTTCCTCCTCACTTTTAGGGTGTATGTGAGAATCTACATCTTTCTATAACAATATTCAACAACAGACTTTTTTTTTTTTTTTTAAATCGTGACAGAAGTACCTGCGTTAGGTAGCTGTTACTGTAGTACTAAAGGTATTGGAGCTTATTTTTTCTGACATCTACTTTGGATGTTTTGGGAAAATACTCGGAAAATTCTGTTGAAAGCATCAAGCAATAAGTTTACCACAACCTAACTGTGAGCTGTGTCCTGTGGAAATGAAGAAATGCGTCTTTGAAAAGACTAGCGTAATTATTTGAATGTACTGCACTTTCTACCACTAGACATCAAATTAAGAAAACACTGGGAAAAGCTCCTCTGGATCCTCCACTAAGGCCATTACTTGCTGCCTCTTAAGTTTTCTACAAAGCAGCAAACATGAAAGAGACATGGTGATTTACAGTCCAGCTCTATGAATGTAGATAAGATCTGGTCAAAGATCTATCGCAAAACAAAGAACTCTGTATTACTCTTGGAATGGCTTCTCAAATATTTAAAACTACTATGACCCAGAAAGCCAACCAGTGGATATATTGCCCTTGACCCTGTCATTCTGGGTTAGTCTGTTTTTCTTTGCTCTGTCTCTGTATTCTGTTTTGTATATATTAATCTGAAATACCTAGCCTCACTTGTTTGATAAAGTAAGCACTGTACAGATAATAGGTTATTAAGTGCTCTGCTCAGTTACCTGACTGTCCATTAGGATCTCCTGCTTATGCAATACGGAAGAGCTAGTATGACTTTTCAGAAGAAACTATCATTATAAAGCCTATTACGATGCCTCCTAGGAAAGTCATACCTGAAACACATTCTAAGAGTTTTCAGTTTATCTATTAAATGAAAAAAATATATTATTTGCATTTTCTCCTATGACACTCCCATACTAGGAAAATATGGATATTTTATTCTTAAAAAAAAAAATCTCTGTATATATTTAAACGCAGCTATCTCCAATAAAACTAAAACACAGCAAAACAGATATTGCAGGAAATCTTAGTCATAACACAGGGTAAATGAACTCTACTTTCTTCTTGTTCTTGCCACACCGACGCAACATATACTGGACTTCCTAACAGAGAAGTGATCATAAATTTGAACATACAAACATGATATATCTATGTAAATACAGTAAATGAACAGAAAAAAAAATCATATATATACATATCCAGGAATCAAATCTGGTTGCACTACTTATACATCTTTCTTTTTCTTCTTTCCTCTTCCACACGAAAATAACTACAAAAAAATAAAAATAAAAAAATAAAAAATATCCAAGTTTTCCCTTCAAAACCTGTAAAGGATTCCAAATTTCACAGCTCATGTAGAATTCAAAAAAGCAGTCAGAGTTAAGTATGTAGCACTGCAATTCTTTCATGTTCACAACTGCTAATAAGAGTTTGAGAAAAGGAACAAAAGCAGAATGAGTCCATAACTGGCATAAATGCCCATGGTAAAAGTAAACTAAATAATAATGACAAATAAGAAGATTTTACAAAAGCCAGCTTTGAGAAATGCCTATCGCTACCACGGCACAGCAACTCAACTTTTAGTGGTCACAGAAGGATTGAATTCACTTATTGCAATCCGGCTCCACTGCTTTACCAATTACTTTTCATGAGACAAAGGCACCGCGAACATTCAGTCACTTGGATTGGCAGGACTTTGTGAAACTACTCCACAGAAGAGGCCACATATATACTGTATTGTGTTACTGTAACAGGACTTTTAAGCAGATTTGAAGTGACCTTGTCGGCTTAAGTCATAAAATGGTAATACTCAATGGGCTAAAAATTTATGGTAAAATTTGACTTGATCAATTGCCCCGTGCTGCTCTAGTTAGCACACAAGGCTTTACCACCTTTTGATTTATTGCATTCTGATTGCTATACCTTTTTTTTTTTTTAGGAGATTTAGAATGGTGCTATTAATAGAGCTCCAGTACAACTACAAGCAAGTCAGTAACTAAGTACTTACATATGCATTTTCCTTTTCAGTGCGAGCATATCAACTACAATTAAGATATTAGCTATGTTAGTATAAGATCCAGCTATGTCAGTTCACTACAAAAGTGTGGATAATGAGGTATATTGAGTAAAATCATTACAGGATACAAGGATGATTGAATTTCTGTAGTTTTCTTGTATTGCAGTGATTAATCATTCGAAAGACGCTGCTTAGGTGCAGTTATGCTGTAGACAGAATAAAAAATAAGGTGAAATCAATATGTACATTAGTTTCCTCTTCAGAATTTCTAGCTAAGGTTAGTGGAAGTATGAACCCAGGTTGGCAAACAACCACAGGAACAAAGGTTGTAGTTATACATCTCACTTCAGTCAATTAGAACATAAAAGGGACTGACCAAAATTTAGAGGAGGATATCTGCGGACTAAACTATAATTTAATACTAATAGCAACAGAATTATTCTGTTCACATTACTTTAATCTTTTTGTGTTATTAAACACTGTAATTTTCTGAGTGTTTCTGATATTTTAGCTATGGGAAATCTTTTCAAGAGTAGAAGTTGTACATAACAGAACTGAAGATGATGACAGGACTTGAGGATAGAAACAAATATGTTTTTGTTAATAATTCATTTGTTAATTCTCTGCTATATGCTGTGCAACAGGCCAACAGAAGCATTCCTTTAGGATGGAAGAAGAAAGTCTTGTGTTAGTTGTACAAGTTAGATGTCCTTTGAACTCCAAAATAGCTTTTAAAAAATCATATTCACCTAGAAAATAATGCACTCTAATGTAAGTTTCTTTCAGACTTCAAGATTTTCAAAGATAAGACAACTCTGGAAAAGCATTAGTATTTATGGTGTCTCTGGAATACTATATGCCTTAAGTTATTAAAACATAATCATTTACAAATCCCAGGCATTTGAAAATGTGCTTTTTGATTATTAGATTAGCAGAAATATGTTACTACACCTTAGAGTGTGTTTAATTTTTTGCCACATTCCGCCCCCCCCCCCCCCCCTTTTTTTTTTTAATTTTCCTCACGGGGAGTGGGACTGGCATTAACTAGAGTCCATCCATTCACCTCCAGCTGAAGCTTGTCAAGAAACCTGATTTAGTAATTTTTCTTATTCTTCCACCTCACTTTTTTAGGTCTAGATTTAAATTCAGATAATCAAAGTCATAGAATCATAGAATCATAGAATACCCCGAGTTGGAAGGGACCCATAAGGATCATCAAGTCCAACTCCTCGCACCGCACAGGTCTGCCCAAAAGTTTAGACCATGTGACTAAGTGCACAGTCCAAACGCTTCTTAAATTCAGACAGGCTTGGTGCAGTGACTACTTCACTGGGGAGCCTGTTCCAGTGTACGACCAAAAGTGACTTACCTCCTGTTTGTACCTGTGATCCCCTAGCTATGGGGGACACAGCTGTGGAGGTTATTAGACATTATTTTTATTATGCATAGAAATATTAAAGAAATTCTGATAGCCAAAATAATTCCCCTGATTGGCTCCTTAGATGGTGCCATACAAACACACACATTAGGTATTATTTTTGAGTAAAGGGAGGGAAGTGTATAAGCCAGACTGAGCAATGGAAAAAAAAAATAATAATAATAATTAAAAAACAATAAAAATCTTCAAATTGAGTTGAATGTGCAGTCTGAATCCCAGAGGCAAATGAAAAGGAAGTCTGAAGTGACAAAGCCACTACCCTTTCGTGTATGAGCGGTGGCAGGGCAGGTATACTGCAGGCATACCTTTTGGTACCTTTCACTGTTGCTGCCTGGAGTAGCACTTGCCCTAGGAAGCCTGCAGAAAGTTTCCCAAGGACAGAAGTAATGGTGATAAATTGTACTGGCCAGCTTTGCCTTTTCCATGGGTATGGTAAAGCTTGATGCTGTTGGGAATCAAGTAGCAGAAGGGGACATTACCATCACATGACCATTTCTTATGCAAAGGATCCCTGAAGTTGCTACTTAACATCCAAAACTATTTTCAAAGTCTCTGATACCCTTGGAATTAATAGAGCCATTAATCAACTAATTTTCTTCCTGTTTCCATTTTTTCCCACTTATCTGTTCATTTCCTAGAAGGCTGCATGCTTAGGTGACAGTCCTTACACCTGCAAAGAGGGGTGGACTGCTTATCCATAGTCTTGGTGTGAAAAATGTTGCTATTGTATGGCAATAAACGAAGTGAAGGTTCAGCAGTCTAATCAAAATATGTAGCTTTAAATAAAGAGGAAGAAATGAACTCACAGAGATCATTATTGTATTTCAAAATGAGCAGCTAAGAGCCACACCCTGCTTTACTTCTGTATCTTCACTGGGCACATAGCACAGTGTCTCGGTAGCTTGGGATTGCTTGCGTAGTCGTATTCTCAGATTAACTGACAGTAGAGACTTCAGTGTTTCTGTAAATATTCTGGACAAGAGCCATAAAATATGAATGATTCTCTGTTTAAAACTTTCCCTGAACCAGGATACATTTCACCTTGTTACAGTCAGTCTCCCCCTTTCTCCTTCCCTCCATCTTTCCCTCTCTCCCAAACTCCCTTGCCCAAAGGAAAGCTCTTAACTTTCCCCATGTTTTCACTTAAACAATTTAAGCCAAAAGACTTGCACTAACCCTAGTGAAAAGTTTTACATTTTCTCACTTTACTTTAGGTCTTTAAACGTTACATTCTCACCAAAATTGACCAAATATCTGAGATGTTGGTTAAGCCATTTTCCACTGTGGATCACTGAAGTTACAGGTGCATGGTTACTTGAGGATAGAGGGGAGAACTCAGCTGCTTCCAATTAAGTACTTAACCGTGGGGATTTAAGGGCTCAGATTTGAGGACCCTACATCTCCTCAGCTAGCTAAGCCCAAGGAAAAATTAACTTTTTAGATTATGATCTAGTAAGAACACTTCTGATGCATCTAGCTTTTACTACTAAACTAACTCTTAAGTCATAACATGTGAAGAAATAGATTTTAATTAATGTATTTTGCTCCTCTATTCTTCTTATTTCTTAGTTTTATCCAGGCAAAAGATGGTTATGACCAGTCTTCTCTAAAATAGTGACTCATCACTCATAATGCAGCAGAACACTGTTCTCTGTTTACAGCACTGCATAGCTAAATGTATTTTGTGGATTTTTTCTGCCAGATGTTGCCCTATTCAAAATTTGTACACAGCAAAAGAAACATAACAGTGAAGTCCTGCCTTTTGGCAGAATGACAAAATAGACAGACATTAAATGTCGGCTTTCTAGAGTTTACATCACTCACACCCCTCAGTCTACAAGGACCTACAAATTACAGCTGTTGAAGTTTTTGCATAACCTAAACTTTCAGCTCTAGAGAACCCTTACTTGTCTACATTTATTTATATTCTTGGTAATGGAGTGGTTCATTATTTATACTAGCTGTTTAAACAGTAACAGGGTTGTTTTAGGAATTGTGCATTTATGCAGAGATGGGCTATACATTTTACGTATCTGAAGAAAATCAAGTTTCACCAACCCTACTAAGTTGACTTAAATATGTAGAATCATAACAGTAAAATATTCTTCCCTAAAATCTTTTGGAATAATTTTAGCAAGCAAGCAATGTAGATTAGGTTACTTCTCACATCTGCTAGTCATGTTGCTTGACTGTTAGGATTTAACTTTGTAAAATCCATAAACAGACATTGCTACGTTTTCAAGTCTCCTTTCATTTTTAAAAATGTGTAACTTTGCTCATGTGTAAACAACAGCTCTGGAGAAATGTGTTATGGAAGAGTTATTACCTACATACTAAACAATCTCCTAACTGAACTTAAACCAAGTCTGGCAGTCTGCAATTCTTCAAAAATAGAAATGGGTGACCCTTTGCAAATAGGGAGCCTTTTGATCTTGATATTCACAGTGTCCACAGAAGTAGCAGGAACTCTTGTATCTTTTATCTCTAGCCTTTTAAGTGCACTTTTTTTTTAGTTTGTTTTGTTTTGTTTTCTGTATCAAAAGATTTGAACGTTATTAGCAGGCAATTGAGCAACCCACAGTCCATATTATACTGCAAAGGGCATGTTAGCATAGGTGGGAGTGTACTGTATGTGCATCAATATGTATGCAGTAAATCTTATTATAGATTTTTTTTTCTCTTTCCAGTTCCATTCCTCCAATACCCTTTAAGCAAATACCTCTTAAGATTCAAGTAATTTTTAGAATGCTAGTTCGAAAAGTTAATAAAATGGCATTCTGGATTCAACATTTCAGACCTTAAAAGACACTTACAGAAGCTAAGGAATTGATATTAAAACACTGGTAGTGACCATGTACCCAGCACAAAGGTGAGTGTTTATGACCTCAGTGAGATGGGATTTCCATTTCCTTTAATGAGCCAAGACATCAGACCTGCACTCTTAACTCACGCTTACAGAAGCTGCCCCTGGGACACTATATCTAGTTCTGTGGAAGCAAGGGAAAGTAGGTGTGGAAAATGGGGCTGGGGAGGGGGATTTGGAGAAAGACCTGCATTACTCAACAAGACATTGATGATACCTGTGGTATGGCTGACCTTCTTCAGGACACTTTGGGAGAAAAGGTAGAGGAATAAAGCACACCAGTGAAGTTTCCCATTCAGAGTGACTAGATGCTCTCATAGCCCAGCTCTGGGTAAGCACTATGTGCATCTTTTGTTCTGAAGACTGAGCCCATCAACATCTCAGGTCACTGCAAAACACTGATTTTCAATTTACTGTGTCTGGAATAACGGCTTGTGTTTGTGGAACAGATTGTTTTTCACAAACGTTTGGATTTTGAGTTTTATACGATGGCATAAACGTGTTGCCCTGTCTTCCCTATCATCACATTTAATACTGAAAATAACAGTAAAACCAAGGTGCCATCTATACCAGAAATGATACACAGTATTTGGAATATTCAAAAGGATTTTATTTACTGCTATCATTCATTGCTTGTTCATGTAAGGAAGCAGACACATCTCAGACCTACAGCACCTATGGGTCATGAAGTTAATATTCTGTCTTAGCTTCTGCCTGTTTGTAAGGAAGACTGTAGTGCTTAGCCCAAGGCTGTCAAAACATGCAAATCTCTTGATTGCCAGTTGGTGAGTGAGGAAGGGCACATTTGCCATCTGTAAGGTGCACATCTGGCTGATCAGGCAAGCCCCTTGCTGAGTAGCATGTGCTGCAACTTCACTTTAGCAAGCCAAACCAACAAAAACACACCAACCACAACAACAAAAAGGGGAGAACTTACTTATGAAACTGAATAAAAAGCAAGGCAAAAAAAGGCAAAATAGATGCAAGTAGACCTCAGGAAGTCTGAAGAAGTCTTCAGAAGGGAATGGGGAGCAGAGATACAGAGGGACTGCAGGATAATAGGAAAAAGCCTTAGAGAGTGGTAGAGGGAGAAGAGATTCCAGCAGAGAGAAAGCAGGAAGCCAGCTGCAAAGGAAATTCTCAGCAGAGCATCTACCCACTTCACAGAATCACAGAAGGGTTGAGGTTGGAAGGGACCATCATCTAGTCCAACCACCCTGCCAAGCAGAGTCAACTAGAGCACATTGCACTTGTCTAGTATAACCATAACCTCCTTTAACTGTAACACCTAAGCATCTAGTTTTGACCTCCGTGGTGTAAACTACTCAAACCTCACTCTCACAGATCAGAAGAGTAAAGGTTAAAAGGCAACCTAGTGTCTTGGAAAGGTCTTAAGAAGATCTGTGAAAAAAGTCAAGAAGGAAATAATCTGTGACATCTGAAATACAGTTTGGTGGTCCCAAATAGAAAGCCCTGGAAGAGTGAGTTATCTAGCATCAAGTGCACAACTACTTTGCTCAGGGATATTATTAATTTGAAATGCTACTTTGTCTTTGTTTGTTGGTTTTTTCATCTCAAGCTCAAAAGACTGAGTCTCCATGAATAATAGCAATGACTTTATTTTTAGAAGAAAACATTAATAGCTTAATTTGTAGGCAGTAATGAAATATGTTTGCATAAAATCCTTTTTAACTACAAGAATAATTAATTGTTGGATGGGTAATCCTGTTCCCAGAGGTTTTCAATTTATTAATTAATATCTGGAAAAAGCAATTAGTTGCAACTTGTCATTTGCTGCAAAGTGGCTAACCAAGCTAAGTCATTTAATTAAACATTAGTTTTGAAAGTACAGCTTGCTACTTAATTCTAGAA
Source organism: Anser cygnoides (assembly GCF_040182565.1). Taxonomy (NCBI): domain Eukaryota; kingdom Metazoa; phylum Chordata; class Aves; order Anseriformes; family Anatidae; genus Anser; species Anser cygnoides. The sequence continues at coordinate 37,192,493 of NC_089912.1, read as the reverse complement.
AGTCATTCAACCTTCTGGATGACATGTAAGGAAACATAAGCATACCTAAATCTTCTCCAATCACTCTTTCTGAGAGCAGTCTGACAGCAACGGAGCAAAACCAGAGGAAGCACACATGGTTTATATCTGACCTCTTAGCCTTTTTCATAAGGAAATGGAATCTGTACATACAACAATTTATGCCCTAATCAAAATGCTTGCCCCAACATCAAGCAGGGCTTTAGCTATACAAGTTTATAAGGCCTGCACAACCCAAATATTCTGCAGTCAGAACAATGGAGCTCCTGATGTTACAGAAAATGAAAATATAACTTTGGATAAAATACCTACACATGTAGTCATGATTGTTCATCCTCTTGTTTATACCATGCAGCTAAACAAAGTAAGTGCCAGCAGAGAGAAAGGATAGCTTAGAGGTTTTAAGGAAGCAAGAAATATTAATGTCTATCTATGATTTTTAGTGGCCTGTGCTTGCCACCTAACACACTGAGGTATCTAATAGATGCAAGAGTTGTGTGATTGATGTAAGAAATAGGATATTAAATATAGGCATTTACTCTTCTCCTAAAGTCAACTAATGCAGATAACTTACAGTACATGTACTAGCTTATGTGTGAAAAAGTACTACTGTCTCTCGTCATTCATTATAATAACCATATAGCCCAAATAGTTATTTTGTTTTGAAAAACAGCTTTATAACAAGTTAGCAGTACATTTTAACCTGGTAGCAACCTGCCTCAAAGCATTTTCTTTCATTAATATGGTTTCTCATTTTACAAAAATATATACTAGGGCTATTTGTATTCTACACAAAGCTAGAATGTAGGACTTGAAACAGAACACTCAACATGTAGGGTAAAATATGTACATTTCAATTCTGAATGAGGCACTAAATCAGCCAAAACTTGCTTCTGACAGACTAGTGATGAATTATAGGATTTTCAGTAATCCTCCAATAAACAAAGTGAATACTGTTCTTCATGCAGAAACTGCTGGTTAAATCACACACGACATAGATCTGGTATTCCTGCTGGAAAATATGACATTACCTTGATTGTCAGACAGCCTTCTAGAAACACTCAATTTTCCAGCTTGCCTCTGTGTAAGCACACAGTTTAAAAGAAAAATTATGTGATAGAAGTCATAAACATACAAAAACTCTACCTAGCAATGTAGACCTTAAAAGAGTTTTCTATGCTCATGATCAAGGGAGAAAAGTGCTTTCAAAAATATACTGTGAAGGAAGGAAGAAGGATTACACGAAGCTGGAATTATTTTGCAAAAGAAAACAAAGCCTGTCATCCCTCTCTAGCAGGCTGTAAAGATGTCTAATATTAAAGCCGGTTTGTCACCTGTGAGAAGCTGAGTTCTGCATGGTATTTAGAACAGGACCTGCCTTGCAAAGGTAAGCTCCCTATATGTTTGGCAGGGAGGCAGTACCACCTGCACATGGTAAAACACTTTTACTTGTGCACAAGATCGCATACTCCATGATGAAACATGTCTGTTTCAAACAAATTTGTGGAGAAAAAATGGATTGTATGTACCACTCTATGCTTGAAAGTGAAATTTTCCCAAGGCAGAAATCATTTGCAGAAGAATTTTGACTAAAACATACATTGTAACACTTGGACAAAAAGTTAACCTGTATAAATGGTAGATTGGCAGGACTAAATCAGCCCCCATCTGTCTGCTTCTGAAGTGAAAAACAAACAAACAAACAAAAAACTATGTTTAGTAAAGTAGGAAAATGTATCAACACTTTCTACCAAATTTCCTTTCTCAGAGAGCCAGATCTACCTAAGGATGGTGGAAAAATATTATAAATAAATAAATTGTTGGCTTGTGTATCTTTTTCTTTTTAGAGAGATTTTTCTTGCTAAATTACCCATTAGTATATGAAATGATGCTATCCTGTGCAAATATATATATAAATAAAATAAAAATAATAATAATAATAATATAGAGTGCAAAAATATTCAGTAGTATTTAAAGTGTTAAGTGAAAGTCAAATCCCTGAAGAAGTAGATGCCAAAGTCAAAGCCACTAGAGCCAGAATATGTTGAAACGTTAAATCAGCTTTCGACAGACTATCCTGCAGGTGCATAGTGAATATTTGTTTCAATTCAAATTTCAACTTCTTCATTCAATGCTGAAAAACCAACTGGGATTTTAAAAGGCAGGAAACCCTATTTTGCTCTTACGGTCCATGAATAAAAATGAGGTGAGATGCTGAGGTCCAGTTTGAAAATCTTGAAGTCCATGGTAACTAGAAACAATCAGTTCAATTCACTACTATAGATAATATTGCATTTTCTAAGTCACCATGATACAAATTAAAAACATATTCTTGAAATGCTACATTCTCTTCCATACACATGTTAAAGAAATTTCATTTAAATATTTTTCCAAGGTTTGTTTTATGCACAAACAGCACAACCATGGGCAATAAATGATTATATTAACATTGCTTAAATGTCGTGAAAATGAGAAAATTTAATAAATACATATTAAACTACACTGCCGCTAAAATACATTGTACCAGTCAGCAGAAGAGGTGCCGGTAAAATACTTGAAACTTTTAATTGTCAGAGAACCAGTCTTTCCTTTACTGTTGTACAACAAAGAGAAAATTGAAAGCAGAAGTTTTACTGTTTTCAAATGTAGACTTATAAAGTTCAGATGCTTAAATATAGACAAAAGTATCTAAGTTCATTTAAATTCTTCTGTACCCTGATCTTCTTTGCCTAGAACCTGGAGGAAAAGACAGAATAGATACAGTCCTTGGAAACAACTTAACCCCTCTGCTAAAACCATTTCAGTTTTCTTTCATAGCACCAGGAAAGTCTTGATGCAGAGCAGAGATTACTTCTGTTGAGAAAGAGTGCAACAATTCATTTTCTTCTTTTGTTAAAAAATCAAAGTGATAGATTTAGAAGCTCCACAGATATGGTAGTATGACCCCAGCAGTAGGATTTGCTGGGGGGCACCATCCCTACACATTATCTGAACTTAAATAAATAAATAAACAATCTCCTTGAAGACAAATGTCCTCCCTTTCTCATGGCATATAAACAGTGTTTTCACTTTTGGTCTTTAAATAACAGTGTACTGTGTCTGTGCGGAAGCATACAGGGAACTCCCCTGAAAAGTAAAATATATCAAAAGAACAAAGGAGGCACTACCTTACCTCATCTAAGTCCACAGAATGTCATTTCTTTAAAGTTTTCACTTGGGAGCTTAGTAGCCCCTTTGATATAGAATCACAGAATCATCTGGGTTGGAAGAGACCTCCCAGATCACCGAGTCCAACCTCTGACCTAACACTAACAAGTCCTCCACTAAACCATATCACTAAGCTCTACATCTAAATGTCTTTTAAAGACCTCCAGGGATGGTGACTCAACCACTTCCCTGCGCTGCCCATTCCAATGCCTAACAACCCTTTCGGTAAAGAAGTTTTTTCCTAATATCCAACCTAAACCTCCCCTGGTGCAACTTTAGCCCATTCTCCCTCATGCTATCAGCAGGCATGTGAGAGAATAGACCAGACATGTGAGAGAATAGACCAATACATAACAACACCTCCATAATTACTGAGACTGTACAATGAAAAAGCTTCATCCAGTTGCTTGCAATTAAGTCATCAGATGCTATGAATTTATCTTCAGTTTCTTGTCAGACAGAAATGAACAGGCACTTAAAAGGGCATGCTCGGAGTACAAGGTGGTACGTTCTGCACAGCCAAGTTACACAGATGAAGACAGACCAGTTCAAACCCCTAACATAGGTCTGGCACCTTGGATAGCTGGCACTCCAAATTCAAAGAGTTTGATACTGAATGTTAATGAACACATTAAGGACAATTTCATGTGAAATAAATGCATGCAGCAAGGTTTTTGTGTTCTTTTCTTTTTCCATTTAAACATTTAGCAAACTGATACCATTGTATAATAAAATTAATAATAATAATAGCAAGCAAAAGCAGAAGCAGAACTAGCTTAGCCTATTTCACAATTACCTGAAAACTTTTTTAGAGTTAGTTTGATGCACCCTTGATCCCAGTCTGAAGGTCTATCGTTTAACCGGATGGTGCTGTCACTTAAGCAAAATATAAATTGTTGAAAAGTGGAAATTTCAGCTTGTGATACAACTTAGGCATTCTGGAGCAAAAACACAGTACTAAAGCACTTTTTGTCCTCCTCCATTACATTGCTGACTTAATCAATCTTCCTCCCATAAGACTGATTTTCTTGTTAATATTACTTGATGTTAAATTCTAGTCTTTTTTTTTTCCCTGTTGTAATTCTTATTGTCATATATTTAGTATGATATTAAATCCACACTTTTGATATTAGGACTGCAAATATCATGATATTATACAGTTTATTTAAAATCTCACTAGCTCCACTGATCATCTTGAATATATTACTATTCAAATGAAGAAAATCCATTCAGAGAGCTACCCAGTAAAAGTTTTCTATTGCAGATGTACCATACAGGTATAAGCTTATAGCTATACATACAGGTATGTAACATGTATATGATTGCTTACAACAATCATAATTTCAACAACTCATTTATCACAGAAAAGCAAATAACTTTTTATAAAACTTAATTTTCTTACAAGCCAGTATGAGTTACTCTAAAAACATGAAGTTCATCCAGTTTAATTAAGCCGATAAAACTGAAGTTGCATGATACCTGTTTAGACAGTCCAGATGCTACAAAATGGATAAAACTGTGCTGTTACAAAAATGCCTGTATCCATGACCTCCCCAGGTATGGATAGGCCCATAAACGTTCTGGTTCTCAGCAGGCAGTCACCCCGCTCTTCTGTTGTTCAGTCACAGTATCAGAAAAAGAGGAAACTGGGAATTTATGAGACTGTAAGAAGCGCAATGCAGTACAACAGCAAGAACAATTCTTCCTTTTAAGCAGCATTTCAGTTTTCCAAGCCATTTCCTCACATCACCTCTACAAGGCCCAGGCATGGAGTCCAAGCAGCCCTGACTGCTGCCAACACCAGCCATTTTGCAGACACTGGAAGGAATCAGGCATTAATCTCCACTATGGCAGGAGGTGGGTCACTGCTGGAACCTGCACACTGGACATGGGAAGGAAGAACACAAGAACACGGAACAGAGCTGAGTGATGTTCCCTGTGGACTTGGCCTGCTCAGCTGCTGTCTGTGAGCTTCCTTTCCACACAGCCCCCTCCTTCCCTTTATCTTCTGCTACACGGACCTGATAGTCTGCACATAGTCTCTCCATAGGCTCAAGGCTGAGCAGAAGGAACATCTGAGCCATGAAGAGTAAACCAGACATTGAACTATGTGCCAAGACTGGCCAGGGAGTGATCCATATAGGTCATGAGAGAAGAACACCTTCTGCCAGAGACCCCTCTTGCTCTGTGGTGAAGGGTCTTCTCTGGAAGCTGCCACCACTATGCCAAGTAACAACATCTCCTATATGTGACAAAGGGAGGCAAGTATTCAAGACTTCGTTTGTTAAACACAACTAGTCGAAAGCCAGAATAGCAATGTTGGCATGATCCCAGAAACTATATAGCTCGGATGTACTGGCTAAAGCAACCTTATGGTGTTTATGTGGCCTGCATTTTATGGTGATAAGCTTTATTTCTCAGTCCTCCGATAAACCAAACTAAGCCACTCTTGAGGTGAAATAAACACATCATCTGTGACGTGTTCTATCAGTTAATATGTTTAATCATATATTTAAAAAAATAAAAATAAATCTGACTTTCTTGCACAGTCAACACTAAACATGGCTAAAATTGACAATTGTGGACAGTGTCCACAACTGATGTCAGACTGTTTTAACAGTCACTGAACCATCACACTTCAATTTTCAATGTTTTCCCAAGCATATTAGTACTAAGCATATAAACCCTGCAACACTGCAATTATGCAGTAGGAACATTATCATTATCATTATCATTATATTGACCAAACAAGGACAGTTCTGGGGATGAGAATGAATGGTAAAGAAACATCAATACATAACGAAATAGTAAATACAGGATTCAGCAACTTAAATGCAACACACAGAATCTATCTTGTTCTTTCATCCATGCAGTACATGCTGTAGCAATCTAGGAGACCTCACTAGAACTGATTTTAAATACCCTCATATGTATTTCGGACTATCTGGTTAAGCAGAAATATCTTCTTTCTGTCTCAAAATAAAAACAAACAAACAAAAACCTTGAGGCAAACATGAAAACTTGATCTTTGGTGGATGTTGCCCAAGATACAAGCTAAAGACTGGATTTTCAAAAGAAGTCAACACCCTTGAACAGTTTCACAGAACTCCCTTTTCATAGCTGTTGAGCATTGGGTACTTGCCAGGATCTTACCATAAGACTTATTTCCTGTTGTACAATGCACTCCCTCTGCTTCTCCCCCTCTGTTTTTCTCTCTCTCCTCCTCTCCCTGTTCCTCACTCAATTATAAAAGCAAAGCAACAATTTTAGGGAGTAAGGTCTGTCAACTTCTAAAAGATACTATTTACTAAGGGTAGGATTTAAGTACCTCTGTCTGGTGTTTAAAACACAGGTAACAAACCTATAGTGAGGTTTTTTTTTGGTTTGTTTTGCATTTTTGTTGTTGTTGTTTTGGTACAACACAAAATTTAGAATGCTTATGACTGAAATACACTGCAGAGGAGGAGGTCCAGGTTATGGACTCTTGCACTGCCCCTGCATGCATCATGGCTTGAGAGTCCAGTGTTGCTGTGCAATATGGATTTACTGGCTCTGACTGATGCTAGACCAAGTTTCTCTTTATAGTCAGCAGTGCCACTGGTCTTTCTCTTCTCCTTTGTAAGTTCATTCTATGTTTCTATAACTTAAATATTTGTCCAAATTATTCAACCATCTCTCTTCAGCACAGATAACTGATAGTTACAACATTTGTAACATTGAGTATCTGTAACCTGAAGAAATCTCTGTCAACTGAGAACCATGTATTGGTGTTTAAAATATGTTTATATTGATATTAAACAATTTAACAAAATTAATCAGAGTTCTTAACAGAAAATCTCTAATATAATAGACAAAATAGGCATTCTACAAATGATCAAAGCATGGAAAAAGTTATTATATGTTTACTGCTATTTTGCATTTTTATTGAGTTTTCAGCACATTCTTGCTCATCTGCTTTCTAAACCATACCAAAACATTATGAATTTTGTGTTACACTGTCTCTGAAAGTGAGCTGAAGGCAAACAGATCAGCTAACTCTCATGCTCCTAAGCAAACATTTCCAGAGAACCCGTCTCAGATGTATATTAGAGATGTTCTTCACCAGCCAAAGGCTGGTCTCTAGAGTAACATGAGGAAAGACAGACTTGTCATACCATTGATCCAGCTCTTTCTCATTACTTCATTGGTTATGTCCCAGAAACAGTAATTTAATTAAATTTGTAGTACACATCAACAATAGTTATGAATTTGTGTGGAAAAGGGACTTTGAGTTAAACATAAATTCATTGAAAACGTGTATCTTTGGATTAAGAGGACTTTCTGTTCTGTTTCATGACCTGTTAGCAGGGTTACCTGAAACAAATGAAACTGAGGTCACTACATTACCTGTAGGTGGACACTTTGGGTGACTCCTGTGACTAAAGAGACAGTGTTTTCCCAGACTTTCTGGGAAAGATGAGTTTTCAGCTCAGCTGCTGACCCGGGCTCTCCACAGCCACGTACTCTTCTCCTACAATCAGATGGGAGGATATTTGAACAGAGGAGCTCAGTTCCTGCAGTAGAGGGAGGAGCAGCATTCTCTACCAGCTTTTGTAGGGATCAAAAAAAATTCCTTCTGGATGAACCAAATGAGGCCAGGGCCAGCTCAGGCTTGCCACCTTCTTAATAGCACCAGGAGACATCATATGGACTCCTGGGAAAAGCTGAATAGGCCCCATACATCAGAAATAAAAGATACAGGAGCCAGCTCTCAGACAAAGAACTGTGGTAAAAGACCATAATGCAACTGGAAATACTTGTGCAAGGGCTGGGATGACACTAGTCTTAGGAAAACAGAGGCAGAAACTGCAGATCCAGAAGATCACCCTTCTTATTTGTGATTCCCCTGATGGGAGGTTCCAGGGATGCCTCATGCTTATACACTATATGCTGAATGTGCTTCATTATGCTCCATATATGCTCTACTTTAAAAATATGTCTATACACAAAGTTGCAGCCTGATATTTCAATACCTTGCCACGTGTCTCTGCCCATACACAATTAATAAAATGCAGAATATGTTTGTAATGCAGGTGTGAATCACCTCTTTACAAAATGTCACTCAGAGAAGCAAAAGAGTTTTTAGACATTTACAACCCATAACAAAGATAGTAAGGGAGAGGGTAGCTGTCTACTGCACCTATTTCAAACTAGCTTTATGCTCTGTGGTGCCCAAAACACAATCCTCCAGGAAAACAGACATCTCACAAAAAACCTGGACATTTACCAGCTGAAGGGTTAACAGATGTTTCCAGCTTTAATTTTCTTAAGCAGATATTCCAGATAACATTAAATGGGGGCTAGAAAGGGGGAAGCAGAGAATGAACTTTGGTGCAGTATGGAATTTTTAAAGGCATTTCCTTCTCCCTAAGAGGCAAAAGCTGTGATCACTTAAATCTTTGCTTTTTCAAATACATGTTCATTTTGTAGCTTTTGCCAAACTAAACGAGTCCAGTCTTTGAAAACCTTTTAAAAAAATCATAACATTCTCAGTCATACTTGAAGTCTGACTTTTTTTTCCAAGAATGACAACAAAAATGTGTATGAATTTTTCCCTTTACAATAAATTTTCCTTAACTGTTCAGACGTATGCCAGAGCAGAAAGTTAGTGTTACAACTTTTTAAGATCTTAAACTTTCAGATCTAAGTAAATTAATTTTACTAAGTAATTAGGAAAACAACTACTCATTTCTCCTGTAATGGTGTTGTCCACATTTTGCTTTTTTTTTTTTTAATTCGCCAAAGATAATATCAAGCAATGGTAATACAGCTGTTGAGCCTGAAAGTCAAATATTGCTTAGCTGTATAAAATAATATTATCAAATTTTATAAAATGCTTTCTAAAAATGCATTTGGGAATGTTTTCCTTAATGAATAACTTAAAGTCAATCATATTTCCAGAAAATGTTCCAGTTTTCTGACTATACAGATTTTTGATATGCCTTAGAGATCGTTATGTGAAATCCTGAATGAAGGAGTAAAGAATTAAGGAATATGGACCCCCAAATAAAATATTTCTAATTCAAAAGTCATAAAGTATTCAAAAATAATAATAATCAAAAAGTATTAATGTCCTTCACAAAGGACATTATAGCACATAATGCCTTCTTATAAAAAAGGGAGAAAGTTCACATCTGTTCCCATAGAATTATATAAAATGTAGAAGGAAAATGAAAAATTGGCTTCACAAAAAATGTGAAAGCTGCTTTTATTTCAAAGGTCCATACTAATCTATTTCTGATTTTTATATATTCTCCTAATTGATAACATTTTTCCTGCTCTGGTTTCCCACCTCTAACTTCATGCCCCTTACATTTAAGAAAAAAAAAATATCTTGAAAAACATTAGCCATTTTTAAGAGGCATGGAGAATTTTTCCCAAATCCCACAGGTAGGTGGGAAAACAGAACAGCAGGAGAAGAATAAATTACTGCTAAATTATGGATGATGCGATTACAAAGTCTTGCTGGGCAGGGCCCCACATTTATGAGCACGTTGAGTATTCACTGTGGAAATGACCTTTAGTAAACCATCAATAGTAGTCTGCTGGGCTGCAACATAGAAAGAAAAAAAAATCAGCTAAATCAGTTAAACACTCTGAAGGAAAAAAGACAACCCTAGACTTTCTAAACTACCAAAACTGATGTAACAATGGATGATTCCTTTACAATACTGCGGAAGAAACCTCACACAGGTGAGGATTCCCAATGTAGATGCCATTTATGTGAAGGAGGAAGAAACTGGAACATCACTTTGTGGTTCTAACACAGGAGACATAGCCAGAAGGACAAGCAAGAACCTCTCTTGCAATGAATAATGTAGTGTCCAATCTTAGAGAGTTTTTTCATTCACTTAAATTCCAAAACTACTGAAATTAAAATTGTTAAGTTTTTCTCTTATTTGGATGCCTAAAAATTATGCTTTAATCTGCTTTTACTAATGTTTGCAGTCTGTTGAGAAGTTCAGACTGTGGCCCAGACTTCTGTTCCAACAAATGCTGTATTTTATCTCTTACACAAACTCAAATATTAAAGATTATTTATTTCTTGTTTTCTGTTATATGCCAGATTTCTTTAGTCAGTGCATGCCCAATAGAAAAAGTAAAAATAAACAGAAAGATTTATCAAATTTTGAGTAAATTGAGAGTAAACTATGTCTTTTTGAAGGCTACATGTTCCAGTACCCCAATAAAACTCTGAAGGTCTGATGGGCCACAACAACTTCCAGCTTTCTCTTTATGCAAAGTTTTATCAGCAACAAAGGCAGTGAAGTAAGTGGGAAATGTTCTGGTAATAAATAGTAACAATTCTAATAGTAAATAATAATAATAAACAAATAAACAAATAATAATAATAATAATAATAAATAAACAAACTAATAATTATCAGTAGTAAAAAAATATTTAAAATGACCACTACTGACTTGGCAATAAGGCTTATATAGGACACCAGCATTTCTCATGCTGTGGCTAACAGTTTAAACTGTTTTGCCAAAAAAGGTACTACTTCAAAAACTACAAAATAATAGTAACACACAGATTAGGCATATCATGAATAAATGAAGTTCTCAACCTCAGATGTTTATGTATATTAAAATGTCATACTTTCCTGAGCTTTTGAAAATAAAGCAGTAATTCAGAGCAAACGGACTCTATTTGACTACCAGGCTTGAACCTGTGACAGAATTGAACCCATTGCCAAAAGTGGGAAACTTTAACATCCAACTCTTAGGAAAGCTGGCAGTATGAAGCCAGAGCTTCTGGGAGCTATTGTAATAGATACAGAGACAGTTTGTGCTCATGGCGCTACTCTTCTTTTCAAGTTCTCATATGTAATTTTTCTTTCAGTACCTCAGACCTGCAAAAAATGTGGCCTCCAGTGCATCAAGTGCATCACACACATAATGAAGAGTAAGAGAAACAAATAAGAAGCAATAATAAGAGAAGCAAAAAGGAAAACACAAGGCGATTCCTAAACTTTTATTTCTGAATGAAAGTATACACTTACATCTTCAACAAAACAGGAGATATATGCGCCTTTTAACTCTAAGGAAATTCAGTAATAGCTCAAATATTCCAGATTTTTTTTAGTAGGGATAAAATAAAATAGTCCTCACTAAAATAACAGCTTGAACCTCTCTCTCAAAAGCCTTCTTGATGTTAAGCATGTGAAAGTAACTTTGTACTTTCTGGTGATGACAGAGGCAGCTGAACAAATGCCAAATACCATTAAGAGTTGTTTCAAAATCTCCAGACCTCCTGAGATTTCAGGAGGAGTTCTGTAGACACCCAAAGACTATTTAGAGCTGGAGTACTGCTCATAACAGCACCCCAAATTCTGGGCACTTGTTTAAAAATATTCATTGGTAAACATATGTGAAATTTTCCCCGAAATGAATGAAAATAATTCTCAGAATTTAGCCGAACACCATTCGATTACATTGACTTTTAAACCTTGATGTTACAAAGGAGACACAATTACATATTCTCACTGTACCACAACTTTAAATTATTTAAAAAAAAAAAAAAAGGAGAGAGAGTGTGTGTGAGAGAGAGCAGAGGAGGAAGGGTGAGGGGAAGGGGTAGGAGTAAGGGTAGGAAAGGGGAAGGGAGGAGAAGGGGAAGGGGAAGGGGAAGGGAAAAAAAACAATGTATTATTATTTACATACAAAAAGTTAGAAGCTTGACAGTCTTCTCTTGTTCTCCCTCTTGCCAAGTTCTGTTTATGCTAAACATGAACCTTCTGGAGGAGAATGGTTCGTGGGGGAAGAGAAAATGAACTATGTGTTCAGATGTTTTAAAGCTATGATGTTAGGGCCCTGTGTGCAGAGGCCAACATTTATATTGAAACCATTATTTATCCTTGGTGAGCATCAAGTAACACTGGAAAGATAACAGAAGTACAAAAGATTTTCAAATTCTCCTCAAGTATTCAAACTCAAACAATACATTGAAGGATGATAGAAACTAAAAGTAAACTTTCTTTTTTAGTTCTTAGCAAGGTAACAATTTATTTTTTTTCAAAATCTGTTCAACATAACAGAACTTATTCTCATTGAAACATTTTGGGGTGCTCACTGCCTGCAAAGCAGCTGTATTTTATCACAACCTGATGAAGCAGACCTCCTTTGACAGGGAACAGAGTTACTAAGGGCTGTCATTCATATATGCTGAACCAGAGCAAGAGATCAGTCGCTTTCTGAGCCCATGCCCAGCTTTTTATAAATATCCCCATGTGTTTGCAATTAGTTAGTGGGGTATTCTGGCAGCAAAGGTTATTGAAGGCTGTTTTCCAGACAGTTTTTTTTTTTTCTTTCGATATACAACTAAGACTCAATATTAGCATGTTTAATAACAGCAGGCCAAATAGTAGACTCACGTACATATATATATATATATATATAAATTATTGGAAGAGTTTATCTGCCTTTCTTTGAAATAAAATAAAATAAAACAAAACAAAAATTAAAATAGAATATCTAGAGGGGGACAGAACACAGCTGTGTAGTTTTTAGCAACCTGTGGCAAGCAGCAGAAACTTAAAGTACAAAAGACTTCTGCTGCTATGATGTATATAATACACTGAATATGAAGAAGGATTCAACCTTTGTTGATCTGAAATTTAATTGTGGTAATAGTTTATTTAAGGAGTTATCTTAGTGACATATTCCCCTTCAAAATCTGCAAGGATTTGTAAAATTAAAGCACTGTCAGTTGCATCTCAAGAAATATATTCATTTATGCATGATAAAAATGCAGCCTACATCTTACTGGAGTAAACCATCACAGCCTTCAGGAACATTTGGCATGACTTACCTCACATATATCAAAACAACAAATTTTTGTTTGTTGTTTTACATCAGATGGTAACTTGGGTACCAATGTAACTGGCTATGTATCATAATTACAAGCAGCTTGTTATATGAATAATGGTAGAATAATTGTTCATAGCAAGTAGCGTTCACCATATACAGCATTAGGGATTGTTCATAATATACACTACTACATTAGGGAATATGCTGGGTATCGGGCTAACATTTAATAAAGAACTATGAGATTACGAAGTAACTTTGTAAGTAATACTTGCATTTCTGTAAGCTATCTCTACTGCTCTGTGAAATTAAAACTGTAGTGATCACTTTATAATCCCCAGACATAAAAGATAAAAGTAAACAAAGTGCAGAAGGAAGTGCTAGAGTTTTAGAGGAAAATCTTAGAAGATTACTTATGTACTAACTAAATCACCCTTTACAGTTTATGTAGCTCATGAACTTAAAGTATTGAAGTTGCAGCAAAAAAATGCAGATTCACCAATCTCATCTGATGAGGTGACTAATAGCCTCATAGTACTGTCCTGCAATAAACAGCAGTATCTAGACAAAGGGGACAGGAATAAACTTAATTTCTACTGCTAACAGAAACCACCACTTCTTGCTCAATTCGACCTATTGTTATGGTCTGCCTGTTCATTGCATTATAGAGAAAGACAACTAAGTCAACATTAAGCAACTGCTGCCAGTTGGTAGCAGCAGTTAATTCATATGTTTTTCTTTCCCATAAGAACATTTTAAATACACAGTAAAACTGGCCATTTACATTTGTTATGGAAATTGAAGGGAATTTAAAATATATCAGACTAGGAAAAGCTGTACTGGTGGAGCTACTGAAGTCCGGACAAACCCAACTCATTTTACACTTCATCCTCCTGCATACATGCCAGACCATCAACATGTAATCATAAAGAGGATAAAATAGATTATTCTTATACAACGCCATTGATAGTTATGCATTTTGAAGAAGACGATCAAGAGAAAATAAAGTCAAAAGTTTTGACTCTGCTAAAGATCTTCACATTGAGTTACAGTCAGGATTATTCACATGACTAAACACAACTCATGTTATATATTAGGTTTAAATTAAGAAAATGTCAGCATTAGCTAACACATGAGTGGGATGAGAAATGGGCAGGACAAAAGCAAGGAATCTGAAATTATGCAATCTTCAAGGAAAGCAATATACCATATTGATAGTTTTAAAAGTCTGTTTAAAAGGAAAATTGTTAGATGATTCTCAATTTCCATAGCTACACATAAACCATAACAAGCTACATTCAAACCATACATCCACATTACATATTTAATACAGAGAGATCAACAACCAAACCTAACATCTAGTCCTCTTTGCTGTCTGGGAGTAAATGAGAATTGGATCCCCAAACCAAATGCAATCTAATTTTCACAGTACTAGAGTCAGATACAGACTTAGCCTTACAAGGTACTTTGATTTCATGATAATTTTACCATTTGGGAATAAAATGGTCTGATAGTAGCTTCCAGAAATTTAACATAATTAAAACCAGGCCCAATCAGCCGGGATTTGAATATGAACCCAAATTATAGGTGAAATTTAATCAGATTCACTTTTCAAGTCCACCTCCAATATTTGTGCTATTAAACAGATAAGAGGAACAGATGAGAACAAAAACGTAAAGATACTAAACAAAATATTTCTTTTTAACACCATTTATTGTTCCAAATAAGAAACAAACTAAGCACTTTGATTACATAATGGAGAAAAACAGAAGAGAACTAGAAGAAGATCATCACACACACTGATTGGTAAGATCCATCAAAATCTATCAGTTATTTACAGTACTAGAATACCAAAACTAATCAGAATCTATACGGCACAAATAGCATGTATCTGTATCACTGGTTCAGCATAGGGTTACACTTTCCTCTATCTGCTCTATTATGAATAAAGCTACAAATCATTTCATCACTGCCCAGGAAAATAGTTGAGAATTCCTGTCTCAGAATTTTCTGATTACCACTATGTCACTTACCACATTACTCACTTAATGTGAGAAGTTCCCCTTTATATGCCAATTTTAACAGCATTGTAACACACTGATCTCTCACATCAGTTACTTTCCAGAGTGGACGAGCATCAAGCCTCACTGGAATCCAGCACAGTATTTCATTCACAGTTGACTGTAGTGAAGGAACGCTTCCAATATGAAGGAATAAGCAAGCAGATAGAAAGTAGTCATGGCCAGTAACATGACTGTACAGTATATTCTGCATTTATTTTGAATTTCCCATCTGAAATTCAGCTGTGGTCTTCAACAGCATTTACCACTTATGATTCACAGTTGCTAAGAGATGTAAATATGCAACAGATAACTCATTCATCTCTCTGCCAATAGAGAATTACTGCATACAGTATGTTTTCTAGTATTTATCCAGTCCAGTTTTATGAGTTCCAAGAA
The DNA here is from genome assembly GCF_040182565.1 of Anser cygnoides. NCBI lineage: Eukaryota > Metazoa > Chordata > Aves > Anseriformes > Anatidae > Anser > Anser cygnoides. The sequence continues at coordinate 37,176,961 of NC_089912.1, read as the reverse complement.
ATGGAACCTCCCTTGAGAAAACCTTCTGATGGTAAAATGCATTACATTGACAGTGAAAAAAAAAAAAAAAAGAAAGAAAGAAAAAAAGAAAAAAAATTATTCTTGCTTAAGTTTATTGTTGTTTTACACTATTTTACTGCATCCCTTACTATCTGTGATGCTTACACCATGTGAATATTTCTGTGCTTGCACATTCCCACATCATCATCACTTTTTCAAAATGCCGATGTCTAGCCAATTGTTGTCATACATTTATATGCATACACACAAGGTCTGATTATCTCTGTTGCTCTTCTCTGAGCTTCTTTCAATTCATTATTATGTCTCTAGTAACGACAAATTCATATCTGCAACAACCTAGCAAAATATTTATTTTCTCACCTCACAAAAAAAAAGATTTTTTTACACGCAACTGCTTCAGCGCAGTCCACTCATCAGCCCAGCCCCTCTCAAGCACACTCAGAGACCTTCCCTTCAGAAGCCGTGCTGACTTAAACAGTCTTTATCTCCCCTGTCCTGACCCCTTTTTCTCACTATGTCTATTGTAGCAGAGTGTCTGTTTACCCAGCCGTGCTGTGAATTGGATCCAGCAACAATCCAGCCTAAAAATAACCCAGCAAAAGAGAAAAAGAAGGTTATTTTAAATACAAGTCAGTTTTCCAATCCAATTCACTACGCGGGTGCACACTGTTGTACCAGTTGATTGATGGGATCTTTGAATATTGGAATAAGCATGAGAAAACAGTGGCTGCTGTGCAAATGGCACTGCCAGAAAAGGGTAATACAGTTGTGAAACTATTCGGTCCTGCCCTGAAGGACATCTTGGCAGAGAGTGCCTGGAGCAGCACTTCATCGCGTGCCCCAAGAGCCCTGCACTGTGATGAAGTGCGAAGAAACCGTAATTGGTGCTAGGGAGATACAGGCAAAATCAGGTGAGAGGTTCTATTTTTATTCTGTATTCCAAATAAAGAAATGTGTATCTACAAAATTAGAACAAGGCAGTGCATTTTCTCCACCAGTGAAGTTAGCCTAAGAATTTTTCCCTTTCTTCACAGATCATTTCTCTGACACTTCAGCTATGCTCATGTAAACCTGATCACTGATACAATGACTTAGAAACATCCCAGCCTTTAGAAAGGAGGTTCTTCATTTAAAAATCACAGCTTCTAATAACAGTGACCTTGAAAATAAAACAAAAATCTTTAGGAAAGGAACAGAAGGTTTCCTATTGAGTCATTGAAATAAGTATATATGTTAATTATGATTCAGAGGTGCTTGTTGATTGTTTGGAATACAGCTGAATTGTGACAGAGATTATCTTTTCCAGTGATAAGACACCAAAACTATAATAAATCACCCTTTTTATTAACTTAAATAATAAATTGTTAATAAATGTTAATAAAACAAAACTTGGGCTGGGCTGGGCTGGGAAAGGCCCAAGAGCCTAGAGCTCTATACTTCTGTGTCATCACCATAAGGTTAAAAATGTAACCCAAAGAAACACAAAATAAGAATTTACTGTTAGAAGGGGGTGTATCTTACATTTTTTTCTTGGGGACTTGACCAGTTGCCACCACTCTTTCTACCTCAGGCCCACTAACCTGCAATGGGAAGGCAGCTATCTCATCTGTACTGCCTGCTCCAGTCCCATGTTCCTTATGCTGGATTTCTCTTTTCCCTTTCACAGCTCTGCACCCACTGTATCTTCCCTTTACATAGAATCAGTCATTCAGGTTGGAAAAGACCTCTAAGATCATCTAGTCCAACATTTAACCTTTAACTGCATTATAGATTCAGCCTAATGAGTTCTGAGTAGAGGGGGATACTTACGTCCCTTGATCTAGTGGCTGAATTCTAGACCAGGATGCTACTAGCCATTTTGCTTGCCAAGGCACATGTTTGGTTCACATGCAGCTTGATGCCCACCAGGACCCCAGGGCCTCTATTGTTGCTGTGGCTTAAAGCATGGCCTTGTTTGTTTAAGCACAGATTAAATGGGAAATGGATATAAGAAGTCTGGAGTCATGCAAAAGCACCCAAAGCCTGCCTAGCAGAACATTAAGTTTCCTAAACTGAGGTTGGGTTCAAAGGCTATAACCAGCATTTCATTCTGTACAAAATGAAGAATTTTTTTTTAATATTATTTTTCTCTGTGAGTTGGTAGGCAGCAACAGGTAACACTTTTTGGTTTCTTTCTGCTTTTCTATTGTTCTTTGCAATACACTACTCTGGATTCTCATATTTTCTTTTCTGCAGCATCTTAATGCGTGTATGTTTCTTCTCACAACCTGTGACACTTTTCCCATAGCCTTCTGACCCAAGCACAGTGCTTAGAGGTCACTCTGTGTTCCTAGTTCATGTGATAACTGGGCACAGACTATCCTTCACAATTCTTTTCCTCAGATAACAGAACTATCATCTATTAGCTATCATCTTCATGTAGAAAACTGAATAGTTTTCCATTTTTCCATAATATGCAAGTTAGCAATTTATTGATAATATAACTAAAACCTATTTTACATCATTTTAATGTCATTTTCTTTTGTCTGTAGGTTGATGCAAACAAGTACGTAATAATAGGAAAATTAGAAAAATACTTGAAATATAAAATTCCAATATTGTTATTAATAACAATCAAAATAATGTATGATTCTGAGGTCTATAGTAAGATAATATTATAAATATTTGCTTTTACATGGAGGAATCAAGCAAGCAACCATTTTGAAATGTGTCACATGTCAGAGATTAAAAAGAAAATAAGAGAGAGAGTTCTTTTTTTTCATGTAGACAGTGATGACTTCCTCTCTCCATTTGACACCCTCAAAAGAATGACTATTATTTTGCTACCATAAACATTTACAGTATTTCCATTGCTGTGACAGCTCACTTCATTTTCTGTAGAAGAGAATTGTACCAAGCTTCCATTGTGACGCAGAGAACATACACACACAAGAGGACCCAACTTCCTTAAAAGGATCTTTGAAAATATAAAATGCTCAGGAAGAGATTTGCAAGCAATTCCAAGGTAGTCAATTAAAAGTAAACCTGAATAAACACTAATTTTAAATCTTGCAGTGGGATCAAAAGTCTTACTTGGTTCAGACATCTAATCCATTGATATCAAAAGCAGAGATAGAATAAATTTTAAAAGACAAATGACAACACTACATGAAGCAGCAGCGTGTAGAAAAATTAGATCAACTTGTTGAAATGCATACAAAAGATTGATGAAAAGCCCATGAATTGAAGAACCATTTTGCACCAACTGAAACAATGCTAGTGTTGATCCAAGCACAGCACATAGCAATAGCTTACTCTCAAGGTAATAAAGGCATGAAATATATGCTCGCCCACCCAAAGATGAAAGAATATTACATAAAGATCTTTGTGATTATTCAGTACAAAGTAGACTATGTCATAAAAATATGCCTGTGCTTGTTGCAAAACCTTGGCTGTCTTATATGGAAGGCAAACACTATGAACATAATGCTGTCCAGATGAATCATCCAGTGCAGAACTAGTATATCACACTGACAATTTTGGTTAAAAAAGGCTGGAAAGGCTTTATCGCTAGCGCAGAAAAGGCAGCTTCACCACCTTCTTTTGTCCTCCTCCTTCCATGTTTTGACAATACTCTTGAGAATACCTTACAGATCACATTGTATGTGACTTTTTATGAACACATCACAATTCTGCCTCCTGTAAGAAAACATTTACCTTAACACAGCAAGTGAAATTTCACTGTGCAGTTTTGGCAGGGGTTCCTACATTCCATGCACCTTCCTTTCCTTCTTTAAAGGACAGGGGAATGGAGAACAGTGATTCAAGTAATAGCAGACTGAGTTATTGAAGCAGTATTTAAAAAGACAAACCAATAGTAGTGTCACAGTGCAGAAAAATGATTTATATGATCAAAATTATTTCAGCAGTCACTGCTGCTCCCTTTTTCTTTTTGAACTGGAGGAACTACAGAGAAGCTCTACAATTGCTCTTGCTATGCAGACTTGTAAGTGACAGTATAGGAAGGGAAGTTACAGCTTTTCTGTGATTTGTATTTACCTTAGTCATGAATAGCTAGGTGCAACGTAAAGACAAGCAGAACAAGAGGCTAAGCTCTGCTTGACAATTTGGGGGAACAGCCTTTTCTGAGTCAGGACAGTGTGACTGATAGGAGACTTCCACTCAGCAGTGGGTAAAAGGTAAAGAGATACACATATACTTTCTATACCTAATACACAGGAGAAGGTAAATCAGGCAGATAAGAGTACAGCAACAGCTAAACAAAAATCAAGCAGAAGATGGAAAGCAAGGGAAAAGTCCTCATATGAATGAGAGAAGCTATCAGGTATATTAACCAAGTAATTGATAGGATTATACTTTACATAGTTAGGATTTAAAGTGTGAACTATTGGAAAAAAACAAAAACATGTTCCATGAATTTGCAGACCAGGACATCAGTAATGTGCAATACTTCAGAATATCTTTCAAGGAAAGAAAAATTAATATGCAGGCAAATTGGAAACAAAACTAATTATATCATAGGATTTACAGTAATTCCATCAGTTTTACCAGATAACCTTCTCTAATAACAGCACGTATTTTACAGAGTTATGTTTATAGAGTAATGTTTTCTAGCCTAGTTTATGTAAAGTATTTGATATATGGTAAGGTATACACAGAGTCAGATGAATGATGGGGTACTAAAAGAGGAAGCCAAATAATAATAATAATAAAAATAAATAAATAAATAAATAAGAAAAAAAAAAGAAAAAAGAAAAAAGAAACAAAAGAAAAAAGAAAAAAAGAGAAAAAAGTTGGAAAACAAAGAAAAAAAGAATAAAAGAAGATGGTGATAAGAAGTACTGACAAAATGAGTTTATGAGTGGCAGGAGACCATTAGGGAAATCCTACAAGCACTGGTACTTGGGCTAATCTTGTTTAATATTTTTATTGATAATACTGGAACAACTACCAGAAGTTTGATGCTGAAATCACTTAATCACTGTGCACTACATTGGCAATGTAGAATGCCTAAGAAGAATGACCATGAGGCCTGGATCGGAAAAACAAAATAAAGCAAAGTTGATAAGCATGAAACCATTGAGTTAGGGACTAAAATAAAATTCAAGTGAGAACATACAATGGGAGATCATCATTTAATTGAGGAGAAGATGGATTTGGGTGCACTAATAAAATTCAGGTATGAAAGAGGGAAATAAAATCCTAAAACACATCAGGTGAGGCACTGCAATAATGCTGAACAATAAGCACTGTTGTATGTCATATCTGGAACCTTGAATTAATATCTGATCACATCAAAGAGAGAAATTGGAAATAGACTAGATGCAGAAAAAGGACTTGAGAGACAATATGCACAGTATGTATGGATATGAGATTTGTTTGTTTCCCATAGCAAAGCCAAATGGAAGAAAATTCATGCCTGCTGTCCCTGGAAAGTAAGCTAGGGAAGAAAAATAACTGCTTGCTTAAAAATAAATAAATACAAGCTAGCAGTACGTAAATTTATGCTCAAAACTGAAGACTCCTAGCTGTTAGAGTAATCAAGTCCTGAAACAGCTTTTCCAATGGGACTAACAGAGGCAAGAAAACATTAGCTGCTCCTCATGCAGACTTTGATAAGTTTAAGAAAGAGGCTGTATGGCACAGTGCCTCCAACAGCAGAAAACTGCTCAGTGATGCAGGAGGTTCCCTATCGTCCTAGGAAACCTGCTTTTTTCCCTATGGGTTCAACAGCTCATAAAGAATTTGGACTTCTGCTCTTTCCCTTCCAGCTGATCCCTGTTACAGCTTATTGGCTGTGAAAACAGAGTCCCTGAGACAGCACAGAATATGACCACCAAGAACCCCAGTGATTAACGCCAGAATGAGGAGGAAATAAGAAGCCAGCAATGTGTTTCACACTTCATCCTGAAGATATGGACTGAACCAAGGAGGATATACCCTGGATGGGTCATGCCTGACAGAGCGGGTGACAAGCATTTCAACCCAGCCACATGGTTCTTGTTAACGGCCTTTCAAATGATACTCTAAAAACAATGCTGGTCCAAAAACAGCACCAGAGGAAAGCAGATGGGGACAGAGAGGAACGTGACTGCCCTGTTTAGTGGCAGCAATATTACATCAGCTCTACTGTGACATCAAGTCTAAACATGTGCTAGAGGTGGGCTAACTCAGTTGTGAGACCAGCTTGGGTGGTTCTGCTCAGTGCTTACAGCACTGGAGCTCTGGGGAGTGTTATCTGGAGACATCCACACAGTGCTTGGAAAAGTCACAGCTCAGTCCAGCCATGTTTATTAGCTAATCCCAGCACTGCTGGTGCAGATCTAACTGCGGTAAAGACACACCTGAAGGAGAAAATTCTTGCCTGGTTGTTATGACTTTGGGGCATGGGGGCAAGGAGGCCAAGGATGAGGAACCAGACCTGTGAATCTCAAACACTGCTCAAACACCCATTTTCTCAGCTAGGGCATGGCAACATAAAAAACACTGCTGTACACCAAAGAGATCATAGCTTTCAGTGTTGTAATAAAAGTCGTATACAACCATCTCTTATTTTTAAAAGCATGCAGCTTACCTTTCACATTCAGATACATGCATCATTTAGGTCTTAAACCCATCTATCAAAACAGCAGTGGGCTTCTGAAATGGAATTACTGCTCTTTTTTCTACTACATTAACACATTGTTTTGACAAGAAGCAATTTCTGAACTGAAAAGAAAGTGATTTCAAAATTAAATAAAACATTTCTCTTCAATCTCATACTTCATAAAGGCACAAACCTTTAGATTGCAGCACAAAGGTTTACCTAAAATTTCCATTTGAGCAACTTCTCTTGACTCCCACAAGGCCCAAGATAAACAGTACCCTAATAAAAGTTGATAGCATGGGCTCTGTTCAAGTGAAACCACTTTATAACTTGACCAAGTGTGTTCTCTGCCAGGAAATGATTGCTTTTCCAGTTCAACCCAAGAATGTTGCTCTGCCTTATGTCTGCTGGCAACAACTTCTCTGTTTATGGGTGGGCTAAAACAGGAGGATTCAAAGGCTAAGTCTAGGCCTCAGATAATGATGCTAGGATTAAGATTTGGTCCTAAATTTTTCCATACCTATCATAACGGTTTGTAAAAATGAGCAGGCAAACAAGGAAGGTGGTACAACATATTACATAGTTTGCTAAGCTTCTGTTTCTCCTCCCCTTATGATTACTCACTACATCCACATTCAAATCAATTTGGTCTGCAATAATAAAACCTTGCTCAGGTGTGATTTATTTAACATCCCATACCACGCTAACAGTATCACATGCTTTCCTGTGAAAAAGCACTGTATACTCAGAGGTCTCTTGTAGGAAAACTCCATGTATTTTACTGCAGAAGATCATTCCTGATCAATGCAGTGCACAACCAGACTTGTAAATGGTAAAAATCTTGCAAGTGCCACAACACTACCCTTTAATGAAGAGGAGGAAACAGGTTCCTCTCGAAATGAAAGCCATTCAAACTACTCCAAAGGAACTGCTGCAGGTCACCATACAGCGCTCTTGCCAGGGAGACTCCTGGTGGAACTCACTGCCAGTATTGCATGTGTCTCTCACACAGAGAGTGAGAACCAAAATCAAACCATCCTCTAATGCTGTGCCCAAAAACAAAGAGTTTCACCATTAAGCTACATGCTTTGAATGTACTTATGGAAATTTCCCAGGCTTGAGGTGTTATGAACAATATTTAATATAGGTCAGAATATTAAAGGCAGAGTTACACTTCACTGCTTAAGACTTTGTGTAATCATCACCAGCCTAGAACATTAGGGGAATTGTACTATACAGACACGCTGCATCTATTGTTCTACCTGTACATCCACCCTTCACATGGAGAAGGTTTTTGTTTGCTGTTTGTTTTCCGGGATAAGATCCTGTTACAGGCAAAACAGTCTGGAGCTGGAGAATTTTACCTCAGTTAATTTATTGCTATGTAACAAAAACCTCCGATCACTGATTTGAACATGGAGGAAAAGGGCATAAACTACTAAGCAAACACATAAATATACAGACCTTCTTCTTTCACTAGTCCCATCTTTCCTAATTTTCATTGCAGATTATAATAGTCCTTCCACATTCCTCTGGAAGGGTGACCAGCAGCACCAGGTGTGCACACAAGAGATTTTGTCTGCTGTTGAGTGGTTATAATTTCTGCTGCCCTACAGTTACTAGTTTATTGCAGCTCTTCATGTATTGGTTTCTACCCACCTGTTCCTCGGTGCCCCTGCCCCAGCATGGGTCACCCATGAGCCGCTCAGGGATGAGGTTGCACCTCCTGCCTATAGCACATACGTAGTCAACCTTCTACCCAACTCCTGAAAAATGTATCTTGAACACTAGATTATAGGAGTTAACATTGTAACAGCCTGGACATATTTCCACTGCAGTCCTTTCAGAGCAGAATTATTTCTGGAGGAAATGCCTGAACAGTTGCAAGAGCAGCTTTGCATGAAATAAGTAGTAGTCAGCAATGTAACTATGGACAATTTAGATCGGTATGTCTAAGGAAGAAGGGCAGAAGAAGGGGAAAACAGCTTAAATGAAATCCTGCAAAGAAAAGCAAGATGCAAATATCTAAATTGAAATGTCCCTATTACAAGGCTGTTAGAAGAAAAATTTTTTCATTAAGCCCTTTAAACAGAAGTCTCAGTTGATAATATAATCCCACGGTAGAAATGCTCACCTTCACAGGAAAGTGAAACAAGAGGAAACAAACCAACAAACAAAACAAAACAAAAACAAAAACAAAAAAAAACCACCCCAAACATAGTCTCAGACCTTTCAACAGTTTGCAATACTTTCAGCAGGAAAAGCAGAAGAGTGATCTTTCCATCACCAAAACACTTTGGGTTGCTCTTTTGACTACTCACAGATAAAGCAGATGTGCAAATTATCCCTGAGTGTAAATCTTCCTGCAATCAAATATAGCTGCAGAAAAACTTGTCAAGACGTACTTCAGTAACAATTTATCTTAAACTAAGAAATGCTATTAGAAGTAGTTCAGATTTTTATTAAATTGAAAAGGACCAGAATGCTATTATGTCAAATCTACATCAAGCTGTAGAATTGACCTTGTTTATAACATACATGTTTACAATGAAATATCACCAGAAAAATAAAGCCAAATTCTTGAAATATTAACACCAAGAATATAACTGACATTTGGGAGGTGAATGTCTAACACACAATTCAAAAGAATACTAGCCTTCTTAAATTTCTCTTCCAAAATCAATTTTATGAAAATTTGGAGACCTTCATTTAGTTAAAACAGTTTATTTCCAAGTCCTCCTGCCTTACTCAACTTGGTAATGAAGATTACTCTGGGAAGCCACCCTCATATAGACATAGAAAACAGACTTTTTTACATCAAGCTCTTCCTAAATACAATTCACCCTGTATTTGGTCTCACTTGTCATTAGAATTTTTTAACTGTTTGCAGCTGAAATGTTTAATAAAAAATGAACAACATGGGAAAATTAACTTTGGTTAAGAAAACTTTTTAGAAGGAAGAAATACAACAGTCTTAACCTAAGAAACTCAAGATTTAATACCAGACAATAGACAGACTACACAAATCACTTCAAAAAAAGGAAGATGTAGAGACTTAAAGGAAAAAAAAGTGTCAAAGGAATTAATATATCAACAGTATTATTCCAGAGGGCTTTATATACACAATAGCTGAGAAAAATGAAATGAGACTCAAGCATGAGGACAAAAAATAGAGCAAGAAGAACAGTCATGTTTTAAAAAAAAAAAAAGTAATATAAGACATTTTAGAGACATGAAAATAAAGGCAGAAGAAATAACATCTCTGGTGTTCATAGGATTTTTATGGGGAAAAAAAATCAATCCAATTAACAAAAAAGGCACTTATTGAGTCAGGAAAAGGTGGAAACTCTATTAACTTAAAACTCAACATCTTATAAAGATGCAGAGGAGGTACAGGAAAGATTTAAATCCAAAGATGAAGAGAACGTGAAGAGAAGAAAATGGAAGAAAAGGAGAGAGAATGGGAGCTAAGAAGAGAAATCACAAGGACTTTAAATGGAAAAATGGAGCCTTATTGAAGATTACTGGAAAGGGTGGCAGATTAGACTGGAGAGATATCAGAAACTCAGTTCTGGGAAAGAAGTGATCTGATTTGATAACCATACTAATAACATTAGTATATAAAATACTTAGAAAATAGACACATAATTGCAACCTCAAACATTTATTAAACAATTTAATTTTAAAAAAAAAGTGAAATCTTCAAGAGTATTTAAATAGAGGTTTGGGAGATATAAGGATTTGTAGTTTCAGCTTTTATTTAAAGTGCTATTGACTTCAATGTGACTAGGGAAGGTGTTGAAAATGTAGACATCACAGATCCAGATCTACTCACACTCCACTCACAGGCAACTTGAGTACTGTCAGAGCCAGTGCAACAAACTGTTCTTACAGAATTAGCTCTTTTTAGTCTAAACTTCTTATATTGTTAGAGCCTGCTGGTTGCTGCAGTTAAACCCAGCATCAGTCAAGAACTACATGCCTATCTCTACAGCTATGATTTCTGCAGCTAGCAACCATATATGGCTTTTGCTACCTGTCTACCTAAAGGACTTCTCAGTAGTGGATGGAACAATTTCTGTAAGAAAATAAACCTGTATAACAGAATACATAAAATGCATTAATGCCTGTAAAGCATATTGGAGTCATCACATTTGCATATTCCTTCCAGCTGAATGATGATCAGCTTTCCCAGGTATATCATTTAATGAAAGCAGATATTATTTCTCATATTCATGTGTATACAACTATTCCTAAGGTGTGTATAGAAATATTTGCAAGGTAAAAACTTATGCTCAGTGTAAGCAATACTCTGATAATACACAGGTCTCTATTTCAGCCACTAACTTAGTATCTGCTAGAAACAAACCACCTATGTCACAGAGGCCATAAAATGTTGAGGAACAGCTACTAAGAATAACTCAAAGCAGCTACTGTATAAGCAACCCAAATGAAATCCATGAAAGTAGAAAAAGAAAATGCCAGGAAGAAGAAAACAGTCAATGAATTTACTAAGGTATTGTTCACGCATTTGAGCACAGATCATCAAGATGATAATTAAGTTCTTGTTAAGTCTTAGCATAGTAACCTCACCTGTGGAACCATGGATCCAGTGACGCTGGGCACTTTCAGGGCATAAAATACATTGATGATGCCTGTTGGCTCTTTCATATGCTTGAAGGACACCTGTGGCAGTGAATTTACTTGGGAAGCATAAGACATAGAAACATGTTCCATGTTTTCCAGTGAGGTGATGCACACCTATTGGCTTCATCAAGGTTTTACACCAAATTCTTAAAAGCTGAGCACCTCTTCAGGATACAAATTCTCAACAATCCCTCCAGTCACAGAGACCTAGTTCTACTCTCTGGCATTGGGAAATGTCCAAGAAAAGTTCATAGCAGACAAAATCACAGAAGCCTCTGAAACCCACATTGTAGAGCAGCACTGAAAGGAAATATGACCCTTGCTTTTCTTACAGATCCAGATTTCTTAAGACCTGGGTGACGTAACAGATGAGCAACTTCCTCAGTGAAACTAGTGGACAAAACCAGGTGAGGATTCCTTCCCATCCCCTACACAAACATATTGTTTGTACTATAGTAGCTGAATTCTTTCTGCAGGATTTTACAGTAACACTAACTCACTGCAGGCTGATGCCTAGAAAAGGAAATACAAAACTCTCCATGGGAGTCATGCTTGTATGAGATATCATTTCACAATTTTAAAGTGAAAACCGATGCAAGACTAGCTCATAATCATGTTAGATTGCTTGAATAACAGCGAATTTATGTATCTGTGTAAAGCATTTTAACTACTTCAAGATTCTTGATCTCACAGGAAGTATGTAAGACAGAAAAATGATTTTATTTTATTTTATTTTGCATTTGAATTATTTAGCTTTTCCCTACTGTCTGTACTCTGGAATTTCCTGGTCTCGGAGCCAGATATTCCATATATGTTGAGGTCTCCATAAAATGAACCAACAAATTTAACAAGAAGTCTCTGTAAATCTATATTTTAGCTTCAAACAAACTAGAGCTGAAAAGAATACAGATACACATTCAGAATCTCACTTCCTATTTTTTTCTTTCTTTAAGAAAATATCAAAAAAATCATAATCTGGGACCAAGAAAATTATTTTTGGAAAGAAAATCAAGGGATTCAGCTGAAATATGAGTCACACCATACTTTAAAAAAAATAAAATAATAAAAAAAAATAAACATTCTTTTCTTAGGTGTGGGGGGAGAAAATTTGTTGTGGTGGCAGAGCATGACAGGAGCTGAAGGTGAGAATCGTTTTTAAATCAAAACTTACTAAAAATAGCTTATCACAGCTTCCAGTGCGTCCTCCCTAAAGAGGCCTTTCTCCTGCACATCCTTTCTCCTTTTCTCCTATCATTTACAATGCAAAGCTAAGGGAATTAATTGGTTGGAGGAGTGGGACCTAAATTCTCTCAATAAATACTCGTACTGTTAGTTTGCACACATGTTTAAATCCTTATATCATAAAGGAGTTCATAACCAAACAGTAAAAAAGGTCATTTATCATACCTTAACAATAACTGTTTCAACCAAATTTATAACAATCATTTCCATCTGTATCAATGAAAATCAAAAACACAAGCAACCTAGAATGAAATAACGGCATCTATGGCAAAAGTTTTTCAATATACCCGTAGCAGGTCAGAAGAAACCAAAGAAGGGATGCCTTTTGAATTAAAGCCTTTCTTTTAAAAACTGTTTTTCCTTGAACATAAACATAGAATTTTTAATAGAATATCTGCCTTCCTCTTCCCCCTATGGATGCTCATTGGTGTGAGCACACCTGAGGTACTTTGAAAGCGAGTGCACCTTCTCCCTAACTACAATAAGAAACACAATAACTAAAGCTAAGGTGAAAGCTGCTACATCTTTTCTGTCATATCCTTGGCATCAGGTCGTGATTCCCCGGGGTACTGCAGTTTCAGCAGTGGTCCAGAGCTGTACGATATGAACAGGAGACTCACCAGGTATTGCACAGCATCACCTTGCACAATAGTGGAACACAGCCTACCATGAGCTGCAGGCTTCCCACCTTTGTGTAGCAATTGTGTTCTGTAACATCACCATAAAGAATGAGAGAAGCATTCTAATGTTCTTTCTCATCTAAAATATATTTGTCATACATGAGACCAAGAGAATAAAACAACAATGTTCAAGACCTTTCAGAATGCAGGGACTTATTCTTTTGCCTAGCTTTGAAAGAAAGCAAGAACAGATAAAGCTCACTGTTCTCCATTTGTCATTTGCACCTGTAAAGGAGCAGGAAACATTTTTGGACCTGCATTCAAAACATAAATATTTAACCTTTAAATTGCACAGTCCTCCAGAAAAGTAATTTTTTTTTTCTGTACCAGAAAACACCTTATTTAATTGCAAATGTTAACATTTTACAATGAAATACCTCAGCTAACATAGGTAAATTCACTGTACTCTGTGCTTTACTTTCCTATGTAAATTGTAAAATTGTTGTCTGAGTGTTTCTATGTGGTGATGATCATCCTTGATTGCAGCCGGCCATCAGCAAAGATTTAAGTATGCTTCTGTTTTAAACCTTAACAGAAAAGTGCTTGTGATTTTCCCCACAGCTCTATGGACATTTTATCTCAAAAGTTCAGAGAGTGGTCAAAGATTTGGCTGTGAAACAATGCAGCACAGTGATCAATATAAAAATCAGAAAGCCTAGCCAAGTTCATGCAGATGGCATCTGGAGCACTTCCACGGCCCATGGCCATCAGGGCTGGCCAGGGTGCTTCTATCCCATATAACCTGAGGCTGTGCTTTGCAGGAATGCAATCCCAGCCCCAGCCCCTCGCAATGATGAAGGATACAAAAATACTGTGTGACTTCTTCCTCCAGTCATCCCTAAAAACCAAGCTGGAAGATGGATTTTGAACCATATTGCTCATCAAACATTTATTGACTACCTGGTAATAAGTAAAAGCTGGATCAAACATTAAAGATGGTGGGTTTATACAGATGTACTTGATGGAGTTTGTCTGTAGCTAGTTGTGTGTGTGCAGCTGTGTGAAATGCACAGGTGTGTGTGTGCAGGGGCGTGTGTTTGTCTGTGAGAGGAGGTGGGTAGTGGGGTATATAGGAAATATGTGTGTGTGTGCGTGTGTACAGCGCAGTGGGGTGTCATATGGAGACATAAGTCTGGGGGTGCATGTGGGGAAGTATAGGGGTGACTGTGTGTGCAGGGGTGTGTGTAGGCAGGGGACTGTAGTGTGTGCATGTGTCTGTACATACTATGTAATCCAAGCATAACATAGTATTTAAGAGAATACAGATTTTCAATACAGAAGTCCATTTTCAAATAAGCACATTTGGCAGAATCATACTTAAAGCCACTTTAGAGCTTGCTTTGATTTCTGTAACTTTTACTTCACCATAATCTGAAGAATTAACTATGTAATTGGAGAAGCAATTAGTATACAAGCTGAGAACTCATAGATCACCCATTAACATTGACTTAATTAATTTCACAAGGAAAATCTAAACAGCCAATTACTCTGAAACACCTCATAGCTCTGATGTCTCTAGTTTAGTGTCTTGCATTAGCCTTGGATTTTTCCAGAAAGGGGATCCTCGGCATTTTCCAGCACTGACGTAATTTCATAATTTAACGTTCTATAATACATTGTCATGTCCAAGGAAGACCTGTCTTTTGAGAAGCTGTTGTATAGTGTCTTCTATTTTGATTCATTAGAGTGACATCATGTCAGCCTATCATCTATGTTAAATTAAGCCGATATTTCTACAAGTATTCAATTTTATGTACAGAAACAGAAATATCTGAATTTGAGTTCACTCAATGTTACAAATAAATGTCACTTTAAGGCTTTAAACATATCACTTTACAAAAAATAAATAAATCACCAATTCAAATCCTTTTCTATTCAACAAACCACAATAATTCAACACACATGAGAAGCAGGAGTATGAACACAGGGCCTTTAGCAAAAGAAGTTTTCTGTATACTCGAGAAAAAGAGACAGAGGAAAAGCAACACTGAAAGCAGCACTGCTACCAAGGCTAACATTTTTCAAGGGGGACAAAATCAGAGCATCTGAAATGATGCTCTATAAGACTCATCATGGTATGAGAGATGAGTATAGGAACCATACTCTAGCTCTCACTAGCTAGTTCTACTTGTGTTGCCTTGAGATTCACCAAAACATATACATATCTAGAACAAAAAAGTGCAACTGGCAAAAGCAAGTAATCATTGACTGAGTGATGAGGCAGAAAATTGTCCTTATCTTGCTTGTCCTCTGTATATCATCAGGCAGATCCTGTTAAGTAATAAGGACAAGAACAGGATATTTACTGCAGCCCAGAGCACCTGTGGCCTCTTCAACTAGTGTTACTTCACTGCATTATCTCAAGGTGCTCCAGGTGCAAAAAGCTCTCCAGTGCCAGAGGAGGTAGAGTGCTGCGAAGCCTCTACACTACACATGTACCAACAGCCATCTAACAAAAACACAGAAACAGGGTGCTTTTATAGGTGTCCCATCTAGACCTAAGAGACACTAGTCTCTTCAGACAAGTCATCTCTTCAGATGTTGCTTATTTTCTCAGCACTGAGCCACGGCAGGTATTGCAAAGTAAATACCACTCATACATTATATTTTGCATTTCAGTGAGGATGGATCTGGCATCTTGGCTTTGACTGAAATCTTACTCGAGATTATTTTTCTTAGTTGACACCAACTTTTGAGAGTGTTTGATAATGAACAAGGAAATGAAGCAGTAAATGAATGCAATTTTGGTGAAAAACAAGAAGAGAAATGAACAAGAAAATAAGATTTTTTGGGGATCTTCTTAATGACTAATAAAGAAGCAAAAGGCAGGGAAGCATCACTTCTTCCTTCCACAAATGTTAGTTCCCTAGACAAGCAGTTTGTGAGGTTGGTTTTCAAGCTGGGGGGGGGGGGGGCGGGGGGGGGGGATGTGGACAAACCAACAATCTTCAGCAGGAATACAAAGTCATCTTTCTTTTTGCCAGAATGCTCTTCTCCTCCAAGCCCATGAATGAACAGTTATGGTTAGTGTTAATAAATTAATTATTTACAGTGAAGAACAAAATATTTACCGCTACAAAAAAGAATATCACTAGATAATACTATAGCTTTTTTTCACATGGAAAGCTGATAGTAATTGCATACGCAGATCATGTTTTTCATCAAAAAGTGAAATTAAGGGTCAAGTTTGATGAGTAAGATAGAAAAATTTAAAAGAAAAAGCATAAAGTGCTAACACTCTGAAAGCATATATTCCATCTAATTTTGCATCCAGGCTGTTGAAAAGAACACTTTTTTCCCCCTGTCACTCATGCTCTTTGTTGTATAAGAACCTAAGACATATTTGATGCTTTTCAATCACAAAGTAATCTCACAAAGCCTTGTGCTGAAGACAGTAAGTAAGTCTGATGGCTGAAGCCACCAGAAACACATGCAATTACGTTACCACTGAGGCAGGCACTGCTCAGGTACACTGACAGAAAATGCCAACAATCCATCTAATCAAGCATTACCTTGAAAAGAGTATTAAAACATTAGAGAGAATTTATGATGGTGTCTCCAGTATATTCTCACACCTTTTAGCCATCTGCAGCTGAAGAACTTCCTGGGTGGTTCTGTTGTGCTTAATAGCTTCCAGAAATTCTGATGACAATGTAACATTAAGAATTAGAACAAGATAGATATATAGTTTATTCCACTTCACATCTTTGAGAAAATATATTTTATATATAACTGGCCACACTGTATCCAGTCAAAGGACAATTTACCCCAGCATCTTATCTCCAAAAACAGCCAAAACCAGCTATGACACTTCCTTTTCATAGTCTTCAAGTTCCAAACAGTTTTCAGACTCAGGAAGGTCCTGAGGTGTATGTAGCTCTTGTTTGCTCAGTAATCCTCAATGCATTTCTCTACCTTGACCTTGACCAAATCTTCCCTTGAAAGTACATCTCAGTGATCCCAATGTCCTGTGGCAACCAGTTCCACAGCTCTACTGCCAGATTTTTGAAGACTCATCTTCTGCTTGGTGGGAGCTTGCTCCCAGCTGCTTTATTTGATGTCTCTTAAATATACTTAGTCTGGAATACTACTTCATAAATTTATTTTAAAAGTGAAATACGGGCATGAAGAGTATCTTTCAAACAGAAAAATGAAAATGAATAAAGTGGATATATTGTCAATGCCATTTTGAGACTTCAATTATAGAAACCATAGCTATGAGTTGCTTCAGCAAATGAAGTATTCACAAAGATGGTGTTCTCAAACAACAGAGGTGTATAAAAAAGAGCACTCCATTTTTGTTACACACTCAACAACTAACTGCACTTCACTAAAACTAAAGAGAAGGTGAGGTGTCTGTGTGCATTCTGACATGAAAACAAGATTAACTTCTGTTTTAACATAGATGAAAACCTAATAACTAAATCCTGGGCAGAGAGTCAAAAAAGACATTAAAATAGAGATACAGAAAAATCACACTGTACAGGATCCTGATGATATCCATACTTCTAAAGAGCAAGACATACCTCAAAGCCCATAATGACTCAAACATGGAACAATAGCACTTAAAACTTTAATGTAATAAAATATGAAGTAATTTCTGGAAAGAAAAAAAAAAAAAAAGAAATAAAGAAAGAAACAAAAATCCCGCCCTTTGGACTGATTCCTGGCGCCACTGGTTGAGCAAGGAACCACAAAGCATAGCATATTTACAGCAAGCTTTCCAGATTGAGCTGCAAGAGCCAAGAGCCTTTTCTGTAAACTGAGGCCTCAGTCCACCCCACACACTCACTTCACGTTGCAGCTATGTGCATTTAATAAAGCTTCTCATTCACATTTTTATTTTTCTCATTACATTGTTTATATTACTCTGCATTAATTTCCTCTTTGTAAAATCCCCTAAACTGCTCATAAAACTGCCTTAAAAAGAAGTAAAATGATCCAGCTTGGAGATCAAGGAAGAGAAATGGGGCCATTTTTCACTAGAGATGTAAAGAACAGAACAGAAAAGAAAAATAATGTATCACTAACTGCTGCACAAGGCCTCCCAGCAGACAATTCTGGATGCAATTTTTGCATCCCAGGATTTGCTCCAAAGTGCTACAGGATGGTGTCTGAGAGAAGGCACCTACAGCCATATTTTAAAATGTCTTCCTGAATACTTGAAGAAATACAGAATGTATCATCCCCATGAAAGTTTTGCAGGAACAGGGAAACCACGTAACTGACTTTCTATAAGCCTCATTGGTCTGAAAAATCAATGCCAACATCTTGAGTTGTCTTAGTATATATGAAGATGTACCTTGAAACGAAGAAAGAATACCTCTCATGAAAAATGGAGTAAGGTCCAAGAAGGTACCATGCAAAAAAAAATAACTGCCACACTCAAAAAAAAAAATCATAAAATCTGGATTTATCATAATTGTATTCAAATGTAAAGGTAAAAAAAAAAAAAAAAAGATTATGTTCAAACAGCTCTTCTTCATAGATATTTATCTTTAAATCCCTGTTTTCATAAATCCTTTCTTGTTTAAAAGAAGGAAAAAAAAAAAAACTTATGCCGATGACAAGCCCACTACTTGGCATGAACTACTATAAATATTACAAAGTTTCCATTTCTTTCTCTTTAAATAAGGACAAATATAGTCCTTTTATGTTTCTATGTAAGTAATTATTTCCAGGTTGCATACAGATCTGTCTCTATGAGTAAAGCTTAAAGTCTGCTATTAGGAGCAGAAAGGATAACTGCCCTTTGGAAGTATTATTTTCGTGTAGATAAACTTTTGGACTTCTACCACATCCCTTGCTGGCTTCCGTTCTCCCACCCATCCCTACTAGCATACATACCAGACCTCTTACTTGCAATGCCAAATACCCTTGTTCCAAAGAGTATATCAAGGGAGGAAAAAAAGAGTGGCAAAAATATGAATTTTACTATCCAGTGTTGCATAACAAACAAACCACAAGAAGGACTTTGAGTCAGCAGAAAACAGTAGGTGAATTAACTATTCATTCCCAAGACACATTCCCCCCTGCACAGAAGGGAAGCTAGGACACTTGCGCTGTCTGGCTTAGCTTGTTTTCATTGGCAAACAAGTCACACTTTGCATTTGATAGGGACATTTTTTTTTTAATCTTTTTTTTTTTAAACTCATATCCCAGAAAACTGTTAATAAGAAAATGGTTATGGAAAACTTTTCATAGAAGTCTAATTATATAATCTGAATGACAGTAGGAATTTAAAAGACAGTAATCACAAAAATAAGTTACAATTACAGCTCTAGCTTTTACCTCCATGCTGACTCCCGCCAAACTGTGACTTTGGATTCTTAAACCATAATTGTTTTTCACAAAACTAAGATAGCATTAAAAAAATAAAATAACTAGAGTTCACTCTAGACCTGTAGCTGGTATTTTCTAAATTTATGATGTTACATGACTCCACTTTTGAATCATCAACAAGACATACTCTCGGGGTGCCTGAGTTTTGGCAGAGAGCACTTAGCAATTTTATGAAACTGGCCTCCTTTGAAATGACTCTAGTTGAGCATGGAAAATATACTTTTCAGTCAAAGATTTCTGAGGGTCCCAAAAGAGACAACAGGAGAATATAGGGCAATATGCCAAACATCTGAGATGTCTACACACAAATGTCAGGAGTAAGGAAAATAAAACAGGAAGAACTTAAAAGTCTTTAGAATCAACCAAAATTACCATCAAATCCACATTACAAACACAGGATAAATCCAGCAGGGATGGATTAAAAGAAGGATGGTTAAAGAAAGGTATAAAGAATGTGCTAATGTTCCTATTTATGTAATCAAGCAGGGATTAAAAAAAAAAAAAAAAAAAGAGGAGATCTTCCACTGCAAATAAAGAATACATACACATGCTCTGAAGTCCAGGAAGAGCTCTGAAGTAGACTTACTAATTGCCTCTGACCAAATCCTAAATGGGAAAAAAGAAGGACAATTGTGTCTTGTTACAGGCCTGATCTAGATCAGGGAGGAGACCTGATCTAGATCTAGAGGGAGAAATACATTAAGATTTTCCCTTAAGTAAGTAGTAGGCATCAAAAACAAAAGAGTTCTCTCACAGAGATATCCACAAGAGATGAGAAGGAAATTAAAAAAAAAAAAAATCATAAGGAAAAAAACAGTTTATAAATATGGATCTGTGATGAATGATTAGTCATAGTATAGAGGAATTACAGAAACACATATGGGTAAAATCAGAAACGCCAAAGCACACAGCAAGTTATATACAGCATGGATGCAAAAGACAGTAAGAACACGTTCTCTATAAATCATATATTTAAAGAAAATTTCAAAAGTAACTTCCATATTTATCCTGGAAAGAAAGCAAATAATAGAAGAAAAGAAGGCAAAAGTTTTTTTCTCAAACTTGTTTTCAAAAACTCACTAATTGTATCTTGTGTTTTTAACCAAGAAATAAGCTTGAATAGAGATGGATCAATCAAATGTTACATAAATAGTAGTCAAGAGCAAGCAAATGTTATACGAATTGGAGTTACTAACCTAGTCATAATCAGGACCTGACAAAATTAATGGCTGAGGAGAAACATCAGTGTTATTATCTTCAAGAAGAAAATTCCCAGAGGAAGGGAAAGAGAGAAATCTAACATGAAGAGGAGAAAAAAAGAGGGGGAAATATAGGAAATATTATAACCAGGTCAGTCTCTCTTTGGCGTCAGAAATGTATTTCAAGTGTCAACTTAGAATGGCCAACACACATAAGTTAACAACAACTTCTATCACACAAGCCCAACCATTTACATCTCATTGGCCACATCCAGACCACCACACCCAAACAATTAATCTGTCCCCCTGCCTACCCCTCAATACCTTTTTCTCAAGGACTGATAAGGTGTGGGCAGTGTCCATGTTCCCACCTCAGCAATAGATGTGTGTCCACCAGGCAGGTCCACGTGTGCATACAAGGTTCCATGATCAGCAGCTGTGCGTCTGCAGGGTTACACAACTGTCAGAACTGGGGAGACATCTGAACAGCGGTCACACACCATATCCTGACTGACTACAGCTTCTGACCTTCTCTTCAAAACAGGGAACTGGAAACTGCACCAACAATCCCTGTTAGGTGAACTCACAAGTAACTGAAAAACTGTCTGCCCACAAGGTCATTCTCCACTGTTAAACCAGAAAAGAAGCTCCAGTAGGATTTCACAGGTCTACTGACTTGAATTTTGTTTTGAAAAATATTTTAATTTAGCAACCTGAATGGTAGACTAAAGTGTGAGTATCAGATCTGCTAGTATCTCCCAGGCAGGAAGATCATGAGAGTCCTGAGGAAAGGGTTCCAAATCCAAAACAACATTCACAAACGAAAGGAAGGTTTTAACATCAAAACCCCTTTAAATAGATAGAACTTTAAAAACTTCTAACGTATGTGAAAGTTAGGATAAGCAGAAAAATAAATAAATACAGTACTACAAAATGAGAAAGAATACTCAAGCAGCAATACTGCAGAAAAACTTGCTGCTGCAGACAATAGATTGCGTGTGCTTAAGTCTCAAAAAAAAAGGAAATACTACAATGGCAAATTTTACTAGGTGTATTATACTGAGATAACAGTGTATTATTTTGCTCTACTAGATGTTGGTGAGGACTGAAAATAATTATTCTGTTGAATAAGTGCCAAGGTCTTTGTCCATCTTTGGTCACCGCTGAAAAAAATATAATCAATGAACAGATCCAAAAGCAACAGGAAACACAAGTCAGAGAAAAATTGCACAATCAAGTTTAAGCCTAAAATGTTAAGACCTAGGTCAGCATTTATTCAATGTATATGTGGTTGTTACAAAGAAGACAGAGAACGTGCAATCTTTTCTACTACATGAAAAAAAGAAATCAGCTTAATTTGCAGCAAAGAGAATTTAGATTAGATACCAGGAGAACCTCTCTTATTTTGAGGGTGGGTTATTGAAGGAACACACCATGTACTCACTGGAGATTTTAAGGAGAAGAATAAACATCTCTCAGGAATGGTCTAAAATACGTGTGCTGCTTTAGAACATGAACTTGAATGGTATCAACTCCTATCTACACTAATATTTAATTTTTCCTTAAAACTTGATTGCTTCATTTTGGTCTTTATTCCACAGCTGAAATATCTGCAAGGATCTAACACTTTTTTCATCTTAAAAGAAGGTTAAGTTCCAGTTCTAAATATTTTTAAAGTTCTTCCCTATAAAAGTCCTAAATCATTGTTACACCATCTTCATCTTCCCAGGTACAAGCTCGATAGACAGTATCTACCAACATTTGTCTCTCAATTGATGGACGAGGAAGGAGAGGAGAGATGGATAATTTGCTAGGCACAAAACAACAATCTCATTGGAAAAGAAAAAGACAAAATGAAGACAAGAAGTGATAGGATGAAGCTAGCCACAAGCTAAGGCTAATTCAAAGGCCCCTTGTTACTGGCAGATCAGAGGTACCCTACCCTTTTCCTTTTCCTGGAGGAAAACAGTCGTACAGATTAAGCCTGCATCCAATGGACATAAGAAATTCAAAAGTTTCTTATTCTCACCGTTGATTGTTGACTCAGCAGACAATCACAGATACATAGAATGTTTTGGGTTGGAAAGGAACTTAAAGACCATGTAGTTCCACCCCACCCTGCCAAGGGTCACCTTCCGCTAGACTGGATTGCTCTAAGTCCCACCCAACCCGATGTTGAACGCTTCCAGGGATGGGGCATCCACAGCTTCTGTGGGCACCTGTTCCAGTGCCTCACCTCCCTCATTGTAAAGAACTACTTCCTTAACTAAACCTCTGCTTTTTTAGTTTAAAATGGTTAACCCTGGTCCTATTGCTACACTCCCTGATAAAGAGTCACTCTCCAGCTTTCTTGCAGACCACCTTCAGGTACTGGAAGACCGCTACAAGGTCTCCCCAGAGCCTTCTCTTCTCCACAGTAAACAACCCAAAATCTCTCAGCCTGTCCCCAGCACTCCAATCGTCCTCATGGCCCACCTCTGGACCCACTCTAAAAGGTCCATGTCTTTCTTATGCTGGTGGCCTCACAGCTGAACACAGTAACACTCCAGGTGGGGTCTCACAGGAGAATCTCCTTGGACCTGACATCTACCTTTATTTGATGCAGCCCAGGATACAGTTGGCTTTCTAGGCTGCAAGCACATGTTGCATGGTGAACTTTCCATCCACCAAAAATTCCCCAAGTCCTTTTCCACTGGGCTACTCTCTCACCACTCATCACCCAGCCTGTGTTTGTGTTTGGGATTGCCCAGACCCAGGTGCAGGACCTTGATCTCAGCCTTGTTGAACTTCATAAGGTTCACATGGGCCCACCTCTCAAGCTTGTCAAGATCCCTCTGCAATGATGCACTTTGAAAAAAAAAAATAGCGAACAAGAAGAACCTGGAATTCATCCTTTTCATGTTTGAAGATAATAACCTTATTCTAAAGCTGTTCATGATGTAACGTGATTGAATTTGGCTTTAATAGCTACTAAAGAGCTGCTGTCAAGAGACGTCTTTTCGAATAAACAATACACTGTTGTATCTTCCACTCCTTACCTAAAAGAGAAAAACTAATATGCAATTGTCACCTCTAGACACCCGCTGAGCCTAGATTAGGCCCAAAATCATAGTGGCAAGAGATGAAAGTAAATTCTGATCACAGTCCAAAGGCTGATTTAATCTGGGAGAAGGGAGAAGAGATAAGTGGGCGTGTTAATTCCTGAACTTCATTTTTTCCATTCATTTTTGCAAAGAGGTGAGGCTGGAAATCTTTTAAAGATGGGTGAATTTTCTGAAAAACAGGTTTAAGCAAACAACCTAACATTCAGAATAATATTCAGTCTTAAAGTTTGTTTTTGCATTCACTGGAGACAAATGAAAACATCATTAAGTCTTTGATCAGGAAGAATAGAAGTACATAATTTTATTTGTAATATGAAGCAGGAGATTTTTTCTGCTAACAAGTATAAATGATTGACCAAAATAACGCAGCAATAGTAAAGCAAAAATATAATAAGCATGTTTTTTCTTCTATATAAGTGATTATAAATTTACAACATTAATTTAGTTACTTAATTAAACTAAGATTAATGTCTAAAGATAGTTAGCCTACACTTACATTAATTAATGTCATATTGTTGCTGCGGTTCCCTCCGCCCCCAAAAAATGTTAAGTAACTTGAATATATTAGTTTTGGCTATAGCATAAATTCTGCAGTTATTATACAAGCATTATTCTTAAAAAGAAAGAAAGAAAAAAAAAATGGACCTGAGTAAAATTCTATTCTATCGTATCACCGTTAACAGAAGCACTCTTTAATATGCCAGTACCATTTTACCAAAGCTATCTGTTTTGCAGCTCAGATTCCTCCACAATCTAGTTTAATACTTTACAATGTTCAACACTAACACCCAAATATATCAGCAATTGACAAAGAAACAGAAGACAAATCAGCTCATTTCAGTGTTTCTGGGCAGAAATTAGCTTTAGGTTATTTTCACCCCAAATTATTAACCTGACATAAACCTTCTCTAAAGATCTGTTGTGCTGCTGCTTAACCTTAGGAAGCTTCTCCTAAGTGATCCAAACATAAAGAAATGTATATGCTCTTTGTGCTCTCACAGCATGCCTTCTGCACATTGAATTGATCGTTGGGTGGTCCAGCTATACAACAGCATATTCCACAACTGTCTGGAAGGTGAACAGGCAGAACAGGGAGGACATGACCTGACCCCTACCATTCACTATTTTTATACAAATTATTTCTCTCAGTTTCTGACACACATTTTGTAATACTTTCTAACAATTTTCTTTGGAAAAAAATACAATTTCTAAAATCAGCATAGATCTCAATCTGAAAACACTTCATGTAAGCACATTCGTTCTAAGACATATAGATTTAAACACAAACTGTAAGTAAATCTGAGGAAAGGAGGGTTTTTTTTGTTTCTTTTTCTCCCCAGAAAACTTTTTAATATTCACTTACAATGATGAGATACCCACCCTCTATCCACTTCAAATTTCACCCCAGTAAAAGAATTTCAATGCAGACCTCATTTACCATGAAGAAAAAGCTTAGCATGAAAAAGATACTATTCACTGGTGGTGGGGAAATAACATTACACGGAAATCATCATTACGTTTTGCTCTGTTCCAATGTAGTCGCTTTTAGCCCAACTTTTCTCTCTCCCTAAAGTGGGTACTTATCTCACTGCCCGCCCCGAGCATTTAGTAAATACTAAAATAATTATTCTGTGGTGTGGGTAGCCCTTAAATAACAACACATTCTTTTCCCTCCTACAAGGTGAACCTATTACTGATTTGGCCATTTTATCTGCTTACAACCAATAGTGTCATGTATTTTTTGTTCCAAATTACAGGGCCTCTGCTAGACAATGTGCAAGTGTAATCCCCTTTGTAGTAAATAAATTAACTCTGCAGAATGGCTATGCATTATGAAAAAGTAGAAGGGGGGGGGGTGTTGTTGTTGCCTCTAAATTTTCTACCCTTACATTTTTAGCCTTCTGTTATTCTAATGTGAGGTTTAAAAAAGTTAGCAAGCACTTTCTCTACAGCAGTTATGATGTAAATGAATGATGCCAGTATAAGAACATAACCAATTCCACCTTAAAATTCACATTCTTCAGTCAAATTCTATCTAATCTTAAAGCCCTTTATCACCAAGTTACCTCTGTTGTTAGGCAGCAATGCTGTTGTAAATTATCATCAGCTCTAACATCGTACCTTACCTCTACCCCTCAGCCTTGATTTGTTTTGGCTTCTGTAGCCCCTCTGAGGTGGGGAAGGGCTGAAGCCAGGTTGGTGATCACACTCTCATCAGCAAAGAGACAGATAAGTGTAAAGCATATTGACATGACTTTGCATTCCTGGAGGTGAACAGCTGAAATTTAGGTTTGTGATGAACACTGCAATTCCCACAGCACATGAGAGCAAAAGCACAACCCTAGCAGAATATCTGGGGGAAGAAGCCACCTCTTGTCTTCATTCAATGGATGTATCAGTCTACTTGGAAAAAGGAGTCAGTGAAAAGTGGAGGTAGGAGGAGGAAAAGAGGAAGTTAGAATCATTTCTTTTTAATTTCCTTTCCCTTTCCAATGAGAGGAGAGGGAAAGGGAGAAGGGGATGATTACATCATCAAATATTCTTTGATGATGGAATTCTTAGAAAAATCTGATCACAATTTTTATCTGTAAATTATGAAAGAGCAAGATAACAAGAACAATGATATATCAATGGACCAACTGGAAAAAATAATTTGGAACTTAGGAACAGCTAGGCTTAAGACTTCCCATTTTAATACTAATTATGGTTCCACTCCAAGCAGCTTTGTAAGAGGCATCACTGCATTCCATGGTTATTACCTCACCGATTTTCAAAGTAAATGTGCTCAATTTACATTCCAGCTCTGCAAATTTGACCTAGAACCCAAGTAACAGGCTGAAATACTTTCTCTTAGAACAAAATCAAAAAGAAAGCTATAAAAGGTGAACCATAAGGAAAGAGTATAAAACGAATTCAGATGCACGACAATTACAAGCTCAGCATCTTATCATCATAAATGTGTATTCGTTAGTGTAGTAGATGTCTTCTAGCTTTAGCTGAAACATTACCATCTCCATCCAATTCTTCACTGAAGCTCACCAGTGCAATTTTCCATAGCTCAAATGCAGCCCCTGACATGATAACAGACTGCATGCATGACACTGTGCAAAGAAGACAGGTTTTCTCAAACTGATTTCACTAGCAATATATGCTAAATTGGCTGACTTCTGACAAAATTGTTGGTCAACTTCAACAAGTTCAATTCCCTGACCTTCCCTGGCAGAAGGCGTCTACACCTTGGGTGCCACAAGGTCTCAGATCTGCTCCATATGCCTGCTATCTTAAAATAACTAGTATTGAGAAGCAAAGCCAAGGCTTAGGCCCCAGTGAAAGCAGTTTAAAACCAAATCACATTGCCTTACAGTTGGGTCTGCTGTAAAGACATAGCCAAGTGTCTTAGCTGAAATGTGATAGCCTGTTAAAATAAGGTAAGTTTGTGATGTTTGTGCGTCAGTCTTCAACTGTTCTCTGCATAAGACTAACAGAATAAAAGGAAGTAACTTTTAATATTAGTAAAATCAAGAAATATAGCTCTAAAAGTCCTGAGACACAAGGAAATGAAACCACTGGGACCATATGCAAAATCACATGCAAAATTAAGAAACTGTTTAAGTAGTTGCACCTTCAAGACAGTAATAAATCAAGGGGGAAAAAAAAGTACTATAGACAATACACTTTATTTTTAATATAAATCATATACTGTGGGTATCACATCATTTTTAAAAGAACAAATGAAAATAATTTCCAATATTAGTCACCAAAACTACAGGACTGATAAGTAAATACAGATATAAGATATGTTTTAATGTGAAATATATGGAAAACAGTATGCTTAATAAAAAAAATTTCTGTCTCTCTTGCTGCCACATTCAGTTTCTCAGAAAAATAGGTCTCGACACCTGTCATATTTCTGTATTTTATATTTTTCTAAGTTGATAGTTTAGAAATGGATGTGCACCATCTGCTCAGTAATCAGCATAAATATCAAATGAAGTGAGCCAACTGGGAAAAAAAAATGCTGTTTACCCATTGCCTTTTGCCTGCCCTGTTCACATTTCGATATTACTGAGATCAAGAAGAAATATTAAATAAAATCCATCAATCCATTACTTTGTTGTTATTATTGCCCAGCAGATTTTTCCTAAACTAAAAACATCATGCTAGGATTGGACAGCATTTCATCTTACACTGCTGCTCAGAACACTTCACAGGAAATATGCCCCTGTTTCAGAAGACCAGGGTTAGCCGTCCAGTTAACCAGATGGCTAAAGAGAGAGTTGTTTGCCAATGCCACAACACAAGAGCTTTCCTAACACATAAAAGACAAGATAAGACTCTTCCCTTCCATGGTCAGAAGAGATGGTCATAACTCTCTTGAGCATTTTCAACTTCAGACTTCTGAGAGGTCAGCTGGCAGCTAAGCAACAGCAATGAAATCCCTGTACATGCCACTGGATCAGTCCATCTTACCTACACATAAGACTCAAGTACATAACTCTTCAGGAACAACTTGAATTTAAACTAGTTAAAATTTGCTGTTATTGTTATATGAAGGAAAAAAAATAGATGTAGCAAAAATCTTTTCTTTGAAGCTGAAGATACAGCTTCAAGAATATTGAGAACATACTGTACTATTTTTAAAAAGCTAACCTGTGATTTTTGGGTAAACTTTTCTGATCTGGTCATAAATTTAGCACTTGAAAGTCTCTCTGTTATAGGTGTACCAGACACCTATACTAGAGCATGAAGAAGAACAACTGAAAGACAAGTCTCAACAATTGGACTTTTACTTCAATCACTTAAAAATGAAAGCATACATCACAATCCAGACTGGTACATTCAACAGTAGAAAAGTGGCTTATTACTTCTCAAGTAATTATATGGTAATGTTTACAATATGCTCTTGCATTCAGTTGGTAATTTCTTATCATGAATTAATTCCAATTTTGCTGAGAAATATTTTGTAATTGCCAGCACAACCAATAAAACTCTGATTCAGTCTAAAAAACTTCTATGGTCTGGACCAGAACACTGTAACGCTGGACTTAGACATATATCCATAGAAAATGTATCTCAGCTGGTTTTATTTGTATTTATATTTCCATATAATATAAGTACAAAGAAAGCAGCCAAAGCTGCATACAAAAAGATTTCACAATCTGTAATTTATTCAGATCTCTGATTTGACACTTGGAAACACTTTTTCTTGGGTAGAACTTGAAACTTATTTCAAACTTTAACTAACAGCAGGACACCAGATATTTTTTTTTTTAAGACACCATAACAAATTATGATCAACCACAGAAGTTCTATTACAGTTTGTCAGATTAAAAGTGACTATTGTATTTTGCCAGAAAGATTGAATAATCCAATAGTAATTGGTTTACATTTCTTTTCACTTTTTACTGTTCTCTTACAAATTTCTACCCACATTATTGCTTTAAAGTAATTTCAAATAGGTGAAAGCTGACAGCAACAGTGGAGTTTTCTCCAGTACACCGTAAAGGAAAAAAAATGTAAGCAGGCTATGCTGTTCAACATGAGACTCTAAGGCACCACAAGAAGAAACCCTTTATAAATCAAGGGCACGCTGTATACAGTAATTCACTTAGAGTACTGAAGAGAGATATTGTTAAAATCTACCAATCCATTTTTGGCATGAACTGCAAACAGGCAAGATAGTTTACTAATACAGGTTATAAGCACTATTGCTCGAACTGCCATTACTGTGATCTCAGGCAAGCTCCAAAGCATGTTGCTTCCTCTCTGAAAAGCTTAAATATGTGTCCTCCCCCCACACACCCTTAGCTCCGGACAGTTGAATCATTCTCACAGTAGATAAATCTTTCTGACTGCCGATTATTCTGTGGGGGAAAAAAAAAAAGGCACTGTGTGTGACAGGGTTCCTTTTGTTTCGTTACAGGAACAACAATCTGTTTTTCATTGAGCAGAGTTTTTAGTTCTCCCTCCACAACATTTTTCTTTAATTATGATAAAAGACAGTAACTTAATCAGGCATAAATCCTGTTCAAGCGAACATAAGAAAATAAAGGGGTTAACTCTGGAAGCAAAGAGTTAGGCATGTGACCTCTCAATTACATCTCTAGATAATATACCACTAAAGCACTGACAAATGCAAAATTGTTCATTCCTCAAATGTTGCACTAGTATCACAGAGTAGAGAAATGAATTAAATAAACCCATAACCATGTTTATTTTGATTAACATGCTCTGTCTAAAACGTAAGTATTCAGTTATAAAATGATCTTGGCTTTTACTCCAACAGCACAGCCATATGTTTAGCTGCTCCCAGAGAAACCCATTGTCTTTGTAGCATGCTATTTATTTCAGAAACGCTGCAGGCCAGCACCTCACTTTGCTAAGTAAGCCGGGAAAAAATTTAAGAGGTTGGGACTGAGACCAGGAGGGAAAGGTACCACCCTTATAGTTGTGCCAGCTGACACATAAAAACAAAGCAAAACATGTATGAAAACGAGGTTCAGCATCTTCAGAGTACAGCGCACAATAAACTGCAGTTTTAACTCATTTTAGGTGTCGGAACCAAAACTCACCCTGATCAGCTAAACTGCATCAGAACTGATCGTCATTCACACCAAAACAACCACCAATAACTCTTTAAGCCGTGAATGGGTTGCCTATACTTTAAGCCACTCTAGTGAGGTGCATTCAAACAGTACACCACCTCCACTCATCTTCTCAAGGAGATGAGTATGCTGACTTTACAAATTTCTCACGCCTTAGAAAACTGGAAATGGTGGGAGAAGAGGGAGAACATGTTCTCTGCAGAGCGGAGTGGGAAGACACCCCAAAAGACCGACATGTGAGGGAGGCTAGAAGTGGAGGGCAGGCGAGTTGGGGTTGTGAAAAAGATGTGAAGAAATCCCATTATGGCAGACGAGGGTGTTAAGAGATCTTTGGGATGGAGGCAGGAGGTATTAGAACTAGGGGGAAACAGCAAGGGAAAGAAATTTGCAGGCTGAAATTTGGGAGTCGGTGGAAACACAAGTTGCACGTGTATAATTTATTCTATCTGAACAGACATTAAATCTTACTAAGCAGAAAAGGCCAGAGGCAGTTTGCCTGCCCTGCATACAAGTACAGCTGCATCAGACATGCCCACATACCTGCAATCTCTCCCCTGGCCATTGGTTCTGGCCACACTGACCAAAACAGGCTGCCCATACCTCAGCCACCCCCGGGAACAAGCCTTGCCAGTTTTCAACCCCCCCCCACCCCTCTGCACTCCTGTGCTGGTGGAAGACAGTCATGTAGGCTAAAACCATGCCAGAAAGCATGTGCCTCAGTAAACCACAGCCAGCTGTGGGCCGGTGTCCAAGCTTCAACTCAGATCCTTATTTGTTTTTGTTATTATTTTTTTTTGTTTATTCGTTTTGTAAAGATATAGCCAGAGCTGCTGAAATGAAGAGAGAACGGACATCAGGGAAGAGAACAGGGACAAAAATTCACTGCTAAAGACAACTCAGTGTTGGGAGTCATCAAAATATGGAGGAATAGGAAGATCCCACATGAAGAAAGAATAGGTAGGTGTGAAGTTTATGCAAAAAGCAGAGTCTGCAGACCCCATACAGTACACAAGTGCTATGTTCCCCCTGTAAGGAGCAGTAACTGCCACTGCCAATGACAAGGTCCATCAATCACCAGACTGAGCTTCCCTGTTGAGACTTTCCAGTCATGCTTGTTTTGTAATTAATACCTTCTTTGCATCACTTAAAAAGACAGTACTTTTCAAGACTACAATGTCATTATATGGAAAAGATAGGCCTGGTTGATTGGTTAAAGACGTTTCTTAAAGCTGCATAAAATGTTCAGTGTTCAAACTACAGCTGTCAAAAGGAAGAGAAATCCCTTGGCAGGATTTTTTTATTTTTTTTTTGGGGCCAGTCTGGACTACATTATTTCAGGCAGTGTGGAACTGCCTCTGGCTATAGTTACAGAGTAGACTTTAAATGAAAACTGGTGTTGGTCTGCATAATATTTTGTGCACCTGGGGAAAATATTTGCCCAAGCAACAGCCAGATCTGTGGCCACCAAACATGTTGAGGACTCTCTTGCACTATGTTCAATGGAATCCTTGAAAGTACCTGCAGGCATTCATTATATTTATGCTAGCTTCTCTTCAACATTTGTGAATAAAACTTAGGGAAAGAAATATTATATTGAATTAGCACCTATGATCTTCACACAAAGTGGTCAAATTTGCTACAAATTTACTCTCAGTATGCATTTTCAATATGATTTTTACAGTGACAATTTACATTTACATTCATCACACTTGTAATTAATTTTCCCCTATTAAGTGTTTAATAACTTTGAAATGTTAGCACATACTCAGGGATTTAATATCCCTGACATAAATCTGCACTCTTAAGTTATATACAGTGTACACCACTGCTTTTTCCAGAACAAGCATCCATGATATGCCATGCTAGCTTTGCAGTAATTCAACAGCCACACGATGTACTTTTACAGTGTGCGATGCTGCACAGAATCAAGAGAGAAACCAGAAATGCTTCCTTATCAGGAAAGTAGACATTTCAAAGTGCCAGCATTCTTCACTTATATGGAAAGCTTAGTATATAAACAAACATGCATTCCTATGCTGCCACACAGTCCCAATGTCTCCCTGTTCATATCGGTGTGCTCCTGCATCTAAATACTAGATTATTTGACACACTGGGGAGGTTTTAGTTAATGCAAACTAAATCTGAACCATTTAAAATACAGATCACTGTCTACTTTTCTTTCCTGGAATAAAATGAAGTATGACAGCCACTTCAAATACATCCAGAGCTAAATTACACTTTATGCTGTCCCTCCCCCCACATATTAAAAGAACTCTCTCAGTAAAAGGACTCTATTAAAGAATGTTTCTTTGTTACGGAAGTGCACTTGGGTACCTTCCTAATCCTGAGATAATTAAAATCTGCTAAGGTAGTAAGGTACTAACTCCATAAAGAATTTATTGAAGAAACACTCTCTGCATTCTGAATGGCAGGCATCTACAAAGTTTCCACTGACATACGCGGGTATTTTTCCTAACCAAATAAAAGTATTCCATCTCAACAAGAGTCAGGGCAGAATTGTTGCTGGAACCGCAATTTATGCACTGTAGCACAGCTGCCTCCAGCCACGTCAAAAAGCATCCTCAGCACATCATCAGCACTACCCTGCTTTTTAGCCACACAACCCTTGGAGGAATTGCTTTTTGAAAAAGATCAAACTATAAATTATCTATGACAAATTGACTTTCATTCTGTCTTCTAATGTAAGACAACCAGAGATGCCACTTAAAATTACATTACAGGGATTGTTTCTTGTCCCTCAGTGACCACATTGCCTGGACTATGCCAAATCTAGTATACAAGCCATCCTTTATTACTTCTGACCTGCAATTTATTTTGCATCAGTAGGTGTTCCCAGCTGAAGCAGAGCAAAATTACAATGGCCACCTAGAAAGGGGGGCTAACAAAAGTTCTGCTGCAAAAAAAAATCACAAAAGCCCATGAAAATCACACTAAAATTGCAGACGACAAACCTGAAGAAATAAAATTATTTCTGAGGAAACTAGAAGTAGAAACAGGTCCATTCTGAGATTATCTCATTGGGAATGTAATATTTCAGAACATGTAATGTTAGGAATGAAGAAACTTTTATAGCGTTTCCACCTAGCATACTTTTACACTCACATATCAATAACTGAAACATAGCTTAATTCACAGAAATTACACTGCATATTGAGGATAATAAAATTCTAGCCAAGAACATGTCTTATAAAATTCAATTCTAGCTTACAAAAATTTGTAAGTGCTATTATATTATTGGCAGGGCATCTCAAAATATTTTATCCATTTATACAGAGCTACAGGTGTTTTTATAAACCTAAATCAAGCCAAATGAATAACGATAAACACATTGGTTTATTTTTTAAGGTGATTTTTTTTTTGACAAGGCTTTACCAAATCAGTATTTTTCAAGAAAATGGAAGTGCAGAACTAGACATCACAGCTGAAAGTAAAATTGTTTTTTACACCTCCATTCACTGAATTTTTGTTACTGGAGCACAAGCATAAGCAGATTAAATAGAATCTGATAGACAAAAGAAATACTAGTGGATCTCTCTGTGATTGATTTTTT
Source organism: Anser cygnoides (assembly GCF_040182565.1). Taxonomy (NCBI): domain Eukaryota; kingdom Metazoa; phylum Chordata; class Aves; order Anseriformes; family Anatidae; genus Anser; species Anser cygnoides. The sequence goes on along the minus strand of NC_089912.1, from coordinate 37,142,964 downwards.
CAAAAAACAGGACGGAAGATCACAGTTATATTTGCAGCTAATTAGTATTCCTTGCGTCTTTTTCTTCACTTATTCTGTGATATCATGCACTGTATTTAGGGAGTCAGGACTTGTTGGGTCTGAAACATGAAGAACCAACTTTTAGTTCTGATCTTTAATAACATCTGTTCGTCACTCTCTCTTAAAATTCTGAGTCTGACAGCAGAGAATTTGAGATTGTTGTCTGCCTACATAACAGCGATATTACACACTACAGAAGTGCAAAATTAGAAGTGAGAAGGGGATAGGAGTGAAAAACCTTTAATAACTCACTAGGCTACAAAGGCGTTGGTGGGCTAACCCAGCAGAGACAGGGAAACCTCAAATCCCACCATCTCTACCACCACCCATGGAGCAGAACCGATTGCATGCATATGGTACAGTTATGCCTTCTACAAGAATGCTCTAGAAAACATTTAGCAGAAACACTGCAGAAAGAACAAGAAAGGCAAAGTGAGAGTGATCAGGATCTTCAATTTTTCACAACCTTACATCTTAAATTTGTTCAAAGGCCAAATACCTGCCAGGTGGTTGAAGCCAGTGACATAGGATCTGACAAGTTTATTCAACTACTTTCTGAGTCTTACCAGGTATCACGTGTTTGTATCTGAACCATCATTACACCACAGCCAGATGTATCAAAAGTATTGATTAAAATACACAAATGAAGTACTGCCTTTAAAAGAAGAAGGTGCAATGGCTAAAAAGGGCATGTCTAAACAAAGAGTTGCTGAGGATTCACTCATGAATAATAATTAGGAGATAGAAGGGCATACTCATGGACATCCCTAATGTTTTTAATTATCCTAACCTACTTCATGTATATTATTGTAACTGTTTCTGAATAATCAGCTAGGAATCATCCAGTATTAACAGGCTGGTTATTTATATCTTCATATAAATTCCTGTCTGTTGCCTTTTCAATTACTTGCTTAATTGGGGAAGAAATAACAAAGATTACAGAAAACTTTTAAATCTGGTAATACCCCTGCTTGTTGAGAAATTGTTGGACGTAGAAGCAAGCAAAGCTTTCTTTTTTTTCTTTTTCCCCCCCTTTTTACTGCCTTAATGATCCATTTGGCAGAAGAAAGAAACCTTGACTGTTGGCAGTGAGGAACACACTTAGAAATCTGTGGCTGAACCAAAAAAGTCACTTCTAGTGCAATAATGGAAAACATAAACCCATCATTCCAAAAAGCAACCAAAAAAAGAAAAACAGTTCATGCTTTCTTAAAACAGTGAATCATGTATATCTTCTGTTCTGGAAATTCTTTACATCAGTTAAAAAACGAAGATTTGCCAATATCTCATCCAAGCCTGGAAAACATGGTAATTTTTATTTTATTTTATTTTTCCTTAAAGCTGTAAGCCTCCATTTTAAAGTGCATTTCCTGTTCCTTCTCCCTCCATCTTCTGCTTGCAGAATGAAACCCTTATGGCTGCAAAGATAATGCTCTAAAGAACAAACGCAATGTTTTTATCCTGAGTTCACAGCTGTGCTAGTACAGTATTTAGGACCCCAAGCAATTTACAACTGCTATCTGCAACCCCCCAGGAAGTAAAGCTACCATAAATAAAGTCGTAACTTTTAAAAGCTGCAAAGAAATATGAAATCAGGAGCCTGAGTTGTTCTTTAAGAAACACCCAAAAGATACAGGCTAGAAGCAGCAAGACCTTTTCTGTGCGATCTCATCTATGTCCTATACAAACCATCAGTGTGTGGGGGGTGGTACAACTTCCACTCTCCCTAGCAGATGAACAGATTCACCCCCAAAATGTATAGATAGCCAGAAGCACTGTTCACAATTTTGTTATGAGACCAACATCCAACAAAATCACACACACTCATCAAAAAAAAAAAAAGGGGGGCTGAGGCTGAGGGGAGAGAGACCAAGGAAGACACTTCACAACCATCCTCCAAAAAAAAGTTTTTATGCCTAGAAACATGAGGATAATTCCTGATTAAATTCAGCCCACTCAAGTCTTCACAACTGTAATTCAAGATTTCCCTCTAAGTGCATATAAAGAAAAATGAGTTTGAGGTATATTCTGTGTGATCCAGCTGATCAGCTCTATGGCAATTAAGTCAGGTAAACAAGCTTTTGGTATTTATAGTTCATAGTCCACAGCTATTCAGAAAGAAACTTTAATTTGAAGAAGTGTGGAGGAGGAATGAAAGAAATAGAAGCCCCAGTGTGAGGACTGGAAGTCAATTAATCTGATGTGGTGTTATTTCCATGAATTCATTAATTCATATTGGGATATGAATCTATTAATTCTTTAATGAGAAAAGCTTTCTCTATCATGGATATGTTTCCATACATCAATATATTGCCAGTTTCATCCTCAGGTATGCAAGCAGATGCCATATACCACAAAATCCACAGGTTTAAACATAACATACATCAGGTAATTGAAGTTAAAAAAAAAAAAAAAGAGGAAAGAAAGTTTTTAAAAACTTCTTTAAACATTCTTTTAAGCATATCTTCAAGGTGTTGTTTAAAACCGACAATGTCACAAGGGCCTCATTGTTTCTTCAGCTGACTTCATCCAACAGTTTCTAAAACGTTGTTCATGTTCAGGAAGATATGCCAACATTGCATGAATACAGTTCAGTAGGCAAGAAAATACTTTTAATCATATTTAAAGAATGACCTTTACAAATTTGGTTGGGAGATTAAAAGAAGTTTTAAAAAGGTTGCAAGACCAAAACATTGCATGGCACATGGCAGACATTACGATACTTACAGGGAAAAGAAAATACATCAGACAAGTTAAAAACAAAACCACCACGTGGATAAGTAAAAAAATAAAAATAAAAATAAATAATAAATAAAAAAACCCTGTAATGTAATTCAAAAAAAAATAAATAAAAGCTCAGTCAGTGACACACCCACAGAGAGAAACTCAAAATATTAATAAAGATTTTAGCACTAGCCTTATCTCTGGTTATACACAGTCAGATTGACTGCCTAAGTCAGTCTGACAGCTGAAATTTAGAAGCCAAGCAGAAGCAGCGCAGTAAAAATCAACAGAAAATGTGGCAGATACACAAGGCTAGAAAAAAATTGTCAGATATTTTGAAAGCTATAACTGCAGCAAAATGAAGGAAAATAAAAACACTCCAAAACTCCCAAATACTCTCTCTGTGTCAAATTTTACCAGAGCTTTTACAATTAAGGAATTTCTACTTTGAAAAAAAAAAATTATATATATATATATATATTAGGTCTTCATGGAAAAAAAAATCAAACACATAAAACCATCACATCTGACTAGTCTCACACTATGCAAAACGAAATTCTTGCACAAGCAAAGACTGTCTGTAAAAACAATACACTAGGTTTTCCTAAAACATATTCAAAATCAGGTTGGTAGTTTTAGTTTAGAAAATATCTCAATATACCTACCTATGGCATGATTTTTGCCAGTTCATAGGATCTCAGTTTAAATTAAAAAAAAAAATGTTTTCAACACCCTTTAAAAATACTCAGTGAATTCACACATGTACAGAAAGATCATAAATACATAATACATATACATATACATATTTATGTATTTATAAATAAATACAGACAGCATTTAAAACAAAAACATAATGTTACAAACACTTGTGTATTTTCAAGCCTTCAGACCAGATTTCAGTTCATACATCCCAAGAAAAATGGGTTGCTCACTTTTCAGTTGATACTGCTAATTGCCTGCATAGCTGCAGGAGGTTTATAAAATCATTTTCCCAGGCCCAGTTAACTTTCTGAAACAGCCAGCAAACTGTAATAGAGTTTTCCAGGAATGGACCTTCTAACTCCGTTTCCTGTTATATTTAATCCTGCCAAAGGAACATTTCAAAGCAGAACGCAGGATGAAAGCATGTGATGGAAAGTCAATTGAGGGCTTCCAAAATCACAAAAGTAGACATGCTAATTTAAGAATGAGATGCAAGATCATTTATTGAAGAAATATGGACTATGACATTCAAGTCTGTCTAAGAAACAATGCCAACAGTGTTGCAGCCCCTGCAGACTTGCTTTTAATTTTGGACAAAAGTTTGTCATAAACTTTCGGAGACTGAAATGAAGCACGACTGCTCCTGGAACTGTTACTCTCTTCCCATCACTTTGCACCCTCTAGCCTTTAGGGTAAAAGAGGTTTCAAAGAAGCCTCCTTCAGATACCACTCACTACAGGCTTCACACAGCAGGAGATTTTCCAAGCCCTCCCTCCAACCTCGGTCTCTGGTGGAGCCCAGAAGGAGCTTTGTCATTGTCTGGAGCAGGAGAAGAGCCCCATCTGGCCTCCTCAGCATCCAGCACCCATCAGCCTCACCAGCCAGCCCTGTAAATTGCTTCCCACGGTGAGCAGTGGTAACAGCCCTGCAGTGCATCAGCCAGCCTCTCTCATTGATCCATTAAATAAGTGCCTCAGAGATCCACTCCAAGAACTGGTTAGCAGCTCTCCTCTGGCAGCAATTGCCATTCGGTATGTTCTATACACACAAAGGGAACAAAGGCTTTTGGCTGCCCAGTGCCCCTGAGCAATACCTGTCACTGGTGCACAGCTGTCAGCCACAGCATTTGGAGCACTGACAGCATCTTCTGTCAACAAAATAACAGGGTTGCAGAGATCAGGAAGATTGGGTCTGGGATCCCACCATGTGCTAGAAACTCCCTCCCTCACCAAACAATTAAACGTGTGTGTGTACCATCAGGAAAGCAAAATCCTGTGTTATCCCTTGCTTTACACATATAAACCTCTTGTCATGACAAAAAGGAGATTTCAGGGCTGGATCAGATAGGTGATCATAAGAATGGCCAAGACAAGAAAGAGTCAAGGTTTATCCATAACATTTGTTTCTGAAACCCTCAGACTTACAGGAAGAAGTAACTTAACTTGGTTGTATTTGAGAAAATATGCTTTCCAAGTGATTGTTAGCAGAAAGCTGCATTTGGGTCTTGTACTCATTGAGAAACTTCTTGAACTAAACAATATGCAGCAAATGAGTGAATGCAAGAAGCTGTTGTGCTGTAGAGACAGACACATGGAGCAAATAGTCTTCAACAGAAGAAACAGAGAAACAGGAGGAAAATGACATAGGCTAACATGTACAGATGAGTAACTGCTGTAAGAAACAAACCTGACAGAATCGAGTATATTGGCTTTCTTAGTCCCCACAATTATGTATAAAATGCATTTAAGAAATGCTGATTTTTGTTGTTGTTTTCTTTGTTATTGTTTACCTAGAAAGACATGCTTTTCCTTGGACTTTTAACTCTGCTTCCCTATTTGGCAAAAAAGCCTTGCAGAGACTTAAAGATCTGACTCTGGACCTAGGGCAGAATTTTGCTGCAGTATTTCAGAATGCCTGTCAGCAAGTTTGGTCCTTGCTGGAGTGAACAAAAGAAGCTTTTATTTACCTTCTCTTTTGTATTTTCTTTGTAGGTTGGCAGTTACCTATATTTATGGAACAAATTTTAAAAGGAGCACAGATTTGCTGGAAAAAAATGTCTCTGGGATGATTATGGAATTGGATACAGATGTCAAATTAGAGGTAACACCTCTATCATAATCATAGGCCAGTGCTAGTTCTCCTAATATTCCTATGAAAAGTATGTTCTCAATATTCTATCCTGTGGCTCCTTTTAAAGACAGATTTATTTCTGACAACTGCTTTCATTTTACGTGCAAAAATGTTAAATCAGTGATTGTTATTGAGAACCCATAATTACAAAAATTTTTGACACTTGTATTCAGATGGTCCCCAGATTTCCCCTCATCTCCACCATCTCCACTACCACATTATTTTCACTTTGAGGCAAAGAAATACTGTGCCATATTATTTAAAGATAGTTTGTGTTTAAATCAAACTAGCTTGAGAAGGTCTCTCTTTTTTTTGAGAAATGTTATTTTAATCCCTTCACAATTCTATTTTTCTTTAGAGTTAGCATTAAGAAAAACAATTCTCCATCCAAACCTGCATTCTTCTCATGATTCTCCCATCCTTCCACTATCATCCTAAAATACTGCACTCTTACAACACAGAATGCTTCAATCAGTCCTGACATGCATTTACTTTCTACTTGGCCCAGCCCCAGCAAACACAGTCGTGCTCTACTACACATCATTTCTCTCCATAACCTCTCTTTTCCTTTGGGTAACATACTTCATTTCAAGACATACCTTCTGCTGCAAAGCAGGACTCCTGGCTTCTGTAAGGGTTAAATTAGAGGTCAGATAATTGGTGCATGAACAGAATTCTGGTTTAGTTCACAAATATCACTCTCATTCAATCTGAATTTGGGCCAAACCAGCTGCAAACCTAAGCTTTACCTTGGCTAATTGACTTAGCCTGTTATTGAAATTTTTATTTATTGCACTTTAAAACACCTAGACTTGAGAGTATGTTCCAAGATCAATGATTCCTCAAGTTTCATCAATTCGTATATGGTATTTAGGAAAAAAAAAAAAAAAAAGATAAATAGGTAAAACATCAAGTCTACGTATTACTTCTGCTACAGCTATCAACATTTGGGAACTCAGACCAACACACCACAAGTATGATGATAAGGAACTGAGAGGTGATTTTCCAGTGCGTAGGTACCACCTCACTGGCACAGCAAAAATGATACACATAAATTTTTCTAATGATGTCAATAATAATTTGTAGAGGTGAGCTCTTTCAGAGAGAAAACCTCCTGTCACCAAACAAACAAACAAACCAAAACAAAACAAAAAAAAACCCACCATCAACAACAAAAACACACACAACTAAAAACACCTATATCAGAGAATGGGAATACTTAAAGCTATGTATAGGCACAATAGATTTGATCCAAAACCCACTAAAAAGGTTCACTGTGACTCTTAATTAAGATACTAAGCAACTTACATAGCAATGTATTAAATTATCTGCAGTTTTGGGGCTCTGCTTTTGATTCACCATGCTGAAACCCTAATGATGAAATTCAAAGTTCATGTTACAACTGTCGCATCTTGAGGAGAATATTGACCGTACATCTGTTTTGTATACAGCATTCTCATAAGCAAAAGACATGCCTCATCCAGCTGTTTCCTTCTATCTTCCTGGAGAGCTATTACACTGTAGGAGAGGCAACATCCACTAATTCTAATTTAATCATATTGTACAATTTCATTCACAGTTTAGACACAATCACAACATGGTTGTGAAGACATAGCTGAAGAACCTGAGGAAGACCCTAAAGAATAGATTTTGAAAATATCTGTTGAAAGTCTGAACAACCTGAGACAGCTAAATTGGTGGGAGGAGCACCAGAAAAGATGATGGTGATGATGTTGATGATGATGATGATGATGATAATTATAATAATTAAAAAACACACATAAAAAAATACAGGTGGGAAGGCAGAAATAAAGTATGTCACCTTTACAAAGTGCATAGATTATGACATGATCCTTGACATTATTGTTCAAAAGAACACCCAAACCCATCCATTCAGCAGGTCACATGCTGGCAGCTCACAAAGAAAAGAACCGGTTGTGGGGCTGCTTGGGACTGAGGAGTTTTACAGAGCATTGTAAAATGCCATGAACACTCCCAGACATTAATACAAAATGTGCTATTAATCCTTTCTTTCTCTACACTGGAATGTCTTTATGGTTACACTGGGCACCAAATTTGCACAGGAGCTCTGATTTTTACAAACAATCAACCCACACTTCCATTTGTGCATAATAATAATTGTAAAAAATCTTTGAAATACTCATAAAGTCATAATCCACCTGGAAAGTGATGCTTATGAAGTAGCTTTATATTTACAAGAATAATAATAAATAAATAAACAAACAAAAGTACGATCAAAGAATCTACTTATACTAGCATTTACATGACACTTTCTTGCAGTGATGCTGGGAAAAGAAATTTAATAATTTCCTTAAGAACTTGCAGAAATCAATAAATTAGATCTCTCTCACACAACTGTATTCTGAGTTGTGTTTTTCCAATATTAAAATTCAGAATCACAAGGGAAAGCAAAATCCTTTTTCCAATCCTTTCTTAAAGCATGTTGTCACTAATACGCTAAGGGCTGTATGTCATTACTAAAGCAAAAGATACTATGTGTTAGCCACAGGAACGAGCATGCACATTTTATGAATAATGCAACAAGCAGACAGGCAAAACTGACACCAGAAGCTGCTGACAGGTGAGGCAGAAACTGCCTGCAGGCAACAGGGATTGAGATGAAGGCCTCCTATTTTTGAACTGCACGTATTCTTTCTGTGGGACTTCATCCTCCTTGAGACAGGCTGGCAGCCACACACGTCTTGTAAAGTTGGTACTTCATTTGCACATTAGACACGGTAGCTAACCGAACAAACAAAGCAATGTTGAGTCAGCGTGTCAGACAGCTTGGTCAGACTAGGACACATTCAATGCCTTGTGCCTGCTTTTTTACCAAATAAGATTTGCACAAGAATAGAAGACAGGACTCGCCATTCTTTACAAGGGCAGCATTACTTGTAACATTTTCCAAGATAAAGTAACTTCAATATTTGGCAAGCCAAACTTAGTCTGCTGCCTAATGGAAATTTCTTTTGATCAGAGCCTTTCCACCAGTAACTGACACATTACGAGTTCTTGTTAAGAAAATAGAAAGAAAGATAAGTGCTTTCTGCCTTGGGAGGTCAATAAAAACAATCTTATCACCATATTGTTAAACAACTGTAAATACTTAGGAACCTAAGAAAAAAGGGATTTTTTTTTTCCAATCAATTACATAAACAGATCAAGGCACACTTCAGTTCTTTTGTTTAAGAAAATCGTTAATATTTTGTTTGGTTTGTTGTCAGAGATAACATTTTTTCACTCAGGTTAAAGAAAAACCTTCTGGTTCTTGTTCAGATAAATTATCAAAATTCCAGCCCTGATGTTTGCCTTTAATCAGTAGGACTAGCCAAAGGACTTTTAGCTGTACAATTTTCTTGTGTCAATTTATGTTAACTTTTGTTACAAGGTTTATACGAAATAAAATGTCAATGAGGGTACAAATAAAAGCTTCATTACCCTTGCTCTGTATTACATGAAATGTGCTGAAAATTCTGATTAGAACATTCTCAAAACAAAATTAATAAGACAGTTGTTACTGCATCAAACTGAAAAGTAAAATAAATTAGTGTTCACAATATAGTAGACTTATCATGGATAAAAATACACAAAAGCTACATACATTATGTAAAAAAGTTTCCCTCTTCAGTTAAGCTTCTTTGTAGTTCTGCGGTCAGTAACAGAACAGCCAGGTTATGCACCTGGGCAGTGACATGCGAATGCCAGTAGCAGAGTCTGGCCTCTGGCAGTCTTTGTGAATCATTGCACATTACAACTCCACACATCAGTCTTGAAAGTAAAACTTTGCTTCCATATTTTGAAAGCAACATTTTTTCTTGTTTTGTTGCCACCACAGCCAAAATAAAAAGAAGACTGAAACAAGCACATTCTGTTCTTAAATTAGTATGTATTCCATAAACTAATGACAAAGCTAGTTATTCTGGATGGAACAGTGCAATGACTGCCACAATGACTCTGCACAGCCCAAGACTTCTTTTCTTCTTAAAAGGGAAAATGTATTCTAATTGCAATTTTATTTTCAAACACCTCCAAGGAACACTGTGGGGACTGGGATTTTTAAAAACATATTGGAGTAAGAAATGTCAAAATTATCACTAAACTGTCAGGAAAATGTATTAGTCTCTGAAAGCAGAAATGACTGGCTAGCTCACAAACTGCCAGTACTCCATCACTTGCACAAATAACGTTCGGCAAAACAAACGTCTAAGTTTTCTGTTTTGACCCTAAGCCCATTTATGCTTCTAGCTCAGGATATTGAATTCTGAATATGCGTTTTAAACAGCTGCCATGGGCCACATATTATCATCTAGGTCAGCGTTACCTGGTAATAGAGTAAATCACCCTTTGGGCAAGAGATTTGATGCCTGCTTGGACACAGACACTCTCATCAGACACTCAAACATCACAGTACCTAAAGTACTACACAGCTGCAGAGGCAAGGTGCACAGTGCTCAACTTCAGGTATGAAGGAACCGGATTTTAAAGCATGGTGGTGCTCATCCTCTGGAGGTTTAGTTAAAGCTTCAGAAGATCACAGAGGAGTCCTGCAACATATCTCTGCATTGTTTATTTGACAAATGGCCACCTACATTCCCTTTTTCCATTTCTAAATGATCCAGAGGAATACGCAGTTTCAGACCTAATCTTTGAGAAACATTCATTTCACTCCTCCATGACCATGTCAGCACATGTGCTCTCTCATTTACCTCATCGGAGAGGTTCTAATCAAGAAGATGAGAAGGAATCCTGTCCTTCAAAAGCATCTAGTTCAGTATGCGCTACTCAAACAGAAATAAAACTCATGGAAATGGTAAAAGAGAAGTCTGATAAACTGCTGGGTAGCTGAGCAACCAGAAGGCAAGAAGAGCTAAATGTTTTCCTCTGAGTTTTTCTTTAGCAGAGAGGAAACTGTGATGTTACAGCTACACCTAAACACTCAAATGTCCCCAAAACTTCAGCAACAAATCTAAAAGCTAATCAGTCATGATTAAAGAACAAAAAAATCAAACTGCAGATCACAGGTGATCTCTCAGCAGAACAACCAATAAATACAACTAGCTCAATCTGAGTTAAACTATACCAGCCTGAAAAACCAATCAGATGGTGTCATGGTAATCTGAGAACCCCAGGAAATGCCAGAGTTGTCAAGCCACCACCTTCTCAATAACATTTCCCCCAAATTAGAAACTGGATACACTAGGTCACTAGTTGGCAAAATTCCCAGCCTCAAATGACGGCAGTCAAACAAGAGAGGGGGGCACTCTTCCATCTCCTTCACTACTAACAGGATAATCTCAGGAATCAGTGCTTTATCACAAAAACAAGAAGGAGATGCTTTTATCTTTTGTAGTAAAGGGAACGATTCTCTGCGTCATTCCCCAGTGAACAAGTTTCATGAGAATTCATGAAATGAGAGGGGAAAAAAATTAACTGAATTTTTCAAAATATTCTTTTTAAGGTGTTAAGTAACTTGATCTATTGTTATGTAATATTTTTCACTGAAGTTATGAATTGCAACTGGATGTTCAGTAGGAGCAGAGCAACCCAATTTCTAAGGTGATAAAAACTTCCAAGTAATTTGGCCACACCTCGAGTACTGTGTTCAGTTTTCGGCCCCTCACTACAAGAAGGACATGGAGGTGCTCGAGAAAGTCCAGAGAAGGGCAACGAAGCTGGTGAGGGGTCTGGAGAACAAGTCTTATGAGTAGTGGCTGAGGGAGCTGGGATTGTTCAGCCTGGAGAAGAGGAGGCTCAGGGGCGACCTTATCGCACTCTACAGGTACCTTAAAGGAGGCTGTAGCGAGGTGGGGGTTGGGCTATTCTCCCACGTGCCTGGTGACAGGACGAGGGGAATGGGCTAAAGTTGTGCCAGGGGAGGTTTAGGTTGGATATTAGGAAGAACTTCTTTACTGAAAGGGTTGTTAGGCATTGGAATGGGCTGCCCAGGGAAGTGGTTCAGGCACCATCCCTGGAGGTCTTTAAGAGATGTTTAGATGTTGAGCTTAGTGATATGGTTTAGTGGAGGACTTGTTAGTGTTAGGTCAGAGGTTGGACTAGGTGATCTTGGATCTAGACGATTCTGTGATTCTGTGAATTGTCTTGTAAATATCTTTTAAATGTTGAACCCGTCTTAATAATTGGGATGAGGGAGAAAGGACAAAGATGGACCAATAATAAATGGTCAATAACATTTTTGATTTGTTTTTGTTTTAAATGACACTTGTAGAACAAGAAAAACAACTGTTTTCAAATCATTTTACAGTGTCAAGAACTTTTTCTTCCCAGCCTTGAAGATGAACACTGCTACAAGAGCTCTATCTATGCATATCATGATGATGAACATTGTACAGGTTCCCCATGTTTGACTGTAGTACTCCTATATTTTAACCATTCTTTCAGACCCTAAAATGTTTATTCAGTGATGACTTAAACATCCCAGCCCCTATAAGGAAGCTGATGTACAGGAGGAAGATATGATCTTTCCCTTACTTTGTAGGTAACAAATGCTCTGCAGAACACCTCGTGGTTGTGACCACTTTGAGTCTCCAGAGTGAAGAACTTAGTGTTTGTCGTAATATCTTCTGTGCCTAAGGACGTAAGTCTCTTTCTGAAAGGAAACAGAGCACAGCACACAGGACCAGTGCATAACCATTCTTACCCTGGCATGGAACCAGACCACACTGGGGTGCACACATGGAGACCAGAATGAGCAGACGTCCCAAAATGTCGTGCAATGCACAATAGTTCACCATCAGAAACACCAACACAGAAGATTACATCATTATGTCAAAATAAATGATAGTGCTGAAAGCTCAGATGACCTTCACTTGGCTATGGTTTGTTTGTATTTACGTAAACTGGGAAGTCAAATTTTATTTTAGGTATGCCTATGAAGTCTTTTGGAAGAGAAAGTCTTCTGAAATGCCACTTTACAGAGGCATATTGTACCAGTATATTTCAAGTTAACTTTTTAGTAGACATTAGAGAGAAACAAGATATTAATATAACTCTTGGAAAACGATCTCTTAGGTTCTCTACAAAGGTAACATATATGGAATAAAAGTCAATCAAACCACTGTTCTGAAAAGTAGAAGAACAAAAACTACCAGATGAAAAGAGAGAAAAAAGGGCAAAATCCTAACTTGCTGTTCAAAATGACAACAAACTAACAAGCAAAAAAACACACTCCTATTCTCCAGTGAGGACTGGCTGTTGAATCTAACAGGATGAATCAAATTGAAAGCCTGTTTTTGAAGAGTTTTACTGGGAATCTTTTCCCAGTGCAACTGAAAATATCACCCTTAGTACAGTAGAAAATGACAGGAAATAATGTGTAGTACAAATAGCATTTTAAAAAATCTGTTAGCTATGTAGGGTTTTGTTTTGGTTTGGTTTTGGACAGGAACATGATAGCTACTAGAGACTGTACATTGAGTGGAATTCAGAAAATTACAGGATAACTTTATGTGAAAGTACGCATGATTAATTCTTTCTAATATTACTAACATGCCAAAAAGTCATGACTTATACTAAAAGTAAAATTAAATACTTATGTATTTAAATGGCAAAACAATTTGTGCAAAGTCCCAGTTAAATTTACAAGAATGGCATATTACTCAGGTGTATTTTTTGGCATCTGTAGGCCTGTGCTTCAGGATAAACTGCCTTCACTGAAGCAGAATTGGAAGCCAAGATTTCATCTGGCACAAGTTGATTGAGGAGACAGGAGCACTAGTCTGGCAAACTAAAAGCTGACTTCTGGTGAGGGAGATGAGGCCAATGGAGCTGGGGGGCTGGAAGAAAGAAGGAAGGAAAAAAATAGAAGAACTACACCAAAATGTCACCAGATTGACCAACTCTGATGGGCAAAATGGAGACTGTATGCATACATTGACTTCCTGGCTTAAGATCACCCATATGTAATCCCAGGGACAGCTGTGGAGGAGGCAAATGCGTTTTCCTATCTAAATCTGAAACATACATGGTACTAAGAAACATTAATACTAAAGAAAGTCTTAAGACCATTCTTGGGAATTTAGTTCACAGGTATCAGCACATCAGCCAAGTTGGTGGGGGGATTACTGCAAGAAAGCCAGCTCCTCCTCTCAGAGGAGGGCAGCCAAACCACAAAAGTACAAAATAAGAGCTTGTGTCTTGGCGTTGAAACACGGGCTTGAAGATGTGGTGAGGGGTGCCCAGAGGCAACTGCTGAGACTACCGGGCCGATAAGTTGGTGAAACAGTTGAGGTGGCAGAGCTCAGGGCCTCAAAAGCCACCTGGATCCCCAGCATCTCAGCTGGGGAATGAGCTGCCCATGTAGCCATGGGCCAAGCAGGCATGGTCAACTACAGGGCTGTGTGTGCTGCCCGTACCACGCACCACACAGGAGTCAGGCATCACCATCACCTTTTTGTGGAAAGGTAGAATTTGGACGGAGGGTTGTGGGGAATTGCTGTGAAGACAGCACAGCAAACCCAGCCTAAATTGGGTTGGACGACTTCAGCTCTCCCTTCTCTCTTCACATGGTTGCCTGCTGATATTGATGCTGGGCCACCTCATGCCATCGCAGGTGCAATTCACCTACTGCTTCTCCATCAGCTACTCTCTATCAGCACCTATGGCACAGGGCAGAACAATGTTATCTCACAGACTACCTCTTCAACCATTTTGGTTTAGGAAACGCAGACATCAGTCCAGCAAAACCCAGACATAAATCAGAAATAATCTGAATGCCAGCTAAAGCAGTGTATTTAAAATATACAGAGAGACTTCAGGACAAGTACCAGCTTATGCAGAAAAATGACCCTTCAAAATTTAAAAACATAATGTCAAGAACTTATGCCTTCACACAAGATGAACAACCTTTCACCCAATGCTTTCCAAGCATTGTGACAAACAGAGCCAAAGTCAAGCAGCATCACTCCAGGTTATTATTACTAAATCAAGGATAAATACAGCCAAATAATAGATGACAAGTTTCATCACAGCATTTAACTTCCAGTTCAGCAAAGGCTGAGTAATTTTGGATTTCTAAAACCTTTCTTGTCCCTCTCTAATAATTAAATATGTTGTGGAGGCTAGAAGAGAAACATAGAGAGCCATCCATGAGACCTCAGACCCGTGAAATACTTTTACTTTTGAAAGGTGTTAAAATAATATTTCAGTGTGAAGAAACACACATCTTTACTGTGCACTACATTCCTGCCATTCCAACCTGTCCACAGGTTCCTGCTCATGTTCTTTTTCCTCTGTACATAGAAAGCCTTCTTTCTCAAAGGACATATTGCACAGCGTAATTTCAGAGCAAGCTACTTTTTCAGACGACATGCTTGAAAGTTTAAATTATTGAAAAAATACTATCCCTTAAGAAAAAAGAAAGAGCAAGAGAAAGACGTAGACCAGATGGTGCGGAAGGCAAACTGAAACAGCGCAAGGGTTATTAAATTGCATCCACTTGGAACTCTTCACTGGCTGAGAATCAGCAAGACGTTTCCAAGTGAGCCTGAATATTCAGGGCTAAAAGTTTGGGCTCTGAAAACTAGCTGCAAAGTCAAAAGAGTGTCACAGTAAACATACCTGGAAAATAAATAAATAAATAAATAAATAAATTGGTGTTTGATTTCAGTGCTTGCCACAGTTGCAGCAACAGTGTATTGGAACAGAGCCATCTTTCTGATGTATGAATATCAATGCTAACTGCTATCCAGAATAGAATCCTCTGTGAAAAATATTCTTTTAATACATAATGTGTCACTGTGAGAGGAAAAGCCATAAGGAACACTTAAACATCTCAAAAGCGTATGTTTTGTGTTTTTTCATTTGTTTTTATTTCCAATTAAAGTGGCAAGTAAATCTGTAATTCTGAAAATGGACTCACTTAAATTTAACAAGCAATTAAAAATTCTAAGTTGGAAAATTTTGGCCAAACTTTGCAGCATACAAGCATAAACATTTCCCAGATTTGCAAAATGTAGCAAGATTTACAATAGCTCATATTTACTGGAGTATAAGGAACTAGCTCTTCACTTTTGTTCTTACACTCTGAACTGCATGTCTTTGAGCTCTGTCTGATGACAACACAAAAGGGAGGGGGGAAATCTCTGATGAAAACTTGAGGGCTAGAGTAATACACCTGTAAACTCTATGAAATTTATCAGTATTTCAAAGAAACAGTTGGGCTAGGAGGGCATTCACCTAAATTATATTAGGCAAATATAATAGCAGCTGAGATCCTGCAGCTCTTGGGCAATTAGCAAGAAGAATAGTTCAAACAGGACAAGAGTTCTCAAGGCTAGATGACACTTCAACAACTCTGTCTGAAAAGTAGCTAAAGTAGACAATGCAAATAAAAGAAATCACAAAAAGATGCATTGCCTGTTAAAGAGAAAGGGCTTAGTTCAGTTATTATCAGTAATTACAGCTATATAACTACATCTTCAAAGCATTGAACAGTAAGGATCCTCAGGTCCCCACTGACTCACAGTATCATTCATATTACGCATGGAGAGAAATTAAAGCACTGGTGACTTAGGCTGTCAAGTCACTCCACATTAAATCAAACATTACAGGCAGAAGTTTGACTCACTTTTCTTAATTTAAAACTGTGGTTCTCTAATGGTCAGGGAAAAAAAAAAAAAAAGGAAAGGTGAAAAGATGAAAGACACTGTAAAAGAGAGCTGCTGAAAGAAATCCATGATGCTTTAGTGAAAGCTCTGTTGTTTTTATTGTTGTTTTCTTTGGGTGTTTAACTTAAAAGATAGAGTGGAAGACGGGAAGGTGTCCAAGCCTAAAAAGAAAGCTGTAATATCCTGGAGCCCTAAAAACAAAACAAAACAAAGAAAAAGAATGAGAAAAAATGTACATTTTAGTATCTAGTTATTTTCCTTCTAACAGTCTGAGAAGTTGTGGCAAAACACAGTGTTAAGGAACTGACCTAAACTTCAGACTTTCTTTAAGCCTGTAGAAGTCGTAACTTATTTCTGTTGTCGATTGTAACTGCGGATGGGTTCTTGGTAAGAGAGAGTGAGTGTTGAGGGAGAGGAATCTCTGAACTAACGCTTGAAAGACTGTTGAACATGTAATAATGCTAGCCGTGCCCTGAGCAGGTAAGGGACCCCATGAGGGACTGAGTTCCCTTCCAGCCCTGACTGCCCCAGACCACACAAAGTGCCACTGCATTTTTCCGTCTAGCCTAACTAATGACCTATTGCAACTGTTTTAACTTTTTGTCATTCCATTTACTATTAGACTTTGTAATCAGTTCATCTCGCAACTGAACATCTGCCTCTTCTGCTTGACCACTGCTTTAAATTCAGCCCATCAGGAGCCACACCACCTGTGGCCTTTGGCTGGGCTCTCCATTTAAATGAAATACTGTCCCCAGTAAAAGTGCAGAGATAAGCCTGAGAATAAGCACACTGCTGTAAATTAAGGCAGACTAAAGGCTGAAATTTCCTGTGGTCCTTGCTCCAATAAGTCAAAAAGCAAAACCAAGATCTAGCCTTCAATTCTGTCTTCACAAGCCTCATATTGAGGAGTGAACATAAGAGCAAGAGGTATAGAACAACATATTACTACACTACAGCAGGAAACTATCAAACTTCACATCAGCCTGCACTTCATTCTATACTCAGGAAAATCTACACATTCATTAGCGTATCTACCAGGATAGCACGCATTACAGAGGCACAAAGCCAAATTTCTAAATGATCTTTTATTTTAACCAGTTTCCCTTTAGTGTCAAAAAGAAGCTATATCCTGTTAGCAATCTAAAATACCTCACCTTTCTGATTTACACTGAGGAAAAAAAAAAAAAAAAAAGCAAATAATGAACAGCTATAAACTGTAATCAAGTAATCCAAACAATAGCATCCAAGCATCTCTTAACTAAATGTTAACAGAAGGACAAAACCCAGGTATTTTGAAATTTAATTATAAGCAGTTGCAAAGATATACAGAAGTCCAAGATTAAATCAGTTCCTGTATCTTGATCTGTGGCCAGAGGAATGTTGTTATTTACAACGTCTATATTGCTTCAAGGGGAGGCCAGTTGGCTTGAACACAGACTTTCTAATCTAAAACATCTTCAGCAATTAGAAACTTCATCTGTCAAGTCTGAGACACCCTATATTTAATCCTTGTTTGAATATTTTGTAACATCCTGAGTGTGACTTCGTTGACTGCAATTGAATCATGCCAACTTACAACAGCTGAAGATAGACTTTACACTTTTTGTGCTATTACACTGTACCCAGCATCAGCCTCCATGTTCTACAGTTACATAAACAGAATAAAGAATGAGGGAAAAAAAAGGAATTGCAAGCAAGATACCCATTAGCAACATGTGGCACTCCTGTAGTCAACAGCATGTAAAAACTCAGCTGGAGAAAACTCTTGCCATTTCCTTTAGAGGTGTGCATGTTTCTTGGTGTGCACTTCCTCATGTAAACTGAAAAAAAATTACACACTTTTAATGTGAAAAACCTTGTTCTTTAAGGCAAGCCAAAATTTTCACATCCACACTATCCACCTGTGAAAGTTACTTCTCTGAATTCCTGGTGCAAGTGATGCTTTTCTTCAACTGCAGCAGGATGTTTTAGCTTTCCATTCCCAACAAGGCTCTCCACCACTCAGTCTCCTCTTTCACACCAAATCCCTGCTCCTATCCCCATAAAACTTCAGAGTGTTCCCAAGCTGGAATGTCTGTCCTGCACACTAGGACTCTAGGAATCTGCTTGAACTGATGTCGAGTAAATGATGGCATACAGAAATAATGACCAGTGGACATCAAGTAGGACAAGTATTTTAACTTTATCTTTGTGGGAATAGAAGTTGGAATTGCCATTAAAGAAAAAAAAAAATAGGAACTAAGTAATTTTCTAATCACTGGTTATATCAATCTGGAAAACACTCATTTTCTCCAAACCTATACTAGAATCATAAAACACAATGCTTCCATAATTCAATTACTTTCTAGATATACATGTACATTTTCCTATTTTCTTATAAGCCCATTTTAATAACAAGAGAAGATCTTAGACTCAGCCATTTTAGAACGATTTTGAAGTTTACTTCAATTTATGACATACCAATTTTTCTCTTAGGTTTCTGTTTTAATCTGCAAACAGACCTTTATAAGTCCCTTAGCAATTCTGGTTGGTATCAACTTGTCCATGATACTGCTCTAGAAATACCATAAGTTCTTGAGTTTCTGTCATTTATGTTATGTTGTCTGACCCCTTCTTTTACCCAATACTCGTTAAAAAGAACCATGGCAGTACAACAAAGTTACTTACATGCAGTAGGGTACCTGTATGACAAGATATTTATTAAATTTCACATTACCTTGGATAAAAATATCAGCAAGCTAACTGCTTTGCTTCTACATGAATCCCAATCCGCCGTAGGAATTTTTCTTGCAGGGGTTTTATCTTTTTTGATTTTGATCTGTTATCTTTCTTACAGCTTTAAGGAGTTCCCAATTAAACATTGCATTATGTATAAACACAGTCATGTGTGGTGACAGAAACTTGCTCTCACACAAACCTCTCTGCTCTCAGCACACACCGTGTAACTTCCATCTGCCTCAATTTCCTCCTTTGTAAGATTAAGATGCATGAAACCATCTCACACTCTCATGCAATTTGAAAATTATCAGTATTCATAAAATTCTTTTACTTTGCAACAGGAGTTTTGGAAGATTGTTAATCTGTTTATAAGCAAAATAAAATGTAAAATGTGTTTATGGAACCAGGTCTTTTAAAGTTCAGCTCACCATATGACTGCTAGCCGGAAAATGGCAGAACAGTCCATAGATTTTTACAATAAGTTTTACGGGTTTTCAGTTCTGAACAACTCATGGTTCACAAGTTTGTCCACAGAAATAGATGTTCAGATGACTGACTATTCAATTAAAATGGGACCCCTAAGGATTTAGTAAAAGTTATTTCTGCAGAGCTGGGCTGATACTCCAGAGCTAATTAAATGTGACCAAGGAATTAATGGCACAGCTTGCTAATTTTTACTTATCATGTCAGTGCTATTCTATTATTTATCACACAATTCAGTACATCACAGATCATACCTGATAAAGTCTGTTGATGGACAACTGGGTTGCGAAAGAACTCATAAATATTTTTTTTTTTTAGTACATGTGAAAGGCATAGAGATAAACCACTGCTGGTTCATAGAGGCAGGTGAAATACTAGCTAATGTTATTTTCAAAACTTTTGCTGAAGCCATGGTTGATGCAGAATTCATTTAAAAATAACTGTATTTGCACCAAATGTCTGGGGAACACCTTGAACATGAAGGCCCCTGCTGCTTGGGTCTTACGTACTATGGCTTTGATAGTGTTAGACGCCAATAAATACTATACAGAAAGGTGGGAAGCATACCACTGGTAACACTGTAACACTGTTTTTACATGTCAGACAATAAATGCTTCCAGCATAACATCTCAAATGCTAGCTTCAAATACTTATAAGGATTTAGCACAGCATTTGATGTTATTAAAACCAGTCTTGAATACTGAAAAAAAAAAAAAAAAAAGAAGTTCAAGTATAAGCTACTTGTCTTCAGCTGCATTTTACAGTTGGCACATTGAATAAAACTATGAATTTAACTTGGTTTCTAAGTCCAACATTTTCCTTTGCATAGCTACTTGCAATACTAAGCTATCTGAAATGGCTTTAGCTTTTCCTATAGTAGAGGTCAAATTACTTGAGTTTTGAGGCATTCCAGATACTCCACTCATTTAAGTGGTTACTAAAAGATTAAAATTGTTGCATTTAACTTCAACATATAATATGAAGCTGAACTACTTTATTTGCTAGTTAAATAGCATTTTGTCCCACTCTAGAGACTGAATTCACCACAGAACAGAGAAATCTTACCACTTCATAAATATCTTGTTAACAGCTAAACTATGACCTAGGTAAGACACTTCATCACAAAACAGAACATTAAATCAACTAAACTCATTTTTGTTAAAGCAGCAAAACAAACTGTAGCCTTTGCAGATGGGAGGGGAACCCTGTTTGTGGAGGGAATGATGACTAATAGCATAAATGAAAGCATTGGTTTTTTCTCTTGGGACTCAGGAAGAATCCTTCCAAATTATGGTTTTAAATTAAAGACATTTGGAGGTCTCTAGTCTCAGTCCCTTTTGGACATTCTTTCTAATCCCTCAACCACCACACATTTTAGAAAAACTTGGCAGTCTCCACTCAGAAAAGCCCAGGGCTGACCTAACTGACTCAGAATTACCAAAGAGAGTGGTCTCACTAGTTCAAAGGAGGAAAATACATAAAATAAAAGTAAAATAAGATAAAGCAGCACAGATTAAAAACAATTAAATGAATAAACACCACAAAGGGTTTGCATAGATCAGACGTGCAAAGGAGGTCACTATTTCCAGTATTTCGTAATTACAGTTTTGATCTGAAGAAACCAGGCATGTATATTTTCTGAAACATGCCAAATCCACTGTTTTTTCTGTAATGTTATAGTTCTCAAAGTGACAGGACCTGTAGATGGTAAAATTAATAATAAAATCCTCCTCTGTCACTCTGAGTGTTTCAAATTGGGCATGGTATTTGAAGTAGCCAACCACTGCAGCAGTTATAAACTCTTCTTATATAAAACCTGCTATACAACCCATGGTGAAACACAGTGTCATTGCTTACATTATACCTCCTGAATAACAAAAAAGTAGAGAAAATATAGGGCAGGACTTCTTGAAGCACAGTTCAGTGCGGTGCTTAGTACCTGGTAAGACAGTAGTAGAAGTTTCTAATAGTTTCTAACCTGTCTGCACACATGAGAAACTTAGCCTCCCCTATCCTTGCTATCACAAATTCACACAACCCTAACCCCATTTCCTCACCCCACAGACATCTTTTCTTCATAAACGGGATAAGAATCCAGCTCCTCTGCTCAGACGAGTCCATCCACCCCAGCCTACTCCCACCTCATCAGAGCTGTGCTCCCCATTTCATTCTTTCCTGGTTTCACTCCTGTGTCCTACAAAAGAGAAGTACAGACACTGATACCAGCAGACTTTCTGAAGCAACAATATGAAGGAATCTTAATAATGGCTCAGTTAGTCACTGACAACCATCTTTTTGGAGTATTTCACTCTACCTCCTATTTAGATATTTTTTTTCCAGACAACAGGCACTGTGAATCACTTTGAAGTGCTTCCTACCCTCAGTGGCCACCACAGTACGTGTGAGAGTTCCTTAGATCTAAAGTGGTAAGTAACGGGGGCAAAGATTAGTCAAAAAAAAAAAAAAAAGAAAAAGAAAAGTCTCAGAGTGAAATATAACATAGGGAAAAAATAAATCCCTGGGAACAGAAAAGTAAAGTGAAGGCAAAGGACAAGAAGGTGGGAGTTACAGAACTATGGACAATCCCATTGAGACAATGAGAAGTGCATATATTTATTCTTACATTATTTCTAACAATTCTAAGACCATAAGTTATTTTGGATGAATGTTAATGTTTAAAACTGAGATTACATCATATACTCTGAAACATACAGTAGTTTTAATAAATTGCATGGTCTTGCAACATATGACTCACAGAATATCATATTTTAAATTGGAAAAAAAAAAAGAACAAAGGGGGGGGGGGCAAGAAAACATTAACCAGTATGAGATTAAAGAATATAATTTTAATCTTTTTAAATGATGCAGACGTGATATTAAAGAGAAAGACAAACCATTATTTGCAATAGGTTTTCTATGAACTTTGTCTGAACTCAGGAAAAAAAATGTATCTTTGGAAATAGTGATGTCTGAACTCCACCTTTCAAAATGATGAATTTTATCCTCTGGTACAGTTATGACAAAATACTGTGATAAGTTACAGAAAGGCAAGTTATTTAAGAAGAAACCACAGAAGCAAAACTTAGGCACATCACAAGAGTTTCTGCCGAGGGAAGTTTACCTCCCAAGGACTGTAATATAACATCTCCCATCCTGCACTGAATAACAGCATGAAGCTAAGGCACCAAGGGAAAATGAAGGCATTGCTTAGTTTGAGGAGTAACAATCTCACATGGTTCTCATAGGTGAAATATGAAAACATGATGTGGAGGTGAATGCAAACTCATTGGAAAACTCTAATAAGAGTTAATTATCAAAAATTAACTGCTACAATGGAGTTTAATGAGTTTTGGTGCTAATGATACCCCACTTATTGAAATCCACAGACAATACCAAGGTGCAAGGCATTGCCAGCTTCTGATCTTGGCAGATGAGAGAAAATGTCAGCCAAAAAAATGGTATGCAATGGGCAGAAATGAAGAAATGCAGTTCAGTAACGACAAGGAGAGGTTTCCATGCTTAAAAAATCGCACTGGTGCAGAATGAGGATGAACAGTCTTGGCAACAATCTGCATAAAAGATCTGGAGCAGATCAGAACTTGAGCAATGCCATTCTGCCACAAAACAGTCAGACATCACTTGGGGAAATAAAAGCAACGTCATCTAGTAAATATAGGAAATAACCCTTTTCCTTTACCCAGTGCTGGTACAGCCTGAGCTGGAATACTCCAGTTTGGGTTAGTGCACTTCAAGAAAGATGTTCTGGAGAAAGGCCAGTGGGAAAGAATGAGCATGGCCAAGAGATTCAGAAAACATGATATAAGAGAGAAGGCTGGGGAAATCATTTTGTGTTGGGGGAGGCTCTAAGAAGGGATATCTATAAGAAAACAATACCGTTTTTGAAAAGGGTTTGTTTCAAAGTTCAGGAGATGTTTCAAAGCTTGCGAAAATCCTACAGTACAGCTACAAGGGGTGGAGGAATGAAGAGTAACAGGGAGTAATGCATTTAAACCGCAACCACGGAAGAGTATATACTCTGCCTGCCTATATTCATGCCCATGTGCTTGCTTATGGAGGTCACTCAGCCTCTGCTCCTGTCACCTCCTGAGAACAGGCTATGCTGGCAGTAGGTGGTTCTGTCTTGAAGAACAGATAATCGGACCTCTTGAGGTCCCCTTTTCCTTTAATGATACA
The DNA here is from genome assembly GCF_040182565.1 of Anser cygnoides. Taxonomy (NCBI): domain Eukaryota; kingdom Metazoa; phylum Chordata; class Aves; order Anseriformes; family Anatidae; genus Anser; species Anser cygnoides. The sequence continues at coordinate 37,119,301 of NC_089912.1, read as the reverse complement.
GTTGTTTCTGAAGCTCTTGAGACTTAAAAGACACTTGAAGAATTTCTATGATGCCTAACACACCAACACTAAGCTTTGATTTTTTTTTTCTGTTTATTTCTAGAAATGGTAAACCATGTACCAATGACCAAAACTAACAGAGATGACATTTCTGGTATTTCACTGATCACTGAAGACTTCTCTGCAGGAAGAAGTTACTACACCTAGTTTACTCTGTGGTTTCACACTGAACTAGTACTTTCTAATAACAACCTCTGTGGACACAGTAAGTGTTTGGTAAATGTGAGGTAATGTTTGCCACTTTTTCGAATATTGAAGATGGGCTGTAAAATTATACCTTCCCTTTTTGCGGTACTTTCCTGTGTAAACATATCCATCCCCAAGTTCCAGAATCAAAACTGTTCCTAACTTTAGATTTGAGCTTCAGATTGTGGAAGAGGTTAACTTCTGAAATTTGACTTTCCTAACTCTATATGCTCTTGGCTTTGACTGGCATGATTTAAAGTTTTTCCTACCTTTGGTATACTGATAAATAACACTGACAAAAATATTTGTGTGTTTTTCAAAAACATTATTCAAATACTCTCTAGACATAAAATTTGCAATTTTTTTTTTTTTTGCTTCTTTGAAAGCCACAATATCAGGAATGTGATGCAGATTCTCTATTACCTATGAGAGAAACGATCTCTGAATCCTGTTTCTACAAAGACCAAGACAGAAAAAGATAACTGTGAGATCAGTTCTAGAAAAACAGGTTGAATAAGTATCTACAATTTTAGATATTAATATCCAAATTCACTGAGTTTGCAAAACCAAGCATAAAGAACAGACTCACCCTCACAAGATATTTATTAACTACTGCTTCTGGTCTGGCTGGAAATTCTTAAAAAAAAAAAAAAAAAAGTCAATTTGTTGTATTAAATTGCTTCCAGGCAGAACATGGAAGCATGGTTATTTTTAAAATTATAAAAAAAAAAAAAAACAGCCAATGTATTTTCCTTATGTAGGTTTGGTTCAGATCCTGTCCAAGCTTGTAATTTTATCTACATAATACAACTTTCCCCTTTGTAAGGGATTCTGGTCTATCATGAAGGAAGTCATCATTAACCACCAATATAACGACAATATTTTAAAATATTATTTTATGTTTAAGGTCACCCTTCAGCTATTGGTTTCCTAGGATACTTTAAATGATTTTTATTTCCCATTGCCAGTAAAGGAATTTCTCATATGAACATAATTCCTTGGTTTCTATGTCAGAATCTCCTCTGTTTTTTCTTTGCAACTGTATGGGAAAAGTGCTTCAAATCCCTTCTAAAGAAGCATGATTTGTATTTCTCCACAGAAAGACAACAAATTAAAAATGTAGTTACAGCTAGATGCATTTTGAACTTAGAATATTCAAGTAGTTTTAGTTAAATAACAACAACAACAAAAAAAAAACTTTAATAGATTGAAGATTTAATAGATCTGTATAACCTTCACAAAATTTTCCTTTTGCATATTTCATTGTTTATTCTACTAAAAAGACTCTCATGCTTTGTTAGCACACTTAATTTAAAATGATTATGCATTCTTAGCTGGTACAATGCAATACAAAACAGATTGGAATCCCAAAACCCAGCCTAAGCCACAACTGAAAGAGGTTCGACTACTCACACACAATAAATGACGAAGGGTATCTGTGGTGAGAAGAAGTAACCAACAACTAATTAAACACTTGTTTGCAGACTAGACTTTCGAGGCGAGTGAGATTTTTATTTAAGGAACACACGTTAGGCTCAGACCTGCAGAATCTGAATCTTAGATAGCCATCAGGTGTGAGAATATTGCAAAAAGTGTCTCTAAAATTTCTAGCCCACACAGTCATGCTAATATTTCTGCATATCACATTTTCTGTCTCTGAGAGCAGAGCCCTGTGGGGATTTAGGTGATTCTGTGCTGAGGCTGCCGCATGCCGCCCTCCAGCCTCTCCTGTGACAGCATCCAGGCTCCTGGGGACAGTCAGCGAGCCAGCTCCACCAGCCCTTGGGTGGGTTCTGCAGGGCTCATTTTTGGCCAGTCAGCTCTCTTCTATCAGGTTTGGGTGATTTCATGTTACTTGACAAGCACACCTCAGGGCAGGCACAACTGTTCATAAAGGAAAATGCTTCCTTCGCATGTTAGTGAAATATACACACCAACACACATTTTGAATCAGAACAAGATTTTTACTGTCTAAAATAAAGCAGTGTATTACATTCGGATATGCTATCTAAAATGTATTGGCATAGCTTCCACTTGCCTCTTTATGTTTTCTTCTAATGTTTTTCTTTTTGTAATAACAGGTAGAAATTAATACATACAGAAACATCACTGCCACATCATTATGTTTGTTATTGTTGTTTTTCTATAATTTAATTCTGACATGTCGTCTTCTACACTAGCAGTAGCTACAGGAAAAGCTTGTCAAATTTTCTCCCAGATTATGCACTCATTTTATACACTATGAAATCTCAACATGTACTTTCCATCATATAACTTCCTTCTAAAAGTTTACGGTGATCAAGTGTGCAGAAGATTTTATACATCATCAGGGTCTCTTAAGTTTTCAAACAGCTTTTTTATTATTGTTATTATTATTACTGGTTCATAGAAGAAATTCACAAAACCTATTTTAAAGTAACTTAGCTGTTATAGTCCAGGTCTGTCAAGTAGTACTATTCATATTGTTTTCGTTTTCTGATCTTGCTCTATCCAGCAATATTTCTGATGCATACAAATCCAGATAAATTTGATGAATGTTTCTAGTACTGTCCTTCTTGCCTTTTGCGTTGCAGAAATGTCTTGTTCTTCTTTCATCAAACCTTTATTTGTTCTACATCCAAGCGAGCTTCTGTGAGGATGTCCCACAGCATCCTCACCTGATCCCCGGAGGCGCTGCTGTGACTCAGCCCTCCTGCCACCAGCTGTGCAGTCCCACTCCTTCCCTTGTGCCAGCACTGTTGATCCCACAGACAACTAGTTTTACTGTATCTCTCTCACACAGACTTACTGTACCAGTAACAGATTGTTATTTCTTTATATACACCTGAACCCTCATGGAAATCCAGTAATTAACCAGGGTTAGTCAATGAAGTATTAAATAGCTTGTGATATGAGACAAATTTAAGACAAAGCATACAAAGAAACAGACAATAGTGACCAGCATGACAGCACACAGTTAGCTTAACCATTAAATGAGAGATTTCTGGAGACATCACACCAAGGAAAGATAATGATTAGTTTTACAAGTGTTTATGGGAAGCAATTATAAAGCATGAAGGAAGAATTGAGGAAAGTGTGTGACAGGGTATTGTGAACTAAATGGAGATTCATTACTTCTGCTGTTGGAAGATGCTACTGCTGCCAGAGTTCCCATCCTTCTCCCAGCTAATCAGTGAAATGTTCTTACCAAAGTCTGCCATATCTAAACTGGGCAGTGAAACTGGTGACCTCCTTCTAATCCCCAGCCTGGTAACCAGCACTATAAAAGCTACAACTTCCTCTGGCCTGTTGTCAGTGCTTGCTCATATGAGAGCTCATGTGTTCATCAATGACGAAATCAACCATCTTAGTTTAGACCAAGTGAATGGATTTTGCCAACATTGACTGAAACCAGGTGCTGAAAGCCCACCCACTGCTCTGACAGAAGATCTCAAAAGGCAGTAACACCCAGCAGGAAGGAAAAGATGAAGAACTGGGGATGGGGAAGGAGGCAACTTCTTTCAGCAGTCCTGCTAGTTATGAATGGTGTCTGTCCATATGCAATTAAGAAGTACAATAGTTACAGCTTGTTAAGGGTATTAAAAGTGGAATATTAATTTCTTTAAAAATATTTTTTTTAATGATTAATTCTAACATTTTACTGTAAATGACAACTCAAATGACTGAGCACTGCTCTGAATTAACCCCCTACTAAGATTTTTCTTTCTCTGCTCATGAATTTTGTTCTTCAGAAAAATCTGTGGTGTCTCCCAGAAGCCCAAGCTAGAGGTTTGGGACCTACCTCTGCTGTTGTCAACAAGGAGCAAAGAAAGATCCTGCACTTGTGCAGGGGTCTGCCAGTCTTGCTAGTTTGTATTTGGGTAGAGCTCTGTGACTCCTCTTTTAGACTCGCATACGATGACTTTCTTTTTGCTTACAGTTCATGTAATGTAGAAGAGAATGTTTCTGCATTTGACTACAACAAATCAAACTCTACTATTTACAACATAGTTTTTCTTCTTTTTATTTTTTTTCCTTAAGAAACATGGAAAAAATTCTTACTGCTTATTGCTGTGAGCTAGTTGTCCTCTATCTACTCTACGCTTGGATATGTGACTGTGTTAATACTTTGGTAAGGAATTATTTCTTTGATCATTTAATTTATGATTAAACAGGGCAGTCACGTACATTGTTCTGAAAAGTGAAACTTCATAATTTTTGGAGAACTAACTGGGGGGTTGGGGAGTGGTTGTGTTAAACTACCGAAAGCAAGGAAAACAGTTACAGAAGCCACTGCATCTTGAAATAATACTTACCAGATGAACTGCTGAATGAACATCCTAGAGCAGTATTGATGAGGACAAGGGGCAATAACCTGGAGTTACAGAATAAAACATTTATGCTACGGATATTAGAGGAAAAGTCCAAGCAGAGCAATTAGAAGACAGAAGAAATCTAAACTCTGTAGAGGTTCCACAGATGTGATGATACGTACATAGGGTTTTTTCTTTCAAGAGAGAATCAAATGTGTGCTTGTAGTTTCTTTTTAAATGTTTACATCACCTGAAGAGGAACTATCAAATCTAAAATTATACTTAGATGCATGGGTGCCATTTGAAATTGATGTAGAGCTCAGTGACAAAATACCTATGGAGACCCAATAGAAGTGCCTGATTGGGCTACTCAGCTTTTAAAACCGGATACTGGGGACACTGGAGTCTGGAACAGTTTCCCATTGATTTCACTTGGCATTTCCTGCAAGCAGTACCACCACAAAACATCTTCCTGTTGCTCCAGCAAAAGCAACATAGCGTTTACTGAAAAGGTCTTGTCTATTTTCATCATGCAAATTCTCTGTTCTCCTCTGCCCATGTAGCATTTCACTACTGCCGAGTCCTTTTCCCTGTCAGTAGAGTATCAGAGCTTGCTGATTTAACTAACTAATCAAAGAGCTTCAGGTGCCAGTGATACTGCACACTAACAACACTTTGAGGGGATATCAGTGATGTCTGTCTGCTCTGTCCTGAACTCAGAGAAAACAGATACATAAGACCATGCTCATTCTTCAAATACCTTCTACTGAAACAGCAATATCGTTTTATCCTTTCTCTTTGATCAGCTATTGCGTACCACACTTCTTTACCATCACAGATGCACATGCATTGTGACAGTTTATGTGGCAAAACCAGAAAGCATCAGTACAAATGAAGAACAATTCAATCAGCAGACAGCAGCATAGCCCATTTGTTTCAGGAAGCAGTGCACACAACAGCCTATGCAGGTACAAACTAATCTTAAACCAGCTCAGGAGCTCTTGATAGGATATTAACACACTACTTCTTCAACAAACTTTGTAAATTGCTTCAGACCCGTGTGAAGCACCTGGTAAGCTAGCTAAGCGTACAGTAAGTGGGATGCATCTACTTATCCCCATTACAATAAGCATGTACAGCTAGTAAAATGCATTTTTTACTGTGATTTCTTGTTTTCACTGAAATTGTAACGCAGATTTTTGTTCTTAAATTAAAACTGTTTTCCACTACCAGTTAAAAGGCAAAGACATACTCTACAGGTAAGGGATCATGCTGATTTTCTGTAAAATGTCTTACTGCCACTAGGAAAGTCATATACTGCCATTTTCATCTCCGAAAAAAATAGATCATCAACCAACATAGCTCAGAAAATAATGGAAATTCTTTCCCAAAGTAGCTGAGGAGGGCAAACAGATGGAAGGAGAAAAATATTAGTTGTGGGTCAGGTCGTGGAGAGTGTCAGAAAAACTATCTAGCTGGGTGTTTGTAAATGAATATTAGTGCATGGCAAAGGCTTGGAAAAAAATGAATGCAAAAGGGGTTGATCACTCCAAACCACTCACACGTTTAGACAAAACCAAGAGGAAAGGCAATCATTTAAGTTAAATTGATGTTTGCCCAGAATGGTTACTAGCAATGCTGCAGGAATCTGCAGTATAAGTAACAATAAAAAGCAGGATTAACAAACAATGCATCTTCTTTCAGTGCACCAAAATCCTGTCGTTTCTTTTCTTTGAAGCTTTAACTACTTTGTAGTCACTGGATTAGAAGACTTGAGGACTTGCATACTTTCCAGACATGCTGAGCCTAATGACAACTTCCTTTACAAAGCAACAGCCTCACAATGAATAAACAAAGTTAAATAGCAAGCTATCCTTCGCACAGAGAACATAGTGACAGATGCTATAAATTAGATGGAATACTCTAAGTAGCATTTCTTTCCTCTGAGCAACCGCACAACACAGCAGAGAACATCTACAGAAAGATTTATGTAGGAAAACCGAAGGGAGTTAGCTTCATATTTTTGCTTTGCCTGCAACGTTCAAAATAATAAAAAGAGGATCTGAAAAATAAATTATCTCGGTCAAAAGTACGATTAAAGACCTCAGATGCTGATGGCTTCTAGCTGACATTTTCATTGAACACAAAATGTAAATTTCAGTCTTTGAAAAAAACAGTGAAACCGTGAGGAGGACGCAAGTCTTATATACAGAATATTCACATGGCTATCAAACGAAAGAGAATACCTATTACCATTCTTCCTTTTTCAATGTAATTCTCATTGGCTAGTGGGTTAAGTCTGTCCGTCTGATTCCTAATTAGTGGTCAAATATATTTCTATGCCAACGACAGTTCTGGAAGCCATTCACACCTTATAGAAAGTGCAGTGAGTGTAGAAAAAGATCACCTTTCCTGCAAACAACTGGAAGCTCACTAAATAGGACGAATTTGCCTGGTCTGCCAACTGGTCCTTTTCTCCCTGCATCTTGCATTTCTATGCTATTTACAGCAGAAAGGAGATTAAGGAGAAAACACCAATTCCATTACAAACACTTAACATAATCAAGACACTCCAGGGGAAAAATCTTTCGGTGTCAACCCCTGACCCTAGGATAAACTTCACGACTGAATTGCTTAACCATTTAATTAACGCAAGAAAAACTTGATTAAAGTTTGGTCATGCTTAAAGTAGTCTGCGTAGTCAATGCCATTTATTAAAAAGCTCTGTGAAGATTCCTTGTATTCAAAGCTGCATGGACTTTTACCAGGTGACCTAAGTACACTTTCCAGAGCTGAATCTCATTTATTAAAGTCAGGAGGGGGCTATAGCTAAATCCCATGCAACTTTAAAGATTCAAGCATTTTACAGCTTTTTGTAGTGAGGTATTTAAAAGTGCTCAGAAGTAATCTGTACTTTACTCATTTCTCCACTAACACTGTACTCTAAGAAATGAGTTGTTTTTTTTTCTTTGTAATGTTGGATAGAAGTTTACGCACCACAGGGCTTGCAAAATCATAGCACAGAGTTACCATTATGTTTTCGTTCCCAGACACTCTGTTGACAGAAATTATTTATTTTTTAAACACAACGTTCTGCATACTTTGTGAGTCACGTGAGTATTAACTTCAGGTCGAATAAATTCCTATTTAACGGTAAAGGCGTGAAACAAGTTAAGTAAACCGCAGCGCGTGTCCTGGAAGTGGAGCACATCGTGCGTGCACCGACACTTCCAGGAAAACAACATCCCAGTCTCTGTCCCTTGGTAACTCGGTCGTATTCCGAAGAGAGCCCAGAAAAGACTGAAATAACCTTTTTCAAAAATAAACACCGAAATTAAGCGTGGGCGAACACACACTCTGTTCGCCGTTAAGCGACTCTAATTAGAGAGAGGAGCACAGATTTAACGACGGCAGCCCTCGAGGATCCGTCGCTGCCATGCCCCCAGCCGCTGGAGCCCCCAGCCGCACCGCCTGCCCACGCTTCCCGCAGCTGGCTGGGACCACCAGCACAAGCCCACTTTCAGGGCAGCACAGAGCGAGGAGACATACACAAATGTTGTGTACGCGTCCCCCTGCGGCGCCGGTTTGCGGTCGTGCACTGCCCCCAGGACGTTTCCCCGACGTGGGGTGCCCACGGGTGATGAGCGCAGGCAGGAGAAGCAGGAAAGCGCCGCCGTCCGTGGGGCACGGCGTTTCGGAGCTTTTTCTGTGGGAAAAAGGCAGGCAGCGAGGGGAGAGGGAAGGGCTCTGCCTCAGGAGACCCCCCTCCCGAGACCCCGCTGGGGGAGGATCGGGGGGCAACCCGCGCAATTTGTTAGCGGTCCCCCCCTTCAAAGGAGCAATAAAGGCGCTAGGAAAAATAAACGCAACGGGAACTGACCCCAAATCCGCGAGCGGTGACACCCTCCCCCCGGAAAACCCTCAGACCTCTAGCTTTCTGCTGACCCTCTCCCTTCACGGTAAGGCAACAAATGGCAAGACCTAGGACCCCGGCGCTGAATAACAGGAAATATAGGCATCTGTCACCTCCCGGGGAGAGGTAAATGGATTAGCGAGAGCAACAAAGGGAAGAAAAGCCCTTTCAAACGTGCAATTGATTAACAAGTCCCCTCTAATCTGCAGCATCACTGTTTTTCCTTAAAGACATCATCGGTCTCCTCCTGCACCTCGGTGCAATTAAGCCAGGGTCGGGAAAGGCGGGGGAGGAAGGCGCTGCTCGCCCGCCCGCCCGGCCAGGACAGCAGGGGAAGGTTTTCCAGCCCGGCAAGGAAACGGTGCCTCCTCTCACCTCGCCCTCAGTCCCTAGGCGAAGCGCCCCGGGAAGGAGTTTCTGAGCAAGGTTTATCTGCCGCGAAAGGGGAGAGGGCAATTCTGGAGGGAATGGTTTTAGGAAAGATCAAAGAGCTGAATCCGGCAGCTTCTACCCCACCTCCCCACCCCCCCACCCCCAGCGCGTTTCACATCCTGGGGAAAACGAAAAGGGTAAGCCACCCCCCTTTCTGCTCCGAAAGCGCCACACATCTTAGGCGTGCGTGGAAGGAAGGGGAAAAATAATTAAACTATAAGTAAATAAATAAATGAAGAAAAAAAAATAATGGAAAAAGAAAAAAAAAAAGTTATGCGGCTTCTTTTACAGGAACTCTTACACCATCGCGGCTCTCTAACCCCACACGCTCCCTAAGGTCCCTATAAATCACGGCGCTCGCCTCGGAGGTGCCGGACAAACTGCCAACTGTTCAGCAGCCGCTCTGCCGCTGCCGCGGCGCAAGGTCAGATGTTAATAAGGGCAGCTTATTCAGCCCCCAAAACAATCGCGGAGCTCGCTGAACCGAGTCCTAGCGTTTCCCGAGCCCAAAGGCAGATCTCCTCCGTCGCCGAGGGTCGGCCGGGTACCCAAGGGACACGGGACCTTCCCGAGCTAGGAAACACACAGAAGGAGTCTCTGCTGAGCCTCCGTCGGCTGCAAGCGCGGCGGCTGCCCCTCGCTCATTCGACTTTAAGCCCCCGGCCCCCCCTCCCCCTGGTTCCCGCTGAGGTTCTGGCAACACTCAACGTCCCAAATAATAACACATTATTATAACCGCTCCGAGGGGAGGGCTGGAGGGCGGGCAGACTGAAGGAGGAGGCTCCACTCGCTGCTATCCACCCTCGGCAACAACAAAACCCCGAACTTTTCCTTTGTTTTCTCCCTCTTCCCCCCTCCCACCGACCGCCACCACCCAGCTCCGGTGCGCGCCGGCGGCGGCGGGGGGGGGGGGCACGGAGCGCACACCGCCGCCGGAGCGGGGCCGAGGCGCGGGGATGCACCGGGGGGGAAGGTGAATTTTTGGCGAGCCCTCCTCGAGAGGGGCCACCGCCGCCCCCCTCGTAAGGAGTCGACATCAGGTTTCCATTTTGCAAAGAACCAAAAAAAAAAAAAAAAAAAAAAAGAGAGAAAAGAAAAAGTAGGAGAGAGAGGAGAGGAAAAAAAAAAAAAAAAGGAAGGAGAGAAAGAAAGAGGGACACCAAAACAAAGTAATCAACACCAAATGGGGATGCTGGCGGCTCCTCCGGTCCCAAACGCACAAGCACATTCCCCTGGAAGCCCCCCTCCCCTTTTCCCCGCAGACCCCCTTCCCAAAAAGCGGCGGCGGCGGCGTTGTCCCCCACTCCGGCGGGTCTCCCTCTCCCCCCCCCCCCCCCCCCCCGTCGCATCCCCTCCTTACCTGCGGCTCGGAGGCGGAGGATGGCTGCGGCCGCCAGCAGGGTGAGGATGCGGCCCGCCGCCCCCCGCCGCCCGGCCGGTCCCGCCGCGGGGACCATGCTGCCCGGAGCGAGCCCGGCTCCCTGCGGGCGGAGCGGTGCCGCCGCGCTGCGCTGCGCTGCCCTGCGCGGAGAGGTGCGGAGCGGAGCGGTGCGGTGCGGTGCGAAGCGATGCGGTGCGGTGCGGTGCGGTGCGGAGCGGGGAGGTGCGCAGCGGGTGTCCCCGGCACCGCCGCCCCGGCTCTGCGCTGCCGCTAGCGGACTGTCCCCGACTGGGGGCGGAGGGAGCCGCGCTCCTCTCCCCTCCTCCTCCTCCTCCTCCTCCTCCTCCTCCACCTCCTCCTCCTCCTCCGCCTTCCCCAGCATCCCAACGTCACCGGGGACAAATCCGACACAGTGGAGGGGAGGGAGAGGCGCCGAGGGCCGGACGGTCCCTGCGCTCCGGCACCCTCTGCCGGGGGCTGCCCCCTCCTCCGCGCCGGCTCCCGCTGTCCCGAGCCCCCCGGGCAGGGGGAAAGCCCCGCGGCCCTTCCGAGGGGCGAGTGCCGACGCTCCCAATCCCCCCGGACGGCCGGAGTTAAGTTTTACTTTCCGTCCCGAGCAGGGAGGAGAGCCCTCTGCCCCCAAGTAAGGCTTCAAAACATTTCAGAAAATGATTTATTGCCGGAAATGAGGACGCCGTAAGCGCGATTTGAATATGCTTTCCTAAATCCTTTTTAGCTTATGCTTTCTGCAGTTCAAATAAACCAGCACGCTAAGGTAACGCAGACCCGGGAGCAGGCATCTGTTAACTGCATCACGAGCGCCAAAAAGGCGCGTCTTAGTTTGACGTACTTTTAAAGTTATAACTCAACTGCACATTTAGTCAGATGTCTTCTCCACAAATACAGACTTCCCTTTTCTTTAGACTTTGATACTAAGGATGTGAGTTCGAGTAATGCTGAATATATGCTCTTAGTATATGTATAAATATATACAAATCTCTTAACAACTTCCCCCCATCAAGCTTTAAACGTACACGTTTCAGTGGTAGCGATTTTACATTAAATTTCTCTATTGCAAACACAAGAAAATGCTACAAAATACTCTTCTCTTCTTGCTTTTGCATCTCGTTTCTTCCCTCTCAGCTCTCCAGTTCCACCTTGAAAATTCTTCTGGCACCTACAGATGACAAAGGAAGGTCCTGATCCCGCTTTGGTAGGAATGTAGGACTGGCTGAATCCAGTCCCTTGCCATCACAACAACACTTTTTGTAATCCCTTTCATAAACAAATGAAACCCAACTTTAGAGTACTGAGGACTTTCTTTCTTAAAAATGATTTCCACCCTTTTGATTAGAAGGCTGCTCCAGACCTCGCCTCTTCAATGCTTAGAAAGCTATTTCCAATCTCCAGTCTAAATTTATTCATGATCAGTTTATATTCCTTGCCTCTCGTGCCACTATTATCTTTTCATTTAAGTATCTTCCCACTTCCCCTTTCTATTGAAATAGAAAGAGAAATACCCCTCAACCTTTATTTTGCTGCACTAAAGCTTAAATTGTCAAATTTCCTCTGGAATGAACAACTCTGCACTCCTTGATCACCTCCGCCCCACCCCCCCCCCCCACCCTCTTCTGTTTTTTGTCTGCGCTTTTGGAAATCTGGTTGAATTTTTCTAAAGCTCTGCGTATATTAGACATGCTTTCTCTTCCAAAGCACTTGCACTTTCCTTTCAGTGCTAAAAAGGCTAATATGCCCTGATGATTATTGCACCTTTCCGCTTAACAGATATGCTATGATGTGTTAGGAAATCTACATCCTCTGTCTTTATAGGTTCCAGTATATTCCTTAACAGCAGTGAACTAAATCAAGTGTCAGTCCAGCCTGGCACTCCCCCTTCACCCCTCTTTTTTTTTTTTTCTCTTCGTATCTCAACTTATCAAGTTCAGTTCTTTTTGCAATATCGTAGGAACTTTATGTTGGAAAAGTTACACTGCTCCATCTTTCATCAAGAATGGCTCTGTGTCAGCAAAACAGACTTAGATGTACATTGATAATCATAGAATCGTTAAAGCTGGAGAGACCTCCATGATCATCTATAGTCCAACCAACAAAGATGTTGCATTGGCCAGGAATCGAACCCGGGCCTCCCGCGTGGCAGGCGAGAATTCTACCACTGAACCACCAATGCAAGCTTGAGATTATTCTGATGTGTCAAAAACAAAACAGCACACAACAACATCCTCTATTCAATATGAGAGACAAATGATGAAGAGCATCCTTCCACATAATATTTTCAAATTCAAAATTTCTCCTTTCCCTCTCTTCTGCCAGCTCCTCATCCAATTTACAGCCTATGAATCACCTTCATCTTAACCTGTAATTTCCTTGTTGGAGGTATATGAGATGTTTAACTCAAGTCCAGATGAATGAGATCTAGTATAAACTTCTTGTTTTGAAAACCGCTTTAAAGGAAGCTATTAGTTCAACTGACTTTAGATCTCTTCAGTAAATACATTGTATTCTATACACTTCCATGATATTAACTTATTTTTTCCTCCAAACTGTTCCAAAGCTTTGCAAATTAAAAATAGATCTGTAGGTGTCTGGATGATTTTTTCCTTACTCTTCATAAATATCACCTACAGAGGTGAAGAGACCTGATCTCATGGGAAATGAGCAAGCCTGCACAGCCAGCCACGTAAAATGATATGTGAAGCATATGCAGTGCACAAGCTGACGATAACAAAAAGACTGTACACTCTTCTGCTCCTCTCTAAAATAAAGCTGCATTTGCCACTGATGGTAAGTAGCCAGGATGTTTCTTACTTCCTAGTTATACGATACTGCATTCCTTTTGGTAGGTTACATGGATGGGGGGGCAAACATTAGTAACTAGACCTGCAGTTGAATGCATTCTTTCTCCTTTGCCTTATTCTTTATTCCTGCTCTCATAAAAATAAATAAATAAACTCACAAAATAATTAGGATATTGATACAAATAATTTTTTTGCACTTGGGAACAAATTAGCATTTGATAGAGACTTCATTTGTGAGTGGTTGTTATGTTATGTATGAAGGCCAAATTACCAGAACAAGTTAGATACTGAGAATTTGCCTCCTTCGCAGCCACAAAAGATTTTGTCACTGACCACAGAAGCTATCATTTCATATTTCACATTTGCAGGAAGAATCACTTGGCAGAACTGAGATGAAGTCACCAGAGTGAAGAAACCACAGTATGAATTCTTGTTGTGTGTTGTAGAAAGACATGTACAGTGGGAAGAGAAGGATGGACAATTGCACATTTCTTCTGAGTTGGTTCACCCTACCCATGTAAGCCATTAGAGTGCTCGCTTGTGTTCTGTAGCATATGGTCCCAAACTGTTTTGTCACTATTTGACAAAGAAAAAGCTGTGAGCGTATTTGTTTGCATGACCATATGGTACGTGCCTGATAGGCGTAGCTGGGAGCAACAGGGAGAGCTGGAGTTTGGCCTGAGCTTGCCTGGAAATCCCTGATAGAGTTTGGATGAATTCCATTTGCCATGTGTGTCTGCTTTCGTAATAAACATAATGAAAACACTTTAAAGAAAATGTAAGTTCTCATGTGGTTTGAGCTTCAAGGACATAGTGTTCCTACAATCATTTTACAAGCTCAAATAAGTTTTAACTGGTGCACTATCTTTATTGAAAAAAATAATTCCACACCTGATCTTTCTATTCCTATGATGTAAGCAGCACAGAAAACATTATTGCAGACATTACTTATATGCTCCATGTTTGCAGGATTAGCTTTTGGCTTTTCTTCTACAATTGTTATTACAACAGTGGAGAAGTATATCTCATAGTATCCGGTTAAAAGGCATAAGAAGCAGTCCAGCTAAATGGCTGGGACATTGAGCAAGGTGCACGAAGTCCATGAGACTGGTCACACTGATAAATGTTAGAGAATCACTTAATAAAAAACAATTTTGGAGAAGTCACTCAGAGAACAGTGCTATATATGCTATTCTCACATTCATACCTGCACATTTCTGATATTTTTAATGAAATCAGCAACTATTAAAATTAAATCAAAAAATAAGTTAAACACTCAACAGAAAACTTTTTCCTCTTACAGGAACAAAGTAGTATAATTTTTGAACCATGCTTTTAGATCACTATTTATGATGATTTAGATATAAGTTATATTGAGATACATATATGTGTACTAATAGTAAGCCTCAATACATATCTTGTAGAAAATATTTCACCTCTTCCTTTTTTTTTTTTTTTTAAACAGGCACAGAATTAATCTCCCTTCTTGCTGTTGTTTGCACCTCAACACACACAAATGTATCAAACAGTATTGCTACAGAAGCTGGCCCCCCACAGAATAAGCAGATCTGACAAGCATCCACGTAATCATCACTCTCGATAAATGGAGATCATCAAGGGCATTTCTCATCCCTAGAACTACAAGAAGCATTAACTCAGCTTTTCATTTATTTCATGAGGTAGTATGCACTCACAAAAATAGAGCTGATTTTCCTGACTAGTAAAATCATACCCTCCTGAAGGTCTGAGAAACATGTGGTGTCTTTAGTCTGATGCCTTCTCAATCCCCTCACTCATAGAAAGTGAAGGGAACAGGAATTTTCATCTCTCTTCTCTATCAGTTATTCCTACAGGTAAAACAATTAGAGAAAGACTTATTAAGGCTTAGAATGTGAATAAAGAACAGGATGTAATTTCTTTTATACGAATTAAGCAATAGCTTGAATGCCTGAATCAATCAATTTAATTTAGAGCTAAACTAATCCTCGAAGTCATTATGATTACACTAAAGAGTGAACTTGGCATTTGGCCTTTCATACCCCCAAAATAAAACAGAGGTTCTTTTTTCATGCAATTGTCATTAGCATTTGATGTAAGCTGTACTGAAATACTTCTATTTATTTTAGTAGTTAATGTCAGCCATCATCCTGGCACTAGAATGCCAGTCCTGTAAATAACATGCAAACAATTAAAATCATAACTATTATTTAATTTAGATAAATCTCAAAACAACGTCCTTCTTGTTCTGGCTGTCAAGCTGGAACACCAACAATCAGAAATTGGGCAGATTTCAAAGTAAAAAGAAGTTGTCTAAATGTCCTTAATCACCTAAGTTACTTGTTGAGTTCATACAGAACTAGAAGTCCGTTACCCAAAACCTCAGCAGTAGGATATTAAGTACTGCAGTACACGCAAAGCAACATTGAAAATTCATTACTCCAGTCAAGATGATATGAAAACCGTCAGTGGATGTAAACACCACAGAGTGGTACATAAGACAAGATAAAGTACAGTTCAATTTGAAAATAAATCAAAGTTTCCAAGTAACCACAAAACTCTATATTGTTTTATTTTGAAAGGTCAGCATCTAGACATCAAAATGTCCAAAACTGAACTGAAATGGGAGTTTAAAAATCAGCAACCAAAGGGTACCAACTTCAAAAAAAAGTCTGTTTTTGGTGGATGGGGGTGGGGAGCTGGGGGAGGCAGTGCTTGGTGAGAGAGGCAGGGGTTTTTTTTAGTTGGTTGGTTTTGTTTTCTTTTCTAAAACTAGCCTTAGCTAGAGAAGAGGCTGTCTTCAACATTGGCACACCGGGTTCAGGGCCACATCAAAGAGGGATCAGAATTTGTATGCTGTGTTCCCAAGTGCACTTAAGAGTTCTCCAGATGGGAGACATCTCATTACAAGCTTGTCAAAAGTGCATCAAAGACTGCCTTGGCTTTGAAAAAAAAAATAGATGGATATACTCAAGAAAGAGGTAAAATCTGTCAAAAACTAGAAGCAGGCAGCTCTTATTGCTTAGGCCACAAGCATGAATTTTCTTGCAATTCCTGTGCCTTTGCAGTCACAAAGCAGCCCCGAAATGGACAACAAACTTAGTCAAGAGAGCCAAGCTAAATACTCTGCAGTCCTGCACTAGGGATCCATCATGTGGTAAAGTGGAATTCCTCTCCTTCATTCTTCTCTCCCCACACTCAGGGGCACATATGGCATACACACATAAGGCAGCAAGAGCTACCATGGGAAGAACTTCAAAGATAACACACAAAGAGTAATGGGAACATGTTTACAAGTAAAATTCATTCGGTGTTGCTGTGTTCGATGGCACAGAGCAGATGAGTGCTACTGGCTTTCAGTATATGATCCCAACTGTTTTTCCTTTGGTCTATAACACTTTGAGGAAGACAGTCTGCCACATTTTTCCCTTCTCCCAACTACATTCTGAACTTCACACTTGTGAAAAGTAAATTCAGCGTACTGATGAATTTTCAAATGTCTGTGCCTGAGCAAATAGTTTATTCTGTAGCATTCACAGACCATTGTACTTACTGAGTAAGAACCTGAGAGTGACGTGAACTTGAACACAAGCATGAATACAACTGCTTAGCAGATATACACACAAAATTAATGGGCAGCATAGATAAAGACTTGGGACTAAAATACATCAAGGAAGATATGATTACAAAGAATTCTACATTTAAAACATTTTAAAGACTACATATATCCTTTTCTCCCCAGAGAGATATGTAAAGCCAGTCAGCTGGAATGAAAACATCGCCTGGGTCCCAAAGTCCCACATGGGCCACTGAAGTTCTCTTCTATTAAAAAAGCAAGTAAAGTTATTTTAAAACACATTTTTTGTCACTAATAATTGCAAGCTTCACTATGACTGGTTCAGCTGGTTTTGATTTGCAACACTGCTACCCATTTTATACCCATTGTCCTTTTGTTTCACTTTCTCTTGGTCTATGTACCAGTCCCATAAATAAAAACAACAACAACAAAATTGAACAATGGAATATTTCTGCTCACTTAAAGACAATTTCTACCTCTTCTTGTTCCCTTTTACTGGAATCAGAACAATTTGAACAGCTGTTCACTACACAACAATAAAAAGCAGTCTACATTTTTCTTGTCCCTCTTATATAACTTTTGTTGTTACTAAAGTGGAGTTTTAAATAAGTAATTATCCTGTCTCATCTATACAGTTATGGTCTTCAAATTCTACAGATAGGAAGAAGTTACCTAAGCATATATTTCCCTTCATTAAGGAAAATTTCCCTTCATTTCCCTTCATTTTTCCCTTCATTAACACCCCTTTGACATTCTGTGCCTTTCATTCACAAAAGAGACATGACAGGATTGGAAATGAACAATAATTAGGAAAAAAAAAAAAAAAGATTCCTACTTAGTCTTAGGTTTAAACTGCAAGCTCAGTCTGATCCACCAAGGAAGACAGGAAATTGCATCAGCCCGGGGATACATTAAATAGTTCTCCTGAATGAAAAAGTCTTATTTCCCTATATTTCACAAGTAGAAGAAAAGGGACTGAAGGAAAGTATGTTGTTTCACCTTTTAGGGAAACAGATTTTTTATACCTGGTCAGCTACTTTGGTGGCATCATATCCATTTCACATCAGGGATTCTAAGAACATGCATCCTGGTTTGAGTTCCATTTATGCAACCAAATTTTGACATACTGGACTCAAAACCTCTGATCTGGGATCAGTCTGCTTTCTTCACTTTCAGCAAAGACTCAAGGATGGATTATTAGATCAGTCACTACTGTTTTCCCATAACAGCCGTAACATCACCAATATATAGGAACAAAAGTGGGTTTTCCAACTTATTTTATTGTTCAGAAACTGCTGAGCCTAAGGTTTTGATGGAGGTTTACCTGACTTGTGTAATATCAGCTGCAGTGCTACACAAGTGTTTACCTGCCTCTCATGAGAGCCTTTTAAATGAACGTTCCTTGACATCTTTCTTTCCCAAGCTACCATAACAGCAGCAGCAGTCAACTTCTTACAACAAATCTGTAATTAAATTAAATAGCGCAGTTAAATTGGACTCAGATGCTCTGAGCTATTGCATAGACTTGATGATATCTCTGAGGCACCAGTACCATTTTTGTGGAGAAGAGTTCATCTAAAAGGCCTCAGCATATGCCAGTTGTTGCCTTGTGCAACAGCTAACATTATGCAATGCTGGACCGACAAAAGTCAGACCCTGAGCAAAACTGTCCTTTGTCAGGTTCTCAGCAAGCACAGGCCAGCATGCGTTGCCAGGAATCAACCCAACTAAGAAAAATAGGAAGCGGAGGAACAGAACAGCTCATTTCCAACTCAGAGTTGAAGCCCTCTGGGAACAGTCAAGGATAACTGGGGAAAGTCTGAACAGCACTTTTACTGTCTGTAAGTTAAGGATAATAGGAAAAATAAAGACAATGGAAGATAATATTATTTCTGTGTGTGGTTGGTTCTGAAATACTCAATATTTATAGCAGTTAAGTCAGATGAGAAGGCATAGACTGATTAAGCAGAAAAGCCCCTGTGTTAGTCTGTAATGTAAAACATATGAAGGTGGTCTATTTAAACTTCACATTTCTACACTTGTATAGCTTTTAATTCTACACGAAGAGGGGAGAGGCAGCATAGAAAATTGTACTTTTGAAAGGGTGTGAAAGGAACCAGCAGACTTTTGTTACATAGCGACTTACAGTGCACAGGGCTGCACATATGAAAAAGAACGTGAATAGAGCAAACAGCTTCTGAGACACACATGGCCCTAGAAATAAAACTAACCAAACAAATGTATATGGGAGGAATGACTGAAACATAAGAAATAATTTATTCCATTGTAAAATGGGGGGGAATGGATTTTCTTTTAATGTATACTGGGTATGCATACATTTTAATACTGATGTACCACACACATAATTTTATACCGATGTGTATATATTATTGAAGTGTTGGAAGAACATTACAAGATTTTCTATTGCAACCAACCACCCATAATAAATCTACAATTTTGCAAGCCTCCCCCTCCCCCCCCCCCCTTTTTTATATATATATATATATATATTCTTTGGAAGCAATGCAGAAATTCATTAAAGTAAAATAAAGGAAACAATAATGCAGTAAAGAGAAGAAGACTTTAAATGGAGTTCTGCACACATCCATTATATTTCCAGTTTCTGTTTATATTTGGAATTTCACAAAGTTATCTATTCATTTATTTACAACAATAAAAATCCAACAATTTGGGCAATATACATATACATTCCTCAAATACAACAATACTGAGTTGATGCTACTGTTGGAAATGCAATATTTGCTCTTTGTTTTCAGTTTTTACCTTTAGCATGTTAAATAACAGAAGAGAAACAACTGTTGGTAAGAATCCCAGGCCAAAGACTATTTAAAACTTTATCTCTTTAGCATTGATAGTAATAACAACAAGACTATGATGTTTAAGACTTTCAAGTCAGCCTTCCTACCACCTACAATAAACTCCTTGGGGTTTGTTTTGTTTACTTAGTTGTATAAAAGGTCAAGCTGACTTCTAGGACTACTGGAAACCACAGCATTTTCAACTTTCATTAGCATTAGTGGGAATTACATACCTGTATGGTGGTAGGATAAACTCCAAAAGAATCCATTTTTAAAATCAAAAAACAGATTTAAAGACAGATTTCTATCAGTGCATTTTACATGACTATGCAAGGATTTTGATTTGATCCACACT
Organism: Anser cygnoides; assembly: GCF_040182565.1. NCBI lineage: Eukaryota > Metazoa > Chordata > Aves > Anseriformes > Anatidae > Anser > Anser cygnoides. The sequence goes on along the minus strand of NC_089912.1, from coordinate 37,099,473 downwards.
CAACAGGGGTGCCTGTTATTGAAACCATGTGGTATCTGCTTGGTATGTAGGGTATATAATACTGCTGCTGTCAGCATTTGCTTTAAAATCTGATGCAATATATTATAAAGAAGATTTGAACAATCATAACTAAAATTTGTTGGGAAGACTTGAAACAAAGGATTGAATAAAGTTGAAAACTTATGGAAACAATAAAATCTGAAATGTTATAAAAAGAAACTTAGTATCCACATGGGAACTATTCTACAACCTTCTTGGCAAATTTTAATCAGACATGCCTAACAAAAGTAATGTAACTAACTTCTATATAAACAAAAACATGCATACCTTCCAACAAAGGGATTAAACATTACAGTTAACATTTTTTAGGACTACCATATATAGGAAAACTTGGTGCAATTGATGGCACTGAGCTTTTAGAAAAATGCGTAGCCAATTAGCAGAATAATTTCCAATATGTATCTGCTTATCGGGTCATCTTTCACGATTTTCCAACATGAAGACTATATTTACATTAGCACTCATGACATAATACTATCAGTTTTATGCCATCTAGATTTATTTTGTCTTATTAAACCATGCTTTAAACTTTTCTGTCTAAAACACATACACTGATAATCACAACATACGGAACAGCCTGCAGTATTTAAACTTACCTAAACATTTTTGCTATCAATAAATATGCATGTTACAACAATTTGGTACTTAGACAGGTCTGCCAGAAGTTGTGGAGGAGTTCAAATCAAACAATGGTTTCCCAAAGTGATCTAAAGCTTTACTGTAAATTACATAGAACACATTCTGAGGAAATAAGACTTGAAAGTAGAGATTTGTCTTATAATAAATATTTTGTACTACATAATCTACAGCTTCAGAGGTTTTCAAACTCTTATGGAAACAAACATATGCAACCTTAAGTTAAAGAACCTGTGTTAGCTACTTTTAGAGGTGAAGAAACTAAACCCATGGGGACATTGACCAAAGTTTTATAGAAATTGTGAGAGTATAAGAAATAAAACCTGCACCTCAGATCAGGATACAAAAATTCAGAAAACTTTTTCTTCAGTCTGTGCTTCAAGAAGACTAGCTTCATCTTTATGAAAATTCTTCATTCTCTATATAAGCAGTGAAGCCTTCTCTGCTAAACTTGGTCTGCGTTAGTTCTAACATCCTGAGAGCTACAGTAATTGTTGAATGCATGGGAAAAGAAATTAAAAAAAAAAAAAAGCTAAATATTTGACTCTGCACAATTTCAGTTTGTGCTTTCAGGTCATATTTCTAACCCTACAACTTGTAACAATAGTTACCCACTAGAGAATAACGGAGTTATTGCAAAACACTAAAGCAAAGACAACACGGAGAAATTCTTACTCTGCTTTCAAGAGATGGAAGAGACTTTGTCTTGCACTGAGATTTATCACATGTAGTGGCCTTCTGGATGGCAGCACTGAATACAGGTCTTACATTGCATATAAAGTTTTATTCCTTTGTACTATCAGCACAGAGCAACACCACCTCTGGCAGAGCCATGAGAAAGTCTTCAGAAAGCATTGTGTACCGCCTAAGATGGCCTTGTGATTCTCCAGTTGAAACTCAGACTTTTAAGAACCACTGATGTAATTGTCTCTCAGCAACAAGGGAGATGAAGGTAAAGGCCTTGTTTCTATGCTGATAAATTAAATAATATAAATTAAAATCTATCAGTGAGTATATTTACCAGGTGCAAAGAGATTTAAAGAGTGATATGGAAGCATGGGAGTGCATCTTACTAGAGAGCATACGTCACTTCCAAAGACAGAAAGAACTACAAAAAAAAATATTTTGGATAGTAAAATGTATTCTGAATTATTTACTGTGACAATAAGTCAAGAAATAACACTAGCACTACAGGATTTGACCATTAAAGTAGTCTGGTGTCTGTTGATCCCTTTTCCGTGTTCAAGACCATCAAGATCATAAGAAACGGAATGAATGGCCTTAATGGAGGTAAAGCCCTTTTTCTTAAAGCTTTTCAATAACTTGCTGTAGGCAGCAACCTAAGAACAAGTTCCTGGCCCAGACAGACCTCAGTCTGATCCAGTATTGTTAGTCTTTTATTAATTGTATTCAGTGGAAGTTTTCTAGTAACCTTCTAGTAGCAGCAAAATTAGACTCTGCCACCAGCGATTGAGATGTACTATGATTCTATGAAGCAAAATCAAGAATGGTTTGGGTTGGAAGGGACCTTAAAAGATCATCTAATTCCAAAGCCCCCACCATGGGCAGGGACACCCTCCACTAGACCAGGTTGCTCAAAGCCCCATCCAACCCAGCCTTGAACATTTCCAGGAATGGCCTTTTGAGATGCTTCCCAAAATCATCTTTCTTTAAACAGCAAGATTGGTACAATTATTAATACATAAAGGAAAATATGAAGAAGTCCATGACTACAATGAAATGTCATATACTACCACAATAGACAAATGTTTTTCAGTGTCACAAGAAATGGAGTATCCAGATTTGATCATGAATACAACAGAGTTTAGACTGAACTGAGGATGTAGAAAATGCAAATTTAATTTTTTTACTATTATAAGTTATGTTCCATATTACTTTTCAGAGTATAGATTTCACTGCAAATCATGAAAAACAGACTTGGTTTTTTGAAGGGACATGTTAGTATTAACCAAGGGTGAAGGTTCTGGTGACACTATGTTGAACTGTTCTGCTGGCAGAAGAAAAAATGCATCTGAACTGTACTTGTGTCACCCTATCTATTCTACTGATTGGCATGCACTTATTTCCTCTTCTATTTGGGTTCAATGTAGCTACGTGTAATTGTCAAAACTTCCATATAATTGTATAGAAATGTACACAAAAGGAATAAATCAAAGTAGAAAACTTAAATATTTTGCTCAATTTTATCAATGACCAAACTTCAATTTCAGTTTTCAATTCTCTCCATCTTTATAGAATACTGATTAATTTTATAAGAGAAAAAGATTGTTTATTAAAAAGTAACAATGAAGCGACAGTACAAAAACATCAATGTATTGATAGCAAACTCAAATGTCCTTTATTCAGTGTCTCATTCTTAGCCTAAAAAGCCAGCTTCCAAAGCAAAAAAGGAACAAAAAATTGGGGGGATTTTGGACTTTCTCCTAATAAATGTTTCTCCCACCTACTGTATATCTATGCTACTTATGTAATATAGTGGGTATTTATTTTTATGTTAGATAGATAAATGTCAAAAATTAGAGCACAAGGTTTATTAAAAAGAGATGTTGTAGGGGCTATATTTATCACAAAGCTCAGAACCATCAGACATGGTAACAGAACGCATAGGTCATGTAGAGTATAGCAGTAACTTTCTGGTCTTTTTGAAAACTGCTCAACACACCACTATACAGTCGTATAGCTGTCCAATTCGCTCTTGATGTAAGGCAACACATGCAAAAGTAGTCACTGAATTTAAAGATACAGCTTTCATAAGTAGCCATTACTACCCAGAACCACAACTCAGTCAAACACCACAAAGAAAATTTGTACTACGTGAAAAAAATACTCCTAAAAGATTGAAAACTTACCTCATCTCAGTTGTCAGTTCTGCACCAGTAGCATACATCTTCTCATTTGTTTGCTATGAGGGACCTACGCCTTCAGTTTCATCCTTAATACAAAACACTTATTGTTTCAATACATCATTCCTTATATCCCAGCTCTCAGTATTCCTTTGTCATTTCTGTTGACCACAGTAAGCCACTTAGGGGTAAGTATTCTACCCATAGGACAAAATTTGAGATCCAAATTCAGAGTCTATCAGGTACTTCAGAATACTAGTTTGATGAGTCTGAGCAATGAGTCCTTACAGAAGAGTCCAGTCCAGTCCAGTCAGATGGATTCTGTGAGTGCAGTGAACTGGTCAAGTCTTAAACTTCCATATACTCCCAGTACCCCACACTCACAGCTACTCTACCTTCCCAAACACTACAAACCAAATACAAATCCTATATAAGTGTAGAAGTTAGTATTAGGCATGCATCATCTACCAATGTGATCTGTACAAATCTCAATGCTGCCTTAATTTCATTTTTATCGTTACAGATCATCTTTCAATGCAGGGACTTCAGAGGTTTGGGTGGTGTTGGTTCTTTGTTTTGTTGTTGGTGGTTTATTTTTATTTTTTTAAAATCACAAGCATTGGGAAGAAACTACAATTGAAGCCATAGTTTGAGTATAAATAATGACTCAGACAACTGTTTTTTATTTTCATTTTTGTTTTCACTGACTGAGAATGTAAATTGAACTTTAGTGCTATTGTGCTTTGTTCTCCCTCTCTGTGAAAATGTGTTCTGCATTAAAGCGCACGGATAAACTAGAACAGCTCCAAATATCACCCTTCAGCTTTTGTATAACACAAGAGCAAAGAAAAGATAGAGAATGTGGTTTTATGACCAACAGATGGTGTAATTGGTATCATAGATGTTTTTATGTCAGGGGGTCGTAGGTTCATTCTCCATCTGGAGCCTTCTCAGATCTGCTGTATAGCTAAATGATTAAAGAAGCCATATTGGGTCAAAAACACAATCACCTGCCTGAGGGTAAATGTATTGCTTTCTTGATCTTGCTGTTATACTACAGTTGCCTTCCATAATACCATTCTCAAGTCAATCAATGCAGCAGTTAGTATGAACAGGATTCAACAATATACTTAATATCAACTTGTTCATACCCTTCAAGACTCCAAATAATGTTTAACAAAACCTCACGAAAATCTATTTTTGCCTACCTGAGCTATTTAACTTTTACTGTTAAATAATAGTAACAGGCCAAAACCCAGGGAAAAGAAGAAAAGTTTGCTGGACAGACCTTTAGAAATTCAGTTCTGATCAGTAGGCCAAGCTAGCTCACATGTTCCAGTCAGAATTAGAGACTTTTGTGTTCTGATGGTAAAAAGCACCATTAATACTCAATACAGTTGTTTTAGCTACAGTTTCTGAATTAGGATCAGAATATCCACAAAAACGCTCTAACCATATAGTAAAAGGGTCATATACAGAGTACTTGTCTAAAAGGGTGTCAGACAAAAAACAATAATTGGTACACATGATGAGGTCACCAGTTTACTTTTCTTATAGGGGTATTAGCAGCAGTAAGCGCATAAATTGAGTGAAACCACAACTTTAACAAAAAACAATACACTCGATTCCCTGATGTATTATTTCTACATCTTAGTTTTATCCTTACGCAATGCACCAAACTTGACTGGGATACCTCATGATTTGACTACGCTCTACAGTAGTACTGATGCCAGAAACCTTACCTGGCTAACACTGGAAATAAGTAAAATGTCTCTGTCTAACACTCATGCAAATTACCATATTTTCTCACCATTCCACTGCAAAACATGCTGTTACACTTCACAAACTCTGGAGTAAAGCAATCCTATGCCAGACAGAAACAGTGGTCCAGCATACGAACATTAAAGATAACAATACTTGTACAAATCTTAAGTTTTTCTCTATTGAGTTTCATATACTCACACATAAATAAACAGTAAATTCAAAATCTTTCTGAATTCAAAACACTCCTATGAACTGTTTTAAGGATTTCCCTGTGGTAATGAGACATTGCTATTTATTAGTACTTTAATACAAGCTTTAACACAATTTTAAAACTAATGTTAAACACATTAATAATGAACTGGTTTATTTTCAAAATTTAAACGCAAACCCTACAGTTTTAAGTGAACGCAAATATGAGGACATATTGTCATCTAACTTCATCATTGACTTTGAAAGTTTCTCTTTGCCTGTATAACTGAACCAACAGCCTGCTAGACTTCTGCAATCACTTGCTGAAAATTTCCCTAATAAACACAAATTCCTGTGTCAGGCAGAATTCCAAAATCAGAAAGTTAAGGTGCAGATAACATGTGACATTATTTGTTCCTTTTTGCAGATCCCTAAACAACATATGTACAGCATACACACAAGTACAGAATGCATTATAGACACTGTATATACACATACATTTATATAGTATCCATATTAATAAGCAACTTCTTTCTGAAGACAAATATAAAAGTCATCAGAAAGCAGTTGCTTATTAACAGCATGTGAAGTTTTAACTGCATATTCTTTAAAACATGTTCTTGCATAGATAGTGTTTGCATTATATGTGTTTATTGGTATAAGAAAAAAATGATATACAATAAAGGAACAATAAAAAAGTGTATTTTCTCTCTCACATACACAAAAAAGACCCACATACTTCTATTTCTTTTCACTTATCAGAAAGAGGGAAATATTTTCCTTTAACAATGAAAGCATTTTGTCTGCTGCAGAGCACTTTTCCTGATCTCCTCTACTATGGGATGGATAACAAATACCACATCAATGTAATAACATAAATTTACATTAATTTCTGTATAGTTGAGATATTTCAAGTGGATGCAGCATTTATGAACATAAATAACTGTAGCTGACTATACATATTTATGCTGGCCACCAAGAATATTGCCTAGACGTTGTAATGCCTCTCAGAGGGAAACATCATCAACATAATTAGTCAACAGCTAAGAAAATTAGTCAACAGCCAAGAAAACAGTTTATTTTCTTGTTAAAGTAAGGTATTTTGTATGACTTCATGTAGCCTCTCATATATTGTGTTCCTTGGTTACTGCTCAGGAGCACCGCACAGCTTCATGTAAGTCTTGGAGAGCTCCCATACTGAAAACTCTACAAACAGGCAGAAAACTGCAAATAACGTGAATATATTGTAAGACTGTTGTGAAATGCAGCCAGATCCTCCTACGCTGAGAAACCTAGAGCTTGCTCTTGCGAGAACTACAGTAATTATCTCATAACGTCAAGGTACTTTCACAAGAAAAGTGGTAACAAGAGTACAGGACCCACGCCTGAATCTTTCGAGAAAACCTTAAACCCATTTAACTTCTGGATTCTTTTGGTAAGTACATGAGCATATGAAATAATCCATTGGTCTGGAAGTTGCTGTTCTAGGATCCACTGTAATGCAGATGTTTCAACGTTCTCTTTGCTATTAATGCCTGGCAAATGCAATAATGCTTTTAAAGAGTAAACATATATCGCGATAAATGTAAATAGTAAACAAGCAGGATTAATCAATGGCTTTTAAAGTTTATGTACTATTAAAGCGGCTATTGACAGAGCAGCTAGAACAGAAAGTCTGTCTGCACAGTGAGATTCTATGGCTCTATTTGTCTCCTCAAATCCATCACTACTGCCTTAATGGATGATAAACACACCAAGGTGTATACTAACAACCTAAGACTTCTGAGGCTACTCCTGTTTACCAGAAGTAAAGGATGGTGCCAGTCCCTTCATTCTCTGAGTAAGATGTTAAATTATTTGGATAGCATAAAACTTGTACAATGCCCATCAACAGTCCCATAATGAACTACCCCAAAGGCAAATTTTGCTGTTTTCTGTGACAACAAAAACTCCTTCAACAATGGGTTAACTACACATCTCTTGCCCCATTGGCGGCACAAAGAGTATCTGTAGACAAAACAGTACAATATGCTGAACCCTTTCTTTTTTAATGCTAAAGGTTGAAATAGCCCAAACTTGTTTGAACCTTGCCATTTAATACCAATTTTTAGCTCTGCTCAAGACTGTTTAGAGGTCCATTTTCTTTTTAACCTAGCTGTTTCCAACACTTTTAGTACAGCATAGGAAATGTATTCACAGAAAGATGTATAGATACATAATATATTCCCTTTGTCATCACACATTGTACTCTGCTTCCACATTGCCAACAATATATATAACTTTATTCATTTTCTAGTTTCTATAAGATTTCACGGCTGCACCTGATTTTGCTGTGAGGTCAGCCACTATCTGGCACTAGATCAGCCACAATAAGCCACTATCACACACTTAGGATTCTTTCCTTATGAACGCAACTTCTGATATACAGCAATTCCAAGTATTCAGAATCAAGCACACCATTCTCCAATGTGCATTGTTACTCCATAGACTTGGGTGGACAAACAATGGGCGGGCAACAATTCTGGTGATAATTAACTTCTGAAACCCATTATCATTATTAATGATAGGTAGGACCCTGCTGTCCATTTTTTTTCCATTGCATCACTTTATATTCTTACATCTTATTACTCTTAACAAGCACTTAATAAGCTCTTTATGCTTCATGTATTACTGTAATTATTATTTCCATTTTAAACCTGTAGCTCCAACATACCTGATACTGCAGCTGTGATATCTTACCTGTACTTAATTCTATGGTTTCAAAAAACAAATTACTAAGAAAACAACTCTTTCTGTGCTTAAAAAATGTCCACTGATAGCTGAGTAACTATACGGTTCTCCATACTTCAAATTGTTCTTTAAACCTCAAGTTAAAATATATTGTAAATTGCACATCATTCACCAGCAGAATCCAGTAATAGTTGAGCACAACTAACATGACTGCAACTGAGTAATTCCCTTTTCATTGGAATCATCACCTAATAAATGCAATTCATTTTTAAAGCCCATCATAATTAAAAACCCAATTTAAAGCAACCTTCTGCACATCCCTGGCCTTACACCTGGCAACAGGAACATGTCTCTACCTTCAGGAAATGTGGACATAATCACTAAAACATGGTCTATTGTACACCAAACACCTCACTGCTTAAGTAATTTTTAAACAACTAACAATGCATTTGTTTTTGGTGGCCATCCTGGAAAATGAGAAATTGGGAAGATGACTGGGAAACAAACGTACGTGAAATGAGAGAAGACTTGAGAAACAAGACAGCAAATTTTTAACATGTTTAAGGTTTTACAAAGATCAAGCCTTTTTAACATCCATATTCTCAAGATAGCAATTTAGGTATAAACAAAGTCTTAAAAATTTGCTTATTAACAATAAGAAAAATAAGTACATCTCAATAAAACAATCCTCATATATCTATTGGCTTAACTTTTTCCTTTTTATACATGGATAACTCAGCAGATATTGCCAACACTGGTTACTATTTACTACTAATTCTTGATCAGGCATTGTAGCCTGTATCTATTTTGTATCTAAAGTTCATATTCACCATTTGCACAGAGGCAAAATTTCACTCAGTACAAACGTGTTAAAGACAAATGAAGTCAGATAATAAAAACATTATCCTGAACAAAATTAAAACAAAAAAGTTAATACTCAAAGCAATTGACTTTACAGAACAGCCATTTCATAATCTTATGTGAAAGAAAAAAATCCAAGCCAGTGAAAAATGATTACAGAAAGTCAAAGCAACTTCTCAGACTAGTATGAAGTGCTACTGTTATTTCACCTTTTTTATTCTTTCATTAGCATCATTAACATGTACTTACTGTAGTGCACTGAATTTAAATAATTTATCTTCCCCCCCCCAACATCTACTGATATATTATTCAGTATCATCAAAATACTTACTCCAATAGAAACCAAATTTTGAATTATGCAAGCATCAAGAATTATTGCCATTTAGTGGCAATGGTTGAGTTAGGCCAATACTTCAGAGCATCATTAGTTGTTCTTGCTAGAGTATCTTTAAATGAAGTCAATTTTGACGCAGCACTGCTCCTGAGTATTGGACATCATTCTCATCATCTCCAATCTATTTATTTAATAGAAACAGCAGTTACATTACACCGGTACTAAGACCTGGTCCATACAAGAGATGCATACATATAGAGAACAAGCTTACGAGTTTGTAGTTCAAGAGATAAAAGTATGTATTTCATCTAGCACTTATATAATAAGTAGATCTCTTGAAGAGTTTATTTTACATGCCTTAAGTGTTCTTTCCTCCTAGATCTTAAGTCTGCACAGCTATACTGTTTTCACTTTGGCTTTGCATCAAATGTATAATCCACTGGTTAACTATATTTCCAATGCTAATTAATGTTTTATTTCTGACTCCAGTACTTACTCACTGTTGCCAACACTGGCTCGCTCCCCTATTGGAAAATACAGCTCAGTTACCCCAAGAATATCCAAAGCCAGGTGATAATTCCTTTAATATCAGGGGTAAAGACAAATATTATCCATGTAACACAACAGGCAAAGCTTCAGTATTCTCTTCTGTAAAGGTCCTTCAGAGCTGGGCATATTTCAGCTGGACTTAAGGGTTTGCCGATACATCAGATATTTCATACTGGGTCACAGCTAAACTGTATCTGGGCCAGTGTCTAGTTTCCCTAAGTAACTGCTACCTAAGAACTAGAAAGTGGTTGTGTATAGATCAGTCCTTCCCTGATAGGTACTTCCACCTTCCAGCAATCTGCAACTTAGCTGATTTATCATGTATGTGACTTTTATTACGCTTACTCTGGAATGACCTAGCACACACGGGACAGGAAACGAATATCTGAACAATCCATCACCAGCAAGACAGACTAAGTCCATTATCTTATTAGCATGGAAACTGCCAAAGAACATAAAAACACAACAAGAAACATTATCCAGACACTTCCTTTTATTGGGACACTGAAACAGTTTAATGCACAAACGCTTTGTGTTAGTTGTAAATATTTCCTCTGTTTAAGCAGCATTTACAGCTCATGTACAGTTCTCGAGTCATCTCAAGATGCAAGACACTTTTGCGGTAGCAACTTCATAGATCAGTGAATGCCAACACTCCACAACCCTGTTTAAAATAATAAAGTCCAGATGGAGTGACAGAAAGGAGACAGTACACCATTCTGTGCAGTGACTGGGATTATATTTCAAAAGTAGGAAAAAAAAATCAAAATTGTCCAGCCATACCTCTACTTCTTTCTTAATACTTTCCTTATGCATTTCACCTCCTATCCAAAAATTACGATTACTATAATAAACAGAAAAAGGCATCTGTAGGTTTTCCTATAAAAACAATGAACTTATACAAATAACAATCAACTATTTTTTAAACATGCATGAAAAACAGATCACTTGGCTTTAAAAAATCACAGATATGTTTCCTCAAGCAAAAATACCTTCAAAGTATAAATTCTTTCCAGCCTATCCCAGTCCCTATATATTGCAAATAACTGCTTTCAACAGAACAATTTCAATAAATGACCACCTTATTACAGTTATAATGCATTCCTTCTCAACTACCACATAGTTGTCTTTAGTAAAAAAAAAAAAAAAAAGATATATAATATGATCCCCATTTATCATCCTGACGCTTCCATTCAGCTTAAACTCTGTTCCAAATACTTAGCAGGGTAAAATAAAAATAATGAAGAAGTTGAATTAAAATTAAGAATCCACATTTTTTTTTCCAATAGAAATGTTGATGTTCAGGATCAGGCCCTTATGCTCTGAATTCACTTCACAGTATCCTGCCGAACAGGTTTCCAGCAAGTTTCTAAGACCCCAACCTCACTCCAGTGTCTGAAGAAATGGGTGAAAAAGTCCCACTTCATCTAAGCAAAACCACAAAGCAACTAAAACAGGCTTGTTCATACATTTATCAGCCTAGAGCACTGAGAATTTAAGCACCTTAGCAGGCTTCCACTCTGATTTTCTAATGTCAAAAGTTTAACCAGAATCACCTGCTGTCTCCCTAACCCCAACCAACTTTTTTCCCCAGCCATTGTTCCCCTCATCTGTTTGCCATATCAAACAGGGACATTTATCAGAAGACTGAAAATGAAGAGGGCCAGACTTGCTTAAACTGACAAGGGATATCTCTCTCCACCAGGTACATTGCTTAAGCCTGTTAATTTCTCCCAGAGACCTGTCAGTAAAAAGCACATTAATAACAATACTTCAACTGCTATTAACAATAAGGCATCCGCTTTAGTGCGGTCTAAGTGCTGATTTCCTATATAATTATTAAAAACAAACTGTCAAAGGCAGTTTAACCAATGTTTTAATGCTGAGTATGTGTTTGCTAAATGAATCAGTGGTATCTTTTATCAATATACTTCAGCTTTTGCCTCATCAGAACAACTTAGTTATGGCTTTGAAATTGCCAGAAGTTCCACTCTGCTTCCTGCCAATTTAAGTGTTGCCACTTTATTTTAAAACAAACAACAAAAAAACAAAACCATAATAAAACCAATAAAATACATCTAAAGCTTATTGCTAGTTCCCAAGAGAACAACAAAAAAATTTCCCCCTATTTCCAGACAACCTAATAGAAAATGGAAGCAGTACAGATTCTGCAATCTCATATTCTAATACTAATCATTTACATATTTACCTTCATAGGTTTACCTTAAACTTCAAAACAATTATGTTGCACTAGAATACAAGCAACTCATTTGTTCCCAGCCTGTAAGTCACAGGCTTGAGTTTATTTGAAAATTAAGTTTTGTATTATTAAACCAAAAATGGCTCACAATCTCAAAGTATAGTGGTAAGTTTTAATTTCCATCTCTCAAAATCTCTGAAGGCCCTGAGAAGGGTGATTGTTCTTGAGAAGGCACTTCAGTTCCAGCCTGTAAAACACAAACCAGCTTCCATTCTCACATTTTTGTCCTTTTAAGTTGTTGGTTTCTCACAGGCTTTTACTCACCGTTGAGAGAAAAACATAAATGTCAATGTAATAATAACATTCTTTCATGTTGAAATGAAGATTCCTCTACATTACATAGATAATGATTTGAATATTTCTAGTGCCAGCAACACCATTGACAAAAAAGCCCAAACAACTTTAGCAGTTTCATCTAAATGCACAGAGTTCAGAAAACCACTGCAAAGATGGAGTCACTATCAACTGAAAGAGACAACATAAACTATAATCATCTGATGGAGAATATTCAACAAAATACAGTTGAATCATGCTAATTATGTGATACATAAAAATTTGAATCAAACATACAGTGTTTTATTTAAACAACGATCTTTCTTTTAAAATAGTACTGTAGTCCTTGTAGCAGCAACCAAAAAGGCACATAAGTACAAAACAACCCAAATGCAGATCAGACAGAATACAAAGTTGTTTTTTTAAACAGGCATTCTTAAAAAAAATGCTGAAATACATAGCTATAGTTTTATTTTATAAAAAGATACAGCTTACTGTCATCCTTCCTTACCAGTTTTCTCTGCTTCATGTTATGTTTCTATCCATTTGTGCTTACTGAAAATCCCAACAGCATAAATATCCAAATATTACTATCGAATTACATGGGGATTTTATGTGCACATATTGATTGTATTTCAGTAGTACTTGTACCATCTATTCTCTTACTAGCCGTCAGAGTGTTCCCTTCTAACACATAGCAGCTGTTTAGAGATATAACTTAGCACACAGCATTTTTGTGCTTCAAAGTTGTTTGAATAAGCTAGAATTCGGTTGCCATTTCAAAACTTTGGTTCATACTCCTTGTTGTTTATGCCTCCTCTTCAAGACTGGTGCAAAGGTCCCCTGACTGAACATACTGTAATTGAACTGTTATCAGTTTCACAACTTAGAAGTTTCAGTTTAGGTGTTTAAGTTAATAACAAGAAAAATCTCACTCATAATATTAAAAATGCATATATTTACATATGAAATACGGTAAGCAAACAGTGTTTAATATGAATTTACCTTTAGATAACTGAATATCTGGCCAGGCATTTTGAAAAACTGCTTCCAGAAATGGTTAGACAAAGATAAAAACAAATAAAAATTGAAGTTCCCTCTATAATTCAATATAAACGACTTAATACAGCACAAAATTATGTCTTGATATGTTATTCTCTCACTTTCAGCAGTATTAGGAACTTCCATTTTGAAAAAAGTAAATTTCTTTTAAATTTATTTGAAGCTCGTACATTCTGAGAATACTCTGAGAAAAATACACCTTTTAGATGTTTTGGGGAAAAACTGAATGATATCTCTGTCTGAAAACATTTAAGGGTTTGAAGGAATAAATTTAAGACTTCTTAAGATGAAACTTGGAAACAAGCCTGCATGCAACAGTCACATTCCATTTTAAGAAATTCTACAAAATGGTAATTTTTGAGTTGTAAGTACATTGTGTCATTCGCCATTTCTGAAATTCAGCATTCTACACCTCACTGCATTTTTAGCATTCCGGAACAATCTTGTTAGTCAGGCTTCAATGTCATCAGCAGATGAAATTGAGTATCTAAAGTGGAATTCACTATACAGTGTAAAACATTTATCCTTATAATCTGAAAGATGAATTCAAAACCACAGGTTAATTCAGTACAGACTGCGCAGCTTCCTTAATAAGTGATGCAGCTTTGTCCAGTTCTTGTTCTGTTTGTTCCACAGTTACCACTACTCGAATACTAGAAAAAGAATACCAAAACATACACAGTATGCTTTAATCCTTGTCTTCAGTTTTAGGCTTTTGTTTTACTTATTTTAACTTATTAAAATTACTATCCCCAGGGAAAAGATTATGAATTCAAATTCAAACAGACACAAGGCACAAGATTAAATGAAAATAGACTACTTTCCACCCTGTTCTCCATACACATAAGCAGCAGAATAATTTTATTATCTTTTTACCTGCAGATGTGTAGTTCATGGAAATCCTGTCTGGTAAACAGGCAAAGATAGTGCCATGCTGATTGCAAAGATTCATGTAGTTTTGATATAGTTGTTATTTCAGGGTATTAGCATCCCGTAGCAGTCACTCAAAATTCAGCCTCCCCCATTCTTTACACAACCAATTATTATATTCAGGCTATTAAACAAACCCCCCAGTATGGTATGAAAAGACATAAAGCATCACATCCCACAAAATGAAATAATACGTTGACTTTCTACTAACCTGGGTGAAGGAAGACATTTTTCTTCTTTCTCCAGATAGCGGGCCTGAGTTAATGCAATACCACTATTCATGCACTTCAGATGAAAGTACAGAAAGAAACAGGAGAAAACACAGAAGGTTGATTGTACATAACAAAATATAGCAGTCAATCTGGGAACTTCTGATGGTGTATACCCTTTTGATCGCTGACTACATATAACTAACGTTTATGAGTTGGATGTCAGGATAACTAACCTTTTGCAAAGGAATTTTTGAAGACTGTGCAAAAAGCATCTTTAATTTTAATACAGGATACACATATAAAACAGGAGAGGTTAGGCATAGCTTTTTTAGCTTTCCTCTACAAGTTATTAGATAAAATTGCTGCATTAAATAGGCTATCCAAACAAATTTAAATGTATTATCAAGCAAAATCAACTTCAGAGTTTGTTGTATAGTCTTGTTTACATGCCTCCTGAAATCTAGAATACCTTTATCAACCTCCATCTCTTTATACTGGAGAAAGAAAGACAATGTGAAGATAGAAAAAAATTATGATATAAAAAACATGGGATTCTTCACACACACACAAAAAAAGCATGTTCACTGACTCAAACAAGCAAAACTACAGAATGCTAGGTTAAAATAAATCAGCAGAACCAATGATAACATGGATTCCTTTGAATATCATAGATGTTTCCTAAGCAACTGTTTTATATGAACATTTTATTTTCTGAAGTTAAAAAGAAATATACATTTTTATCAAATATTACAAACCTGAATATCTGAAGTGAGAAATGATTAGAAGATGGTGTTTACTAGGCCTATAGTCAGTGAAGAAACTGGGTTTCTTGCAGCTTTCCTGCAAGGCATTCCAACAAAAGTTACCCAACAAGTCACTCTACCAATTTGCATTTCATTCATTATTCCCATTGAAAAGCAACAATATATTTTAATTGCTATGTTGACACTTACATAATCCACAACTCTCTTCAGTAACTTCACATCATTTTCTCGAGATCCACTGCTATCTTCCAACTGTAAGTGCAATGCTGGAGAAAATGATTCTCCCACTACTTTTAAGCCAGAAATCCTAAAATAAATAATGAAACTTTTAACGCACATACTAGTCGAACACAAGTTCAGAAGTTCTAGGCAGTGTGTGTTTCTCTTTTCCAGGTGGAGAGCTAAAAGAAAGAGCGAAGATTTCATAAAAAATAATACTACATTGTTTTGCATAAGGAATAGCTGTTCATTAGCAAAAGTAACATTCTCTGTACCAGTATACACAGTACAAAAATTAAACTGTATAAGGACATGCTTCCTCTTAACATTCTTCAAAAAAGTTATGCAATCCTGAAAACATTAGCTAACGTTTGAGTAAGATTATTTAAATTATAGTACTGAAACACTTTTTTTCCGATGCATCCATTTACTTTCCTCTAGCTGTTCTGTTCTGCAGGGTTTCTGCGTATTTCCCTAGCTTGGACTATTCATCATAAATTTACAATACTAATACAGGAAAAACATATGTGCACTTCAGTTTGCAAAAGGTAAAAGCAACAAAACTTACCAAATGAGTATATTCCCTAAGGAGTTTACTGAATGTAGTTGTAGCAAATTTGTGTAACAATAGCTAGCTCCTCCATTCCCAAAGAATTTTAAAACTGTGAAAGGATCCTTCCAAAGACGGAGGAGGACTGTTAGGGTTAGGGCATGTATTTTACTAATATAAACACAGTAGTTAACTCAAGTTTTTGAGTTTGTTAGCAAAATAAACAACAGCAAACCTTGCTACTCACTTATGTGAGATGAAGAAACAAGTTTAATTTTTGGCACAGCATTTGATTTTTATTTATTTCCTGTAGAAAAGCTTTAAAACATCTTCTGCTACTTAGTCAGAAGCTCCTCTAAAAAGTAGTTATTTTAACAGAATTACTCCCATGTCTGTATCTGGGGACAGCTGTTAATTAGTATCTTAGACTCTGACTGCTACAGTCCTGACATATCATATAATCATCCACAGAACTGAGTTACTTCCCTTCAAAAAACTATCCAGTTTAAGACAAGCACAGTATTAGCTTCTAATTATATACTAGACATCATTCTCCAATTGAAATAAATAAACTGTCCCCCCAAAGGATAAGTGAGAAAAGATGAGGAGGAAGCAGGCTTTTATCACTTCCATTCAAACTCTGCACATTTGCCCATACAACATGCTTTGTATTAGCTCCACATTTACTCATAGAGTCTTGCTTACAAGTTTCAAACTTAAGTTTAATCCAAAAACTACTTCTATAAGTTACAGCTAGAGAAAACTGAACTAGTCAATTGATCTATCCAATTTTTGAAGAAATCCAAGAGTTTAGCATCAGGTCTTCCAATGAAGGTACTTTAACATTCATGTGAAGTATTAACTATTTTTTTCTGAATCTATGCCAAATTAAATTTAAACAAATATTTGAGAATCTAATTGCATGCACACTATAACTTTCCTGAAATCAAAATTCATTTTTCCATAAAAACACTGGAAAAATAAAGATTTCAAAAAAGAACAATTTCCACACAAGAAAAAAGAAAGTCTCAGTTTGAAGTAACACAGGAACAAAAGTAGTCTCCTGAACTCCAACACTCCTTTTAAGGCTAGTTCTGTATTAGTAAATTAAATATGTCTTGGACCATTTGCTGGCCCTGAGGCCAATGGGTAGGGAATGACTCACATACATACTTTTAAAAGTCTGAGTCTCCGACTCAGGGTGGCCACATCCCAACTGCCTATTGGGAATGTTTCCTGGCTTATACTAACTCCTGAACCGCATCCAGGAGTCATTTCAAAGAGTGCTGTTCAGCCTGGGCCAAATCCATGCCACAGACCATTCTAACAATATAACGGAAAAGACGAGCATGTTCCAGTGACCAGGGATGCCTCCCGACATGAATGTGCTGGTATGTAGGTAACCTCAGCGCGCTATCCCAGAGGGCATACCTCAAGGCTCCCTGCACCTCAGCCACCAGGCTGAGCTGCAGAACTGAATGGCAAGTCCAAGCTCTGAGCTGTAGGGAACTCTCCATGAAAAGTCTGTCCTAAAGCTGAAGGCCAAACGTTTCGGTCAGTTTTGCTAACAGAAAACTTAGATGGGGTCTCACTTAAAAAAAAAAAAAAAATCAAGTGTCTCCAGAAGGGGAAATCTTAAAAAGAAAACTTGCTTTTCCTCAAAGAAAACTTGCTTCACTGAAAAATTCTCAGCCTGCTATAAGATACACCTTAAGTAATGAACTATTTAAGGGATACTGATTACTACTGTCACACTTTTTGAACAAGCAAAAAATTCTTTCCCCATTCCATCCCAACGCATGCCAACAGAGCTTCTTCATTTAAGACTCTAGACATTTTAAAAAAACAAGACAAATCCACATTATCTAAGATTACTTAGAAAGTCAGGATTATTTCTGCTGTATGTTAGCATCCCATCTCCTACAGCATTCTCTTATGCTATATAAACCACCATAGACAAATGTGCACTTAGTCACATGCTCTAAAATTTTGGGCAGACCTGTGCGGTGCCAGGAGTTGGACTTGATGATCCTTATGGGTCCCTTCCAACTTGGGATATTCTATGATTCTAATAAGAAAGTAATTCAATGAGGGATTCAGAAGAGTTCTTACATTTCTTCCACAAACGAGCACTTGGCTTACACCCACAAGAAGCAAAACCAGTCATTCTTTTAGATTACAACACTAATGATTTTCCTCCCATTGTCCATTCAGAGACCAACATTTTTTGGAACATTAACCATGCACTGGTCCTTATACAGTCCTAAATTTTAAAGGCTACTTACACTTTGGCTAAAAAAAAGTTTGTTTTTAATTTACTATTATCATTGTATTTGTTCTGTTATGAGAAAGGAGAAGAGCTACACATTCTTTTTCTCTTTCTTTGTGCACAATTCTACTGTCCCTCTGTTAAACCAACAGTTAGCTCCACTCTGTCACGGGAAGAACACAAAGAACGGGAATCAAGCAGTAGCCATGGTTAGGCATGGGAGATGAATGTATTTAATGTAACAGCTTGACAACAAAGAAGCAAAACTCCTCTCGCAAAACTTTATCTCGTCTTTGAACTGTTGCACATTTTTTCTAGCATGGTTATTAAAAAAATACACAAGATCCTGCAAATATTAGTTCAAGTCTTCCCTCTGATATTGTTTTACACATTTATTGTTACCTGCTAAAGGGCTGTACAGTCACCTAGTATTGTCCTGCAAGTTCTTTTCTACTATGACTGAGAACTAACTTCCTTAGCTATTTTTTTTTCTGAATCTATTACCCCACTAGTTTTCATAACACAAAAGTCTTATTAGTAGACACTTGGGCATTTTGCGTACTTATTATTTTTGACTATATGATCACTTACAGAATTTAAGTGAAAAGGTAGAATAAACCACAGGATAAAAAAGTGTCAGCCGTGTCTTAACTGCCATTGTTTCACAGGGGATATTCACAAGTAAAAGGTTGATAAATTCTACTTGTGTGTCTTTTCTTCCTGTATTTTAAACATATTTATAATTACCACCTCAGAATAACAGGTAGAGAAAAACATTACAGTTACTCTCCTTTTAGCTCAGTCACAACATTCTATTACTAGCAAAGAAGAGACACTAATAGTTCTCAAGTGCCTGCAAAACATTTCAAGCATAAGAGCATCTGGGTATCTTTGACTTCAAAGCCTAAGTATTTTAGACCCACGTTGAAACAAAACACAGCAAAAAGACTACCAGGATTATTTTATTGTAGGATTATTCCAAAGAAGTTGAAAGTAAGTGAAGTTCTAACATAAAACATGGGGTGGTCAGGAAACTCCTGTCAGAACAGAGATGCACAACAGGCAACTTGTACAGAATAAATGACCAACACTAAAAATAAATGAATAAAACCAGGTAGTATAATTAATAACAGATTTTTTAACTGTATTTTTCTTCGTTTCTGTAATACGTAAAGGAAAACTTTAAGAAAATTAACGATAAAATACTAAATAAAGCAACGACTCAGTACGTCTTTTAAAACAGATCAGTCTTAAAGAGGATTTCAAAGAGAATCCTTATTTTTCAGATAAATTCTAGCAGTTTCCTGTATCCCTCCAGAATAATCAATACTTTGCTACTGTTTAGCATTCAAGTCTTATATGTAAGAACAATATTGTATTAAAGTTGATTGCAAGGCACTTTGAGTCATCTGAAAGTGTATCTGGTAAGCTACAACACAAACTACCATCATGACAAATTCTTTTACTTAGGTTGTTCCTTCAGTATGCTTCAAAACTTTGTACCATTGAGAGCTACCTCCTAAAGACTTAACTGTCTTAGGGCTTGTAAATGTCCCCACAAGAAATAAAGTATAATCTCTTTTCAATACTTGTAAATGGATTTTAAGAACTTGGAACCTTGATTTTAGTAGCGTAACAGAGAGAGCTGGAAAAGGAAGACCTTCCTTTAATGGACATATAATTTAAGTGTAAAAATAATCCCAGTCAAAGCATCTGTAAAATCAGAAACAGTTTTGGGCAAAGAAAGATCTTTAAAGTTGGGATTATACAGGCACATTCAAATCAACAACAACACTGCTCCCTCTCACTATATTACTACTCAAACCAAACAGAAAATACACTTACCCCTGTAAAGCCTTGTGCATATGTTCACATTTAGTCCGGAGAGTCTGAAAAATGTCTAGATAAAAAAAATATATATATCTTGTTTCTACTTTACATTTCTATCAGTGAAATATTAAAAAAATAGGGAAAGAAAATTAAAATATGATTTTTATTCTATATATATATATATACACACACACTATATATATATAGTGTATATATGTATGCATAAAAAGTACTAATTTTCTTCACTACTCTTCGCAATGTTCGTTATTCCCATTTCTGCAAGGAAATGGCAGGCTTTTAAGACCTGATAAATGCATCACTTTCCATTGCCTCATTAATTTCGATGTACTGGTTCATGATCATATGAAAAGCGTGACACAGACTTGGTAAATGGGACTGAAATGGTAGATCTAAATTGTTTATAAATTTATCTATAAGATACCTACAGCCATGAAGACTCTACTCCCTGATCCTTTTATCAACTCATTGTAGACTCTTAAACAGAAAATTTTGGCTCACGGATCTATAAACCTTGTTTCTTTTCCTTGCAAGAGGCTGATCCTCTACTACAGCTGACTTAGTCTTTCTTTTTTTGTGTTTCGTTTAACTTGCAAAGATTAGCTGTGGACTACACAGACTACCCAGTGGTATTTATTTGGAACAAAATAAATACTACATCTCTCTGCACATCTCCTCCAACCTATTCATGGTAACAAAGGTTAAAAACAAATACAACACTTGGCCAATCTTGTCCTTATCATAAGTCTCTCACCCCAAAAAAATCATTCTTAGCTTTTAGGAACAAGGGAAATTCTCTGACTCATACAGCAGGAACTATTGCCTGACAACTTTATTCAAATGCCCCATACTTGGTGCTGCCACAATCACTGGTGTTCACAACATGTTCCTGCTGGAGATACTTGCTTGGATGCTCACTTGGAGGAGAAAAGAAATTATGGAGTAGAAATGGAAAGGAATGGGTTATTCCATTCTGAGGAAATAGATTCCCATTCTTTTTTCTGCAACATTCCCTTTCTCCATTTGTGCTAAAGGTATTTATGTACAAGGAAGAAGCCTATTACAAGTCTATAAGACAGAAAACAAGCTTCTTATTTGGTCATCAGTGATTACGATCTCTTTCCTTTCTGACCACAAAAACTCACTCATTTTTAGCTGGAAGAAGGAAAGAAGAGGAAACACCAAAGATGTCAAAAAGAAAAGCAGGATGGGAAATAATATAAAGTAAAAACTATTCATGTAAAATGAATTATTTGTAAAGTTGAGAGGACATACAACAGTAAAAGGGTGAGAAATCAAACTAGGAATTATGAGTTGTGAGTTTTGGGTGAAGAAAGATTCAAGAATAAGATTTTCTTGAATTAAATACCTGGATTATCTTCCATAATATTCAGAGCCTCAATAGCAGCAGCAGCTAACAAAGGAGGTAGAGATGCAGAAAAGCAATAGCCTTGACCAGACAATCGCTATGGAAAAAAAAAAACAACACATTTTTTCGTTTACAACAGTATAGACAATGTTTTAAAAGTTAATTTACTCATACTTAAACAACATGTTCTCCACACACATAGGTCCACAGAAGTATTGAAAAATAGATCTTCCATGCATCTACAATGTTTCATAGAACTAGAAAGTCCCTACATGGAATCAAATGTTGCATATCACAATACTCCCTGAAAATAGATACTAATTAGTAACTCATTTTTACGAAACTGATCTTGCCACATCATATAAAAACAAGACCTTACTTACCTGATGGTCAATAATAAAAGATCTTCCACAGCAAAATCCTCCAATAGAAGCCAGTGAATTTTCCATGTTTGCACTAATAAGATCTATATCATCAATCTGCAAGTTAAATTAACAAGTTATTAAGAGATGCCTTTGATTACATCAAGACTATCTGTCAGACAAAACTATCAAGTATGTATCTTGTTTTGTATTATCATGAATACTAGAAAAGATTCATCACACACAAAAATGAAGCTTCAATTGAAATAATGTTAAAGAATCATAGAATGGTTTGGGTTGGAAGGGACCTGAAAGATCACCTAGTTCCAACCCCCCTGCCATGGGACTCTAGAAATTAAGATTTATATATCTATATATAACTCACACAGGATTATTCTTTTCTAGGTATGTGCAAAACATGAACAGGAAAACAAAAAACATCATACCAAAAACAGTGACAATTCTTCAAAGCATTCAGTGTGAGATTGTCCTTTAATGATGTTACGTAGACCCACTGCAGTCAGTAAGAGTTAAAAATCAATTGAAAAAAATCTAGTTAAATCAGAGTTTAAATATTCAAAGGTGGATGCATGATATTTTTAAGTGTATGGGGCTGGAAAACAGTCCAACCATTATCTGATGATGATAAAATTGAGAAAATGATAAAATTATAAAAATTGTTTTTTTTTTTTTTTTTTTTTACAATGTTCCTCACTAAATAAAGTATTAAAACAATTACTTCAAGTAAGCAGGAGTAGGGAAAAGTGCAGAGACCTGAATGCTTTAAGACTGATAACTTGAAAAACACAAAAGTATGTTGAAGATTTTGTCATCCACTAGTAAATATTTTAAAGGAATCAGTTGTGCAATTTCTTTCTGCACAAATATTTTCATAACAAGAACAGCAGACAAAAAGATGGCACTTACATTTATTCCAAAGTGTTCAGTAATTCCTCTCCCATGTTCTCCAAGGACTCCAAAGGAAAGGCTCTCTTCCAAAAATATTCTAACTTTGTATTTATACTTCAATTTTATCTAAAACAGTGAAAATGATATAAAATAAAGTTTACCCCAATCAGAATTTGGTCACAAAATGGGTGGGGGAGATAAGGTAAAGAAGGACAAGTACAATAGCTTGGATACTGCAAAAACGTCAGCTCTAGAGTTCTGTTCTGTCATTTAAACAGCCTTCAAAATTGTTTCAACATTTAATACGAGTAAAGTTCATCAATTTCAAAGGCTATAGACTATTAAAAAATATATATTTTTCGGTGTATCAAATACTCCTAACATGACAAATTTTCAAAGCATGTCTTCTGTTACCTACCAGACCATTGCCTGCACAAAAAACAGTATGCTGAATAGCAAACGTTTTCCTTAGAGCCACTGTTTGACAGGTATGTGAAGGTTTCTTTTATTTTCAATCTCTTTACAAAAAAATAAATTATTTTTTATTTAATTTTAGCTTAACGATTTAGTATCATACAGCTTGGCTGCAAATACAGTAATATTGTACAGGGTAAAAATTAAGACCTTAACTTGATATTCATTTGCAAGTCTCTTTACATGAAACTTCAGATTCCTAATCCTGATCAGACATTTCAAAAAACGTACGATTTGTAATCCACGTTTCACAAACATTTCAGAAAGCAAGAAGGTGAAAAAAAAGGTATGCTGGGGTTGTCAATGTTGGCATAACAACACAATATTACTATTTCATTAGTCACAGGTATTCATATTCAGAGTTTAAAAGGCAAACTGAAGCCACTTACTAATTCTGGAAGAGGGCAAACGTCTCCTGTATTCATATACAATCCTTCCACCACAATAAACCTTCGAGTTACACGGGCCTTGCGAGGATTCTTCAGAGAAAGATATGGTTTCAGTTCATATCAATAGTTACTAACAAGGGAAAATATGAAATTTTTTTGGTAGGAAAGGAAGGTAATGGAAAGGAAAGGAAGATAAGGTTGCCTTTTCAAATAACCTTTTCCTTTAATTTAAAAACTTAGCATTTATCATTTGCAACAAAAGCTGAAATGCCTTATTGGACTAGTTTTTATTTATTTTGTAATATTTTTAAAGCTTCTAACTCATACACAAGATTTTAAAATGCCCTGTTTTGTAGCAAACCATAATCAATCCATTATGCATAAAATCAAATCTTCATGCATAAAATGCAAAGCATACAACTACAGAACTAGTTCTGCAAATCTTGGTCTCTATTATACTCAGGCCAGATAGATATGTTCCCTCATTAGTGTATTTAGAAGGCTTTTCAGCAACTGGTTTGTGCACCCAGATTCTCAAGGCAAGCACAATCCTTTTGTGTCTTTACAAGAGCACAATCCAGAAGTATTCATAATATTCAAGTCACAGTCTCCTAGCTTGATCTCTGGATGATATAGGTTGTAAGAACATCTTGCACTGGTTAGTATAAACTTCAATCACTGGAGTTTTGTTGTTTTAAAATACCATTCGCCTGTTATTTGCTTTAATAGCCTTGATCAGAAGATATCATTAAGATTTAAGTCATACTTCTTTCCTTTTTTAGTTCTTGTAAAAAGATTCAGAGAACAATCTATTCAACTTTTCTGAGTTGTAGGCACCAAAATGAGGCACAGTTCACTCAAAAAGCTGGACCAGCTCTAGTGGTAAGATCTACTCCTTCCTTTTCAGTATGTCTTGACTAAACACATATGGTCTACATTAAACTCTTGGCCACCAACTTTATGTTCACATTCAGCTAACTACATTAAGAAACTTTAACCACGTAGCTAAATCAAAGCACTCTGCTCTAACAAACCAAATGTGTTACACAAACATATTACATCATTACTTTGTCAACCACAGCCATAAACTCATCTAAAGATTATCTGACAAAATACATTTTCCATAAAGGTAAGGGAAAAAGTTGAATAGTATATTATCTACAAATTTGCATTCATCAGATCCATTGCTGACTTAAGACTGATGTTAAATTGATTGGCTTATAATAATCCAGTTTATCCACTCGACTTTTTCTAAGTAGCACAAAATCAGCTTTATTCCAACTGTAACTTCCCAGCATTCTGTGAATGAGGTACATGACGTTGATAACTCTTCATCTAATTCTTTTGAGTAGATCATCTGCACTTGCTGATCCTGATTTCAGTAGCTGCTTTTGAACATCCTTTCGTACTACTGTCAGAATAAGAAGCAAGCCATCAAGCTGACCCACATTTTTCAAGAGGTTATCCTAAGAACGTATTAAGAATTGAGTGCAAGATAGGGGAGGTATCTAAGAAAATAATAATAATAAAAAAAAAGAATCATCCTGCTTCTGTAAATTAAAGGGTTAGGACTGGCCACTTTGGTGTTGACTTCATGGTATGGCATTCAAGTTGATTATTAACTGGCATGATTTATTAGTTTAAGATAATTGAATAAGTTTCTGAAAGATAAAATAGAAGCTCTGCAGAAAAAATAATTCCACGCTTCAGTCACATGCTCAAAGAGATATTCCTCCATCACCAATGCCTGTGAGCTCACTTCCAAGCATTACACTGATAAATGCCATAATAAAGTCAATCTTGATTATACAAGCAACATTAAATGCTCAATTGAGATTTACAGAAACCATATAATGGATTGTAAGTATTGGGCCCATTCAGTTACAGAATACAGTAAAAAAAAAAAGTTGGCATTGAGTGGACACAAAAAAGTACAAGTGTTTTTTTCAAGGAACTGTACCTTTTGATCTTCAGCCTCTTGCTCCTTCAAGAGTCGTTCAAGGTCAGCCATATCATTATGCTTAAATAACTTGATGTTACTACGAGATGCTTGTAATCCCTTCTGAATAGCAAAGCAGGCAGCTTCATCTCTGTAAACACAGTAAGCCCTTCTAAGTTTACACTTGGTTTAACTTTTATTCAAAGAAGAAAGGTGACAATTAGGACTGTTCTGCTCTGGGCAGATACCTGTACTTAGATATATTAAAACCAGATTTATCAGAGAATCATAAATTTTATTTACACTTTGAAAACTCATTTCTAAAGTTTCGCAACTTTCCTACAGACTACAACCATTAAAAGCAAGCCAACAGTTTTTATTTTAAGTGTACACTGGTTCTTTTGTCTGTACGTGACAGCAATTCATTTGAGCACTGCATTCCATGGACTAGGTACAATACCCCAGTAATCATTCCTGAAGCACTCATTCCATTCACTCTGAATCTTAGACGAAAAACACAAAGATGTACCTATAACATTTATAGTGGTGTTCTGAAGACCTAAAACCTGCTTTTTAATATATCTTGGAAATTCCTATCTTAGTGGCTGAAGTGGCTATTCACCATTTCTAAGTGCTGGAAAAGCAAATCTCTGGGTATGATGGAGTATGTAATTTCACAGCTGAATAAATCCAGTAATCTTTCAAAAGTGGCAACTAAATCAAACCTTCTGCACATCATTAAACCAGTAGCTTCAAGCAAGTTGCTTTTAAATAAGGTGAGAACAACTTTAGTCACTAAGAAGCTGAAACAGTACAAATAACCTAACTCCAGGATACACCAACACTTTGAACAGTGTCTGTTCTGATCATTCATCTCAAAAACAGCTGACCCAGAAAACCAAAAATAAAGGATTTAACTGAAGTGAAAGAACTTCTATAAAAGAAGGCATATAGGCAAAAAGCCTTACACTTCGAAAAGAAGTGACTTAAGAAGAATTACAGACAAATCCAAAAGGATATGAACAGTACAGAGAAGTGTCTCCTTGCTCCCTAAAACTCAAATGCATCAATTGAAACTACTAGGTGTTATACTCAAATACAGTTATTCATAAAATGTTCAATTTAAACCAAGAAATTACATGTAATAGGAGTATCTTTACTATTACAGATTTAGACAGGTACAAAAAGAATAGGAAAAAATAAACAAAAACCCATCAACTATTTCTGAATCCAAATCTTTGGTCCAGAAAATTTTGAATATTGCTACATTCTTTCTCCTGTTTCTTTACTCTTCCAGATACAAATCATGACTGGCTACTCTCAGGGACCAGATACTGGGCCTGCTGAATCTTTGGTTTGAAACCTGTATAGCTGTTCTTTTGTTATATTAATATATACACCAGTCTTTAACTAACCAACCCACTGCAAATATGCATGGGGGGAACAACTGCCTTACTACCAACGTAAAAAGCCAGCAGTAAATAGAAGAACAGCAAGTATGACTGTCCATTTTCTTAGGAAAAAGTCTGGATATCGGACTTAGTCCTTGCATAAACAAGTATATCTTTGTTTGGATGGGATTTTTGTGTGTTAAGCTGAGTGTCCAATTCTGCTTTTCCTTGATAAAAACAGTAACTGATTTGTCATGGAATATTTTGAGAAGAAAGAATATTTGAGATTTGTACAACAAAATACTTGATCCAAAACAGCATTATTTTCTAAATCATTAAATGAATTTGACTCACAACAATAGAAGAAAAACTGAAAGGAAAATTCTTAAATCTGCAATTTTCCAAAGAGAAAACAGTACTTACACAAACACAATGTCCCCTCTTTTTGAATATGCAGGAATAGCACTGGCAATTGTTGCAAAACCATATGAGTATATAATAGCTTCCTCTGTCCTCATGAATTTTGCTAGTCGGTCTTCTAATTCTAGGTGCACGTCTGTTTGAGAGAAAAATCACAAAGTTGAAAGCAGTTACACAGCCTGAGATATCAGGAAGACTAACTAAACTAACACTAACTTGCTAAGAGCAACCTAATTGAATTAAATAATTGTTCATTTTTAGGACGAGTGTTAAAACAATACCTTCCTAAAAAAACAGCTACAATTAAAACAGCCTTACTTAAACTGGCAAGTAACCCAATATTAATCAGAAACTTTCATAGATTAGAAAAATATTTAAGTAATGTCGTTCTCTTGTAATCTTATGCAATAGAAATTAAGATCTGCTTGTGTTTAGACCACAAGTAAATGATGCAGGGTTCCTGGTCTGTTACTAGGGATCATCATTACTTTGATCAGACAATACTTAGCAATGTAATTTATAGCAATTAAAGAGATCCTTTCGGCAGACTGTCAGTTCTTACAAGACGATGTTTCCACTGCACATAGCACAGCCATCATTACAACGGAAAACTGTTCTTGTCAGGCTGCAATCACATACCACCTCCTGAATGCAATTCAGCCTATTTAAAAGGTCACCATCTCCATGCCAGAGATTACTCATCCTTAAGACAAACTGACACAACTCTACACACATGCATTTCCCAAACCAACTTTGTCAAAATGATCTGCGTTTGCAACAAAATACCACTAAACAAAGAGATTAAGAGCAATACAACACAGTCAGTGAATTGTTGCTTCAAAACCAGCCAGAAGCTAAAAGGTGACCATAGCATTAAGTATTGTGCCTAGGCAAAATAACCTGTATCGGGCAAACAGTTATTTTAATTGTGCAATACTCTTGTCACTACACGCTTCTGCTAGCAAATGTAATTCAAAGAATTACATCCTTTATCAGCTGAAAATAACACAGGATGGAAGGGCAAATAGAGATCTTTAGGATGTGACTTGAAAGATCACCCTTTGCCATAGGTTTCCTTCTCGCAATTATTCAAAATTCATTGAAAGTAAATTCATATGAACCAATATAAAAAAAATACACATTAACCAAGCCTAAAAGGCTATTTGAGATATCAACATTGCCATTTCTGGCCAGATATTAACAGCAAAGGTATAGCTAGAAAGGGTTTTGTAAAAAAATTACTTTGTTATAGGAAATATATCTAGTCTAACCTTTCCTCAAAAGGGCACATCCACCTGATTTGTACATGCATAGAGTAAAAGTAGAAAGTATGTCTTCGAAGACATCTGGGGGCTTTGGTCAAAGGCAGGCTCAACATGAGAAAGCAGCGTGCTCTGGCAGCCAAAACTGCATTTCGGGGTGCATTAAACACAGCATAGCCATCCAGTTGAAAGAGCTCATTCTCTTCCTATATTTACCACTGGTGTGGCCTCACCTTGAATACTGTATGCAGTTCTGGGCTCTAAAACTTAAAAAGATGTTAAGATACTTGAAAGCATCTAAATGAGGGCAACAAAGCTGGTAAAAGGGCTGGAAGACATGTCCTGTGAGGAGAGGCTGAGGACACACTCGGGATGTCCAGTCTGGAGAAGAGGAGTCAGTTGGACTTAATGATCTGAGGGAGATAGGAGGGGCAGGCGCTGAGCTCTGCTCTCTGGAGACAGCGACAGGACCCGAGGGAATGGCATGGAGCTGGGACAGGGGAGGGTCAGGCTGGGTGTTAGGGAAAGGTTCTGCACCCAGAGGGTGCTCGGGCACTGGGACAGGCTCCCCAGGGAAGCGGTCATGGCACTGAGCCTGCCGGTTCAAGAACCATTTGGACAATGCTCTCAGACATAAGGGTTGATTTTGGGGTGGTCCTGTGCACAACCAGGAGCTGGATTCGATGACCCTTGCAGGTCCCTTCCAACTGAAATATTCTAAATAACAGCCTCCCAATTGTCAAGTACAATTTTATCTATAGAATGTAAACTATAAATCTTGAACAATCCTTTCCTAATGTTTACCTGAGCATGAGAAATAAACAAAAGAAAAAGGAATTCATGGTTTTTTTTTTAATGACTTTTACTGAAAACAAAACGTTTATTCACTTATTATTTGAAAGTTTTCTTTTGCTGTATTTCACTTTGATCCAGCTGTATTAGATATAGAAAACATTTGTACAAGTCTAGAATAGCCTATCTTCTCCAAAGCATTTGGAAGGAAGTACTGGTTACAGTTATCTAAGCTACTTTCTTGACAGATATTTTAGGAAGTCTTTTCTTCAGAATCTTTGCATCTTTTTCTGTATTTTTACAGGGACTTCAGAACAAATGAAACAATCTACAGTAAGGCTGCAAAACAGAATGGAGGAACCTTGCTTCAAGTATTGAAAAACAAGTCCAAGAACCATCTTCTTCTGGCCAACAAGCATCAAAAAAGGAGGCTGGCCTTGTGGCAAATAAAATGTGATATAAACAACATTCAGCCCAAAACGTTCTTTTTGAAGCCTCATCAGTAGAAAATAAAGAATAAGGGGAATATTACACTGAGTGCCCAGCTGTTGATATCCAACAGGGAAAAATGTTTTGCTTGAGCGTAAAAGACCACCTACTTTCTCTAACCAATAAATTGGAAGAGACGAAGAGGACACCACAGTTAAAAATGAAAACCTGCAGGCTTTTCGTTGAGCTTTACTCAGCAAGAGCAAACATTACACTGAGGGAAGGCTTAGTAAAAACAGTGGGCAAAAGAAGTACTGTCAGCAATAATCAGATAGTGAATACAATCAGATTCACGTTAAGGAAAGAAAAATTTACAAGCCTAGTAAATTTTGCCAAGGGCACAACATTTAAGTTTACAGAAAGCAAGAACCACGAGTCGGAGCAAGATATACCATACACAAAGTTGATACATCATCAAGCTTACAGCACTATTAGTTAACATTTTACTAACATTCTACTATGTTAAAAACAGAATATTACTTGACCCTCCATTCTTCATTGCAATGATTTCCTTTACATCACTTGGATTAACCTACGTTAAGTAAAATTTGCAAACACTACCTAGGTTATATCTGCAGAGACAAAGATATGACTGGAACATCTTTCTGTGTACTTATGAAACCTTAAAAAAGCTACTACAGTCAAAAAGTGCTGTGAAGTACCAGTTTATAATCTAGCATGTGCTCACATGCAAATCAAGAGCAGAAGACCTGAGATCCAAAACCCACATCTCCTTTTATATATTTTATCTGGTGACCTTTCCTGATCTTCCCAGTTCTGAAGGGTGCTGAAATTATGGCTGCCAGGCAATCAACAGGAGCCTTAAAAAAAAAAAAAAAAAGAACACACCACCACCCCTCACACACTTGTATCACCTGTCTGAACAGAATATTGCCATACAGGTTCAGTCCTGTGTGAATATACTAACATTTCAAGGTTATCACAGGATAAAGGCATGGCTGCATTTTTCCGTACATGCAGCACAAATCAGTAATTTCTTAATAGGGACTCATTAAATGTATAAAATCCCTGCAAACAGGCAGAGAGAACAGAGATCTCTAACACTGATATGAAATACCAACCCTTAGGAGGAGATAATTCTGAGTGAGAACAATTAATAATCAATGTAGCAATAAGAGTAAGCTATGTAGTTCTGGACACAACATAACTCATTTATCAACCTCACAGCACACAGAATATCCTGAGGCATAGAACAGTACTCAAGTAAGAAATGTTTCTAATCAGAAATTCAAAAGCCTACAATACTCATAATGTTTAAAGTCAAGAAGAAATGGGAAGCCATTTGGGGATCCAAGAAGAATAGCAGCTTTGTCTCAATTTCAAAGCCAATTCTGACCTTTTCTTTCACAGAAGAGGTAAAGTATGTAATATCATTTCTTCACTAGAGATGTCATGCACCAATACCATAGATTACATGCCCTGTTTTGTGAAATGGGGCATTTACCAAAAAAATCCAGAAGCTAATGACCAGTAATTCAGATAAACACTAATTGTGTACAGCTTGGATCTTAGGATTACACCTGTAGAGAGGGCAGAAAAAAAGCCAAAGAATCTCTCAATTAACCAAGAAAATCAACTTTTAGCTAGTCTGTTCTGAAAACTTACTACAAAGAAGCACTAAATTAAAAATTTCACAACTCTTGATATTAACTTGAACTCAAAAGTGAAGGAACATTAGCCCACGAGTTTCCTTGAGCTTTTCAGTGTTTTTTAAACCTTATATGAATTCCGACAGATCAATGCTTAGCTCTGGTTACTAAGGGAATCCAGCTTCCTCAAAGCTCACTGGTAATTAAGAGGCTACTATCACCTTCTTTAGAAACGAATTGCGGCTCTAGAATGCTGAACAGTCTGTAAGATTGCTGTCAAAGACTCAACTTTGTTCTGATATATAAACATATAACAAATCAAAATAGGTGCAGCAACTACATGATCAATTAAAGGTCTAGCTTGATTAATGAAAAAGTGCAAGTCAGTCATGAATTCAAGTCAAGGCTAAAGGAAGCCAACTCTACAAAGTCATTTCAGTACAAACACACTGTCAATTCCATCACCTCTGGGAAGAGACAAAAAAGTTCACAAGACAATAAGCTGATGTTTTCAGCCTGCAACTGCACAGTTATTCATTTATTACTCTTTGGTTTCCACACAGTATTTCATAATACGAATGCCTGTAAAGAACTACTTCCAGAGGCTGATATTTAACAACTTGCTTCTTCTTACCAAGAATTAAGAAAACACTCAGTAACACCCTTTCACATCATAAAAACTCTCAATTACAACATTAAAGTCACGAGTAAAGGAAAACTTCACTCTTACTACAGCACTAGATACACTTAACTAACGACAAATGAGAAAACAGAAATCAGACTGCCCTCTTGCGGTCTACTTAAAAACATATTTGTAAACTACGCTGAAATTCACCATGCTAGATAAATTTCTAATTTATTTATTTTCACTGCCTACTGTGGTGACCAAAGCTAAAACAGAAAATATTTAACTTTGTAACTCTCCTCCAACACCAGCATTAGAAAGCAAGAAAGAAAAGAAAATTTATAAAATGAGTAAGAAACAAAACTACCAACAATAAATGCTACTAATCCTTACCAGTTACAGTAAAAACTGTGGGAAAGGGTAACTGTTCTTCACAGTAACAATTTGCTTCTTAAATACAGGACTGCTTTGGTGAACTTACCACATCAGTCTGAAAACCATTAAAGGTAGATTAAGAAAAAATTACTAACCAAAAGTACCATAGAATCCTCTAGGTCCACAAGTACCAACTCCGTATTTCTTCAGAGATGCTTGGGCTGCGCTCTTTAACAGAAAAGAATTATGTGAAACATATATTCCTACAATAGCTCACTAATTCTATAGAGTTCACACTGACAATTCATCGTGCAACATGACCAGCTTTACAGAAAGTTTAATAATGTACTGACTTCTGTATTAAACAAGTGTTAAAAGTGACATTCATAGTATTCTACTGATTGAGGACATCATACTCTAACTTGATAAGTAGCTAGCCATCAGTAAGCACACAGGTAAAATTTTAGTAAAACGACAAACTTAATAAATCTTATAATTTTGTGCTATTTATCTTCCTTGCTGCTTTAGCAGCGTATTTCTTTGACAAAGCTTGTGCTTTCTGAAGTAATTCTTAATTTGAAGGTAACACACAAACTAAAAGAGGAATAGCCACACAATATATAGTAAATGAAAGAACTCACCTTAACCTTCTCGTTCTCCAAAAGTCCGAGAAAATTGAACGATGCAAAGTTTATACATTCTTTGCCATTAACAGTGATTTTATGGGTGGGAGGACTGAAAAATAAATTAGAGACATATTCTTATGAATGAACATTTAGCATTTTCATACAGTCAAACAGTAGATGAGTTTTGCTTATTCCAATAAAAAAAGAAAATCTGCATTTTCAAGATTCCCTCCTTCCATTTCTTTACCAATTGATGAGTAAAAGTTTAATGTCAAGGCACATTAATACTACCAATCTCAACAAATTCAGTATCCTCCTGGAAACCATGCTAAGGCACACAGAAAATAAGGAGGTGATTGGTGACAGCCAACATGGCTTCACTACGGGCAGATCGTGCCTGACAAATCTGGTGGCCTTCTACCATGGGATTACAGCATTGGTGGATAGGGGAAGAGCAACTGACATCATCTACCTGGACTTGTGCAAAGCATTTGACATTATCCCATGTGACAGTGCTCTCAAAACAACTTTGCTGTCAAGCATCTGCACTTCTGTTCGTCCAAATCTACCACATTAAAAACAACTTTGCACGAAGTGCCAAGTAGCTAGCCACAAAATCAGTTTCTTCTTTAGCTAGCCACAAAATCAGTTTCTTCTTAAGTGTTTCGTAATTGCTTACCTCCCTCTGCACTGCCTAATCAGAAGTTGGTAAACATTAATATTTGGGAAAAATACAATACTACAAAAAAATACAGACCAAGAATGAAGACTAAGAGAAAAGTATCCCCTCAATATTAAAAACAAAAATAAAACAAAAAGAAAATCTTAGATTAAAACACTCAAAATGAGAAAGATTTTTTTTTATATAAAATAATCTTGATAATATTGCAAAAGTAAGACCTTCTCTTCACTGGTAAATCCTGTTCTGTCATCTAAAAATTAAATTATTTATATAAGCTTCTAGGAATATGGAAATTCTTTGTTAGATATATGCTTAACAATATGGACATCAAGTGTTTGAGTTGAAATAAAGAAAAATTTATTTTGATTAGACTTACCCTGAAACAATGTTGTAGTTGAGAGCTGGGTGATCTTTTGGTACAGGAGGAACAAGTGGCTCTGGCTGCCATTCTTCAATCAACTCTTCTTTTTCCTGAAGAACAGAAAAAAAGTATTACTTAAAAAGGATTTCCATTGGAAAAGTCATTGTACTCTAATAAACAGTTGATAATACTTATAAGAGAAATGACACGTCCTGCATATCAGCTTCCTGAGACAGTTGGGATTGGTATTATCTCAGTGTGTTCAACTACGGGTCTCTGAATTCTTCAAGGAGAAGGGCACGTAAAGAAAGATACCGCAATTGGGTCCGTACATAAAAAAATCTCATGATATCATAATAAAAAGAATAGATACTAACTTGATGCCCTTGCCATATTTTAATCAATACTATTTCTCTCAATCTACTATTTCTGCAAATCTTCCTCTAGTGGGTAACTGAACACAAATTATATAATAATTGAATATAAATTGCCTCACTTCACATTCTCAAGTCTTCAACTGAGCCGTTTAAGCAACTGTGGCATTAAGATGCCAAAATAATACAAACATAAGCAGGACACAGTAGAGAATACAAACTGCCAAATACTCAAGAAATGGCAGCAACAACTACTAAACCACATATCCTCCACCTAACCATGGAAGAATACCCAGAGCACACTCATTTTCAAAGTGCTTTAAGCAATACAGAAAACCTCAGTTTTTACTAAACGAATGAATAACTTTGCTTCTAGACATTACTAATGAATAATTTTGTTTATAGTTATTTCTAGAATATAAATGAATAACCCAAGAGATCTACAAAGGTCTACTGCAAAGCACAAATGGAAATTTCAATGGCACTGTATTTCAGAATAGATACCTTTTTATATGAGCATAGTAATCCGTATTTCTAATATTTTGCAGATGTCCTTTAAATACGTTTTTATTTTACCTTTTCATGTTAGATTTCTTACTGGAATTTTACCCATGAGGCATAAGCTTTAAAGGAAGTAAAATGCCATTAACACATGTAACACAATTAAATATATTCAGTATTTTGATGTGGGTACACTTATGTCAGAAAAAGTGCTCAGTTTCTTCAGTGACTGCAGGAGAGATTACCGGAGCCCTGCACACAGTTCCTGTACATCTACTGAAATGCTGCTTCCTGTATTAAGGAAAGAGCTAAGCATTAATCCTGAGCTTACTCATCCGCCTTGTACTAGTGCCATTCACACACATGTCAAACAGCAGATTTTAATGCTTCCAACTAAAAAAAAAAAACAAACAACAAAGCAGCAGAGACAGACGATTAATAAATCAAGCTGTCCATCAATACTATTGACAACTATTTAGTAGCTCACTGTAAACCTCACACTCAACAAGATTCAGCAAATACCTTCAGAACCCTACGGTAGAAGATTACCAGATGATATACCCTATAAAGATTAACATGTATCATAGTACCAAAATGGTGGAAAAGTAGTACCTAAATTACGGTTAACCTCTGAGTGAAACAACGATCCTAACTCTGTACGCTAAGCTCCGCTGATCCAAAACAGACTGAAATTCTGATCTTGGATCAAAACACAGTAACATGCATCTCTATATCATATTGCTATTAAAAAAATCCAAAATGTAATTTAACACTAAATGTGCTGACCCACAGCACTGTAAGCCCATAGCTGATGCAGTACATTCCTCTCCCAGACATAAATACTTTCCTGTTCCTTTTGTTAGCAGATGTGGTCCTGAAAGTGGACAATAGCATCCTTCAGAAAATGAGCCAGCATGAAAATTAGTTTAGCAAAAGCAACATGGATATAAAGCTAAGGTGAAGGCCACAACAAAGTAGTCCCAACCTAGACTGGCTGATGCTACTGCAAAAACACACTGTAGGAAACAAAGCAACGTCAACTGTATGACATTAAAACTGTTACTGCTCATCCTGTCACCACAACCCCTGACAAAGAGTCCCTCCCCAGTTCTCCTGTAGGCCCCCTTGAAGTACTGGAAGGCCGCTACAAAGTCCGTCCACAACCTTTCCTGCTTCAGGCTGAACAACCCCAACTCCTTCAGCCTGCTGTCATGGGAGAGGTGCTCCAGCCCTTTGATTATCTTCATGGCCCTCCTCTGGACTCATTCTAATAGGTCCATGACCTTCTTATGTCCTTCTGTATTCTTACACTGCTGCCTCATGTTCAGTTTTTCATCCAATGACATCCTCAATTCCTACTCAGAACTGCTTTCAATCCTCTCACCACCCAGCCTGCACTTGTGCTTGGGATTGCCCCAACCCAGAAGCAGGACCTTGCACTTGGCCTTGTTGAACCTCATGAGGTTTGCACAGCCCCACCTCTCAAGCCTGTCCAGGTCCCTCTGAATGGCATCCCTTCCCTCCAGCATGTTGACCACACCATGCAGCTTGGTGTCATCAGCAAACGTGCTGAGGGTGCACTCCATCCCACTGCCCATGTCACCAACAAAGACGTTAAACAGTGCCGGTTCCAATACTAACCCCTGAGGAACACCACTCATCACTGATCGCCACCTGGACATTGAGCTGTCGGCCACAACTCTTTGGGTGCGACCACCCAGATAAATCCTTACCCACCGAGTGGTCCATCCATCAAATCCACATCTCTCCAATTTGAGACAGGGATATTACGGGGGACGGTATCAAATACTTTGCACAAGTCCAGGTAGATGATGTCAGTTGCTCTTCCCCTACCCACCAATGCTGTAACCCCACAGTAGAAGGCCACCAGATTTGTCAGGCATGATCCGCCCGTAGTGAAGCCATGTTGGCTGTCACCAATCACCTCCTTTTTTTCCATGTGCCTTAGCCTAGTTTCCAGGAGGATCTGCTCCATGATCTTGCCAGGCACAGAGATGAGGCTGACTGGCCTGTAGTTCCCTGGGTCTTCCTTTTTTCCCTTGTTAAAAACGGGGGTTATGTTCCCCCTCTTCCACTCAGTGGTAGCTTTACCACACTGCCGCAACTTCTCAACTATGATGGACAGCGGCTTAGCAACCTCATCTGCGAGTTCCCTTAGAGCCCTCGGATATACATACACAAGCGAAGACTAATCCTCATTCTCCACAACAGCACTTCACTAATTCCAGCTCCCATTCCCTCTCCTCACCCATTGCATTATGTCATTTTGTTTTCTGATAGACATAGGAACAAACATCTGCATCTTCCTACCTCATGTCTTCTGTTTTCACATATGTTTAGCACAGGAATAAGTTTACCAAGAATTTCTGTGGTAAAAGTTCCTTTACTATGGTGGGGGATTGGAGATGTCTGTGACTGAAACGAGTACCAGTTTCAATGTAAAAAAGGGATCCATGCTGCAGATAGGCCAGTCCATACCTCTTCCTTCTTCCATTCACCACCTATCTCAGTACACCGGCCTTTCCTGCTGACTTTTCACGAAACATGACCACTGCCTTCTGACCAAATCGGCAGCAGAATGAGGCTTCCATACAGTGACCTCACATTCAGAACTTCTATCTTGTACCTTCTAAATTCACACTAAATTTCAGACCAATACAAACATTTATTTTTAAGCATATGGAGAAACCAAATTTTAATTCACACTGTAACATCCTCAATATACACTTAATTCACTTATTTCTCTTCAGTTCACTGTACTTGAAAACACTCATTTGATGAAAAAAAAGAAAGCTACCAATTTCTCCTCTCTCGGGCTGTAACATTAGTGAACTCTTCTCTCAGCTCTTCCTCCCTCCCCTTTGTAGGTATTTTTAATTTATACAACTGTACACATTTTATGTTAAAATTTAAATGCTAAAATAAATTTGTTATGAATATTTTGTGGGGAAATATAAACATGTTTATATTTTATACTAAATACAATAATTAAACAATTGTATAATATTTATATAAATATTTAAAATATTAGATAAATATACACACATATAAATATATACAATGTTTTGGGTTGATTTGGTGGTGGTGTTGGTGGGTTTTAACTTTTAAACACCAGATACCTTGGGTAAGAGAAATACTTTGGTGTAAACACATCCAACCCATATTATATTTAAACAAATTATTTTTTTTGATGCTCATTTTCAAAAAAAAAAAGATAGGAATTACTTGTGCTAGTAGAGAGCTGTCTTCATGAAGATGTTTTGAAACAGCATAAATCATGTATCTGTGTCAATATGCAAAAATTAACAATTTTTTTATTTGCAGTCATACCAGCCCTCAAAAAAGTCTTGAATTTGTTGGTATTTACAGAATCACACCATAAATTGGTAAATGCCTTTACCTACAGAGGGAATTTTGGCTAAAAAGAACTGGAAACCTTTACAAGAAGCTGCTGCATCTGCTCGTCTCTGTTCAACACCATCTGATCAATTCCTGAACTCTACGTGCAAGAGACAGCTTTCACAGCCTACAGTACTTCCCGGCCACGCATCCAACATTCTTCTCTGAAAGAAGCTTTCCAGTCTCCTGACTAATATTGCTCTAATAAAACTGTTGTCATGCTACTGCTGTTCTTTAACTAGAGAAAAAAGGCTATTCCTCACATACACAAGTAGAAGATGTGGCTCTTAGTAGAACTTTAGCAGAACTTAGTAGATTGAGAAGCTCGGTATCATTTACTGTAGAGCAAAAGACAGCCGCATGTGGGTGGCTTCTTTCTTTTGTACAAATGGCTGTTGGCTGGAAAGCAAGCTGGTAGCTAAATGACGGAATGCAATCTCCTTCAGCCCACTGCAGTCCCTCAATGGCACTTTGCTGCTTTTCTATACATTTTATTTTGGATGAAAAGTCCACAAGAATCTGTATGTCCACCACCCTGTCTGGCTGTAGATTTATTTGTACCTCTTGAGATCTCAAATTATCTAGAAGTTACAGTCAGAGAATTTCTCCACCTTTTTAGTTGATGATTCAGGAGTTTCATTATTGTTGTATAGAACCAATAGGAATACCTGCAAGCACTGTTATGAAAGGTTGGCAGTCAGTCAGTCTGAAAGGTGATTCCTTTACTAGGTTTCGGAGTACTATTGCTACACACCTGCCTAAACCCTGAAGACACCTTCGGATGGATTTCTTCACTGTTTTAGAAGCATTACTCCTAAGTTCACTACGTTGCAAAATATACCATCCACTTCTGGTTCCCCAGGACAGACTGGTCCTGACAGATCATGCTAGATGGCTGCACAGTAGTGGTATTCTTTGGTAATATTTATCATGTGGAGCCAGCCCTCCTCTGGCAGCATCCCCAGCAGTAAGCCACAGCGAAGCACCAAGGATCATTACATAACTGGCTGACATAAAGGTAGTTCAGCTCACGCAGCGGAGCTCAGGTTATCTCCAGTGCCTGCACCCAAACAGCCGAGCCATTCTACCTGGTGAGGCAGAGTCTGGACACTGCTGCATGAATCAAACCAGAGGGCAAATCAGCACTTGTCCTGCTGGCACGTTACTACATGTAGTGCAACACACACAGAAACCTGCTCATCCCACACTGTATGAAACAAAGCAGTGTCAACTCTATGAGGATTTTTAGTGAAGATTAAGGGGTTTTTTTCTTCCTTCTCCCAGCTATTCCCCTGCATAAAATAAGAGCTATTTTCACAGCTGTATTATACAACCTGAACATACCATCAGACCAAGAAGCACTCCCCTACACTATTCTTTTTGTCATGAAAATCACAGAAGGGTTAAGACTGGAAGGGACCTCTGGAGGTCACCTGGTCCAGTTTCTTGCTTAAGCAGACACACCCACTGCAGGTTGCCCAGGAAATACCAGATACAGGTGACAAAAAGCTAGAAGTGTTAATCTCTAACATCAAGTCAAACCCTTTGCTGTAATGCAGCTCTGAAGACTGCAAGTTTTCTTCTACTGTGCTTTGCAACCTTGAGGTAACATATCCAGCATCAGTACAATGCAATTTTTGATGATTTTAGTGTTTTGTTTGTTTCCCTAGCATTTACATTCCTTTCTACCTCTGAAGATCAGGAAAGTTTGTATGACTCTCATGAGAAGCACCACAACAAGAGCTTATTAGCATACCTCTGTTCTTCAGAAAACCCATTGTCTTGCCAGTGACCATCACTCCTTTTGTCCTTCAGAAGCAGGATTGTTACTAAGTATGAGCCATTCCAAAGTGTTTGCCCTGTTTGACCCCCTCCTCAATCCCTGCTCCCATTAAGTTACAGCAGACAAACCGCAATGTGCCATCTCCCAGTTGCTCACTGCTCCCATTTAAAAAGATAATTTTTCCCCACTGCATAGCACTGTTCCAGATTTATCTGAGCACTTTCTTAACACCTCAGCTTCAGCAAAATGGCCTGTCAGTGAATGAAGATGATCACCTGCGACTGGTTGATAACATTCAACGTGCACACACAGGTACCCATGTGTAATTCCTACACTGTTAAGGAGAGGATATGTTTCAGCTTTTTCATGTCACCAATTGTGCACGAGGAGCAAAGAGCCTCTACCCACCATCAACTGAAGGGAGAATGAACCGTCTAAAAAAACAAAAAAAAGTTACTCTCTAAAATACCAAAGATCAAAACCACCTAATGCAGAAAAACTCTACTGAATGAACAGCTTCTGAATGGACAATCAGAAACTACTTTGAAGTTGCAGCATGTCTTCCTACATGATCTGAGCACTCAATACTCGACCATGCTGCACTCTCCTTCATATTCACTCCTCGTTAGTCTTAACAAATAAAGCAAACAATGAGAATCAGTTCAAATCCTCCCATGCACAGAACTGATCGGGCCTTTCTCGATTCCTGCTCAATTCATTTCTCACTTCCAATATTATTTATAAATACATCCTGGAGTGTTCCTTAGAATACTCTAAGCTTAATAAGTACTCCCATAAAGCAGACACTTCCTGCAGTTTTGCTCATGTCTACAGTCCTTGCATCCTGTTCACTCGATCCTGAAGGACGCTACACTTCAAAGCTCACATGTAACGTATATCCTTAAGAATAAGATCAAAAACCCTGCAAGCACATAATACAGACAGCAGCGAGGAGAAAAAATACCCAAGAATCAGTTTCATAAACCTTATTCTCCACCACTAGGGAATTTCCATCATCTGTACTATTCATGAAGAATACCAGTCTAAGCTTGCTGGTTATACAGGACTTAAGACCATTAAGATCAACCCCTCACACACACAAGCTGGTTTTAACACTGTGATACATCGCCATAATGCATCTTTAACTAAGAAAAATGAATGAATCCTTATCCACCTCAGTGTTTTCACATTCAGAGAGCTCATCCAGTCATCCTTTGAATATAACCAGCAAGCCCAACTGCAGACCATGCCTTGGACAAACTAGTCCAGGGATATCTCCAAAACAAATTCCTCTCATTCCTGATTGACTCCACCTCCAAGTCAGGAAGAAATTCCTGCCTATACAACGAATTATGGCTTTGTTTGAGAAAAATACATTGTAAAGGAATAAATCGCCACTAAACTACAAAGTTCTCTGGAACTCACTTAACACTGTCAACTCTAAGAGTTACGACTCACAAATGCCACATGTACAGACTATTTTACTAATCTTTGTACTCTTATAGTGTTTTAATATAGCGCCCATTTTTAAAACAAAGCCATCCCTAGAGTAGAGATAATGCCATTTTTTCTTAGCTCATCAGTCTTCCCATGGTCACGTCAATCTGTTTTGTTTGATTTTTAGTATTTCTTAGACTATCAAACATGATGCTTACTTTAAAAGCAAGAACTGAAGTTTTTAAGCAATTCATTGCTCAAAAGTAAGCTTATCCTTTGAAATCCTAAGAAAAGCTTGGATTATTTGTGATTTCACAGCAGAGTGGTTCACAGCCAAATGCATCAATAGCCATCAACTGCTTCTCTAAAGAAAAATATTTTTCCGCCATACCTTAGGTGTTAGATCAGATCGCTCTTGAAGTTTGTATGTCTTGGAGAAAATAAGTCTGATTATCCACAGAATTAGAATTCCTTCCAAAATAAGATGGTAAGCAGGAGCCTAAAAATAAAGCACAAAAATAAGTCTAAACAGAGTTCTATTTGAATCAGTTTGACATTTTGCCAATTTAGACTCCACCAGTTACGCTCTTAGAAAATCAAAGCTGATCATCAGCTGATAACGTATTTTCACTAAAACTTACGTTTACATGAAAGTGTACTGCTTCACAACTACTAAATGTAGCTGTTAACTCCAGTACGAATGGACTTATTCTACTCTTTAATGGCACAGTCTAAACTGATAAGCAGTTTCAGTTCCACACATGCATATCAACTGAATACTAAGAGTAAAAGCACTGCAGATAAGCCCTAAGGGTTGCACTAGTGTTTGTGAGGGCAGAAGATTTTCACAGTAGACAGTTTCCAAGAGCTCTGTTACATCTATACATGCCGACTTCACCCTAGGTTCTTAAAACTCAAAGCCTACCAGCAACAGCAGCTACTACTATTTACAAAAAGAGACCTAATCGGGTCCACAGCACCCATTTTTGTGTTAGCTTCTTTGGATGCTGGGACGGAGGAAGGTCAGCTGTCTCTAGCAGCAGAGCCAGTTTAAGGTCCTTGTGGAGTTATGGCATCACTACTTGGCATCTAGTTTAAATGACAGGTTTGATTACTCCATTTCAGCAAGGCCACAGCCTGCACCGTGGACGCCTACTGTTTTTATAAGAGGCAAAGTGCACGCACGTTACTGCACACCATCTTCATCTAGTGGAGAAGCTCCCACCCACCAACAATTCCTGGTGGGCTCTGA
The DNA here is from genome assembly GCF_040182565.1 of Anser cygnoides. Classification (NCBI taxonomy): domain Eukaryota; kingdom Metazoa; phylum Chordata; class Aves; order Anseriformes; family Anatidae; genus Anser; species Anser cygnoides. Next base: position 37,056,257 of record NC_089912.1, on the reverse strand, counting down.
CACGCACATGAAGTGAAACAATGCACCAAACGCCCATAAACGAAAGGAAACTGAACACAAAGACGGAGTTCTATGTCATGTCCATGTGAAAAAAATTAAACTACCACTTGTAGAGTACTTTTCAGTCCATAAGCTTTAAGAATACATCTGTAATCTCGATAGCTGAAGAGTACATGGTATAGAAAAAGCAAAAGTCCACACAAACTATGTTTTTCAGGGGCTACGATTAACCTAAATTCGGGGCACTAGGCTAGCATCAGCAGATAAGCACACACACAGATATACCAGCACACACATATACACCACACACCTGCACACACACATATATGTATGTATTATATATTACATATATTTTTAACAGAGACGAACGCGGATCAGCCGAGGCGGACCCCGCCGCGTCCCTCCCAGCCCACCAGGGGCTGGGGGCTGTCCCCGGCCCCCTCCACGCCCCGTCCCCCCGCGCCCCGCACCTCGTAGAAGGCCTGCACCATCTCCACCAGCACCCACTGCTGCCCCACGCCCACCGCCGCCGACATGGCCGCCGCCGCCGCCGGACCGCTTCCGCCCGGTGTGCCCTACGCCGCGGCGTCAGGGGCGGGGACGCGGCGCGGGGGCGGGGCCGGGGGTGGGGGCGTGGTTAACGCGCGAGAGGGCGGGGCTAGGGCGTGAGGGGCGGTTAACGGCCGGCCGCGGGGCGGTTTAACCGCCGGTAGCTGCCGAGCTGAGAGCCCAGAGCCTTCGGTTTGGCGCGTGTGGATGGGTCGTGGAAGTGTGTTGTTGAGGTGGACGGCAGCAGCTAAAGCCGGGGTGCAGGGGAAGTAGCCTTATGGGTGAATTCAAGTAATTAGGGCGATCGCAGCTCCCAAGAGCCGTGCTGAAGCGAGCAGCTGTGAAAGCCGGGTGTCGCTGGGTGCGGGTGGGCAGCCTGAAGGAAAGCAGTAACCGCGATGGGTTTGGTGGAGAGCAGCCAGGCGAGTGGATGTGGATGAGTCCCTGCGTGAAGAATTTGAGTGCCTGAAAGGCAGGGGAGAGGAGTGGGAGCTGCAGAGAGGTTCGCTTCAGAAGCGAGTTAGCTCTCGATGAAAAGGCAACAAAGGGTGTCGCTGTTAAAGGCAGTGTTTGGGAGCTGCTTCTCTGAAGCTTCTGGGGCTTCTTGTGGCTTCTGATGATTGTCTGGGAGGGCACTGTGCAACTGCCTTCCTTGGGGCTTCACTCAGTAGGTTTCAACGTGGTTACAAAAGGAAAAGCTGGGGTGGCTGTTGATTAAACAGAAGACAGTGAAACCTGGGTGGTGTGGGCTAATGACAAGCAAGCACTAATTTAAGAGGTTTTAGAACAGAATTGTTAAGATCATCAGACTTCATTGTGATTGCCGATTAATATTTTTCTTCTCCCCCAGTTTCTGAACTTAATGATATACTTCTGAAACTCCAGGCTTTACACAGTCTAGAGAAAAATGTGGTTTGAGGCTACCTCCAGAGTCAATACAGAGACAATAAATGTCCCTTTATTATTTTAGCTGCATGAAGATTATTCTGTTCACTGTTAAGTGCTTCTGTGGCCATTGCAACATGCTGGAGAGGAGTCCTGGGCTCTTGGGAGACGGCTGCTACTACCAGCCTGAAAGAAAGTGTCTGGTATGCATCCCAGTCCCAAACTGCCCCCCAACGAGTAGGCCACATTAATCGTCTTGGTGGGCTGCAGATTAAGTTACCACCCTGCTTTCAACATCAGGTTCTGACTTTCAAAATGTTTGACAGATATGTGTGTGATTGGGAGACTAAAAAAAAAATAATTTTGTGAGACACTGGGAGAGTTGTTTCCAGCTTGAAATACAGTGAAGTTAATAACATACCAACCAGTAATTCTTCTGGCAGTGAATTCTGAGTTCCTGGTCTGGATTATCTTAAGGCTGGGCCTCTTGTAATAATGAGCCTACTCCTATTGTTCAGTATTTTCATTGTTCCAACACAAGGCAACTGCTACTAATTGCTTAAGGCTGCTATACTTCTGAGAGCAAAAAAGAGGGGGAGGTGAAGGAAGAAGTCCTTTACAGTGGCAGTTTATGGTCTGGAAGGAAGGGAAGAGGGAAAAAGACTTGAGTCTGTCTCTGAATTTATAGTCCCAACAAAACCTATTGATAGCACCCGTTGGAAATTCCTGCTCCTGAAGAGTCAAGTTTTGTCTTCCCCCATATCCTCCAGTTGCACAGTATTCCTAAACTGCTCTTCTTCTAGACCTTCCTCTCCACTCACTTCCAACGCCCTGCTCTGAACTCCTAGCTCAAGTTTCCCAGGTCAGCACTTGCGTTCTGGTTACTGTCAGTTCTTTTCAGGTCACTCCAGAGGCAGAAAAATGGGACTTAACATGGTTATCAGGAATTGTATTTTTCATAAATTTCACTGAGGTGGACAGTGCAAGTTATCTTCTGCCTTCTTTGCCTCATTCCTTCTTCCTTTGGCTCATCCATTCTTATTCTGTCAAATCTGAGACAGAGAGTAGGGGCTGGAAGTGGAAGTGAGGGAATGATGTCTGCTGTCTTTCTACACTCTTGGGTCTCACTCCTGGCTCCTATTGACCTTGTACATTATCAACAAGGAACGGGGGATAATGGCAGTAGGAAGTGTCACATAACTGTGTAGGGGATGGCAGTGCTTGCTGGCACCTACTTGTATTGCTGCTGTCTTGGAGATGTGCACATGGAGGGGGTGGTGGGAAGATGTATGTGAGAAACTGGTAGGAGTCAGTCCTGAGTACCTTTCACTTCCTCCCTGCCTCCTCAAAACACACGCACACAGAGGATGATGACAGGAGATTAGGGGCATAAGGGAGGCTTTGCAACCATTCTTACACATTCTGTGTGACAAAACATTAGCTTATATTATTGTGTCCTTACTGTGCCTAGTTGTAACGTCCTGACTCTGTGGCTACCCTCAAAAAATAGTCACAGAGACTTTTCTTACAGCACTGGGAAAGCAATCCTGTATTGGCAAGGAGAATAGCAGGATAGCACTAGTTAGTCTTTTGTTGTTGTCTTGAAACCTGATCTCAACCAAGATGATGTTGGAGGCAAACAGAAACTATCCCAAGTCAGTTGGGAGCTTAGGCTTAAACCCCAAAAATATGTCCCAGCTCCTAGTGGGAAGGAGAAAGATGTTGCAAGAGAGTTCTGTGCAAGTGCCAAGAAGAACTTGAATATCAAGTTCCACAATTTACCTGACATGCAAGGAAATAATTGTTCACAAGGCAAGCGGAGCTCAAGATAAATTTCGTATTATCTCAAGCCATGCGCCACTGCATGTTGGAAATGTGCTTAATTCTAGTTCTACAGCGAATTAGCTCTGGATTAACTTCACCAGCAGAAAGCTGTTTTTAGATCTGCCTGGGAAACATCTGGTGACCACAAGCTTTGACACACAACTTTGTGTGGGAGTAAGGACAGCTCCTGCTGCATTCTAGCTGTCCTAAGCTATCACGGCACCCTGAACAACTGCAGTGACAAAAGTGATAGAAAGTGGAAATGCCATACAACAAGGACCAAATGTGACCTCAACTGCTAGGAGCTAATAACTATTGTAATTATCCAGAGTGACCACAGTCTTCTTTTTAAAGCATTTTCAGCCAAATGTAGACCTTTGGAGCAAAAAACTAACTTCTCACGAAGGTGGATGTAGGCATGGCACTATGCCTCCTGCTTATGCTTCTCTTCAGTGCCCAGGTGGGCTTGGCAGCACCAGGCTTAACACTTGTTTCCCATAAATGGCAGAGTTAAGTGTCTTAGAAGTTGACAGCAGATAGGCCCAACCCTGTGATGACTGAAGAAAACTTATATGAGGAACTTGTAAGAGCATCTTAGCCAAGCTGCTTAGGATCACTAACAGCACAGACACTGTTTAAATGGGAATATTTGCCTTACAGAGAGCCAGCTACCCATATGCAGTGTTGCTGTTGCTAAACCAGATTTTCTATCTTGTGTGGTTAAATCCCACATCTCTCTGATTCAAGGCTTCAGATATATTCAGGTTGGGGATTTGCAAGCCAGAACTTCCTCCTGGACTGATCGCCTGTGCGGCAGAGGGAAAGAGATGGATGTCTCACCTGTTCCTCTACCCCACCTCAATATGCAGCTGATGTCCATCTTTTACTACAAAAGATTAGTCCAAGCAACATTCCGTTTACTTGTTTTAGAAACACAAGTACTATGTTAAATAGGGCAACTTGGAATTTGTTCTCTTTGCTTCTTTTTGTCCCACCTTTTTCTCACAGTGAATTGTCTGTTTGCTGTTTCTCGCAGTATGTTTGGATGAGAAACACAGCAGACATGATGGGCAAACTTGTACCCAAAGTCTTTCTAATGACCCCAGGGGTCAATACTGGGTCCAGTCCTGTTTATCGTCTTCATTAAAGATCTGGATGATAGCGTAGAGTGCATCCTCAGTAAATTCACAGATGACGCAAAACTGGGGGAGAGTGGCTGACTCACCAGAGGGCTGTGCTACCATCCAGAGGGACCTTGACAGGCTGACGAGGTAGGCCAACAAGAATCTCGTTAAGTTCAGCAAGGAGAGGTGTGGAGTCCTGCAACTAGGGAGTAATAGCTCCAGGCACCAGGACATGCTGGAGGCCACCCAGCTGGAGGGCTGGTCTGCAGAAAAGGACATAAGGGCCCTGGGTGATGTCAAGTTGAACAGGAATCAACAATGTGACCTTGCGGCTAGGAAGGTTAATGGTATTCTTGGCTGCACTGGACAAAGTATCACCAACAGGTCAAGAGATGTGATCCTTCCCCTCTACGCAGCATTGGTGATGCCACAGCTGGAGTACTGGGGCCAGTTCTAGGCTCCCCAGTACAAGAGGGACATGAAACTACTGGAGCAAGTTCAGAGGAGGGGTACTGAGATGATTAGAGGAGTGGAGCACCTGTCATACAAGGACAAGGTGAGAGAGATGGGCCTGTTTAGCTTGGAAAAGAGAAGACTGAGGGGAGATCTCATCCATACATATAAATATCTGAAGGGAGGGTGTCAAGAGGATGGAACCAGACTCTTTCCAGTTGTGCCCAGCGACAGGATGAGCGGCAATGGGCACAAACTGAAGCACAGGATGTTCAATCTGAATATGAGGGGGCACTTCTTTACTGTGGGGGTGACAGAGCACTGGAACAGGTTGCTCAGAGGCGTTGTGGAGTCTCCTTCTCTGGAGATACTCAAAACCCACCTGGATGCCATCTTGTGCAATGTGTTCTAGGTGATTGATCCTGCTTGGCAGGGGTGTTGGACTACATGATCTTCAGAGGTCCCTTCCAACCTCAACCATTCTGTGATTCTGTGACATACTGGAAAGGGTCCAGTGGAGGGCCACCAGGATGACCAAGGTACTGGACCACATCTGAAAGAAGTTGCGAGAACTGGGACTGTTCAGCCTGGAGAAGAGAAGGCTCAGGCAGACCTTATCAGTGCCTATTAATACCTGAAGGGAAGGTGCAGAGAGGACGGAGCCAGGCTCTTTTCAGTGGTGCCCAGTGACAGGAGAAGATGCAATGGGCACAAACTGGAATATAGGAAGTTACATCTGAACATCAGGGAGTACTTCCTTACTGAGAGGGTTGACAGAGTACTGGCATGAGTTGCCCAGAGAGGTGATGGATTCTCCCTTCTTGAGAATCTTCAAAAGCCACCTGGACATGGTCCTGGGCAACCTGCTCTGTGTGTCCCTGCTTGAGCGGGGGGGGTTGTCAAGATGGCCTCCAGAGGTCTCTTCCAGCATCAGCCATTCTGTGACTCTGTGATTCTCTAATGGAGTTAAAACAGGCTGACCCCATGAACTCTGAATCACTTTGTAAAGAATGTAAGTCAGTCAAAATAAATAATTCAGTATATTGTGACATACTATCATCTCTTCACATGCAAAGTGCTAAAACTGACTAGATTCAAATGTGTCTTTTCCAAGTGTTAAACGTCATAAAGTTACATGTCTGCATCAGACTGAAAGACTTTTGGTAGATGGAGAAGTACATTTCATATGCTATTTTAAAATTTGGCCTAATGGACTAATGTAACGCTTCTTGCAGGTAGTAGGCCTAGCATGCATCATACGCAATGTAGAGCTCCTGATCTGCAAGAAGGTGGGAAATAAAAATACAATTGGTGTAAGTTCAAGCCGTTGATTGGGGAGACAAGAGAAACCCAAGAGGTTTGGCTCTGAAGCCTCATGTTCCACACCTCCTTCAACTATCATCCTGTAGGCCTAATGTCTTGAGAATGAAACTGGAAGAGAAGCAAAGGGAAGTTAACCCTGTGTCAGTTCAGCTTATTTACCTGAAGATTTGGACTCCAGACTAAAATGTCTAAGAAACTTTCTTGTCAGTAGTTTTTTCCATACTTTTTGTCATGTAAGTTTTAAAGGAGGATTTTGTGTCCTGTTCTCTTCCTGGAACTGCATATTTCTCATGCCAACTACATAAAAGGCTGTCTTCTAATGCAGCGTGAATAGCCTTTAACCTCTGTGTGGTTACAGAGAGGTCACACTGGTTTGTGCAAATGCCTCTGCTTTTACAGTACAGTTATCCAATGGCTGTCATCCATAAAAATGGAGTCTGTAATGAGCACTTTTACGGCAACAAGCAGTGAAACTATGATTTACAGATTATTCTGATGCCCAGAAACCTAGACATTGCAATGCTCAGAAGCACAGAAATGTGATTTATGCAGCCTTCACTTTGCATAGTTGCAACTAGATGGCTCAAAAAAAGGTCTCATTAAAAAGTATGTGAGCATAAATCTACCAGTCTGAGGTTTTAAGAATATACCCATGCTTTGGGTACTAGATGGAGGTGAGAATTTGTTTTTTCTAGTCAGATATTAGGATATTTTGAAGTAAGATAGTTCAATCCATTTTAATAAAAATGTGTCAGCAAGTACTGTGGATTTCATTTGCCTGCAAAGAATAGGCAGATAAGGAGGCAATTACACAGTCATGAGATCATAGGTCTGTATCTAACATGAGTTTCAGTTTCCAAAGAGTTCTTAAGTAATGTTCGTGGAAGTCTGTGCGGGATTGTGACTGTAAGTGTTCCCCAAAATTTGATGTTTAGAGTGTGGTCTAGATTCAGTGAACCTTATGGGAATGCTGCCTATGGGATGTGAAGACTTTTTGTTGGTGGTGTTTTTGTTTAGAATAAAATGGCAATATAGTCCTTGTGGCACAAAGAAATGCAAAAGATACTTACCTTCTAGCACTAGTCTTAATGAATTGGCTCTAGATTTGGTACCATAAATCCAGTTCCATGTCTTAAATTTAAATGCATGTTAAATCCATCCAGGTAGCAGATCATTTTCAAAGATTAACAACAGATTCATCCTTCTCCTTCTTTAGTTAATTGTCAACAAAACTTTCCGATGAAAAATAGAAAGGAACTATTATATTTTTTCAGGCCTTCAATATTGCAGAACTCAGATCAAAACCAGGGTGAAGTCGTGCTCTGTGCAATCACTGTTTTTCTTGGCCTGGGGAAAAAATGGAATGACAGCAATTAATTGCAGATTTCAGTAAAGGCGTCTTGATTGTAGTGCACATCGCTCAATTTGTGGTAGCTTCTTACATTCACTTAACATCATGGGGCATTGAAGTATTTTATTATCAAGTGGTGTCTTAACATCCTCAGGTTGATAGAACTCAATGTTTAAAGTTTTAAACATGACATCTTCACAATTTCCAGGAGTTTTTGAAGGCAGATTGTCTGTGAGAACATAATCTTTGTTTTTCCTCCTAACCGACTGTGTTTCCTTACTGATGTCTGCAGAATACTTAGTGCTCTCAGTAACTGCATTGTGCTGACTGTAGTAAGCATTGATTAGTAATGCCCTCGTTGACTTTGTGACACCTTCTGCAGGTGGTTTGGTTTGGTTTGGTTCAGCTTGTTTGGGTGTTTCTGCATTTTAATGATAATAGTGTGCTCTGCAGCGTGACTGTAAATCTCTTACTAGCATCCTTGAATTTAGAAATTTCAGATGGAGTTATCAGAGTAGAGAGAAGCTTGAAAAGTTATGGGAACTTCAGCATGTTAATGCATGGTTTTCACCATGGAGGAGTTTGTTTCCTTGAAGATATAGTTGTAGAATCACATGTAAAAGAAGCAACTCAATTTCAGCCAGAAAAATGCAAAGCGGTCATTTGCCAACTCGTGTTTCTTGCCAATGTACTGAAGTTCAGAAAGGCACTGTATTGTTTACAGATCCATGTAACACATACCAGCACACAAGCTGAAATTCTTTGCGGTTATAGGTAAAACGTGTGTGAATGTGTTGGCAGAGCTAGTCAAGTCCTACAGGCAACACCTTGCATATGTTTGCTACCCAGAGAGTTGCAACATAACTGCTCTGAATTCAGAACAGATGTGGTTAAAACATTTTTTGAATTGATACATTAGTCTTTCAAGCTCTGAAATTCTTACCTGGCTGAGTGAGGCCTGAGTGAAAACATAGTTCCCTCTTCAACTGTTGTTTCATAGCCAATTAGTGGAGTACAAACTGTGTGTTCTCCATTATTAAGCATCCATAGTCTCCCCAGATGTTTCACAAAAATAAGTAATTGTGAGCAGTTGACATCTAAAAGATAAAATAAACAGAATATAATGATAATCCCAAGAAATAAATTGAGTGAGAACCTCTCCACAGATCTTTCCCACACAGGCTAAGTGTTGAAATGTATCTTTCAGAGGGCCCTAAACGGTAGGGTCAAGTAAGGAACTGAGGAAACAATGAAGTCCTTGTTAATGGGGTCGATGTTGGCATTATAAGACAGATTCTGATCTTCCTCACAACTCTGAAAATCTAAGTGAAAGTCTGTAGGAATCAACAATATGAATAACTTGCTTCTGAAACTTTTCAGAATTTCCCAGTGCACTCTTCAGCATCTGAGGAATCACCAACTGCATGAAATATAATAAAAGCAAGGCCGGGTTCTGTACCTGGCACAGGGCAACCCTGGCTATACGTACAGACTGGGGGATGAGAATCTGCAGAATAGCCCAGTGGAAAAGGATGTGGGGCTTCTGTTTGAGGGCAAGTCACATATGAGCCAGCAGTGTGCCCTGGCAGCCAAAAAGGCCAACCATTTCCTGGGGTGCATCAGGCACAGCACTGCTAGCCAGTCAAGGGAAGGGGTTGTCCTGCTCTGCTCTGCACTGGTGTGTCCTCGCCTTGAGTGCCGTGTGCAGTTTGGGGCAGTACAGCATAAAGAAGACATCAAACTATCAGAGACTGTCCAAAGGAGGACTACAAAGATGGTGAAGGGAAGATGGAGGGCAAGATGTATGAGGAGCAGCTGAGGTCCCTTGGTTTGTTCAGCCCGGAGCAGAGGGGGCTGAGGGGAGGCCTCATGGCGGCCTGCAGCTCCCTCACGAGGGGAGCGGAGGGGCAGGCGCTGAGCTCTGCTCTCTGCGGACAGCGACAGGACCCGAGGGAACGGCATGGAGCTGGGACAGGGGAGGGTCAGGCTGGGTGTTAGGGAAAGGTTCTGCACCCAGAGGGTGGTCGGGCACTGGGACAGGCTCCCCAGGGCAGTGGTCACGGCACCGAGCCTGCTGGAGTTCAAGAAGCGTTTGAACACCACTCTCAGACATATGGTCTGATTTTTGGGTGGTCCTGTGTGGAGCCAGGAGTTGGACTTGGTAGTAGTAGTAGTAGTTCAACGGTAGCATAGCTTCTGTATGACGTTTGCATTGGAAGACAAGCCTGCTGCACATGGTTGTGAATGTCAGATGCGGAATTCACTGCACAATTTCAAGTGAAAAAACTAGCACAACTTAGCTTGTGCTCCCTCTCAATGTTTTCTCTTAATTATTCCTGATTACCCTAATAGATTTTCCCTTCCCTCGAGAGAAAAGGAAATGACTGCAATTTTGCAGCTATAATGGTAGGATATTTAAAATATAAATTCCCATTTATACCATTGTTTCACTTAGAATTCATATTAAAAATAGGACATCTGATATCTTAGAACAGTCTTCTGAGAAATGTGGTATATTGATGTTTCTCTAGACTTTTTGTTGTTGTTGTTGTTTTTGTTTCAGAAAACAAGCAAACAACCTAGTTTTCAATTGCTATTTTTCATAGTGACTTTTATTTCTATACACTTGGGTTATATTCTTACTAATTTAAAAATATGACACTAGCCTTAATTAACATGTAAGATGATAAAACATCTTAAATCAAGTGTTCTTTGCTTAAACAGCAAATGTAACAACTCTTCAAATATTCTTATTTATTTTTCCAGAAGACAGGAAAGAAAAAACATGTTCACTGTCTGTGTGGTTATCGAACAAAGAAGTATGAGGTAAGAGCTTTCTTGCCCCTGCTAGTACCCATAACAGAGACCACTGATAGATGTAATTGCAAGTGCTTGATTCTTGTGGGGAGGAGCTTAGCTAGAGAAAAATTTGACAAATGCTTAGTTCTTGCAAAAGATATTTTTTGCTAAATTTCTGTGAGGGAAAAAAAAAAAAAAAAAAAACAGCTTTAAGAGCTTTGACAGTTGCTATCAAAACCAGTAAGTAAATTAATCCAGTGACTATCCTGGTAGGTTTGCTGTATTTTTCAGTTTTCAAATCTGAGTACCTTCTGTACCTGGGAGGTAAAAAGTCCTGATTCCTTGAGTCATGTCTGTATTTATGTAGAAAAGAAAAGGAAATTGGTACATTCTGCTGCTTTTTCCTTCAGAAGTTCCTTGGATATCTGTGTTCATTTTTGGGATGCTGTAATGTTACCTGTGTTTCCTTCTGCTCCAAGCACAGCTGGTGAAACAACACTCATATACTGTTAAATTGCCTAACAGTCTTATCATGAAAGCAGTGGTTTGTGCAGCAGGAGTCTTTACAGTCAATTCATATTTCAAGGCTTTTTGTGTATGGATCACATCAGGAAATGAGCGAGACAATAAGAATTTGGAATTGTGGTACCAGCATTCCCAGACACATTTCTTTATTCCATATGGAGAAACAAATGTGTAAAAACCATTTGCAAAACTATAATATATTTTCCAAGTGATTTTTCTGTTAAATATTTTAACCAAAATTGGACATGTGTGGCTAGCTACAAAAATAAGGCCTTTTTTCCCCCTTAACCACGCTTCTCTTGCCTCATACAGTAACTTGTGCGAAACATCTGTACCAGATTTGTTGTTCCTAGGAATCTGCAAAAGCACACTGCAGGGTCTGAAAGAACATCATTACTGGCTAAATCCTGAGCCCCCACCACCAAGGCAATTCTTGGTGAGTGGTGTAAGTCTTCCATAACTCCACTGAAGTAGCTCTGACAGCTAACAGTGGCAGTTTCCTGTAACTGACTTAGGAGGATTACTCCTGCTTCCCCTGACTTAGAAAGAGCTGTACAGTTCTAATGCCTAAAGCTGTAAAATTATGCTTTTTTGAAATAGTGCAACACTCAGAAATGAATTCAGCTACCCTAAGAAATGCTGGGTCATCAAATGAGACATCAAATTCAGAACCTCACAATATTTTACTGACTTTCTGGTCTATATCTAACCTGCGAAAACCAGGATCTGAGAATGGATACTTAGGTGCTCAATTATGAAAAATAAGTAATGTGTTAGAGAGGAAATGCATTTAAATGCAAGTCAAGAAATACCAATGGAGTGTCTTTCGTAGATTTGCTCATGATTTCTATGGGAAATTGACAAAGTTAACTAAAAAGCATCATCCTAATTTTCTTTGTTTGAAAGCATGAAATGAAAACTGAATTGAGATTCACAGTTTTTTTGACATTTCCTCTTACTCCTGTATTCTTGCATTTAAGTACACATAGAGGCAACTAATTTTTGCATTTTCATAGACCCTTGTGGAGAACAAAACATTATGCTGTTCAGCAGATGAAAACTGTTCATGTAATTTTGCATGTTAACGTTTTTTTAGAAATGTAAAGTGATGGACATAGGGAGACATCTGCTGCCAGTGAGAAGCAATGCGCTGAAGCCACAGTGCCAGAATTTATGCAACAGTGTTGTAGGAAAGTAAAAATAACAGAGGTGGTTATGCATATCTTACAAGTTTATGCCAGAGTCCATGAAAGATTGGGGGTGGGGGTAGGGGGAAAGTTCTTCCTTCCTCCCTTCCTCCCTTCCTCCCTTCCTCCCTTCCTCCCTTCCTCCCTTCCTCCCTTCCTCCCTTCCTCCCTTCCTCCCTTCCTCCCTTCCTCCCTTCCTCCCTTCCTCCCTTCCTCCCTTCCTCCCTTCCTCCCTTCCTCCCTTCCTCCCTTCCTCCCTTCCTCCCTTCCTCCCTTCCTCCCTTCCTCCCTTCCTCCCTTCCTCCCTTCCTCCCTTCCTCCCTTCCTCCCTTCCTCCCTTCCCTTTTCAATTTCCCTTTTGTGTGTGTGATAGGGAAGACAAGCAAGAAGGCATGATGAGGTAGCTGGAAAACCAGATCTTATTTCTTGATTCATTTATCTCAGAGCTGTAAGAAGGGCTTGCTCAACCACATGCTTCAGCAACTGGCTGCAGTGACAGTTTTGTTTTTTGGTACAGTTGTTGCAGTTCCTAAAAATCCTGAAAGGTCTTGTATTCAGCCAAGCAAGGCTCAAGTCTAACACTGGATGGAGCCTACATGGAATAGCTGTGCCCTGCTCATCAGCAGGAGGATCACAAATTTTCCTGTTTGAGTCTGACCTAGTACTGGTCCTGTCACAACTAAATTTTTTAAATATATATGAGTTGCTAGCAGTCTTGAGCCAGTCCCAGCAAATATACCAATGGGTAAAATTAGCAATAATACTGGCAAACTTTTCTTAAATCTGTTCAGTGTGGAATGGAATAAATAAATCGTCAGAGACATTTTAGACCAGGTGCACACTGATATTTCTCTGGAAAAGCTATCCACTGTTTATTCCTGGTACCTCCTCTGTAGTTATATAACCTTCCAGTGACACAGTTACATTGGTTTTACGTGTAGAAAATCTGTACCATGGTGTCTGTCATTAGGCAACTGCTGAAACATCTTTCAGAAATAATTTACGGTTTTTTTTGAGGTGTTTACTCATCATGGTTGCTAAAAAAGTCCTATCAGTCAAAGTAGTCCTATTAATAAGGGCATTTAACCTAAAAGTCAAGAGGCAAACAAGATACTGTAAAGAGAAACGGAAGACATTAAAAATAATTGTGCTTCTCACATCTGCCCTAGGGATTTTTCAAATACCTTTCAGCTTCCTAATGTCAACAAATGCTCAGTGTATTCACTATCAGAATTGTAACATGATACCAGTGCTCCAAACTCCATGCAGCTGGCTGTTTGTTTGTATATATATATATATGTATGTTTGGGTTTTGTTTTGTTGTTGTTTTAAAAAAAAAATCAAACACACCCCTCCACTTCCCTCCAACCCATAGTCAAAAAACATCAACAGCAAAAATTGCAGGAGAAGGTTCAGACCCACACCCCTTGCTAGATGATCTTCTTAGATTGCTGCTGTGATTACACACATTTCCTGTAAAAGTATGATGAGTCATTAATGACAGAAAGAGGCTGCTTATACCACAACATAAGCCTACCATAAACACTGTACATGGAGCTGAACCTTAATGCTGTCTAATAATTGAATTTGATTCAATTATTCATGCAGCTGTGCTGGAGCAGCAGCATGCTCTGACACCCACAGAGGGAACACTACCAGCTATATGATGTTTGCCTGGCGAAGTCTGAATGAATTTAACTTTTTGGGGCCAAAGCACAGGTAAATTAACTTTCCATACATGAAAGAAGAGAAAAGGGGGAAAGGGAAGAGAAGGGGAGGGAAAGGGAGGGGAGACTTTTTCTCCCTGGGGAAAGGATGAGATTCCAAATAACGTATGGCCAATGTCAGCCACTGTTTTAAACCTAGAAAGAGCTCAAATACAGTGGGGGTATGTGCTGAGTGACAACATGCAGGCAATGGCATGGTAGTCTTCTCCAGGTGATTTCTGAGGGGTTGCAAGGTGTTGTAAAGGACAGACTCACCACTGCTTCAGAAAGCTTTCACACTAAGGTTGTGGGGAAACAATGTGTTGAACTGGGATTTTGCTGTGTAAAGAATAATTCATTCATTGTCTATTTTATTATCCAAGTCATAGCAGTTGGCTCACAAACACTCCTTAGCTGTTTATCCCTTTAGTTTATATTATATTTTGACATGTTATCTTGGCCTTCATTGATATTTTTTCTTGCCATTTTTATTGCTTTTGTTTATTTCAGGAGCTTGGAGGAATTCTGTGATATTTTCCCCTTCTGCACTGTTGATCCACATTCTAGTCAAATAATTATTTAAAAGAAAAAAAAAAAAAAAGGTCACGAAAAGTGGGGAAAATATTCCAGTTGCCAAATTTCAGTTTTGGTAATGAGTGGGGGCCAGAATGAAAAGCAGGCTATAATTAAATTTCAGGCCCAGTTTTCAGAGTTCAACAGTCAAAGCAGTTCTCCATTCAGATAAAGCATGAAATGTGCTTTATATTTTCTTATGAGATGGTAAACATGAATGTACTAAAGCCATTAATGTCCCAAAGTCATTGTTTTTTAACTTGATCAAACTGCCAGCTATATTATATTGTCAAGAGCAATGCTTCAGTAATACTTCAGAAAGTAATAAGAACTTGCTGAGGGAAGAAGATCAAGCTAGAAAGGACTAAATGCTAACGCCATAATCTCACTGGAAAAATATTATTCCTGTATCTGACCTACTACCCTACATTCTTCCTGTGGCTAGTAATTCAATCCTTACTGTCCTGCTGTGAGGCGTGTTTTCTTACCCACGAGACCTTCCCACCCTTTTCCAGTATGTACTCTGCTTTTTGATTATCATTCCTCACCCTCCCAGGATTCATATGCATCTCTTAAGACATCTTGCTCCCCGGATAAAAGCTTAGTTTCCATATCTATGTTCAAGCATACTAATTACTTTTCTCTTTGACCTCTTGCAAAACATTAGCTAAAGATGTTTTGAGCAACTTCTGCAATTAGTCATGCAGTGACATTGCTTTGCCTCTATTTTCTCTAGTCTTTTAGAGCTGCTGTAACTGTGTCTGATCCATCATTTCCCAAAAGCATTGGAGAGTATCCATATTAATCTCATAGCTATTCAAAACTCCAACTGTGAAGCGGTGATTAAAAATATCTTACCTTTGGACTGGCTTAGTTAGGGCCAGGCTTCTATGGTTATGCACATCTTTCAAGACTATGTAAATGCTTTTAAATAACATCATTCAAAAGCGACAGTGTGAAATAGTAATATCACATTATCAGAGGGTAGAAGTGCTTAAAAAGTGATACTGTGTAATTTGTGACTGAGCTAGATCATTGCCTTATGAGCGCAGAGTATGAGATATCCTTGTACACTTGCTGTGTATGTACACAAATCAGCCAGTCTTAGGATGCAGTTGCATCTGTTTTCTTACAATGTTGACTGTCCCAGGTTGTCTAATTGGAAAATTCAGTGGATTCATCTGAGCTGTTTATTTTATAGTACTGACTCCGTAAGAAATAATCTTCATTTTTCCTTAAATAATTTTGGTTGGATGGGACTTTGAGCAACCTGGTTTCGTGGACAGTGTCCCGGCCCATGGCAGAAATATTGAAATTAGATGATCCGTAAGGTTTCTTCTGACCCAAACTGTTCTATGATTCTAATTTACCTAAAAATATTTAAGCTAACTGTCTCAGAAATGGGATTGGTGATGCCGCCAGTCATTACATATTGTTTAAAAAAAATGTATCTTGAATTTAACATCAGTCTTAATGAAAATATTTCTGGATTTAATTTGAGTTGCAATCCTTTGACATTGCAGCATGATACTGAGCTGAACTAGATTTGAGTTTGGTACGTCAGATATTGTTTTAATGCTATAGAATAAGATTATTAGTAGAAATATCAACAAAAGCCTGTATAGTATCTGTCTAATGTATACCTGGGACAGAATAACAGGGTGTCCCATTCTCACAGAAATGAACGTCTTGCTTTCTCATGGACTAGTTTCCCGTATCTTTTTTTTTTTTTTTTGTACTCCAAGTATCTGTGTCAGTACTTCTCACAGAACTTTGATGGACTTTGTACAACAACCTAACTGTAATGGGAATCTACAAGTACTGCAAAATGCATTGAGCAAGGAGCTTCGTATAAATTAAAGGGAGGGAAAAAAAAAACAATAAAAAACACAACAACAAAAGACACCTACAAAAAAAAAACACACCACCATTGCCTCTTCTAAATGTCTCAGTAGATCATCCTCTGCCCAGTGCCAGCATAGAACATTTTTTCTGGTTAGGCAGCTGCAGTGCTGTGACTCTGTGTTTTGCAGACCAATCTGTCCATCTTCCACCCTGTCAATTATATTCAGCTGTTGTCACATTGCTCCCTTTTATTGCTAGCTGTTTGGGGCAAGGATCAGCGGGTTTTTAGAAAGGGATGTTGCCTAGTTACAGTGTAAAAGAAGAGTCAATGCAAAACCAGGAGCTCTTGTGTGCTACTGCAGTAGCAAAAACATAGCAAGGGGAAAGTGCCAAAGGATTAGCTATTTATAGGTGTTTTGACCACCCCAAAGGCACACAGGTTATGCAGCTGTGTGCGTTTGCACTTCTGAATTAGTATCTGGCTTGAAAATCCAATTTACCTTTCTCTGCAGTGACTGAAAAGAGAGCTTCCAAAAGCTTTATCTTCCCTCATTTGATAGCTGGCCATTAAGACAGCGTATTCTAAGAAGGAGCTGTTTGTCATGAAGGGCAGTCTCATTTTGTGTACTAGCCCAGTCCTTTTCCACTCTTTTTAACCTTTATTTTTCTAAACATCAAATAAGAAATCCACCAAATATCATACAAGTACATTGGTATAAGGAGAACTCTAAATGTTGTCCTCTAAGTCATAATTACTGTCCTAAAATGAAGTTTTATCCTGCCAGTATGTTGGAAGCTATAGCAGAACAGGTCATCGTCATCTTCCTCTCTGCTTTCAGTTGAAAATGCACAGACAGCTGCTGCTGAACTTCTGCATATTAGAATGGCCAGTTTTGGGTAGCCTTCATATTCTGGGCAGGAAGCAGCAGTTAATTCCTCAAACCATGTATGTATTTTAACCAACAGTAGGGAGTCGTAGTCAATTTAGTATTGTGGTTTAATCTAGCAGTGTTTGTAAGTGAACATCCATTTATGTGTGAATTACTAAAATGAGGAATTAAATAGCTGAAAAGCTAGAAAGGGTTGTGCTACTCACCCTAATCTAAACAGAAGTGTGATTTCAGGAGCTAATAATAAGGTTTACAAGACTCTGAAGTGAAATCATTAGGCTCTGCAGTTGTGCAATATTTCTTCCTGATCTTTCTTGATGTCTTTCGTGAAAACTTATGCAAGGAGAGATGTAACTGGAAAGTGATTAAAATGATCTAATGACATTGCTATCTTCTATTTCTATAGTTAACTTCCCAGCTTAAAGGGAAAGAAGTGTTACTGACAAGTAACAACGTGCATGTGCATTGAGAGTTGACATTCCAGTCTTACAAGCTTTCAAGCCTGCTGATTTGAACCTGATAGAACCCTGCACATTTCACACCATCAGAAATTAGCTCATTTTTGTTGTTTATTTTTGTGATTACCTGCCCTACCTCAAATATATATTAAGTCTATGTCACAAGAGATCAATTATGTACCACCAGGGAAAGGAACTAGAGCAGTCAGATCTAAACAGAATTACATACTCTTAGTTTCAGTTGCTCTTTTTTTTCCTCAATAATTATTTTTTCTCTAATTACCCACTCTTGCAAAACAGTGATGAACTGACTTCATTGCATCGGGATTTACTAAGGCTTTTTTTCTGTATAATTGGAGTCATAAGTTTTTGCCACTAGAGAGCAGATTTGCACTATAAAGTGTAGTGTGCTTACAGAGAAATGTCAAAGGACTGAGCATATAGCATCCTGTAAATAATACCTTTCAAGTGCAATCACCTGGTAATGTGCATGTATGCCTGTTTTCTTTCTTGGTCACAAATGGTCTTTAAACTCTTCCCTGATTTTTATAAATTGCTTCTTTTGGAGACTGTAATGGTTGAATATTTTGCATGTTTCAGGACGCTGGTGGAACTTTAAAATTCTCTTCATACAAATCTCAAATTCTGGAAAGAACTGAATATTCAACAGAGGGAAGCTTAATCCTGCTTTGAGTATACTACCCTGGTAAATGTTGTTTGGATGAATGGAGAGTGATCAGCTCAAATTAGTTTATGTCTTAACTCTTAATTTTTTTTTCAGTCTATTGAATCAACCTTTCTTTACTTGAACTTTACATTAAGCCATATTTAGAAGCAACCTGAAAACCCCTCTTGGCTGTTGAGGCATTCCGATATCCGTATAGTGAGGGTGTGATTTTATAATATGTTTTCAAGCTTGTGGAATATCTAAAAGGGCCAAAGAATTTGCAAATGCAGAAAAGGGAAGCTCAGAAACACTGTTTGTTGTCTGAATACCCAGTAAAATACAATATTTGGGGTTGAATCCTCTGTCTATTAGAATCAGTAGTTGGCATAATACTTTGGTAAATATAGTGGTAAGTCCAGATGTTATTGTTGGGCAAATATGCTCTCACCTATTGCATCCCTTAATAGAGGAGAAATAATAGATATCAGAAGTGGCATTCAGGGTGTTCTTGCTTCACTAGTTCATGGGTAGAAAAATGCTGCTGGATAAGTTCACAAACTGACACGGTCAATGTAATGACCAAGTTTTATGACTACCCATGACACATCCCTTTCACTGTTTTAAACATGCAGTGCATACTCTTCCTTGTGCAGTTTGTTAAATGTGTTAGGAGCACAGCTTGTAATATCCTATGATCAAACACTGCAGAATATTTTTTCATATGCTTAAAGAATTTCAACAGTGAAATTTTCTTCTATTCCAATCTTTTCATTGGGTTCTGTCACCTGAACACCCATACCTCTGAAAGAGACAGTATTATATCTCTGAAGATTTAAAAAAAGATCTGTTTCAGAGGCACAGAACGTTTTAAATCTCTCATGATCTCAGATAGCATTACATTATGGATTCTAAGAAGCACACAGAGGGTCTAGCCCATACTGGAATTGTGTAGCTGTCTATGAGGTGTCTATGAGCTGTCTGTGAGGTGTGGCTTGAATACTAAAAGCTATTCATTTTTTCAGGTTTAAATTCTGTGAGTTATGCATGCAGCTGATTGAGAGAAAAACTCATATCACTTAATCTCTTTAAACTCAAAAAATGGATTAACATATTCTTGTACATTCTCACTCATACTTTTTCTGTGTTTTGGCTGAAGATCTTGTGAAAAGCATCAAATTGTATTAGGGTGGTATGTGTAAAACGTGACTGTGAAAAAGAATTGAAATTCACGTCCTAGGAAACCTTCAACTATAAGAATTTATGTAACTCAAATATTCTGACATGCTGTTGCACCACATCTGTCTTCCCAACCATACTCTTGATATTTTTGCTTTTGTGATATCTAGTTGCTAGTGGAGAACAAGATGACCAGGAACAGAAGGCATGTCTCTCTACTGCCAAGGAAGAAGCTGCTTGTTGGCTGCTGTACAATAGATAGAAATTATATCAATGCTGTTTAAATATCATGGCTTACATGATGTTGTAATAGCATTTTAAGCAGTGTTGAAGGTAATGATGAGTAACAGAGCAGAGTGGAGAGATCCAATCCTCTTCAGCAGTTCAGAAAGAAAGTAAAAAAGAGTCATCGGATGTGGCTCAGTCTTGTCATATGGCATGCAATGAGATGATGTGTCATTTGTTTTCTTCCCCAACCACCAAACAGTACGTCTGCTTTATCATTCCATGTGGTTTGTTTCCCTAGTTGTCCTTTGTAAAACGTCCCATAAGTTTAAATAGTCTAGCTGGTGTCACTGTCCTTTATTTAGCGGTTCCTCTGCCTGTGACTGGGACTTGATTATTCTATAACTAGCACAGGCCTCCCACAGCAATAACCCTTTTTTTTTGATGTCAGCTGAGGCTCAGTGAGGAGAGAGCTGGCCTCCTCAAAAGCTGCCAACAGAACTAGTACGGCAGCTCAGGTGATAGCTGGTCATATTCCTGTTAAGAAAAACTTTTGTAAATATAAAATGAATATGGTTTGTGAATTATAAAATACATATATATTGTACAATATATAAATATAAATGTATTATGTAAAATATATTTATATGGTATATGTATAATACATAAAATATGAATATCATTTATGTTTGACATATATGTGATTTATATTTTATATATACTTATAAAAGAAGAAGGAGCCTCAGCAAAATTCATGCCCATTTATGTCTAATTTGTCCATGTGAGGACTCTCAACTGAATTTGGATGGTGTGTTTTAAGATATTAGTACTTTGGTTACTTGCCATGTGTCAGTCCCTACTACAAGGATGGTAGTGTAAGTGTCTGATAGTTTGCGTTAATTTTGTGCCAAATCTGATCAGCTGGTCGTAAGTCATCAGAAGTCAGCTGTTGCCCTGAAATACTCATAGCAGTATAAAGTATGTTTAGTGTAAGCCAAAATGGTTCTTTAACAAATTAACTGTTGTTTGTGCACCAATAAAATCATATCTATGGTGCTGAGTAGGCAGTATGTAACCAGGCTTAATTACAGTTACTGCATGTGCAACTACCATTTCCTGCCCACTTTGACATTAGTCAGAAGCAAGTGGGACTGAGAGGGACAGCATTGTCTGTTTAGGGGCTTTATAACTGGAATTCTATTTATGGCCACCAACACAGTGGGAAATTCTGATTTCTCATATTACAACAGAAAAAAAGGAAGCAAAGCATAACTTCCTTCTGTCTTACACTATCCATCTCAGTTTTTTAATGCTCGCTACATTACAGAAGCTAATACGCTAAGCTTTATGATTTATTTCTGGTAACACGATATAGCAAATTTGTTAAGGCTGCTAGAAGTCAGAACGTACTTTTAACCATTTGATGGAGAAATGCCAGCCTAAATTAATTGACTGCTTAAAGTTATTAATTTACACAAGTTGGACAAAGGTAGGTTTGTTACGTGCCGTGACACTAAGTGCTGAAATGTAGTGGTTCATGGGAAGTGAACTGACCTGTATAGTCGACTCTGAAGGAAGGTGCAGCTCTTAATGCTTTTTCTTCTACACCATTTGCCATTTCTATCTGTCCTCCTTAGTCCAGCTTTTGTTCCAAGATGAGCTTAGAATGGAAATGCTGAATTCAGACACCCACAGATTTTGAAAAAATAGATCTGCAACTAGTCTGAAGCTTCTGCTCATTACTGGAAAGTGTGATTTTTCTTTTTTCCTGTAGAGTCAACTCTTGGTATTCCAAAATGATCTCTGTGATTCATGGCAAAACAGTAGGGGATATTTTAAGCTTCTGAATGTTAATCAAGAGCTATCATTCAGTGACTTAGTTCCAGCTGAACAGCCTGGAAGAATTTCTGATTCTTTCTAACATCCCTGGTTTTGCTTGTATGCTAGAAATTTCCAGGAATTTGTCATACATCGACTTTGCTCTTGTCTTTTAGGACATATGGTGGCAGAGTGTGAAACAGTATATTACAAGCCTCCAGATAAAAGCACTTAAAGAAAGGTAACTCTGATCTTCTTCATATATTAATATTAATATAATAATGATCCAGAACCATTCACAGTAGGCTGTCAGCTGGGTTTGTTTCTTAGAACAGGAAGGTGACCAGCTGAAACTTCAGTAAGGAGCCCAGCCTTTTTCCTGGTCTTCCTCTAACGGCCTTTAGCCTTCAAACATAGTGAACATGGAAGACACAAGTTGTTGTACTTCTAGGGCAAGTACTTTGTTATAGAACTTACTGCATGTTGTTTTGTTTAAATTTATTTACTTTACCTTATGTTGATATTGGATAGAAGAAGGTCTGTCACACATGTGATGCTGCTTTTACTTCCTGTGCAGCAATTCAAGCATTGGCCTGGAACTCAGGAGGCTGAGGTTTTGATTCCCAGCGCAGCTGTAGCCTTGTGTCTCATTCTCATTTCCCTCTCAGAGACAAGGAGATAATTTTACTTCTCATGGAAGACATGTCATATGACTGTAAGGAACTCGTGCTAAAGCAGCAGCAAAGACAGTTAACATTGACTACACGATTTAAGTGTCTGCACATAGAGGAAGAAGAAAGATCATAATTCTTGCTTTATTTCATAGATGTTTAAGGACATTGAAATAAGTGTCGTATCTGAAGCATGAGAAGAATATTCCCCACAGATGATATATTTTTCTTCAAACTTTCTTAGAATTGAAAGCATAAAAAAATAAAATTGTAGCTGAAACAATTTTATTTGAAATACCATTATATTTTTACACTGTTTATCAAAGATTAACAGCAGGCTTTCTAAACAATATTTCTAAAACATTTCCATCCCAGAACAAATTCAAGTAAAGCTCAATAAGTAATGTTATCTGCCGTTACTGGTAGTCATATTATTAGCACATTTGTCGGGTTATAATTTTTTTTACTAATGAAATGATTTACATTTATGTAGTGTTAATGATTCATTATGATAATTAATTTGCACAAACCTGGGAAAAAGGAGAGAAACCCTTATTTTCTTATAATTGAACTCACTTGTATTAGACATCTCAGTAGTTCTAATATCTCAGAGAATCCATGGCTAAATTCTTTAGGCCTTTGGGTTTGTTTGTTTGTTTGTTTGTTTGCTTGTTTTGGGGTGGTGGTGGTTGTGGTTATAAATGTCTGGTTCAAAATCAGGTTTTAATGTTAAATTGGGCTGTGAAATCCTTCTGAAGGACAGAGTGAGCTTGAAGACATTCTAGAGCCTTGATGCGTATCAGATAAATTAAGAACTGTTTAGAGTTTTGTTTTTCATCCTGTTTTTTAGTAGATTATCAGCTGTTACAGAAAAAAGAAAAACAGTAAGATCATCCTTCTCTCCTCCCGCTTATTCCTTGGAGAAACTACCAAAACTATGGGTATACTGCATTGTTAATCTGGAAGAATTGCTCCTTTCTGGGATGCCAAATACATGTGTTTTGCCTGGCAGCTTTCCATCCTTTGTTGGTTTTGAAAGGATACTTGGCTGAAATTGAATCTTGTCTTGCAACAGCATTTAATTAGCCTCTATCCCTTTGAGATTCGGATTAAAAACTGTGGATGTTGTCTATCTTGGTTTTCACAAGCAATTGATACACAGAGCTGACAAAGTACTCTATCAGAATACTGCTGAATTCTGGCAGAAATCTGTGAGAAGCTCATAATTCCTAGTAAGTCTGCAAGGTCAACAGCTGGTAAAACAAATATAATCATCTCACTCTTGAACATCTTTTGTTCAGCTTGTACTGATGAGTCAAGCTCTTTTCCAGAATGAAGTCAGAATTATTAGCTAAACCACACGTGTCCTTTCCCACCAAGCAATGCATAGTATTGTAAGTACTGCTTAACACACAGTCCACAACCTAAAATACAGTAAAGAACAAGGCTGTCTATCTACCCCTTATATATCCTAGCCAAACCACATGAAATGCTGGGTTAAATGCAACATAAAGTTATTCCCCAGAACTGTCACTATGGTGTTACAGCCCTGGCTCAGCATTTTTAGTGGTGAAATAATTCCCTAAATTGTAACTTAGCTATAGAAAGTGACATAGATGGCCTAAAAATTACAGTGGAAGGCAGGAGGAAAGAGGAGTGATGCAACTACTCATCTTACCCAGGTTTCTCCTTCTTTTTCGTTTGTTTGTTTTGCTTTGTCAATCTCCAGGATGTTTATGTTAAGCAAAACACTAGTCATTTTAGTGACCAGTGTGAAAACCTGACTCTGCTGACTTCACGCTTCATCTCCTCCAAAAACTCTGAGGAGCTATTCTTAGAATATGGTATAAGAAACTGTTGGTGCTCAACTTTACTGCTCACTCTTTATGTACATTCTGTACATGCATTGTTTGCATGTAAGATCACAGGAAAATATTGCATACAAATGGCAAATGCTGATGTTTTCAATGCGACTACAGTCTAGAGGTACAAACTGTGCAGCTATACTTGGAGGTTTTTTGTTTATTTGCTTGCTTGCTTTAAAGAGGCAACTATATAATTTCTTTGCAATATTACACAGCAATTCGAAACATCTACAGGAAAGTTAAAACACATAGTCCTACCTTTACTTCCATCCATGCATCATTTACTTACTAGGTTTGGGTTATTTTTTCCCCACCCCTCTGTTATAACAGAATTGTTATATTCGTAGTCAATTTAGATATTTCAGATTGATTCACTCCTTTTTAAAAACTTAATATGCACAGCTTTTATGGCTTGAATGTTTTCTTCATTACTCTTTCAACTTGTACCAAATACAAGCACTTGCAGCATTCTGTTTTCACATTGCTCTTCTTTTTTTTTTTTGTCTAATTCTCACACAAGAATACAGAAGGTCTAGCTGCAAATTTTAAACCAAATTTTTAGATCTTTGATTCAAAACTATTTCTAGTTTATTAGAACATGTGTCCCATGACTCCCCAAAATACTAGATAATAAATTCTTTCCACTGATGAACATTCCACAAGATGTAGTCCAATTATGTAAAGGGCTTGTGTTTTCCAATTTAATAACATGCTAACAAATAACCTCAGAATCTATTTTCTATAGCGGTGTCCCATATTCAGTCTTTCATATCAGTAAAAACAATGTGAGCTGTGTGCTTCTACTCCTATGTGTTTATAGGTCTTGAAAATTTTCAGTATACATTCAGCATGGAACTCTAATATGCAGGAAGTTATGCATAAATATTGCAGAATGTCATGTCTTTGAACCTAGATCTGTAACATGGTGTGTAAGCATTGCAGCCATTTTCCAGTGTTCACATGGAATATTTTCTCCTCTATGTTAATAGTTTGAACAGTGAAAGGGTAGAGCCTCTCTTCCAACAGTATCTTAAGGTCTGCTCCTCAACCCCCCAGTAAAACTGTTAATAAACTATTTATTTTCAGAAAAATATAATATTTTCATGCCAGATCACTATTTTCACAGAAGAGAAAGTAGTAATAATTTGGGTTGTCTTACCTGAAATTTTGAAATGTTTATGTCAGAAACTAGTTACATTTCCTGAAAGACAGCTCAATTCATCTCTAGAATTACCAGTTAATCTAAATTATCTTAGAAAACATACTACATGGATTCCCAATGCCCTTCATTACTCTCAGGATGACTCCACAAAAGATGTGACTAAACTGATCCTCCAGTTTGTATTAGACAACACTTTCAATTACCTGAGGATCTTTGCCTATGTTAGAACTACAAGAATTGAGTTATTTTCTCTATTACATAGCTATGCTAATTACAAGTTCTATATAAATGAATATTAGCACTTATTTTGACCATCACGCAAAACCATGAGCAATCTTAAAAGTTGCTGTGATCTTGAACATCACTTGAAGAAAACTTTTCTTGACATACAATTTACTGCTGCTGACTCGGAGTCAGACATCATGCCTACTTCCTGCTTCTAGAGCGGTATTTTTCTTAAATAATTAATAATTACTTTGTTTTAATTAATTGAATGATTAAATAAATCATAAGAATAAATAATAGAATGTCGAATTAATAATTTAGAATAGTTAATACTAAGGTGGGAAGAAAAGAAAGAAAAAAACCAAAAACACAAAAACAGAAATCCCACCAAAAAACAGTATCTCAGATCACAGAAGGGGCAGATAAGATTCTACAGCAGCTTGTGGTGACTGTTCAGCTATTTGGATGCTAATCCAAATTCAGTTATTCTACATTTTCTCATGTCCCACCAATACTGGATTCTGTCCCTGCAATTCTTTCCTTCTTCAAGTGTGACATAAGTAACTTTGGTCCAAGGTAAAGATTCTGTCTTTGCCAATCCACTTATAAAAAGAAGTCTTTTATCTATTGTGAGTTATAGTATCTTTTGGAGAGCATATTAGTTCGCTGTTCTGCTCTGAATAATTTTTTTCTTTCTGCACCTTGGGGCAGCAAAATAGTTAACTGCACACATAATTCTAAGCATAAATCATTTTCTACATCTGAAATCAGCTTCCTCAAACAGTACCTTGCAAAATCTGTGCATGGTCAAATAATGAAATAATGCCTGCCTCTTATGAAACCTTGAAGCATAAAATTTGTCAATCTCCCAAAAACTGGTTGCTTCTAATCTAATCCTATCTAAAGGAAAGTTTTGTAGGGCAGAATAATATCCTTTATTCAACCAGCTATTGGTAGCTGAGGGGAAGAAGACCCACAAGCTTTTAACTAGCATATTATTTTTTTTGCATGTTATGTATTTTCCTCCAGTACATAAAGTACAGCTGACAGTGGTCAAATTTCAACTGTTTTTTAGAGTCTGAATGGTATTTTTTACACAAAATTGCATGGATTGCCAAAGAGACTTTTAAAACTAAACATTGCAAAAAATCCTTGAATTAGGAAAGTCTTCCAACTTTTGTCATTAGTAATCTTCGCTATGATTATGTACCTAGCTTTCTACAAAAAGAAAACATCATTTCTTAAACAATAATTGGTTAAGGGATTACTTTGTATGCTTAGTGTTCTGTAGGGACAGATATAGATCTGCTATGTTATGGAAGTTTCTTTTTCCAGAAACTTGAGAGTTTATTTTGCTTTGTACATGTGCCAGTGAAATGGAAGCCTTACCAAAGTTTCATAGTTAAATGTTTAAGACACATACACCCAAATGTGGTGTACCTATTTTTTAAGAGGTACTGCTGAGATGCTCAGCTTTATTGATGTCAGCTCCCAACTGTCCTGAAGGGCAGGACTCATTCAGAATCTACCAAGGATCAGGGTGTTTTGGTCATGAAGCTGCATATAACACTAAATGTGCTGCACTTGGAGCACCCAGGCAATCCTGATCACCCCACTTTTCCCCTCACAGGGCACATAAGGTACGCAAGAAATCCCTCCTTCCTGAATTCATTTGTGGCAAGCGAGTTTTTGGCTGGAACTTGAGTCTCCTTTGTTCTGCCTATGCATCATGCTGCTCAGGAAACAACTGTGGTGATCTTAGGAAGTATCAGCCTAAAAACCTCAAAGAGCATGGAACACCACTGATTTTCTGCATACTGCTGTATGGGATAGGGATGATAATCCTTACACTGAAACTGGTGCAACCTGTAATTCTACTGGCAAGTATGAGCTAGTGATTTACATTAATGTGTCTCAATTTCTAATA
This sequence comes from Anser cygnoides, assembly GCF_040182565.1. Taxonomy (NCBI): domain Eukaryota; kingdom Metazoa; phylum Chordata; class Aves; order Anseriformes; family Anatidae; genus Anser; species Anser cygnoides. Next base: position 37,029,029 of record NC_089912.1, on the reverse strand, counting down.
AATAGAATGAAGTCTTTGTCCAATGCTTGTAAATTGTACTGGGATCTGTTTCAGATAATATATATATATATATAAAATCTTATATATATATATTTATACATATATATTTATATTTATTTATATATATATATATATATATATAACACCAGATTCTTACAGCCCCAGCTAAGTTTTCTCATTTTAGATGTAGTTCTCAGGATCACATAAAGCGGTGTTCTACTGTAGAAGAAAATCATATAGCAGTGTATGGGGCGAAAAATTGCTTCCTACCTTTCTCAAGCAGATGTATGCATCCTTGATTAGTCTGATCAACAATCAGCTGCAGCTGTAGCATGGTTAAACACTCCAGTCAAGTAGTATCTTTGATATCTCTCCTCTATTTTAGGGTAGGGTGTTAGTCCAAATTGTGAATCAGTAGAATACTGATGAGTGAATGGGATTTAAATTAGAAATATCCAATTAAGACTGTATATTTATAAAAATCAAAAAAATAATAATTGCAAAATATCTGAACAAAACTGGAGTTGCACTCCTAACCCAAAGGAATCCAAAGTTATCTTCTTAGTAACTGCTTCCAAAACACAAAGGGCTGATGAATTTGATTTCTGAGGAGTGAGGGGTTAGGTAAAGGAGGAGAACCTTTTTATTGGCATACACCTTGCCATAGACCCAATATTATAATTTTGCTATTCCCATGAAGGGTCCTTGTGGGGGCTGTGGATAAAGAAAAGCAGCGTGTGACCAAGTCCTGGGCAGATAAAGATCAATGTATGCTAGCCTCTGGGTTGCCACAAAGTGTGAGGAAAAAAAAATAAAAATAAAAATAAAGTAAAAAAAATAATAATAATTTTCAGTTTCTTTGTAATGACAAATCTCAAACCAGCTTTCCTTGTCTCTGGACCAAGTATCTCTGACTACTTTGGTTCTGAGTTGTGTTACACAGTAAGCTAAGACTGCGCTAAATGAATTCTATCATAAAAGAAAGGAAACACAATTTAAAAAAGCAAGACTTTTTTTTTAAACATATGCTTGCCTTCTTAGAACATTTCTCAAGTCTTAAATTGCAGTTATTTGGAAATAAGTTGGAGACTAAAATGACTGTCTGAAATGTCAGAAAGCCAGTTCTAGAGTGAAGTTACCATCTAAGCAATAGAAAAGCCAAGTGTACTTCACGGTGGTTATTTCAAGAAATATTGCAGTTCATTTCTGACACAAGCGGCTGAAGACTAGTAACTTGAACCACATGAGAAGTCTAAGAAGCTGAGAGTAATCAGCGGCCTGGAGCGTTTTGCTGCCTCTTGTGGACAAGGGAGCTTTTACTAGAAAGTTAGCTCCTGACTGCAATCTGCTCGAAGTGTGCTCGGACCTCGTGCTGCATTACTGATGTTGTTGAAGCTCAGGAGAAAAGAGAGGGGTCAGTTAAGCTCTTTCTGGTTCTCTTCCTCATACAAGAATTTTTCGTCAAATTTTTGTTGTTGTTTGTGTGGGGATTTTTGTTTCGTTTTTGTTTGCTTGCTTTGCTTTTGAATGAGAGAAATGTGGTTGAAATTTGACTTGAAGTCTTTCCCATCCTAGATGGTCACATGCACTTTCCTTTCCCAGGTGCATCTTACCCTGTAATAGCACACAGCAACCTCTTTTTTCCAACAGCTCGCTGGTCTCACTGTCTTTGCTCATCCCAGGTGACAGTTTTACTGCCAATTACTGTTACTTGTTGCTGCCTTACTTCTTGCTGTGTGGTACACTGCTTCCACCTATTTGCTGCTTCCTAATGGAAGTGCTGTAAAAGTCACTTGGAATGAAGCACCGAAGATAGACAGCTGGGATGGAAATTGGAAGGTGAATGTACATAAAGAAAGCAACTCCAGAATAGGTAATGGTTATAAAGCTCCTATTTGAAGGGGGGTTTGTTTCTTTGTTTGCATTTTATTTCTTACTTCTATCATTAATATTTGATGTTTGGGGAAAACATATTTGTTTCATCAAGTTCATTCGCTTGATGGTTTAATGGTTACACCTTCTCCCATCATGTGGATTCAAGAAAGCCCTGTCTTAACCTTTCTGTCTAATCTCTGGCAAAAGAGGCCCTGACTGAGGTAGGGTGTGAGTACAAGAAGCACAGCGAGTCTGTGATGTTTCCCAAAAATTTGACTAAGCCTTTATGGCACATAAAGAACCATAGTTCTCTCTTAAGTTCAGGCAAGTCACCTAGCCAGACATCCCATAAGACATCCCTAACCTCTTTCTCGGTGGGACACCTAGGCAAAGCTTTGAATATGGATCGTAGTTGACTACCTGAATTGCACAGCCATTTCTATCTGTATACAGATTTTTGAAACCATCTAGTAACTGTATACATATCAAATGCACTTGAATTTCAGTTTCTCATGTTTAGTAATATGTACGTGTTAACGTGACTCGTGTTATTCATTGTGTTTATAAAAGTAGCAGTTGCCAGTCAAATGCTAAATACCAAGTAGTCACATTTTTAAAGGTAATTTTATTCTACTAAAATGCCACCCTATAAGTAAATTTTAAAATAATCCTTTCTATTTAGGAGCAACTTTCTCCAAGCACATGTTTTCTGTTATGTTAGGGAGTTCACTGTGGCTGCCAAATTTAATAAGATTCAGTGTAATATTATTTTAACCAACGGAGTTGAAAACCCCAAATTATAATGTCAGTTGGAAACCCTCATTGGAAAAAAGGAGGAGAAAAAAAAAAAAAGCCTTGCTTTCCACAGGATTTAGATAAGCATAAGGGAGCTGCAAATCAACAGTATCCGTGAATTTATATATGAATTGTAAAGTTTGTTTGTTTTGTTTTTTCATTTTCCCCCAAAGTACTACTGAAAACACGTGTTCTAAACTATGAAAGCTTCAACTGGCTCAGATTTAGAGACTCAGCCAACTGTGCTTTTTAAGCCTTGATTTGTTACTAGTGACCTTTCGTTGCAGCTAGTAGTTGGCTGTTTACCAGTGGGCTCAAGGCTTGACATTCACTGATGAAAGTTGGCTTGCATTTCCCTACAGAGCTCCCACTTCCTTTCTCCAAGTCATTTCTAAGCAATGTGTGGGGAAACTCTGTCACTCTCTCATTGATAATATCCAGCATTTGAATTTTTCTATCCAAATCTATAGTGGTTTCAATATAGATTACTTTTTAAAGAAAAATAAATAGTACAAAGAAACTTCTCTGTGTATCTTAATATCACTTTTTTAAAATCAAAGGCCATATAACACTGAAATGCACCTCTTCCTAACATCCCATTCAGTTGATTCAGCCTGTGGAATTTGCACAAAGAAACATTATTTTCTACTTTATTTCCGTTAGGTAAACTATCATTATTAGAATTTTAGTAATGGAGTTTATTTAACTCTATTATAATTTGGAAGAAGTGATATATTTTTTTTTTCAGAATTTTTTTTAGAAAGTTGACTTGTATGTTTCCAGTTGTACAAACAACTTATATATTTGTATTCTGTTTTCAAGCAGTTTTATTGTTGTTATTAATAATTATTTATTGTTATTGGATTAAATTAAAAAGCATGTATAGAAATTCGGGGAGATAAAAGTCTAAGCTGTAGTTACTGTCATGGAGATAAGTCTGACCTGAGATATTTTTGTTTTGAGAAAACTGTTCTTTCTCATATGCCTGAAAAATGTGGTGTGCCAGTTCAAGCCCAGCTACTTTTAGAAATGAAACAAAATGGTGCTTTAAATAAGTGTGCTAAAATATGTTCTTCTTTCTGAATAATTTATAAGACTAACTAAAGAAAATTCAAGATATTTATTTTCCCACCTTGTCGTACCTGAATAGAATTTTGAGCGTGATCTTTTCTTGGAAACTTATTTGGAGAAGACCAGACAGGAAAAACCATGGTACTGATGGATGCCTGTAGGTATCAATAGTGGGATGTCGACAAACAAAAAGGAAGCTTGTTCTTTCCTCATAGTGTTCCCCTTACGAACAAACACATAAGGAACAGTTGTGAAAGCAAAAATCAGACTGGCAATCCTTGTAACCCTTTTCTTTCGCTCCTCCCAGCCCTGTGTCATTCAGTTCAGTATTCCCAGTGCCAACCAGAATGCCTCTCTTTCTCCCCCTTGAACAGATGGGCTTTGCAGCATGCCCAGGATGCTTTGGATTCCAACCACTTTGGCTGGGCCTCTGCCTGCCAAAATAAATAAAATAAGAAAGGGGCCAGGGCAGACATGCCCTGCAGGTAGTGTGGCAGACTTTTTATGACCAGCTGGTGCGTAGCTTGATGTTAGCTCAGCTGTGTAGCAGCACAGTAAGAAAAGGTGGTCTGCAAGAGAAGATGAAGCCCAAATATTCAGATTTGATTTTAGTAAGAATTTAGGATCTGTGAATGGTTTGAGGAGACAAAATCTGGAGCTCTGCAGAGCAAAATTCCACCTCCCTGTGCAAGAGATGTTTGGTAGGCAGTGTTACTGTGGGGATGAGTGCCACATACTGATGAAAAGCTGCTGAGTTCTGGTACAATTCATCTAACATGGATGTAGACTTGCTGAGGAAAGGAAGGCTGATAGTGTCTATTTCTTCCTTTCATGTTAGTGAGAACTCTACTATGTCATTACAAATTATTTATATGACTATAATAGGTGCAACACCATTTGCTGTTCTTCAGTTAAGTAATAACTCATGTTGTTGTTTCTCTTTCTCAAATGGATAAAACCCTCCTAGCAAAACCACTTAATAGCAAGAAATCTGTGTTATAAATTTAGAAATTAATTTTACCAAATTTTGTCAACTGAACTTGATCATCCCTACTTCCAGTGTCACCCAGCAATGCAGAAAATGGAAATGTGACTGCAATAAAACTTAACTAGACATCCCAGATACACTCAGGTTTATTCTGCCTTATCCATCCAAGGGCAGGAAGAATGATTTTCTCCTTTTCAAATGGCAGAGTGCTTTCTAGAACATGAGGCAACAATAAAACAATGTACTTTTCAGTAGCTTTAAATAGGAGTCTGAGAACAAGCGTTGGGATGCAAGCACAACAGTCGCAGATTGCCACACTTCACCCTAACTGCTGGTGGCGTACCACAGCATTCCTGGGCAAGACGCAGGGCTGTGGATTACAGTGGAAACATTCTGGGACCTAATTGTTTTGTATCAAACATAATAAAAATGACAGAACATAGGCTTTAAGGATACATGCAGAGCAAAAAAATATGTCTGGAGTTTTATCCACAGTGTCAATTAAAGGCTTGTCAGCTAAATGTTGCTACAGAAAACCCGACCAAAGGCTTGTTGTCTTGGACTGAACTGAATGTTCTTCAGCCTTTAATTGTAGAATAAGATAGAATAATCTCTGAGTACATGCCACAGCACTTGGTAATGCTTTCAATTCCCTGCTTTCCAGTCAGTTCTTTTGACAGGAAGATTACCACGATAGCTTTTTTCACATACTGCAGAAACATACTGTGACACTGCCATTGTGATTTTTGACAATGGACTGTAAAGTCCACCCATAAGGCAGGTAAAAGTAAACATACCTGTAAATATTTAGCAGCAATATTTCAGCTTAAGGAGGAGCCCTAGATAAGGTGACCATTTTATACCCAGAGCAAACTGTGTAGTGCCAATTCTGAGGATTTTGTGGGTGTGTCTGGCTGTAAAATACAATCCTTTATCAGAAACTGCTGTGAACTCAGCTCAGGTGGATAGGTATTGACACTGGTTATCACTCTGTAACCAACTGAATACGTTGAGCAAACTCTTGTCTGCCTGAACAAGATGTCCAAGCTGTAAACCCCACAAAAGATCTGATGAGGATGACTAAAGATTGAATAACCCATGAAAGTTAACGTAACCTCAGAAATAGGAAGAAATTTGCTGTTGACCAGCTGTGTGTGACAGGGTAGTGAATCAGGGGTGGGAGTTTTGTTTGAACTAGTTTTGTTTTAGTTTTCGCCCTTCTAGTTTTGTGAAAGATGAATTCTCCCAGGAAGTTGAGAAGAATTAGAGCCCATATTAGATTCATCCGAAAATGAATCTGAGTATATAAAATGCATACATCAAAGAAGGGCGGGGGTACACTATATGGGATCTAATAGAAAGCATTAGCTGAAAATAGTGGTTTCTGTGTGCATTATTTGGAGTATTATAGTTCTGCAACAGGCTGCAGTCCAGGTAAGAACAAATAGATCCATATCCTGGAGTCAAACACAGCATGCTGTAAATGAAAGCTCTGTTTCTGGTGTGAAGGCAACTGCAATACCATGGGAAAATTATACTAGTCTGTAACTACTGAAGAAATGTTCTGTAATGTGATGATATCTGAGTCAAATTTGTACCTAGTTGTGTTAGCACAACGCTGTTCATATGCATGAATATTAAAATAATCTCCAAGCAATGAAAATGCAGTCTGCATTCAGCAGAGCAGGACCACAGTGTAGACGGGGATCTGGACCTGCAGAGGAACTTTCTGGCTGGTGCCAGTGCAAGGTAGAGCCACAAATGCTGACCTCTTTGGAATAAGAATAGTGTCAGTTGTCTTCCTGTTCTGTTTTCTTTTGTTTTGGTTTGGTTTTTTTCCTATAGAAAATGCAAGAGTAGGGGAAAAATGTTTATCTGAAAAAGACTGCGAAGTAAGGGGAAGCAAAATATTATCTCTCATGAAAAACATGTAATTTAATATTTAACATAGCAACTTCCCAGCTCATATCCAGAGCATAGCTATTTTTTTCTAACATGGGAGCAATGAGTTTCTGTATAGTTTTTCTAAATGGGAGCTGTTAAATTGGCTTTGTTAAACTCTGCAAGCTACTTCTTCATCCACAGAGAGTTATATTCTCTAACATGTCATCCTTCAAGGCCATAGTGATTGAAAAAAATTGGAAGACTCCTGAGGCAGAATTCACTAACTACCCTGTTCTCCAACACAGCAAGCAAATGCATATCATGAGGATGAATACTGTGCCTTTTTACCCTGCTCTGTGTAGCTGCAGTGAGCTGAACAGGACCTAGCCTGTTCAATTTTTTCTAGCTCAGTCAATCCTTTGATGTGTAATGTTACCCTCTTGTACTAGCAGTGAATTACTTTAACTGGAATGAAAGCCAGCGCTGCTGATGCCAGTTCTGCTGACATGAATGTGCATAAATAAGGAGGCCTTGAGAGCAAGTAGTTATCCTTGGGAGATCTGGAAACAGGGAAGACTGGAAGCTGTGGTCATGACAGTAAGGGATTAGTGGTATACTGTGCAGTAGCTCAGACTACACCTGTATGAAAACATAAAGCTAAAATTCCCAAAGAGATAGCTGTGTGGAGATGTCTCTCTCCACACCCTTCCGCTATGTCTTCTCTTAGGCTCTCATCATCCTGGGAGACTGAAGTGACCAAGGCCACTTAAGCTGTCGTCAGGGACATGAATGTCATATCTCATCAGTCTGATGCACAAGGAAGTTGTACTTTCTGCCAACATTTATAAACTTTATATAACATATATTTATATATATAAACAGTGTTCCATACAAAACTGTTGCAAACAGATGGGGATGGTTTATTTCTGGTGAGCAATGTTACCATTTTCCCAGCAGAGGGAAATCTGGAGACATTGTCAAAGCAGGTTTAGTTTACAGAATTAAAAACAGCTTATTGTCATAAATGTACTGGAATTATTTAGTGAAGGACTTTCTCTTTAATTATATGGCTTCAGACAACAATTAACTGATGTCATTGCTTAGCGTGCATTAGGAAAAGCTTGGTTTTGAGCTGTATTCCCAAGAATAAGATCTGAGGCGTTAAATACATTAGTGGTGTCACTAATTTTTCTATAAAAAATCAGTTAGCTTTGGCAAGTTAATAAAACTTTTACATTCTGGATAAAAGCAAGAGCTCTTATTTTGGGATTTCTTTCTTTGTGTGTATGCAAAAAATAGTTGATGTTCACAAAAAAAAAAACAACAGGTATACTCTAATATATTAAAAGTGTCAGTCTGTACTAAAGGGTGTACATGCTACTTAATAAAAGCTTTTCTGGTGCTTAATGGAAAGCTCTGTCTACACTGGGTGTCTTGTCACAAGCATAACAGTGCCGGGAAAATGATCACAGCATATGCCCAGCTATACTGGCAATGTTATATCTGGTAACGATAATGTAATTTTTATTTATTTATCTATTTATTTTGCTTTCCCCCTTTCCAGAAGCCAGTCACACCAATGCAAGGGTGTCTCCACAAGGAGATTTTGCTGACCTGCCTGTGTTGGTGACTGACAGTAACTTCAGATGCCTCAGCAATGTTTAACTGACAGAAGTCTGTAAAAAAAACTAATTGTATGAAAATCATAGAATGAGAGTCCTAATTATGAGAGTGAGGAAGAATAGTCACTTCATTATTGTTATTGAAAGTATAGGTGTTAGAACAGAGATCATGAATACTGGGTGGCTTAAGATGAATTTGGTTTCATGTTCTAAAGGGATGAAAAACTCTGGTAAAAGCTACCCAGCACCAAATCAGAATTATTCTTAAGTGTTAGGAAATAAAACTTGCAGAAGCAAACAGCTACAGACTCCTACCCAATTTACTGAGCAAGTCTTCTGGCTTGTTCCACAAACTTTTGCCATGGAATTGCACTCCAGAATTTGATATTTAATTTTAATATTGATATTTCTGAAAAGAACAAAAAAGCGAGAAATTGTATCAGAATCATACTGCTACTTAAAGCCCAAGGTTGCTGACTCACCATCACAAGGAACTTCAGCTCTAGCGGTTGATTTCCTCCCTCCAGCCTTTTTATCTGTGGCTACTGTCCTCGGCACTGCAGGAGCAGCCAACGGGAGCATGTATCTGCTCCTTATTCTCCTCACTTCATAATATAAGCTGAAGTCATCATCAATTTACATGTTAGGCTGGAAGCAATGGTAGGACGGTAAAGAATGTGTTTTCAATTCAGCCATCTCCACTATGGAAGCTGTGAGCCCTTGGATGTTTGTCTCTGAACTAAAACTGCTCCTTTTCCTTTTCCTTTTCCTTTCCTTTCCCTTTCCCTTTCCCTTTCCCTTTCCCTTTCCCTTTCCCTTTCCCTTTCCCTTTCCCTTTCCCTTTCCCTTTCCCTTTCCCTTTCCCTTTCCCTTTCCCTTTCCCTTTCCCTTTCCCTTTCCCTTTCCCTTTCCCTTTCCCTTTCCCTTTCCCTTTCCCTTTTCCCTTTTCCCTTTTCCCTTTTCCCTTTTCCCTTTTCCCTTTTCCCTTTTCCCTTTTCCCTTTTCCCTTTTCCCTTTTCCCTTTTCCCTTTTCCCTTTTCCCTTTTCCCTTTTCCCTTTTCCCTTTTCCCCTTCCCCTTTTCCCCTTCCCCTTTTCCCCTTCCCCTTCCCCTTCCCCTTCCCCTTCCCCTTCCCCTTCCCCTTCCCCTTCCCCTTCCCCTTCCCCTTCCCCTTCCCCTTCCCCTTCCCCTTCCCCTTCCCCTTCCCCTTCCCCTTCCCCTTCCCCTTCCCCTTCCCCTTCCCCTTTCCCCTTTCCCCTTTCCCCTTTCCCCTTTCCCCTTTCCCCTTTCCCCTTTCCCCTTTCCCCTTTCCCCTTTCCCCTTTCCCCTTTCCCCTTTCCCCTTTCCCCTTTCCCCTTTCCCCTTTCCCCTTTCCCCTTTCCCCTTTCCCCTTTCCCCTTTCCCCTTTCCCCTTTCCCCTTTCCCCTTTCCCCTTTCCCCTTTCCCCTTTCCCCTTTCCCCTTTCCCCTTTCCCCTTTCCCCTTTCCCCTTTCCCCTTTCCCCTTTCCCCTTCCCCTTCCCCTTCCCCTTCCCCTTCCCCTTCCCTTCCCTTCCCTTCCCTTCCCTTCCCTTCCCTTCCCTTCCCTTTCCCTCTTTTTTTCTTCTTCTTTTTAACATAGTTATTTTTAACCTTCATTAGTTCCTTGGTTTGGTTAACTTGTGGCTTTAGAAGCAGTTTCACAAACTTTGCAACTACCAGAACTGGGGGAGAAGATGGCAGGGGGAGGAGGCCAGAGAACAAAGGAGACAGAAAGTGCTTGCTTTAGTTCTGCCAGGAAGCATCTGCAGAGCCATAGCCAGCAGCACTGTAGGGGACGGGGTTGGCTGTGGGGGACAGGAGCTGCTTCTGTAACTGCAGCTGAGCCTACTGCAAGTATGGTTCAGCAATGTCTCTCTAGGCAGTGTGCAAAGTCCATCTTCTATCTCAAGGATGAACTAGTTCAGCAGTCCATTGCAGTTTCCATGTGTAGTCAGCTGTTCTGCAGAATATCCTGTTCATCATCCTAGCCCCATTCACAAACGCCTTCTTAGCTGTTAAATTGCTTCCATTTATACTGAACTCAGAAGCTGTGTGTCTGTTAACACCATCTTTAGGATTTCTGTGTTAAAGTCCCAGTCATCAGCACATAAATCTGCACCAAGCTGAAAATATAGATGAAAAAAGACCACTGAAACAGATGGCATCATGGTATGCTTCATTTTTAAAAAATAAAGCAACTCCTTTTTCCAAATAATCTGGATTTCTATCCTGTAATGCTGGGGTGACTTTGTATCTTCTTAAGCAATTTGACTTTACTCCTGAGACATTGAGCCCTGGTTAGGACACCAAAACTTGCAGAGTCCCTTGCCAACCCAAATTTCTGCAATCTGTATATTTGGGAATTCTGGCTATCATGTGAATGCCGAGGCACTCGTACGCAGGGATGCCCTTTTCCTGGGGCCTGTTATGCACCCCCCCCACAGCAGAGCATGCTGCATTGTGTGTATATACTGCCCTTGTTTAATGCAACTCCTGGCCTAGCATATGTGCCAAATAGATACATTGCCCTTTTTTAATTGCTGCTCCGAACTGTATTGGTGATGAAGGTGTCAAATTCTGAGCAACTACTCACAAGAAAAAGTCCTGTTTCTGCATCACCTGGGAAGATCTAACTATTAAATAATCCCAAAGAGGGGCTACAGGTAATTCAGAGCATGAGGAGGATTTTACACTTACTGAGCAAACCTTTGTCAGGGTAAGCCAGTAACAGTGTCATTTGCTTTTGTTGGCATTTGAATCTTTGCAGTACAATAGTGCTTACCCCTCACTGCTGGCGGAAGACAAGATACCTTGTTGTGTGGCAGTACCACAAAAATTATCCAGAATGCTCATGGTTAGTTATAGATAATAGATAACAAGCATTCCTCTCTCACAGTGCTGCCCAGAGCTGTAATTTATCCGTACAAGGAATGAGTGCGGTATTAGCACTAACACTTGCATGTGGTCCCACAAGATAACTCCTGTCTGTCCCAGACAAAGCCTTTATCAGCAAATCAATCCCATCTGCAAGTGCTAGGTCAACAGGTTAATTGGAAATTTGTGACTGGTTTGACAATCCAGGAAAACTAGAGTGATGTCTCACAGGTTTGTATTTGTAAGACAGAAGTATGTTGAGGTCAGTAAGTCAAAGGGCTCAGAGAAACATCACCAAATTGTTTCAATTCCTGTGTCAGCAGAGTGCTGTTACTATTTAGTATTTTGAGATTTACTGCAAACAGGAAACTTCTAAAGCAAAGACCCCTGGGGCTTGTGATTGTATAATTCTGAACAGCATAACAATACTTTTTGTAGCTTTTATCACTCTTCTGCCTGGAGCCAGCAAACTGCAGTTTGGGGAGGTTTGCTTTCCTCTGAATGATTTAGGACACAGCATTTGATTTACAGAGGGGCTCAGATGCTGTGGACGGGGTGCTCCATATCGAAAGAGAGAACCAAAAGGAAAGGGTTTTGCTTGGACAGACATCTCATTCTGTTGTTTCCTCGTGCTGAAGCCACTGTTATTCCCTGCAAACCAACAGGTTCCTTCTGCACAGCGACTTGCTGCTCCTGGGGCTGTCGCAGTATGCCACTTCTTGTTTTTGGAACATCTTCTCCAGCTGTTCATGGCAAGAGTCTTCCCCTGGTGCTGCTGCTGGTTCAGTCTTTGTTGGAATGACTGAAATGTGTATGCTCTTGGAAAAACATGTGTAGTGATGGTCCAGGCAGTCCCTTGGTGGCAGCTTGAGGGAAATAAAAAAAAAAGAAAAGGAGGACAGTAAGTGACCATACCACACCACATTTTGTGATCCTGCTACACCACAGAACACAGAAAAGCTTTCAAATTTTAGTCCCTCCTTCATTAAAAAAATATTTTAATTGCTTTTGCAAGCTTCTAGGATCTTCTTTTTAAAACCTTAAAATATAGTTTAAGTCCTTTTCTATAAATATATCTTCCTCATTCTCTATGGGTTATTAACTTTGGTTGCCTTTACCACTGTGAGACAGATACCATAAAATATGTGGGGACTAAACACATCCATGTTGAGTAGCACACTTCTGCTTTCTGCTACCAAACTTCCTGCTTCATGCTAGGAAAAAATGCTCTCTTTAATCAAGAAGTACAAAGTGGGGAAAAAAATCTATATTACATGCAAAAACAAACTTTAAGTCAGATGCTCTTAAAATCTACATTTACACTTGCTTTAAAGCTTTACCCATTTTTCTGTCAGCAATGCTTCTGTGCTTCAGAGCAGTAAACACATGGGAAAATGTTTCCAGTGCATGTCTCATGCTGTTACATACCTTATTTTTCAATAACAGAACATGGGAGATGTAATTCTTGCTAACTGTGGAGCTTGCTCTGTAGCTTTCAGCTGTTCCCCCCCCCCCCCCCCACGCCCTCCTTAATGTTTCATGAAATCAGCAGTTTCTGCTAATTCTTTGATGGTGTGTCATATTTGATTAGCAACAGGGAAAGTAGATTTAGATCTGTTGGGTGAGATTTTTTCTGATAAGTTCGGGGTACAGAAAAAGGATCTGCTGCCTTCACTGCCAGAAGCCTCTGTTCAGGGCTACTCAAATAATTTACAGTCAAAACTCATCTCTCAGTTCTAGGAAGACAGTGTATGCTACACTGGGTGACAAGAGTGAATTGCCATGGGGAAAGAACGTATTTAATACCCCCATTTTTGTCTTTCATGTTGAAAATAAATGCTCAAATTTTAACAGTGTTGTCCAGATTCACGGTAAGAAAATATCACTGCTCCTTCATCTATTGTGCATGACTTTAACCCAGAAAGTTGATATCTTCATCTATCAGGATCGCTTGGTTTCTCTGGTCCCTATCCTTTTTATTGTGCTGTTACCACAAAGAAGACAGATGCCTGGATGGCTGATACCTGGGGAACTCTGTCTTTATTAAATACCAAAAAGTCATTTATTGCTAATAATGAAGGAATTCCAGTGACTTACTGTATCTCAAGACTTACAGAAGCTTTCTGGATTTTGGTAAACTGCAAATTTTGCAATAGTTTCTGAATTATTTAAAATAAAACTAGGGAAAGCTTTTTTGTTGTTGTTGTTTTAGTTTTATCTTTTATTTTTAGCTATTATTTCTTTTCTTTTTAATCTTGGAGGTTCAAAAGAAAACTGGTATGCCAAATACACAACACATTGCAAATAACCTCATCTAATGCACTGGAATAAGCTGTAATGGCTCTCATGACCTCGTCTCTCCCTGTTCAAATTAAAAATGTCCTTGACAAATTTGAAACGTGTACATATTCGTCTGCATTCGTGTACACTCGTGTACACATCTTTGAACACACAGAGAAGCTTGTGTTTCAGCAACCTGCTACGTGTGCTGTCATCAAGCATTTTCTACGAGCACAGGAACTGTCTACCTGCCCACATGGGAGTAGCTAAATGTGCTGTCTGCCGCAGCTTTGTCTGGCTGAATGAGAGGTTCAGCGTTAGACAAGCTTTCTCCAGCCAGTGATAAACCTGCCAGTCAACCAGGCACTTAACTAAAGGCGCTGAATAATTAAAACTGTTATTAAGTGAATGTTTTCCTGGCTTTCTGTACATATGCTCCATTTTTTTGAGTAAATCTACACATGAATGTAGGAGGCAAAGCCCTTCTTCAGCACCAGGACTTGACTCATGGCAAGCCACAGATCTGGTCTCCTGAGAGCAGGGATTCCTCACTGGGGCCATTTCTACATGGATGGCCATATCTGAGGCGGGCACTTTTCACTCTAACAGAGGGGTACCAGAAGGAGAAAACTGCTCTGGTGCCTCCAATTTACCGGAAGGTGAGGTACTGGAACTCTTTGTATAGTAAGGGGACAGGAAAAGGAAGATAAAGTAGATCTGGTTTATTTACCAGGAAGATAGTCCAACACCATCATGTAGGAAAGGGAATGTAAGGAAATAATGTGTAGAGGGAATGCATGAAGTATCTTTTGTACTTCATGTCTACCAGATAGAAGCAGATGATATTCATCTGAAAAAGGAAAACTATTTTAGTTCACGAAAGCACTTTGGAATAGAGATTCTTTCACCTAATTCCTACTTTTTTTTTTTTTTTTTTTTTAAATAGTAGCTATCCTCTGGTAAATGTTTTTTCATTGGAAAAGTTCCCCAAGAACTATTTCCAGGAGGAATGACAGAAACCATTGTGGTTTTCGGTTGAACTAGCTTTTTAATTACATCAGATGCCACCCACAATGTACTAAATCCTCTGGCTTGTTTTGCTGTTGTTGTTGTTGTGTTTTGTTACTGTAAATTAGTTAATGGAAAGAAAAGGACAAGGTTAATGCCAATTTAAAGCTTGGACTGGCACACTTCTCTCCTAGAGAAAACCTTACAATGGTGTAAAATTTATTCATCTGATAGTTCTTCTGCAGTGTGGGTCTCAGTTATATCTGCGATAGAATGGAAAGGGAGGATGAAGCCTGCAAATGTAACATGTTTTAAGAACTGATGGAAGGAAATTACAAGCTATTTCTGCAGAAATAATTCTTAGTTTGGCCTGTTGCCTCCTTAAAATGAGATTCTACTGCAACCTGAAGGCACTCAAGGTTTTTTTTTTTTTTTTGTCAAAAAAAAAAACAAACACACACAACCTTTCTTTTTTTCTCTCTCTCTGGCACCAAGAAGTAATATTTTATGTCTTGCATTGTTAGTTCAGGTCAGCTCAGTCTCAGCTGGAGCCTCTTATACATAATCATAATGCAAAAAATAGTCTGAGGAGCTACATGAGTGATTTTGTAGACATCCTAAAGCCCTTGAGAGGCATTTTTAAGCATATTTATTTAACAAACATGATATTACAGATGAAGTCTGAGAATTGCTGTGAACACACTTCTCTGTCCCATGATTGCCTGTCCTTCAGCAAATGCATGGCCTGTGCAAGCTTATAAGTTCTGCAGCCTACTCTTCTGGCAGCGTTTGAAAGTTCAGTTGACTTTCACAGTTAGGGAACATTTACAGAGCAGAGCCTTCAGAAAAGTACCAAAGCCATTATTACCTTTTGACACTAAGCTCTTGTATTTGGGACCTGATTCTAAAAGGAAAGGAAGGGTAAAAAAAAAAAAAAAAAAAAAAAAAACACTCAGAAAAGGTTAGAATGACCTGACCTGGCTCAGAGCTATGCTCAGTTGGCCAGACTCAGACTCTGTTCCTCTCTCGGTCTTTGCCCTTCTCTTCTTCCTCCTCAGTCTCTGGAACTGTCAACAAGAAGCAGGCTCCAAGTTTCACTTCAAAATAACTGTCTCTTCTCAATCTGCTCTTATTTTGGAGCCAACACTATAGTGATTGTGCTTGCACATGGCAGTGATTTTCTTAATTCTGCAAGACTGGTAATAAGCTCTATAGGTATTCATTAGCATGGGTGATAGAAAGTGAAAATAAAGAAGGAAAAAAAAGAAAAAGAAAAAGAAAAAGAAAAAGAAAAAGAAAAAGAAAAAGAAAAAGAAAAAGAAAAAGAAAAAGAAAAAGAAAGAGAAAGAGAAAGAGAAAGAGAAAGAGAAAGAGAAAAATAAAAAGAAAGAAAAAGAAAAAGGAAAAAGAGAAAGAGAAAAAGAAAAAGAAAGGAAAAGAGAAAGAGAGAAAGAGAGAAAGAGAAAAAGAGAAAAAGAAAGAGAAATAGAAAAAGAAATAGAAAAAGAAAGAGAAAGATAAAAAGAAAGAGAAAAAGAAAAAAGAAAGAAAGAAAAAGAAAAAGAAAAAGAAAAAGAAAAAGAGAAAGAGAAAGAGAAAGAGAAAGAGAAAGAGAAGGAGAAAGAAAGAAAAAGAAAAAAAGGAAAAGGAAAAGGAAAAGGAAAAGGAAAAGGAAAAGGAAAAGGAAAAGGAAAAGGAAAAGGAAAAGGAAAAGGAAAAGGAAAAGGAAAAGGAAAAGGAAAAGGAAAAGGAAAAGGAAAAGGAAAAGGAAAAGGGAAAAGAAAAGGAAAAGGAAAGGGAAAGGGAAAAGGAAAAGGAAAAGGAAAGGGAAAGGGAAAAGGAAAAGGAAAAGGAAAAGGAAAAGGAAAAGGAAAAGGAAAAGGAAAAGGAAAAGGAAAAGGAAAAGGAAAAGGAAAAGGAAAAGGAAAAGGAAAAGGAAAAGGAAAAGGAAGAGAAAGAGAAAGAGAAAGAGAAAGAGAAAGAGAAAGAGAAAGAGAAAGAGAAAGAGAAAGAGAAAGAGAAAGAGAAAGAGAAAGAGAAAAGAGAAAGAGAAAGAGAAAGAGAAAGAGAAAGAGAAAGAGAAAGAGAAAGAGAAAGAGAAAGAGAAAGAAAAAGAGAAAGAAAAAGAAAAAGAAAAAGAAAAAGAAAAAGAAAAAGAAAAAAAGAGAAAGAGAAAGAAAAAGAGAAAGAAAAAGAGAAAGAAAAAGAAAAAGAAAAAGAAAAAGAAAAAAAAGAAAAAGAAAAAGAAAAAGAAAAAGAAAAAGAAAAAGAAAAAGAAAAAGAAAAAGAAAAAGAAAAAGAAAAAGAAAAAGAAAAAGAAAAAGAAAAAGAAAAAGAAAAAGAAAGAAAAAAAGAAAGAAAAAGAAAGAAAAAAGAAAAAGAAAAAAACTACACTTCTCTCATCTTCGGGAGGCATGTATTTTTCTGGCCCTGTGGCTCCTCAATTGACACTGTTAAGGGTGTACATGTCAGCATATTCTTGCCACTCTGTTCGAGAAGGACACTAAAGGTGTGCAGCACTTCCAGCAGTGTCTATAATTAGGATTATCTGGTATATGGCAGCACTGGCAGCTTTCTGCCTCAGGCTGTATGAGGATCACACTCATCTGTTTCTTACTGCATTTACTGCTGTGAGTCATGGGAAAGAAATGAATGGGTGCTCCAGCATGTTGTTCAAACTGCAACATCCTAGTTCCTGTTGGCAGTAACTGCCTGCTTGCATATACATACAGTATATAGGCAGACTCATTCTAATCTAATATAGTTGGTGAATATCTCACATGAAAGAGAGACAGCCCTTATGGAGGAACAATCCCAAATGGAGGAACACCAAACACAGGCATGTGGAATCTGATGCGTCGCGTCAGCTACCGGCCGATAAGTTGTGTGCTTTTCACCAAAGTGCTCAGTCCTGGCTCAGTTTAGCAAAACTATTTGATTCATCTGAGCAGTTCATCTGTATATGAACTACAGAAAAGGAATGCAAGAAGCCTGACTATCCCTCATGGCAAGAGGAAAAAAGAAACATGAGGATATTGCCCTTGGTTATTACCTTTCTCTGAGTCCACGTACATTTGGACTGTGAGCAGTGGAGCTACAGATGTGTTATGGTCTTAGGAGCTGCATTCAGTCTGCATTCATACCCAGTCTCCTCCCAGCTGCCATCAGGCTGAGTGATCCACACAGCCCCAGCCTCATGGTGGAGTTCCCAGCTGCCCTGAGAACTGGCTGTGTTGTGCCTCACTTGTTTGCTTTTTTGAGATATGCTGCTCCAGCGCTGCTTCCTCATCCCTGTTAAAATTCTCACCTAAAGAGTCAAAACCACAAAAAGAAAATAAAGGAAAAGAATTGACTGTATGCGCAGCAGTTTGTTTTGTAACAGGCATGTTCCCACCACTGCTGCCTGAGGAAAGAGGTCTCCAGTGCTTGAGGAAAAAAAAAAATGTATCCTGCACAAATGCTTATAGTTCAGGAGTAAAAGTAGTATCTGCAGTGCAATTGCCTGGTCAGTCTCTGTGCTCAGTCCTGGACTCTGGAGCTCTTAGCACTGAACTCTGATCTTCCTTGCATCTTTCCTCAAGTGTCTAACCACTTGTCAAGCACTGAAGAAAAACATATTTAGTATGGGTGATCAAGTCACACATAAATTTCCACCCTTTATGTGTGCTAGGTCCTGAGATGTTCCAGCACAGCAGATGGGACCCAAGAGAAGCTGACCTAAATGAGGCAATGAGCTATGGAAATACCTCTAACATTTGAGGTCAGGACCCTAGTAGCTAAAATATTTCTCTTCCATACCTCTGCAGAGTAGCTTTTGCCAAGTATGTCATTACCACCGTGAAAAGCCTGCATTTTACAAGCAAGAGTCACGGGACATCTCTTCTAGAGAAGCTGAGTATCAAACCCTAGAGGATATTGTTGCTGATAGCTGTGGTGTGAATCTGTACATACCAGTAATCACACTTAAGGGACAGCTTACCAGTAATTGTAGTTCCAGATGCATTGTCCGTATGCTCATTCATTACCCAGCCCCAGCACCACTATTTTTTTTCTGTGTCAGAGGTTGAGGAAACAGAACACGTGCTCCCCCCACCCCTCGGGTCACGCACACGGGAGCAGGAAAGGCACACACGCCACAGGGTGCTGCAGCGACACAAGGACGTGCCAAAAACTGGGAAAGGAAAAGCCACGGTGAGCAGCACACGGAGGAGAAAAATAATGGGGCGAGCGGAGCTGGAAGGCAAGGCACAAGGAGGGCAAGGCTGCAGCAGGAGCAGCCTGGACAGGGCCAGGTGCTCGGGGCAGCAGCCTCGCACAGGGCTTGGGGGAGTGGGGACGGGGGGATAACTCCATGCTATCTCACGTAACCTCGCACAGAGCAGCTCAGAGCCAATGAACTTTTAAAAACCAGTGCCAGGCTGGAGCACCACCTGAAACGCGGGCATGCTTGTGCATGTGCTGTTTTGTCCTGCGCGCAGTCTTCCTGAACAGCGTACTTCAAAACCGGTGCATTTCCCGTCTACTTCAGAAGTGCCTTTTCTTCCACCTAGCCCAAGCAAAGGTGGTTGCATACTGACAGCTCTTGGAATTTATTTATAGGGAAGTAACAGAGATGGAAGGTGTCCAAAAACAAAAACACCAACTCTTTTCGACAGTGGGGAGTCAGCTGTTGCCAGGTGTAAGAGGAGGCAGGAGAAGATCCAGAATTTAGCCAGACTTGTTGATGACAGAAGATAGCATAATAGTCTGAGTTACCCATTTTCTTCTCCCTCCCCCATATTTTTATGCTAACTAGTGCTTATTTCTGAGTGCCAACAGCGGCAGAAAACAAGTAGCTTTTTCTTGGATTATGTATTTGTTAGGACTTGTTACTGCCTTGATCTGGGGGAAGGAGGAAAAAAGCACATTTTCTAGTTACTTCCCTGCTTTGGTCTTCAGAGATTTGGGGCAGTCTTAAGGGACACACAGAAGAGCCTTTGTGCTTCTGAGGCGGTAATTAACCACAGGGCAGTAACGTGATGCTGCTCAGGGTGTCTGGTGGGAAGCGGGCAGGTCACAGATCTGGCTGGAGGCCGTGGTGAAAGCCTAGGGGCAGGGCTCGCAGCTGGACACGAGGACACACGCTGCAGCTGGTGGCGGGGCTGCCAGCAGAGAAGCATGGGATCCACCAGATAGGGCTCTCTGTTTAAGCTGAGGCAAACGAGTCCAGCAGACAGTAATATGGCACATGCTGCACATATGGCAGTGTGTCGACCAGCAGCTCCGTTTTAAGCTTTAGAGGGGCTGTTGTTTTCTGATGCCTTTTGTGCCTCTCTTGCGAGCTGAGGGCTCCAAGAGCATCATTATTGCACCAGCCAAGGCGTGTTGCAAAAGCTTGCAGCTGACTGCTCAGCTGAACCTGGGGAAAGAGAGGCCAATGCTGCAGGTGGGAGCCACGGGGCAGTCCCTGGTTCACTCAGCTCAGCTGAGCCAACCACTTTCAGTTGATCTATAAGAGAAAGAAATTTTACTACTATTCAGGATCTATTGGATAAGCAATTTTGTGCTTTTTTTTTTTTCTTCATGTATGTGCTTTAGACCTTTGTAAAGTCCATGTAAGGACTTCAGACCTTCCAAAGATGGACAGCAAAATGCTCAGTGGAAAATAAAGTTGCTCTACATTTGACATCTACAATAGCCCTCACTGAAGCTGCGCTGTTCTACAGTGGCAAGAAAGCAAAGCCAAGGGGTAAGAACAAGCACAGGGTGTTTTGTTATTTTCATCTAGATTCTTGTGTTTCTATTCTATTTCCCTTGGAATGAGAAACCTACCCCTCACATGCCAGCCCTCAATGCTTACACCCATGGCCATGTGTGGAGGGGCGCGGGCAGCACCGCACCGCCAAGGCTCCTGCGGGGTGCCTGGCACTTACACCCCAGCACAGTGGGAGACCTCCAGGACCCTGCACACCACTCTGCCACCTGAAGCCATCAGCAAACCCTCAGAGGGAAGCCAGGTGTTAGCCAGCAGCAAAGGGGACAGCAAACATCTCAAGCGCCAGTTCTGTGCGGTGTCTTGATGAAAATCAGGCTTCGCTCTCACCAGCCTGCCTGGTATGAATGAGGACAGTGCCTACCCCCTACGTTTTCCAAAAAAGCTGTCAGACTTAAGGGAGGGATTAGCACTGGCGAATTACTGCCAAATTGGCACAGGGGTCTCATGCAGCGGGAGTGGAGCAGGATGAGAAAGCAGCTCTCTGGGGTAATGAATTCTCGGACTATGTCGCAAGACGAGGGGCAAACTGATGACAAAATCTGTGGGTTGCTCACAGGCTCCTGCAATGGATTAAATCTCGCAGTTCATCAGCAGGCATTGCTGTGTCACTCAGTTTAGTCACTTCAGCACCTAAACCCAAACCTTCACCCCATCTGCAGGAGGCTGCTGCAGGGTTCGAAGCCTGTCCAGTTTTCCATGAGCTACCACAAGCTCACATCTCTCAGCCTACCACCTTGAGTCATGGTGGCGGAGGCTTCCCACACTGCTGTGCTTTCATCAGTCTGTTTCCTTCATGGACCAGCCATTGGACAGTGCCAAAGACATTTCTTATTTCTCTCTATCTAGACAGGCTTACCTGACCAAAGGAAGATAGAGTAGCCGGGTAGTGCAGAAGCTGCTGAACTTCTCTTGTTCTCAAGAACTGCTGCAAAAAGCTGCATGCATTTGTGGGCTTTTCCCCTCAGCCACATGCTCAGCCTTGGAGCGGCTGGGCAGCCACACTGCAGGCCTGCCTTTTGACAGGACTGCTGGTCCTGAAGCACACACCTTCTTGTGCACTCCCAGCACAAACCTCCAGCTGGGATTTTTCTATTGCTCCCCATAACCCATGAATACAAAATCAACCCCACTTGCTGGTTGAAGAGCAACAACTAACCCAAGGCATTAAGCACTTTGCATTTAACCACAGAAGCAAAATAGCAAGACGTAGAGCATTCAGCCCTAATGATGGCATGGTGCTATGATCAAAAAAAAAACAACATTCCTCTGCTAATGACCCTGTATGTAGGGAACACAGACGGCATGTTTCTGACAACTCTGTGCTGAGAGATGGTGTTACATCAGTGACAATGAGGCTGACTGAGGGGGTGTCTTAGTGTTGTGAACCTCTCCAACAGGCACATGTAGGCACAGTCACAGACTAACAGATGAAGAGGTATTTGATGAAACTATGCGAGGTTGCACAATCAGAGACCACTGCCTCTTGCAAAGAACTGGTGTACCCCATCAGTGTGTGCATGAGATGATGCTGTGAGTTTGGCTGGTGTTGGGTGGGTGGGTGGGGGCTTGTTACTGATGGTTTGCAATTCCAGTTGGGTTAATTTGGGAGGGCCCAGCAACTCTGCCACTGTATGAGGTTTATGTGGCTGCAGGGGTGACCTCTGTGAGTGGAGCCAGCTCCAGCTGGCTCCAAAAGGGACCTGCTGCTGGTCAGAGCCAAGACAGGGAGTGACACTGGTAGGGCCTGTGGGAGAGCTGATTTAAAGAAGGGGAAAACCTGTTGTGCAACTACAGCTAGGAGAGAGGAGTGACAAAATGGGAGAGAACCAGCCTTGCAGCCTCCCAGGTGAGTGCAGCAGGAGGGCAGGAGGTGCTCCAGGCAGGCAGCAGCAGTTCCCCTGCGGCCTGTGCAGGGAGAGGCCCCTGGTGGAGCAGGCTGTCCCCCTGCAGCCCGTGGGTCCCACATGGGGCAGATCTCCACGCTGCAGCCCCCCCGTGGAGGAGCCCCCGGTGGAGCAGGTGGCTGTGGCCTGGAGGAGGCTGCGGCCCATGGAGAGCCCCCGCAGGAGCAGGCCCCGGGCCGGAGCTGCAGCCCGTGGAGAGGAGCCCACGCAGGAGCAGGGGGTCTGGGGGGAGCTGCCGCCCACCCGTGGGGGACCCGTGCTGGAGCAGTTTGCTCCTGGGGGATGGATGGACCCCGTGGTACGGAGCCGTGTGGGAGCAGGTCTTGAGGAGCTGCTGCCTGTGGGCAGCCCCCGCAGGCTCAGTTCGGGAAGGACGGCATCCCGTGGGAGGGACCCCACGGGGAGCAGGGGCAGGGAGGGACCGTGAGGGAGCAGCAGAGACTGAAGAGCCGTCAGGGACTGACCGCAGCCCCCGTTCCCCATTCCCCTGCACTGCTTGGGAGGGGAGGTAGAAGATGGTGGATGGGAAGGAAGGTGCTATTAGTTTGCTTTTAGTTTTTCACTGCTCTGCTCTGTTATTAGCAATAGGCAATAAATTACAATAATCTCCCTAGACTGAGTCTGTTTTGCCCATGACAGTAACTGGTGAGCAATCTCCCTGTCGTTATCTCTGACCTTGAGCCTTTCTCATCATATTTTCTCCCCGTGTTCTGTTGCAGAAGGGGAGTGAGAGAGCTGAGCTGCCCACCAGTGTGACACCACCACAGCCGCAAGGCCTGCAGTGCATAAGCGAAATGCCAGGTTGTCCATCTCGCGGGCTGACCTCTTGGTAGTAGCAGAACTGTGCCAGCTCCCTTCTGCTCTCCCTGCTTCCTCTGCAGGCGTTGCTCATAGGAAGAAGAATGATCCCATCTGTCTGTGTAGGGTCCATAGTGTTTCCTCTTGTGGTTTGGCATTTCTTCCATCATCTTACTAACAGGACCATCCCTCTGCAGCAGCCTGGCAGAAGACAGATCTCATCCCTGTGTCCTGTTAAGTCAGTATTTTTGCTAGCAGTGAATAAAGGCTGTATCTGAAGCAGCAGTTTAGGAGTGAAAGGTTCTCTGTCTTCTCACCCAGGTGATCCTAAGTGCTCTTACTAACATAAATTAGCAATGTAAAAGGAGCTTGCAAAGGAAGGTGACCCCTAATGAGTCACCCTGTGCCCTACCCTGGCTTAGTTCCTTCAGTCTTTGTGCAAATAAATTATTTCATTAAAACAAACGAAGCCTTTTGACAAGAATGAGATGACCCTTATTACTTTTCTCAGATCTTTTTTTTTTCTTAACATCTGGTAATTGCTTGAAGCGGCAGAGAACTCCCTTGTTACTCTTCTGCTCCTAAGGCAGCCTTATCTTCCTGGGTACAGAACACAGGCAAGGGACAGGGCAATTATTTTATGAAAAAAATAGCTGATTTATATAATTATTAATAGAAAGTATTTTTTTTTCTTTTTCAAAGTGTCATACCCTGTGTGCTTATGCACCTCACTATAAAGCTCTGAAGTAACCTTCCAGTAAGTGTTACTGAGTGAAGTGAGGACAAAGCCTGGGATGCCAGTCACTTGATGGAATGCTGCAAAAGCACGAGGCTGCTCTGTTCTTACCCTTTAGAGGATGTTAACCCCTGAACAAATATCAAAACACTGCTAATGCTACTCGAAGAACATTCTAGGAGATATTCAGTTTTCCTATGTTCTTTATTTCAAGCATCACTTGAATTCATTAGCTTCTTCTGCATACTCCTGATAATCCTTGTGAATGTGGCTATGGTGCCAGTGGTGACGGGAGGATTAAGACTGACCTCAGGTGGGAAACAAGCAACAGCAGTAGTGGATAAAGTCTTAAGAAACAGTTTTCAGAAAGCCAAAACCTTAAGTAATACACAGTGAATGAACAGAAATGCAGACAATGTAGTGTATGAGAAATTTGGGCAAAAAGTCATAGAAGGGAAATAGAAAAGCAGTGAGGTCCTGGACCATACAAATGTATTCTTAGTTTAGTAAAATGCTTATAAATCTTTGCAGTCGTCTAATTCTGGACTCCTCTTTTCTTGATTAGAACAGGCCATTCTCAGTCACGGGTTCATTTACGGTGAAAAATTTGACTGTAGGTTTCTGAATTGGAAAACAGCTTGTAGCAGCTCGGTGTGCTGTGAAAATGCCTTTACCTTGGGACAACAAGCTATCTAATGCAGGTGCCCATGTAGTGTGCCTGGTGACCACTTAACAATTATCCAGATATTTACTGCAACTTTTTGAACATGTGATGCAAACATCAGGACTGCTATTATTGGCGGGGCAGGGGGGCTGTGGGCCATATGGCATGGGCTGTTGGACAGGACCATGGAAATCTCCCACTTACAGAGAAGCACAAATTTAGAAGGCATGACAGTCCCACAGGGGATTTCTCTTCATGGGTGTGGAGCTTTCCAGCTGAGGAAGCTTTCCAAATGAGCAGCTGCACATCCTTGATCACCGCTCTCCAAGCAGTGACAGCACTGATTACTGTATTGATAATAACCAGCTCCAGACGTCCTACCATTAGCTAGGCGGGCTGGCACAGCCCTGCTAAATGGGGGCAGGCGGGAGGAAGACCCCGCGGCAGTTCTTTAGCACAGCTTTCCCTTCTGCAGGGCTAGCTGGGCGCCCTACTTAGAAAAAGCAACCCGAGGAGGGCGTTCTTAACCGGGTGCAACGCGATGTAAATGTGCAGCTAGGAAAGCAGCAGCGCCGTGCAGGGACGTGGCCCAGACAACCCAACCGGCTG
Source organism: Anser cygnoides (assembly GCF_040182565.1). Lineage (NCBI taxonomy): Eukaryota > Metazoa > Chordata > Aves > Anseriformes > Anatidae > Anser > Anser cygnoides. Next base: position 37,004,148 of record NC_089912.1, on the reverse strand, counting down.
AGCTGTGCCCAAGCCAGTCTCGCCTTGGCAGACCTTCGCCAGCGGCAGCTTTGGCTCTCAGGGCTTGGATGAAGCCTCTGTTGTATCAGCACTGCGCCAGCCTCCGCGAGGCTGCAGGACGGAGGTTCAAGGCGCTGCCACACAGGAGGCAGGTGGATGTCGCACACGGAGGCTGAGATGCGGCTTGTGCCCAGGTAGCTGTCCGGCACTAAGCCTCGCAGAAGAAATAGTTGCACTTCATCAAAGCGTGTACACCAGGGACAGTGCGAGCCGCCGTGTCTGTGTAGGTCAGCACTGTTTCGTTTCACTGTACGTATTTGGGGGTGCATGTGTATTTTAAAACACACTGTTTAAAATTGTTTTAGTAAGCAGTCATCTCGCTGTAACTTTGAAATTCTAGGTTTTACAGAGCTGCTGCATTAGCCACAGTGTTTACTTCTGTCACATATTTCCACTGCTCTGGTTATGATTCAGAGAAGGAGCGAGGAAGCTCTTAGCCAAAGTATGCCATGGCTGTTTAATTCCCATCCAAGGGCTGTGCCGGATGCATTTTGGCAGTCTCAGAGGAAAACAGCATCTGTGCAATCACTGATAGATATGGGCAATTTTAGTCAATAAAAAGGAAACTGGGACTTGGTCCTTTAGCAGCAACCTGATGTTGTCTAGCTCCAGCAAGTGGGTATGGAAACACACTTCTGCATGTTTTTCTTAAGAGGCGTGGAATTGCAGGGCACTCATTGCACCATCCCATGCGTGTCCATATTAAGAAAAACAACTTTTATTTCATACGGACTTTGAAAATTGTCAAAAAGAGACTAATTTCCCAGCTCTGTTCACCATGCAGTCCTGTTCCCCTGGGCTGCTCCTACCCACGTTTTGATGGATCTTGCTACTGCCAGCTGGAAACCAATGTCTGCTGCAATTTACAAAAAGAGTATCTGGCTTGGCACCTACTACCTAAAACAGTGAAAAATGAAAAGCCTTGCTGCACTGGGCTCTGGTTTTGTGGCTGTCGCCAATAGCTGCTTCTTGAAAAGAGCACCACGGGGAACTGGCCTGAGCACGGTGCTTGGACACCTATCAAAGTTGACCATCCTCCCCCACTCACCCTCCTGTCTTTTCATTCTTCCACCTTTAGTATCTGTCCCCTCCCATCTTCCATCCTTCCAAACCAGTTGTGTTACACATTGCTGCAATGTGACTGTTGATTCCCTAATTACATGTTCTGAAATGCTATTTTTTTTCTTTTATGAATGTGAATAGAAATGCTGCATAACACCCCCATATACATACTTTATCTCTGCTGCTTAATGTGTACACCATACACAGGAGATGACTGTTACTGCTCCAGGAGGTTAAATTGTGACAGGTGGAAAAAGCTGTAGAGTGCCAAAATGTACATTAGTATTAACCACCTGGAAAGTGTACTCCTCTCCAAGGACTACGTCTCCTTACATGTTTTATTACTACTATAAAGATGATTTCCTAAGGAAAAAGGTTTCAGAATAGCCATCTCCCTAGTGATGCCACATTTTGTGAAACTTGAGAACTTCAAAATCAGTTCCAAGTAACACTCACCTTCCTCCTAGATGTGATGTTTTGGGAACTGGCCTTGCACAACAGCCTGCCTCACGCATTTGGTGAGGGATCACGGTGAACGACAGCAGGTGGGAAAGACAAAGCCCTGATCCTGTGTGGCACAGGAGGGCTGCTTGCACCAACAGCAGTCATTCAGGTGGGTCTCCCACCAGGAAATACACAAATGCAAGATGAGTTTGTATTGCCTTGCAGATAGTTCCAGTTATAACCTACAAAGGCCAATGTAATGGTGAGAAACTTAAAAAACAAGACAAAAGCCAACAGCCTCTTCATGGCATTGAAGGTGTAGCATGGGAGAAACAAAGCACATTCCTAGTAAACAACTGCCCGTGGCTCTGAGACACAGAGCACTGCTAAAAAACCACAGCACTCCCTGAACGCAGACATCAATATCTGATGCTTCCTTACTCCTTACCATTTTGAGGAAAAAATGATGTATCCATTGCGGGTGGCTCATTTTCATGCTAAAACATCTCCTCCCCTCAAGGTCACTATTCAAGTAATAAAGCTTATCACAACCCTTGCATACCTTGTTGAAGTCCTGGAAAATCAGAGTGATATCCAACCCTGCTGTGTCACAGCATACCTGGAATGTCTTCTACTACATGCCAAATCCCAAAAGTGAAGCACCCACTTCACGTGAAAGAACTGATAGGCCAAATGTAAAGGTAATGCTCTACTTCTCTGTTAATAGGCTCTCTTACTGTCACATCTCTAAAAAGAGAGCACCGCATTTTTCGGAAAAAAAATAGTTGTGGACAATCCAATGGTGCCACAAAAAGCCGTGTGAAATGCTTGACTAGCTATGTTATAACAAATAAATTGTGCCTTTTGCATGACAGCTCAATCGTTCATAAATGTGGTCATACTATTTTGTGTTATATTTAAGTAATCAAGTTTGGTATTTAGCAAATTATTGCCAACTCCACCAGCATTTTTTTTTTTGTCCTCAGCTTATTAGGTAACCTACTTGAAGCTTGAACTCACAGTTTGTTAGTTTGTGTGAAGACCGAAAACCATTCCTTGCACAGTGATGACAGACAGGATTAGCACTGATGGTAGAAATGACAAAATCATATTGCCTGAGGTTGCTGGTGATGATCCAGTTGACTATTTAGCAATGAATTCAATATGCAGTTTGCCCCCAGACCAAACAGAACAACCCAGGCAAACCTATAGTGAGACCAGTACATGGAGATAAAGGACCCCAGAAGTGGGAGTAACTTTTCAGAAGCAGTACTCACAGTTCCAGCTGTGGCTAAGCTTTGTCCCTCAGCTGAATAGAGTATTTTCCTTAGAAAGATAGATGCTTTTCCACAGCCAGGTTAAACTATCAATGCTGCCCCTCTCCGTTCCTCCTCACCCCTCCTCCCCGCCCCCCAACAAACACACAAGAAAACAAATAAAGTTCTGATCTCACTCCCAGGTTTACTCTCCATAAGCATCATGAAACCGACCTGGTTTAAAACTAAACCATTTATGAACACAAAATCAAAAACCAGCACACCCTTCACTACACGAGTTCTCAGTACAGTCAGCTGGGCACCCAAATCAGCATCAGCGCTGGCACAGACAAGAGTGTAAGTAGATGGGACCAGTCCTATGCAGTTTTACTGGTTTACATTTGAAGTACTTGCACTGATCACAGGCTAGGATGCTATTTTCAGTAAATGTAACGTTATAGTAACTGTAAATGAAAATACAGTCAAGGATATGTTATGCTCGCACATTGTCATTAGGGATGCTAAATACAATTAAATATTTGACAAGCTATTGAGTAGTGCATATCATTAAATAATTTATTTAAGCATCCATTTAGCTGATTTAATAATGCTTAGTGAGGCAGTGAACATGTAGGAGCTCTTTTGTGTTGTAAGTACAGTGTAAGCCAATGGGTTTTCTTCTGAAATAATGTAAAGCACATGAAATTCCTCTCCATTACACAGACTTTTTAAATATGACGACAAGAATACTGTTTTAGTATCTGCTACTATTGCATATGATAGAACATCCATCAAGGTTGTTTCACTGTGTTTGTCTGGTCCTGTGTTTCGTTTATTTCCAAGGAACTAGCCAGTCATACATTCAGAGTAGTGAGTCGAGAAATGCAGCCTGCACTTAAAGAGAGTAACTTCTCCAAGTTCGTGATGACCACTGGTTATGTTCGTTTGCTGTGTCTACCCACAGAAATCTCTCCTAACCTCCTAACAGTAAGCACTGAAAGAACCACGTAAAATTTATCTACTGTTACTTTGACACCCAGACTGCTACCTGCAGGAAAAGGTTACATTTCCATTAAGTCTCATTCTGGGGACTCTTACTCATGGCTTGGCAATTCCATCGCTAAACACGTCTTGGCTTCCCAGCAGCACATGCTGCACATGCCATCGGTCTCCGTTAAGCAGGTGAACATAACTCTTTCAGAAATAAACTAGTTTTGTTCTGATTCTCATTCTATATCCTAAAGTTACTTAAGACAAGAACCTTTACCTTTGGTAAAATATTTCTTTAGGCAAATTTTAGCTGGTAGCTGCAACCCGCATGTTTTTATAGACTTAACAAAAAAGCCTCAAATCCTCACCCCAAATACATTTTAGAATGTACATACATAGAGCACATTTTACTCTGAAATTTGTGTCCTGATGTAACTGTCTGTTCTCACAGAATTGCATTATACCACAAAACCTGAAATTTAGGCCTGGATGTCATCATTCCATCATGTTCAGAACTGTTTTTAAGGAATAAGAAAATGTTAAAGAATAATCAAATGGTGCAGACTTTCCTGTGCTAAGCCGTGAAACAGAAAAAGGGATACGGAATAAGGATTTGGAATTTTATTGCTGATTTTCAAATAAATGCAATAATCCAAAACCCCCTAATCTGGGATCACAGTCATTTGCCTGCAATCATCACCAAAAGCTTTTGATCTGTGTGAATGTGTACTGCTTGAGCCCTTTTCATTTAGTGGGTTCAAAAAAATAAAAAAACTAATACTCTTTTTTGGTAAACCAAAATAACCAAAATATTGGTTCCCAATAGTTACAGAATAAGACATAGTACTTTTTTTTTTTTTTTAAGGCATAAAAAGACAGAAAACACAGTCAATTCATGAAATTTTTTGAGCAAATTCATGAACTTTTTTGAGCAGCATGAATGGAGATCTTCCAAGAAGATGGTGATAGGGAGAAACAATAAGGTGCAGACAGACCTAGAGAATCCTTATGAAGCTCAAAAATCACTTTCAGTTCATTGTTAAGGTGCCCTATTCACATGCATGCACCAAAAAATAGTAACAGCTTTAAAAAGTAGACTTCAAATATCAATGGATTAATTGCCTTCCCCCTCATTTCTCCACCCCCCAACCCCCAAGGCAAGAGACCAGGAGCACTGAAATCAGGATAACGGTGCTGCAATGATGCATGTATTGTACTTGGTAAGAATGTGTCACCTTGTAGACAAGATTTCTGAATCTAAGAGTTGATTTTTTGAGGGGTGGTGTGGTGTTTGCTTGGGAGTTTTTGGTTGTTTTGAGTGGGGTTATCACAACACTGCAGAGTACAGTGCTTGTTGGGCCCAGGACTATGTTCAGAGACTTGGCTGCTAATGCAGCATCTTCTCATTTAAAAAACACAAAAGGGATGAGCAGACTCATACAACTGCTTCAGTCAGCTCAACAGAGCAAGGCCTAAGTGTGCACAGGCCGGCTCCCTTAAGAGGACACATTAAAAACACCTACTTTTCAAGACAAACCTTTGTAGGCAGTACTAGGCCTCAAAACTCTAAGCTTTTAGTAACCATAAATATTGAAAAACTAAACCGAGAACTTTCTAGTTGATCATTATCTCATGGTTTTATCTTTATCTTTCTTTCATCCCCTTCAGAACTATCTTCTTTTTTTTCATCAATTGGCAATTTCAAAAAACTTGCCATGATGTAGATAATTCAGTATCAGTCTTCAAAAATAACTTAGCATGAAATTTAAAGCAATAAATTAGTGCTTAAGGAATTAACTTTAAGGTTGTCAAATATAAAAAGTGAATGTATTGAAACAAATACAGAGTAGACAATACTGTGCCTTGCTGGCATACTTAATGCAGAAGTGCATGTTATCATGATCAGGTGTATAATTAGTCTTCTGCTGATCACTACAGTAAAATAATCTGTGTCACAATGGAGAAAAACACATAACCACTTGCAGTCAAAAGGCAAGAAATCCTGTTTATGAAGGCTTCCAATTTACTTCTTATTGGGAAACCTCTGAGATCCTTGAAGACAACTTTGGTGTACACATTTAATCAATGAAACACAACTACTAATAAAATTATGGTTTAGTCCACTTGGCAACAATAGGGTCAAGTGACATGAAAAAAACCTCAGCCCTGTAAATTACTTATTACTCATACTACCAAGTTACTTTTCAGAGAATTTTCACCACAAATTTGTCTGTAGGCTGCAGTTGTTTTCCTAATGCAAATGTAACTTATGAAAAAGAAAAGGGTAGGCCACCAACCGAAAGAAAACATTTATTGAATCAAAGTCAATACTTTCCTTTTAATATCTACAAGCCAACACTGAACTGACTTTATTCAAGAATGAACACAATGTACAAAAAAAGTATGTCTGTTATAAAAATATGTCAATTTCTTTTTTCTGGCTATTGAGCTGAAAACATTTTAACAAGTGCAAGATCGTTTTGGCAAGCAAATTTAAGCTGCTGTTACCAATGGCAAAATTCAAATTATTTTCTGATCATGGTATATTTAAGACTTACCGATAAAGTGGCATTGGAAACGCTGACCCCTAAAAAAATCACTGTGTTGCCGTGTTGCCATGCACCCAGACAACTGAACACCTTCATCATGTGTCGTTATGAATCAGTACCTTCATCAGTGAAGACTAACCCGCTTATCTGGAGCTATTCAACCAGGTAATTGACAGCTACCACAAAAATACAACTCGGGGAAGGCGAACTACCTCCAAGGCCCTGTATTTGGTGTGGTGTTTGTGAGCTGAGAGAAGAGTATGTAGGTTCATACATGTTTAAATCAATCTGACAGCTGTTGCAATGTGAAATCAGAAAAAGTATGGAAAAAGAATAAAGAATAATTTATGACAGCAACCTATATGAACACATGGGTGTTTATGTATAAAAATGGATCTCACTAGGCTCAGTTATGCCTTGTTAGGATGATTTTTTCGCATAAAAATGTAACTCAACCAGGACTGAAATCATTGACTTGTTTCAAACCACCAACAAGGAGAAAAAAGACCATCTACAGAGATAATCTGGAAACAGTGCAATATTAAAATACAATTTTCACAACGTGTGAAAGAAACATGCTTTGGAACCTGAGCAAAAGGCTTTTTACCAACTTGGTAAAAAGTCACCCTGTATGTTGTTTTCACTGGCATCTGTTCTGCCAGATTAGTATGTTGCTCTTAGCAACTTCCATGGCCCCTAAATATTTAGTACACAGAAACTGCCAACTACTTAGAGAGGTCTACTAAACTTTTCAGCTAACATTGCAGGCAGTCTGACATGCTGCTAATGGAAATGACCATACAGCCTAAAATTAAGAAAAACTGTAAAAAGAAAAAGAAGCAGCCAAACATGTTGCTTTTTTTTTTTTTTTAAATAGACTAAAGCGCTTCCACAACACTTAGATACGGTACTACACTGGTTTACAGCCTCGAGGTCAGTTCTTTCAAAATAAATATACTGAACATTTACAACAAATGCCTTATGAATGCAAGCTCTCTCTTTATTATTTCAAGACCAGTTGGATAAAAACTAAAATAAAGACATAACTCTGAAGCAGCTAAGTTACACGTCCTTTTTCAGAAACAGGCATTACTTGGTGCCACAGCAAAATTTTTCACCAGCAACAGTATCATCAGTCCGCAGTAAGCGATTTTTTTTTTTCTGGCACCAAATGGGCCACCATACAAAGCAACCTCACAAAGCATGCGGTCATCTACTCTGCTGATTTTGTATGAAATAATCATTTGTGCTTGCAGGTCCAAGACCTTTCAAAAATGGATACGAACAATGGGCGACTAAAAACATTAATGAAAACTCACTCATTTCTAAATTATGTGAGTGGAGAGAAGACTTAAAAGAATAAAGAGCAACAAAATGCTGTGCATTAGTATTTGTGAGAGATGAGGGAAGCTAAGGTTGGTACTTTCATTTGCCTTAAAACAAACAAGCAAAACCTAAAAATAATCCTAAACAGCTCTATGTCCATGGTACTGGTAGAGGCCAATGTGTGCATGCCACCGAAAGGCACGGTCGGACCAATCTGAAAAATGGCATCATCAGAGCAGAACAGCAACTTTTCACGGGAGTAATCACAAAGGGTGAACAATAAGCCATCAATTCTCTCTTGTCATGAACACAGAAAGCAGTCACCAAGGCAAAAGAGGGGACACAGGAAAGAAGATACAGGAACTCACATAAACCTGGAACACAGAAAACAAATTAAACTGAGTTTTGAACATTTTGAGCAACCATTTGCTTACCATAACATTACTATTCATTGATTTAACACCACACATATTATGACTAACTAAATGGAAAAATTGTTGCAAAATATGGTACTCTAACCATGTTACAAAATACTTCTGTAATCTGCTATACAGCTAACTTTACTTGCAAAGATTTGTAGGCTTAAGAACAGACTGATGCATTCAGGACAATCTTTTGTTCATTACATAAAGAAAAATTAACATATTTACATGATATAGATCTTTTAATAACAAGTGCATTTTAAAATTATGCATCATATGGAACACAGCTATTTATAGGGAGCTAATTATGATATGTGGAAAGATCCTTCCTTACTAATCTAAAACAATGTCTAAAAAGTAGAGTGGAATACTTACTGGAAATATATCCCCAAGGCTATCCTGCCTTTGTATCTACAAGCTGCATCTGAACGTTTGCAGACATGCCACCTCCATAGCCTCCCTTGGACTGCATTTGGTTCTGAATTGAGCTCACCTGGAAACAGAAGGGAAAGTGGGGCAAAGAAAACAAGAAAGTCAGTTAGAAGTGAACTATGTATGGTGTCGTCTTGCTTCCAATTTTCTTTTTGGTTTGGTTTTCAAGTTTTACCATTAAAGCTACATTACTTTTGCATGAGGACATATGCAGCGTAGGCTTGCTGGAATTTTCAGTTCTGCAGGCAGCTCAGCAGGAGAGATGGAAGAACTGGTGCTGATGCAGACGTTTTTCCTCTCTCCCAAAGAAAACTGGCTGATTCAGGCTTTCACTGAGCCACTTGATTACTCAAGAAAATTCATCAAATCTCGTACTGGTGTCCAACTCCATCTGACAAGCTGTAATTTAGCTTGTTATATGGAAAACATTCTTTGCCAAGTATGATAAACCAGTGAAGTTAGCACCATTACATTTAAAATATAATAGAAAATTTAAAAAATATATGGATAATATCTGCAGTACACAGCTAACCTCAGATAACTTTCTAAACCAAACAGGAGCTTTTGGTGTGTGGAAAATGTATCTATTTACGTTAAAGCATGTCCCACTTTATTTAATTGATATTATTCCTTTAACTGGCAGGGCATTCATTTTCTTAAAATCATACTGAGTCTACCAATTTCTCTGAAAACAGCTTATTTTAAGGCATTTTTAGCCTGATGCCAGTAGATAGATTAGATCATCCTTCTCCCCCCGGCATGTGCACATCTCTCCATAGGTTTCATTACTTTTATCAACAAAAAGAAAGAGAATCCATAGACCTTTCCTGCTTGTGTTGCACAAGTCAAAATAATCTTCTCCTCATGCCTGCAGGAAGAAAACTCCAACCTTAAAGGCTTGGCCTTTTTCTGTCTGCACCCCGAGCATAAAAAACAAGTACACAACGAGCGCAAGGTAAAATATGCATTTAAGGCTACATCTTCTGAAACTGAACTTTCAGCAAGAAACCTGTGTCTGCAGTGCACCACTTACAATTACTTCATGTATGCTCCATCACAGAGACCTCAAAGCATCACTAGAAAGCTGAATTAAAACAGCACTGGAGAAACGTGTCTAAGTAGCATGCATGATATTTTCCCCATCTACAAAGGGGAAAGAACCATATTCTTTTCCACAGCAAAGCAAAACATACGCACACATACAGACTGAAGCAGCATAATTCCTTCCTGTTTGCTGTTTCTCAAATTAACATGAAAAAAAGCCTATTTTGGCATCTTTGTCTTCAACAGCATAGCATATTGCAGTGCTTACCAAAAGATCTGAGTTTTTTTTAATGCACTTAAGCAGCACACTACTTTCTACCCTGGTGCTTTCCCCAAGTAAGTGATGCAGCTACAGCGAAACAATACTATGTTCAAATTTTTCTTCAGGGCTAAGTGTTCAGAGGTAATGCTCTAGTGGGTCTGATGCCAGTGACTACAAACTCTGTAAGGAAGTGTGGAGGAAGAGCACAACCACATTCATAGGGTGGTGTTTGAAAACATTCACATTTCACCAAGCTGGTCGTCGTCTTCACTATGCACGTCATGTTAGCCATTGGAACACAAAAGGAATTTGAATGTAACCTTTTTTTTCTTTCAGAAAATATCTAATTTACACGTTAATGTATTCCCCAAAACAATTTAAGGACTGAATCCATTTAATCTGAACAAACCCTACTGCCTCTACTGAAACAAGTAGAAATGTCACCCTCTGGGACACGTCAGCTTCCAGCCTGACAATTTGCCTATACCACTTTAAAACTTTAGAGAAAAGGCTATCAATACAAACTCCAAGGCTAAGGTGTAAGTTTTATGAGTGCTTTTTCTAAAGGTTAGAAAAGTCACTCTGGTATTTGATCACACATATAGGTGTTTTTGCTAGTGGATAAGGAACTATCAATCTAAAATACAGAGGCTGTTGCACCTATGGGAAATGGACTCCAGCAAATTTTAGTTTCAGTGCATGAACAGCTCAGTGGCTATTTTGTATTAAAAACTATATATATGTATGTATTTACATATAATATAAAAAATGTAAAAATATATATTTCTCTCTCATATGAGACATATATAGTGTTAAAAACTGACCAAAATGCAGATCTAAATGATGGGCTTACAAGGTGGTACTCTTTCTGAAGCACCCTCCTTTTGAGGCAGTCTGAGCTACTGCCTTTTTTTTTTTTTTTTCCACAAAGACATTATTGCTTCCCTTTGACGACATACAACAGCATGGTTCTTTTCCCTCTTATGTCTAATTTAGATAGGATAAGGATTCAAAGGTTTTGGAAGGGGAAGCGGATTGCACCAATTAAATATCATACAATCTGCCGTACTGCTTATCTATCTCATTAATCTCTTTCCTTCCTTTTTTTCCCCCTCCCTTTTAGAACAAGGAAATAGCACAGATGGTCCTTGAGAAAAAAGACAAGGAAAAACTACAAAAAGGAAGGAATACATGAAATCAAAGGCTAAATTGAGGAGCATGAAGACAGAAAAATAAAGTGGGAGACTGCCATGTAATACAAAGGTTAAAAAAAAGTAAGAAAGTGGTTGAAATGGAGAAGTAAGAGTTCACAGAGGATTCCTATTGTTTAAGTTCACATTTGACAAGGGAGCAAAGCTCTCAACAGAGAAGGCAAAAAAATTAAGTATTTCAGTAATTAGGTCACTGCTGTACTCAGAAGCATAAATCAAGTACCAACACTGGTGAAAAGAGGCACCGACCAGATAGTGAATGAAGAACCAAATTTATATGGGAAAAAGCTAATGAAGTTGCAAGAGGTCCTCCTAAGGTATTCAGAACAGAGATGGCACAAAGAGGCTCGCAAAGAAGTATAATTTCCATACTGTAAAGTTAAGCAGCAGAAAAAATGGAAACACTGCCATGACCTTGGAGTTTACACTGCGAAGAATGAACAAGGAAACTGTATGTAATATTACCACAGCAATTTACCAAAGAAGAGGCAAGAAAATAGACAATGTTAAAAAACTAGAGATTTGTACTTCTACAGATTATTTTTTGCATACGGTCTCTTTCTATCTGGGATCAGAAACTACCACTGTGGTCACTGATGCAGCACATTATCCAAACTGAAAAAAAAATAAGAGAAAGAGATATCCAGTTATGAGTGTTCAAAATGAAAAAGTCCATGTAGAGACAGTAATGATTAAATGCTATCTGGAGATGAACTAAATATTATGCAAGGCAAAGGTGAGGGCAAGCAGGGGGAAAGACTGAGGTGAAAGAGTGAAGCTTCAGGCAATCACCACAAACCTCCCAAGAGACAGTTCAGCTGTGAGAATGAGAGAGGTTCTCACAGGGGAGACAGCAAACATCTACAAAATAAAAAGCCATGCTTTAAAATAAAAAGACAAAGAAAAACTGATCACTTGCTTATTTCAATTCACAGTGGTTTTAAATATTAATATAGTTTACTGCATTAAATAATTAGCTTTAATTGAATTTTGTCAAATTGAAGCTGTGTTAGTCCATTCAACTTTCATACAGATGTTTTCGTACAAATTACGTCTAAACCATTACCTTGTTTCAGGGAAAACCTAGCGTATTTCTTGTCATTTCCCAGCTTTGCATTTCCCCAACAGCTACCAAGCTGTATATATATATATATATTTTTTTTTTTTTCTGAACTCAATAAGCTGCAAAATAGTTGAAACTACAAGTGACCTCACTTGCCTACATTAAAAGTGACTTTCCTCTACAGCTCTGTTCTCCATTCTGACATCTCTGGCAGAAGTCGTTCTTCCCCTTTGCTAACATCCACCAACTGATAACAAGTTTTTCCTTTATAGGGGATTAATAAAGTCAAGAAGTATTTTTATTCAGTATCTAAATACCACCCTTTTCTCAGATTACAATTGTTGGCCTTACAAATAGATTGGTGTTTCACATAAAATACAGTTGAACTAGACATCTATCCTCATAAGCCTATTTTCAGTATCTGTCTTAGTCTCTGTTTCTCACTTTCAGAGAGAAAAAAACTTATTGCTCCTATCATCTACAGGAAGCCACAAACCCTGCTTGTGACATCATCACTTGCTCTGGAAATAATTCTGAGTGCAAATAGGGTTACAGAATATAGAAAACCTCAGCAAGGCGGCACAAAAATATTTCTATGTACCATAAACCAAGGTAAACTATAATTTCACATAAACCATGTTTAAAATATTTAAAAACATTTAAGAAATCTAGTCTGAGTTATAAGACACATTTAAAATATTGTTTTCTCTGATGTACTCTAATGTATGTCAAAATATAGCTCTGTATTAGTTCACACGTGCCATCAGAACAAATTTTTCAAAGGTATTCTACATACAGCCTTCACAATTTATACAACATGCGCTATATATTGTCAATAACCACAGGAATGTCTTATATGGGTTTCCGTAACCTGGAATGCAAGTAGCTAAGGTTTGGAATTAAGACACTGGCAGGTTATTCTACAGTTTTACACTGCAGAGCCCCAGTCTTGTAACTCAGTGGAGAATCAGTCTTTTTTGTGCTAGTTATACAATATATATTCACAATGAGCCTGTACCCTAAAATGAAATATTCTTCATCCACAGATGCTTACCGAATTCATTCCACTGAATAGGTCTCCTGATCCTACATGAGCTGTGTGAACAAAGTTCGTTGGCTCCCCGATCATGCTTCGGTCAATGCGCCGTCGTCTTTTCTGGAAGGAAGGTAAAGAAGCCAATCATTTAAAAGGCAAGAACAGTATGTTATAAATATATATATAATTTATATATTATATATATATACACACATATATATATAAATGCTGAAGTTGACTATCGTTAGGATATTTCATATGCTGTAAGGTATTTTCATAGAATCACAAAGCAGAATCCAAATTCCTGGGTTAACCAAGACACTGGTAATGCAGTCCTTTGTTTTTACTCAGATGATCTACAGCAGATTAGACCCTCACTGATACCTCTCCTAAACATTTAGGTCAACAAAATATTTGTAAATAACCTAAACCGATTCTACTGTTTATTAACCAACATTTCATACTGCAGCCTCTGACCATATTTGTATTTAAAACCATGTTGTGATACATCAAATTTGATGTTTAGTCATTCAAAATGAGAATTAATGATCAAAGAGCATTGAGTAGATGAAGCAGCTAACTTGCATAATTTCTGAGCTGCATGCCATGGGAACTTATGTCAGGGTTTCTAATACACTTCACGGGGATGTCCAGAACAATGCCTTGATCAGGGTTAGTCACAGCCGTATCCTGAATGAACCCCGTGCACTCAGATAACTTCACTCTGCGTGGCTGTGGAGTGTGATCTGTAGGAGTGTAGTGTGACAGTGAGGCGGGATGCCAGATCGCACCCTAAAGGTATGCTGATTCCAGTACTCTGAGGCTGAAGGCAAGAAGAGCTGTAACCTCTGCCTCCCCTTTCTCAGAGTCACGGCTGCAACTTTTTAATGTAATAATACGCAAGTAAGAAGTTAGAAGCAGTAAGGACTTCCTCTAATTAAACCTGTTTTGGATGTCTGCCTCCAGCTGAATATAGTATCTAAAGAAAAGAAAAAGAAAAAAAAAGAACACAAAAGCCTGTCCTCATTTCTTACGCCACAACCAGCAAGATTAAGCAGAGCAAACCATGCAGCATGCAGCCGCCCCATGCCTGTATCCTGTATTTAAAAAAACAAAAACAAAAAGCCACAAAGCACAAAACGAGTATTTCCATTTGAGGTATGTTGAACAAAATACAGTGCAATAGCTAAGAAACTGCTTAAGCCCAATTAAAAGCTTCCCATTCCTTTAAAGTCCATTCAGCCTCATTTTAAAGGGATGTCCACTCCTAACCTGCAGTTGGATCCTACGACCATCCAAACCCAAGACATGAAGGTGCATGCCTTATGAGTGGGCTAGCTGCTACTGAAATGCACCTACAGATTAAATCTCCATGAATCAGAGCCCACAGTTATGAGCCAGCAAGCACGAAACACTTTTAATCCTTTCCTGCACTTTTTCCCTACTACTGAAAACAAGTGTTAGGAGGTTTCAGGGTACCTGAAGGGTATTGTATTAAGGGCCACGGGGTGTGCAGAGAACAAAACGTAAAACACTCCCATAAAAATAGCAAAACAAAACAACCTGTTCTATGCCAAAACTGTTGGTGAATTTTCTACTCCCAAGGAATTTGAAAAGACCAACCAAATAAAATAATCCTAACTATTAAAACATTTTCATGCAGTTTAAGGGCTTTCAAGGGGAAAGCGGTTACAGAAATCGATTGAGATGTCCCAGGTACAGAAAACATTGGTATTACTTCACAGAGCCATAAACAGCCACAACAGAATCTATCACAATGCCCCACCACCAACCGTGTCCCGTGTGTTAGTATTTCAGTCTGGAAACCAAACTCACGGACACATACAGCACACTACTTCTTAAATAATGCATGACATGAGCTTGTAAAAGTATGCGTGACTACCTTGGTGGGGAGAGATCTCACACCAGGCTTATATTTTCACTGGATGAGAACTGCTGATCTAACACCATCAGGGTTAGGAGCATCCCCACCAGGTGTAACGGGTAAACGGTGTTAGTTGCGAATTGCTGGATCGTGGCACATTGGTACTCTGACACAGAAAGCGTCTCTCAAGCCCCACATGCACTCCACCAGTTAGAACACTTAACGTTACTTCAGGTCTATAGCAGGTGCCCGCCTTCAGCTTTAAAAAACAAACAAAACCAGAAAGCCAGAGTCACAGTCATTTGCATGTCGAAACAGTATATCCAGGATTTCTTGGTTTTAGCAGTTTTGAAATGCTGGGCTCTGAGGCAGACCAAACAAGAACAAATCTCAGAAGCTTTTGAATTTTTGTTTTGTTTTGGGTGTGTGGTGAACAAACAAAACCCTTTCTTTGGGCAACTCATTTTCCCTTTTTACTTGTTGCAAAGCATACAGGCATTCCAGTAACATTAAGGAGTGCTGGATCGTATGAATGGCCTTAAATGATTCTGCACTAATCTCCAGCTAGTGAACCAGTAACCAGTAGTTGAAGTGAACTGCCATCAAACCCTGATTCTTAAGCAAGTTTCTTATCAGAGGCCATCAGCCACCAGTTACACCCTGGCATATGCCCACTGATGAGATCTCCTTGAAGCAATGGAACAATATTTAAATGCTCTGCTCCATTCAGACCATGAAGCAGTTCACTCTAAAAGCAAATAAAATGGTGGTTTTTTTTTTTTTTTTTCCTGCAGGAGCACTCAGTTTGCATGTATAGTAATGTTTGAACTTGGATCATGAACATACTTTTGAAGCAACTTTGCCGGTCCAAATTTACCATGCTTCAATTTTAATCTCTGCGTGATCCTGGCATGCATAAATTGCACTTCATTTGCATGGAGCTGAACTGGAATCCCAGCTGAGGCACTCCAACTGCTACTGGACATCTCGGTCAGAGAACAGGCAAGCCGGTCTAAAGCAGACCCCAAAAGGCATCTCATGTTTGTCTTGGTTCCTCAACACCGTTTTGCTTTACAACACTGCTCCTGTTGAGCGCAGTTTCTGTAGACACGGCCTCAGTACTGAATCAACTGGTGAGCAGAGGAGAAGGGACATGGGTAGCACTGTTAAAAGTCACCACTTTTCAAAGGACCTAACACAGGAGACAGGAGTAGGGAAGCATCCTTGGAAAGGTTACGTGACTCTGACAGAGGACACCATGAAGACTAGCTTTGCCCGGATTTTACCGTGGAGTTGTATCTTCTGGGGCCCTGCACCTGTAAGAATACATGTAGTACCACTCCTTGGACACACAGATTGATTCCCCAGTAAATTCAGTATATTTAATCTGAAAGGAGCTGAGAGAAAGCACATTCATCTTTCACTTAAATGAATAGCACGATTATGCTCTCTTCCCTCCGTGTACTATTTATGCCTATTCTGTGCTTGTTTCTAGTGCAAGTCATCTGCCTCAGCTGATAAAGTGCAGCCAAAACAAATTCCACTCATCCGTGCCCCAAACTCCATACAGCAAAATACCATAAATCATTAACGTTCATATACACACACACACCACTAATCATTTTAATAATGAGATCTGACTGACTATAAAACTCATCTATAAAACAACTGTGGATGTGTACAACGTTAGCGCAAAGGACTTCATCGTCTGTGCCATATTCACACCATCTAAAAGCTTGTTTTAAAATAATATGTTTCTGACCTAACATGCACG
Source organism: Anser cygnoides (assembly GCF_040182565.1). Taxonomy (NCBI): domain Eukaryota; kingdom Metazoa; phylum Chordata; class Aves; order Anseriformes; family Anatidae; genus Anser; species Anser cygnoides. Next base: position 36,987,332 of record NC_089912.1, on the reverse strand, counting down.
TGTGCTAACTCTGACAACCTAGCTGCAACAACACCCTATTTCCTGTTCCTGTGTTTCCTGCGGATGGATGTTTTCTTGGGAAATCATTATGATTAACTAACTTGCTAAGTGTCTGTTATCTTTCTTTTTAGCGTGGGTCAAGTTACTAAAAGATTTTCTATCAAAGGCCAAAGAAAGTTTAAAATCTAAATTACAGTATTTGATGTTTTGGCTTGCCTTGTCCCGGTGCATCCAATTCCCTGTTTACTAAGGGGTGATGGCACGGCAAGGAGCTCAGCAGAGGTGAGGTGAGAGGAAAAGATTTGCAGAGGGATCCTGGAAGTGGAATATGAAATTCCGTAATTTAATGGCTTAGCTCAATTTGTTTCTTTGACAAAATTCTGCAGAATTTGGATTGCAAAGCACATACCAGGTAATCTTTACCCCACAGAAAGAATAAAATCATCTTTAAAAAAGTTTAAGAGATGCAGGTTTGCGTGTTAAATGTTTGAGAGGAACAGAAGCAGTTTGAGGACCCGTCTGTCTCTGAAGCTTTGCTCTAAACACATACACTGCATAACCTGAAATGGGAACACATTCAGTTACCATAGTAATGAAGTAAAGAATTGATGTCTCTTCTATTCTTAAGCTGTGAGCGATGCTTTACACCCACATAAGGTAGCACCTCTTTTGAAGTACAAGATTAGAATTGAGAAAGCCACCAATGGTTGCTTTACAAGAAATTATATTAACCCTGCAAGCTTCTAGAAACTTTTGATAAACTTTTAAAAACTTTTGTTTGAAAGTTATGAATCACCTAACTGAAATACCTTTTTAATAGTTGAAAAAAACTTACTGCTAGAAACTAATTTTTTTTTTTAAAAAAACAACTAGTTGCCACTGATGAACCGAGGCATGTAAAATTTCCTTTTTATTCCCCTTTCCTTTCAGTTTGAAGAGAAGCGATCTTTTCTGACTATCTCCAAATTTTGTCCAGAAGTTGGGCTGCATTTCTCTAACTCAAGCCAATTCACGGTACAGCAACAATTCTAGACAAGTTCTTTGCCTCTATGTGTGCATGCACACACACGCAAAAAAAATTAAATTTCAGAATTTTTTCTCCTTTGCAGTTACGTACACCTGGCTACCCTTCCTGACAGGCCCTTTCAACAAACACACACACACACACAAAACACTTTAGCAGGCTGATAATTATTTTCCTGGAAGCTGGAAGTCACACGTGAAGTCAAACAGACCAACATACAAAGATAGCCCAGTCAACGCAAGCACCAGCCTACACACACAGGGGATCAAGAGCAAAGAAACCTCTTGTTTAGCTGGCAGAAGATCGGGTTCTGCATAACCTACATCAGATTTTTTGAAGGCATCAAAGAGATACAAATCCCAAATCCAAATATGAGTGAAATATAAGTGATGCACAGGGCTTCCGTGGATCACACAGCACAACACAAATGCCTTTGTTGATTTGACCTGCACAAGCCTCCATCTCAGACCCTGTCAGTGATATTGTGGGAGCAGATTTGGACTATGATCTTCAATATATATATGCAATACATTTTATTGCATGTAATTAAAATGCTACATCATACTTTATCAAAGCATACATTATACAGATTGATAATGCATCATATATTGCGTATCAAGGCATTTTTTCTGTAATTTAACATTTTTCTGTGCTCCAAAAAAAGTAGCACACAATAAACTGAATTTGAAAGGGAACAGCATTTTGATCTACATAGTCTAATCTTGTGTGTCACATCTCCAGCCATATCCAAATCAATATGAAGCAATCCATATACAAAACGGCAAGTGATGCACCTTTGTTTTTCGTGACACAGTTCTTTTTGTCTTTCATTCCATCTAATTATTGGCAGACAAACAACTTGGGCCAAATTTGTCATCGTTTCCGCAGATTGCACAAGATGATCTCTATTATCCTTCATGACAATCTGTTATTTTGGCTTCTCTGTTAAGAAGCAACATTGCAACATCATGCCTGCACTTTTATCGTCTTCTTTTCTGAATAAAATGAGAAACATCTTTTAACTTCAAAACAGCCTTGATACATAATCAGGCAACCTCCCCCCCCCACCACCAACAAAACAAAACCCACCACGTTTTGGCGCCTCATCTGACGCAAAGTAAAAATGCCAGCTTCTTGAGATTCATTTCCCAGTGCTTTATTAGTCTCTCCTCTAATTTTAGACTATTTTTGAAAAAATAATTCCTTAAAAGGAATTCCTTAAATCGAGGTATTCATAACATTACGTATTAGAGTGGGATGTCCTAGCAGCATACGATGCTTGAGTGGGTCACGTTCACCTGCCAGGGTGGCTTGCACTGAGTCAGCAATGCTCAGTGGTGGCTTGCAGGCTCAGGAACCTAGCTAAAACAAAACAAAAAAGTTTTTCCCTTTTCTTAAATGACTACCGTCATAAAATAAGCTTATCTCTCTTGGCAAGAAGGTAACAATTCCTCTTTGAAGCCAAGATCAAGACTTAATAAATTTACTTCCTGACTCCCTACTGGGAAACTTTCCCTGGTGAACAGAGAAATGAATGATCCAGCTGGAGGCTGGAGGGCTCCTTTGCAGAATGAGTTTCTGTGGTCAGAGAATGACCACTTGCATTTATTACTCCACAAATTTTGCTCTTTTCAAAGCAAAAAGACAACTGAAAATGCAGGCGTTAGAAAGTTGCACAGATTTTAAACCTGTCTCCATAACATGAGGATCATTTCTTCAGACTGCTCCATCACTGCCATCTCAGTGATTACAATGGAATCCCCTAATACAGTAGGAAGCAATTTACCCTCCACTACAGCTCTTTACGAGCTTGGCTTTTAAGTAACAGCAGGGTAATTTGAACATGATGAACCATAATCATTTTTACCCACATCTTCAAATCCATGCCACACTAACGGATTTATAGATAATGCATCTTTCCATAATGAAACAATCCTAATCCCAAACTTTACTAAAATAAAGTAAAATAAACTAAAATAAATCCCAATGCAGCCTCCACAACTGCCATGGTAGGTATGAGAAACACAGGCAAGGAACATGCTGCTAGCTCTCCTCTCTACCTGACCAGTGTGTTTGTTCTCATGACTAGGAGCTGGTTTACACAGAAATCCCACGCCGCACGGACGGGCTATCATGACAGTGATAGGAAAGAATGCAACTTGCTAAACTGTTTTTGAAATAGGAACTATCAGATCTAGAGGGGGGGCAGAGCTATCGTGCTTGACCTTCTGCCACAAGTAGCCCTCAAATGGCAATAGTTTTTTGTGAGTTTCTGTTACCAATCATACTAGTGTTAACTTCAGGCTAACCCAATGCAGAAAGCAAGCTTTTAATCTGTTAATTTGCTCTCTGGGATCGTGCACAGCAATCAAGATATGAGTTTCAAAACATCTCCCTGAAGACAAAGCGATCTATTAAAGTTTTCAATGAGACAACTCTTTTGAAACAGAGCTGTATCCTAGCTTTGTATTCCAGAGCTCAGCTGAAACTTCAAAAGCAAAACTAACCAAAGATAAAGCTAAGATAGAAAACCAAGAAAAGGATTTAATCAGAGACAAGCTAGTCAATCATTTCAAGACAGGGAATTTGGTCTCCTAGAGGAGAAACTGAAAGAGCGAAAACACCCTCCATTTTCTTTTCCTCCTTTGATCTCTCCTGCTCTATGTATTTGCTCTGAAGAGAGTGCCAACAGCGCAAGCAGTGGGGTCCCTATTCACAGGAAGAGCGAGGTACTCTCTCGGAACAGGCAGTATCAGATCACCGTGTAGAGGTGGCTTTCTGCCCTCCCACACACATGCTGTTCTGCTCCCAGAATAGCCGGCCGCGCGCAGGACGGCCGCGTCCACCGGCACGAAGAGCACAGCACAGCCCTACCAGCCACAGCGGGGTCAGGCGTGAGAGCAGCGTGGGGGCTTCTGCTTCTCAAAACAAGCTGTGGCTTGAGTGGTGTGTCTGAGCTCCGAATACCGCCCCATCAAAATTAGATAGACAGGTCTGAAGAGTGTTCCAATGTTCAAATGCCTCATAACAGTTCTCCTTCCATAGAGGCAAAACAAAGAAGTTAACCAAGATAATATGCAAAATAAATTAAAATGCCAACCAATCCCTTCAAATCACTGTATTTCAGTGATAGATTTCTTCTAAAGCAGTAACATTTAGGATCTAAGCCCAGCATACCAATGCCCTGAGTACCAAGATCTTCATCAACTGCAAAACTCCAAAGCTGTTACCATTACTAACAGATTTTTCTCGGTCACTTATATTGACATTTTCTAGCAGATTACTTAGAGAGTCTTGATTGCTTACATATCCTAGAAACTATGCTTTCTGTCAGACTAGAAGCAAGAAGAAAATCAGCTGAGGTTTTCACGACAGTTCTTGAGCAACAGAGATAAGCAGGAGGCCTCCAGCACACTCAGCTTTCATCAGGTTTTCTGAAAATCCAAGATGCTGCCTGACTCCTCTAGCTAAAGGAGAGTTAGGAAATTGAGACAAAAGGTTGAAATGAGAGATTTCTTTAAATAGTTTAAGCTGCTTTCTTTAGCAAATTGAATGTATTTACCACCTCCTTGAGTCTTTTGAAGTGTGCGCTTTCTGATCTGTTTACACAATATTCTCATATTATACTGGTGTTAGTCATCAGATGACAAAACTGGCAATTGTAGCCTATGTTTTCTAAATAAACAGGAAAATTTGCCAGATTAGGTCAAATGACTCTGAAAGACAATAGGTCTTTCAAGAAACATGTTTAGCTCTCACATTAAAGGGAACTCGTTTTATTCCAGAAGCTTAGACCAACTTTAAGTGATACAGTAAATGAGAATCCATTACTTGATACAGATAGTAAGCACTTTCCTTTTCAAAATACACATTGCCACAATTTGAAGATGACATTTATAATTTGTCTGCCACATTTTACCAACTTCTTTCCAGTAAGTTTATTTTCATTGTTTAGTGATTAATGCCTTTTTAACGTAATCAATAAAAAACAGTCACCTGTGATAATACTGTTTTTCTACTACAGCAAACATCCTTCTTCAACATCTTTAGACAGACTATGCTGTCTGAGGGCAGAGTAGCAGGCCGTTCATCAGCTGTATGAACAGCAGGACGTAATGCAAAGAACAAGCCAGTCAAGATACTGGCTTGTGGCATCTCAATAAAAATCAGATCTTTGCATATAAAATGCACTCTTCTCGTGCAGTTGCCAGGTGGCATAACTTCCAGCATGTCAGCTGTTGCTTGGAACAAGTGCTTATTACCACCCCACAGCTGGAAACAAATTTTATCTCTGCAGCTTTTGGAGTGAATCCAGAACTGTGACACAGGTGAGGGACAAAAATTCTGCAGCATGTGGCGCACAAGGAGAGACTGAAAGAGTGGGTTTGTTCATCCACAAGGAGTGACATCTGCTTGTGGTTTTTATTGGTCTTCCACCACGTGAAGGGATGGTAAAGAAAGACAGATTTAGAGCTGCGCAGTGACAGATGCAACGACCTGAAGTTCCAACATAGCAAATTCTGGCAAAAGTTAAAAATAAATAAATAAATTCATTGCTAGGTAGTGGTCAAACTCTGGAACAGGAACCCAAGGAATGTGAATGTCCATCCTGGGAGATCTCCAGGACTCAGCTGGCCATGGCCCTGAGAAAGCTGGTCCAGCTGGCTCTGCTCCGAGTGGGGGCTCCCACTAGACAGCATCGAGAGGTCCCTTCCCACCTAGATTGTTCCCCAAGTCTCTAAATTCACATGGTGGTGGAGAGAGAGAATATAGACCAATACAGTGAGCTGGAATTGACTTTGTTGTAACACAGATGTGGTATATTCTCCCCAGTGATCAAAATCAGAACATTAATAACGAGAGGTAGATTAAACAAATGATGTAAAGATACACCACAATATAAGCTCTCTGCATATTTTTCATAGCCTCTTAAAACAACAGATCCCAGAGTCCTGATAACAACACACCGAGACATGCATCATGTTAAGCCCTCTCTCCTTTCACTTGCTGACCATTTCCAAAAAGAACACAGGAAATATTTAAAAGGTGACCTGGCACGATGAGAGTTGCAGCTTTCCAGAGGAAATGTGTCAGGACTTGCAACACGAAGCCCCTCCTGTTCAGCCAAAGGAGCATCACCCCCACCAACCAGAACACAAACAAAAGCTTCGGGTGTCCTTAAATATGCTGCGTATTGAAATTCCTTTGTTATGAAGTTGTATTTCACGCTTGCAAATCCTGAGAATTTCTACAGATAGCTGTCTAATTTAAGCAAGTTTGTTATGTCCTCTGCATCCAGGTGTCTGCATGTATTTGCATCTATACAGAAGCATACACAATGCATTAGATTACATACATTACATTACATACAAGCCTTCTGTACTCCTATGTACACTTACCTCTGTATGATCTTCTAAATCTGAATTATATGTACATACCAAACTCCATTAAAGAAAAATATAAGAGAAAACAAACTGAAATATTGCTTCTGAACAGGTAATAGCCACTGCCAGATACAGGATCCTCAGTCACACTCTGAATACAAAACCAATCGCTTTCCAAGTCTAACGCTTTATCTGGAGCAGCTAGTTGAAACACCTGCCTCTGTGAAAGTGACAGCCCTAAACACACTGCAATATGTGCTCGCAAGCAGCACTCGTGTACTGCACATTGTGATCCACCTTTGACTATGACGAGCTGGGGCACGTGGTATTCTCAGAAAGCCTCTGAACCCAGCTCCTAGTAATGCCACGACAAGGAGAAAGCGGATCTTCTGGAGTTATGGCACTGATACTTCTTTTAGTGGTAAGACTCATGGGTGGAAGCTTTAGTACTTGTGCCGCAGTCACAAGTCACAAACAAAGCCACAATACTTAATAACAATATCCTTAAGAATCAACACCCACAAACATAGCAAATTCATCAGCTTTGTGAATGTCAACCCCTAACCTCGACAATAGTTTGCCCAAAAATCAGCACCTTCTTGTTCGAATATATACATATTCAATGAAAGACCTAAGTAGTCACGTGGTTTTCTAGGGGATTACTGTGCTTCTTACAACAGTGATGTTTTACCACAGTATTTTATTTTTTTTTGTACAAATCCTTTTTTAGGAAAATTAATTCCTCTACAATTTTCCACGTGCCAGGTCCATGAGACACACTGCTTACTGCTGACCTTTCTGGCAATCCTCCCATTGGTATTTTCCCTTGCTGTTATTTTTCACCTGTGTGAAATTATGATCTCTGGGTTGTCCTTACTGCTCCAGTGGCACCCCGACCAGTTACCTCGTCAGCAGCAAGCACTGTCACACAGCCTCCGGTACCCCATTTCGCAGCTGGGAGAGGTATTCATAAACCTGCAATCACAGATCTGCTTCAATGGCCATCCCAATTGCTGCTCCTGCAAAGCTCCGAGATTTGACTGCTGGCACTGGAAACCTTTTCACCTAGTTCATCTCAGGTAAGTCGCTCAAAGAGGCGCATCCCATAATACATAACGATGTAGTCTGCCTTTAGTCGCTCTTACAACGTCAAAGCAAAAAGGAGCTACAGCCTACACAAAGGAAGCAGGAACAGCCTCCCGTGTTCTACCCACATCATGAAAAATAGTCACGCTTTTGAAAGGTGATCCCAGCAGTGCATGCGGAAAAGATGGTATTACACACAAAATAAAAGAAAACAGCACAACAAGCACCCGAGACAATTTAGCAACGGATGGTCCAGTAGGTATTTTAGGACTGCTTAGATGCTGAGCCCATGTGTAGCATAGATAAAAGCGCCTCCGTAAGTGTATGCTACCAGCAACTCTTAAGAAGCATTTGAATCAAGAGCTGCACTCAGAGCCCAAATAGCTTTCTGCTCAGCTCTCAACATCCGGAACAGTATCTGACACTGAGCTGCAACACAAAGGCCTGCACCCATAGGTGCCTTCTCACTCCTGTGGCAAATTTCCAAAAAAGATGAAAGGGCAGTTGTTCAGGGAGGTAACAGCAGAATGGTGTCCCATTGCAAAGAGCACAAAAATGAAGTCCTTTCAAGGAGTGTTCTGCTTTCCCCAGCAAAGCAAAGGAGTCCTTGCTGCCTGGTCCAACCTCCTATCACAAGGAAAACACTAATTTCAAGCATGTACAGGCACTTTTGTATAGTCTAGCTGAGGCATGCCACAATTCCACAGGTCTTGGAGTGTAAACAGTCATTAAGTACTTAAATTTCATCAAGTCAGAAAGTGCCCCGTATTACTAACTTACTTGTCAAATTCTACTCTTCCAAAAGCAGCCTGGGTGAAAAGTTGTAGTCAGGTGTAGCAGCAATAGCTCCTCACACATCTACTGGCTGCACTGAGATGCACAGATTTTGTTAAGCACGAAATATCACATATTTTCATTATTCAGAATTTACTATCCACGGGGATCTTTGAGTCCTCCAGTTGCCATTATGGCAATTTCAGGGCAATTGCTTCCCGGTTCTACAAAGGGAGTCAGCTTCTACCAGAACCAAGGCACAACAAACATCAGCTAATGGCTACAGATTTACAGTCACTGGCAGTTCAACAATAACAACAACAACAAAAGTTAGGGAATGGAGAGGAGAAAAAGCAATAAACATACAGAACAAAAGCAGGCTTTTTACACAGCTGCAGGCTGGGAATTTCCAAACTAGGAGCATAACTGTAAGAGTAGACTATTTATGGTAAATATTTTTCCCTTTCCTCTTCAGAAAATGGAACCATGTGATACCTGAAAAGATAAGCATGCAACTCGATCTTCTTATCAGCTAGAGTTACGAACACAAATTTGTTGGTAGGAAAATACATCTATTGTTTCTAAATTACAGAGAAACAGCAACTAAGGTAATGCATTGCTACCACACTGCTTCACAGCCAGGTATCCTTTACCAACACACAGGTCTCCAGTGGACTCCAGCAGCTATGCCAATACAAAATTGGGTTCATGATGGCTTCATCTGTTGAAAAACTGCTAAATTCTTACTGTATCAGATGATTTTATGAGATCCCTATAAATCAGTGTCACCAGTCTATGCCACTCAAATATACCTCCACAATCAAGGCACAGGATGTGCAAGAGCTTCGTTTTCCTCCCTGCGTGGTCTCAATGCGTCACCTCCATCCACAGCCCCTGCGCGAGAGCACTTTGCCATTTCACCGTGGTTCACCGAGGTTCTGGGAAGATTCAAAGACCCATGGCCACGGGCATTTGAGTAGCCTTCTATAACCGCTGTCCTCAACCGCCAGTTTGGACAATGTGCTTCTCGATAGCTTCAACATTTTAGAGTAAGGACAACTGTATACCACATCAAAATAATTTTGGACAAGAAGAACTGTAACAACATGAAATGTCACACTTTTCACAGGCAGCATCCGAGTTGTATGCCATGGTATTGTTAAAACACAGGCAGCCACTTTACAGGTAGCCTAGAGAGAGCTTCTCAGAGCCTCTTCGCCCTGTCACTTCGGATACAGTGCAATAGAAACACTTTTGAAATTGAGAAGGCTGTGGTGGTCCCTTTCACACCTTTCCTGCTCTCTCTTTGGCATTCACTCCAAATCCCTCTCTTCACTGCCTGTTGAGATGAACACACAGACACAGAGAGCCAGGGAGATTTCAGATGACTGACACTTCCAGCCCATAGCCTACTTCTCAAGAGTCCTCCCTGCATTTGCTCCTTGCTCTTTTCTATTTGAGTGACTTTTACCTCTGTCCTGGTCCCCTAAAGATGTCTGTAAACTTTGTCATTTGACAGATGTCCAGGCAGGAATTTCACCCAAGTGATGCTGGCTATTCTCACTGCACGGAACAATTGACTGACAAGTTACCTCTGTAAAGGATCCCAAAGGCTGCCTAACCAGAAGACGATAGAGCAGTATTAAGGAATCCTGCCACTTTAGTTTCTGGCAATTCCCTCACTTTCCTTTGTCCTAAATCATCTGCAGCAGCTTTGTTAAAATCCCACATGAAAAAAGGGAGTTTATATAGCTTTACAGAAACTTTAAAAGCTTATCCTTATAAAAACAACATATACTTGGTTTATGTACCAGCAGCTTTTATGGAAAACCAAACATTACAGCTTCAGAAGTGACCATAGCTCTATGACACCATTCTAGACAGTTTTAATCATCCACCTCTTTAGCTTTACGGTGCTAATTTCAACATATTACACTGGAAATTCAAATAAACTTTAAGTACTTTTTATTAATCTAATGTTTTTTAAAACTGAAGGGCAAGCACCTAAATCTTTCCTCTAAGAACAGCACAAAGGGGTTTTGTTTTCCAGCTGCAAACTGCAAAACTAAAAAAGTCAAAAAGTAGAGAGAGACACGCTATCATCAGTGCTCTCAACGCTCCCTCTTTGGAATTGTTAAGAAAAAATTGAGAAACCCAAACAAACCTTTCTGCCATTCCCAATTTTGTTTCCCTGCAGGCTTCATCTTCAAGACCACTCCTCTGTGTTCTGAGACTGTATAGTTACAGAACGTATTTATTTAAGAAACTAAAACAAGTGAACAAGCATAAACAAAACATAAAACTTAGGTATGGCTGGGGAACAGTTACAGCATGAACTGTACCACATTTAGTGCATCCTGCAGCATTTCTAGTCTTACACTTTGTGAACATAAATGTGTCTGCTGAGTTTGGTTATAAGAAATAAATTGTTAAAAACATTCACCCCTGCAATGCCTGCAGGGCCAACATAGCTAAGAGCCTATGTTGAATTCTATTCCTTCTTGGGCATGACCAAATTATTTACTAAATTCCAATGAGCTGAAGCAAAGGGATTACTTGCTTAAAAAAAAAAATTTACTGTGCCAGTGTGGGAAAAGGACTCAGCTTGACTCTGAACTTAGACTGAGTTTGCAGACCTGGCATCTGGAAGTTTTACGTATTTTCAAAGGTGTCTCCTTGTAAAAGCGGATTGCTTGATGTATGTTTTCTTAAGCAACAAACCGCTATATGGTAAAAACAGGTTTTAGAGTTGTATTTCAGAGCATGCTTGCAAAGACAAGTTTTGCCTGTCTTTTTACATAAAAAAAAAATTACAAGGACACAAGAAACAATCAAAATCATCTTATTTCCTGTATCATTTTTCTTTCATTTTCACTGAGGAATAACGTGAGCTGAACAATTCTGGAACACTAAATTACGTAAGTGATATAATAACTTTGTGTAACATAATTACTTGATTGTTTTTCTTATTATAAAAAGTAAGATAGTTCAGACAGATGTATGGCCTTCCATTCATACTGACTAATCAGAAATAAATATTTGCAGTGGTGTCAAATTCAGGGAGAACAAGCAAGAAGGAGACAAACTTATTATAGAACGTCATTTTGGTGAAATGAAACCTCACACCAACAGCATACAATTTTGTTGTCTTCAAAAGGATAATCAGATGTCCTCGTATTTGTAAAATAGTATGTCTGATGCTACAAAGCAGTTATTTCATACAAGCATTATGTACTTCAGAAATTCCTCTTGCCTTTTAAGTAATCTCTGTTTGAAATGAACAACAAAAAATCTAAAAAAAACCACACAGATTTCATCTATAATTAACATCATCCATTTTAAGATCTAGTGAGAATAAATGTTTGCTGTTACATTTAAGCTGCACTACTTTCAATAAAAAAAAAGTACTGATGCTCCTCATACTCACTATTGATAGCAGCCCAGTACTGGTTGCACGGTGTTTTAAGATTTGCACTGTCTCCATGTTTAGTTTATAGAAAAGATGATATCCACACAGCAGAATGGGCTTACTCATCTTTGACAGGATTTAAAACACAGCTTTTAAAAGCAATAATCAAGTACCCATAATTTTTCTCTCTGATCTAAGTCCCACTTCCTTATATTCTTAAGTATACAGACAACTGTTTTTTTCCATCCTCCCCCAAAATCTTCCTTTGCATTACAAATTGATGAGCCATTTAATTTTCAAAGCTTAATTCTGGTATCACAAAAAGAAAACATGCATCTAATACTTTTCCATGGAGAATAAAAGGGCCTGTAAAGCTCTCTTGCCTGCTTTCTGTAGATCAGCATGCCTACTCTTGTTTTGGCATTTCTTTTTCTCCTTACAAGCTCAGCATTGCCCAGCTAAATACAAGAACAACCACAAGCAGTCCAGCATACTACAAACACACACACACACGTGCATATTCTAGCAAATTTTTTGGAGTACGTGCCCACCAGGATTCATTGCTCCCATTTTAACACTGGTCACTAAACACTATCTAACCATCATCCTGGTGCCAAGGCACTAAATGCTTTTGAATTGCTAGAGTACAGAAACCTGTATTCCAAGCAAATAATATTTGTTCTAAGCAGAGCTAAATAACTTGTCCTATATTAATATCACATTTAGACTTTTAGGTCTTTCAAGAAATTTACCTGGAATAGATCTGGCTTGGAAGCTACCTAAGTTTACAGGAACTTTATGATTCATAAAAAGTAATTTCCTTTTATAAATAAAACACTCCCTTCACACACAACTTTAGTTCCCAGTCAAACACTGCCAAGCGTGCTTTCTTCAGGGAACTTAATTCATGATAGCATCAGCATTTCAGTTCGCAAAACTGAGAGAGCACCCCCAAAACACAAGGTATATGCAAATACATATAATGAGGTAAAGATAATTATTAAAGCTTGTATCTCTTTAGGGTTTTCAAAAAGACAGTTGTACCATCTCTAAATTTGCATCATACTGGCGTAACCTCCCAATTAACATCTATTCACCCTGTGCGCCCCAACCAGCTTTTCTGTTCTCTGCTCATTTAAGATCAGAGGATCGGAAGGAGGTGGATCGCTATTCACTACCACGGAGCTCCCCAGGAAACCGGCCTCGCATCTTCCAGCTGCAAAGCAAGGGTAACGCCGACCTCCCAGCTGAGTCAGGCCTGAGCTCGTGAGCAGCAGCACCGCTTGGGGCTTCCAGCGAGGACATGATGAAAATCACTCAGAGCTCAGGAGAAGACACCGCCACGAACTTCCAGCTCGTTCACCTCAGGCCAGCTGTCACCACAGTCACGGCCCACCAGAAACCTTCTCACTGTTTAAGCAGGAAGACTTCAGGGGCCACAATTTCTTTCAGGGCAGTGCAGGCAGGGAGCTATGTACCACAGCACACCCCATGGTGAAGCAGGGGGGGAGGAGCCCCTGGCCAGGAGCCGTATCTCAGCCGTGCTGGTGGCGCAGTGAGCTGCAGGCCGCCCCTCCATGCGGCCCAGCGCCATGGTGCCGGAGCACTGGGGCGTCAAGTGCCGTGCCATGCCACCAGAGTGACGGTCCTGCCCAACTCAGGGACAACCCACTTTGGTCCCAAATTATTCCTATGCATTATAAGGTAGCCGAATGCCTACTCTAAGCCATCTTGTGCCAAAACCCTAGTGCAGGCCTGCCAAAGATAAGGCAAAATTAAAGCGCGATTTGACAGCACCCCAATACTAACGTGTGCATCGTATGAACCAGCTAGTCCTTTGCAATAAACCCTTTGTCAAGAAGGAAGGTTACACTCATAATAAAAAACAGCCATACCACAAGCAATAGGGGAAAAAACAAACGAAACCAATTACGAAGACCATGTGCCCGCTGAAGACAGTGTGTTGTGAAACCACACTATTTTTCTGAAACTGAACAAGCTAATTACAATTGCACCAAGAGAGGTGAAACAGGCGAGGAGTATTTAGAAGAATTCCACGCAAGCCATTCTCTTCTGAAGACAGGTCGCTCTCAGTGCACAGCATGCCTACAAATCACTGGGTGTTACAGGTGTATTTGAGGGGGAAAAGACAAAGGGAGATGGTATCTGTTCTCAGCCACTGTAAACTACAGCTCTCCTGAGGGTACACCCAAGCAGCTAAAAAAACTCCAAAATTATCTGAAAAACAAAAGCTGAATGGTCCAGAGAGGAATTACTTCCCTAAATCTGCATCAGTGTGTTTAAAAACTCCACTTTTTCTGCTCAGCCTCCACTCCTCTGTTCCCCCTGCTCCGTGGTGGGACATCAACCCAGAACTATGCAAGTCGACAGTTCAGAGTGATCAGCTAAGCCACTCTGAAAATGAAAGTGAGAAAATCATTGCAAGCGATTATACATTAAATCCTCTGGCTTAAGGAGTACCTTGTAAGTCTCTGAGGATGCATGAAGAATAGCTATAACACAAATCAATGGGAACTCTGTTTTCATGCATGTCTCATATAAGCAAGACTCATGACAAGAACTTCAGAGGCAAAAGTTTGAGGAAACAGCCTGAAAAAGGCCAATTTCCATTATTTTGAAATGTTAATGTTGGAAATTCAACATGTAAGGTTACATGGAGATATACAGCCATTTAAAATGCATATCCTGTGAGTTATATTTTGTCAATTGTATGTTGGTTATAAGAATGATCTCCAATGCAGTATCTCAGATCCATTACAGAAGAGTTGCAAAAAAAATATAGTAAGATTGCAGAGGAAGTTTCTACTCTGTACTCCCTTTTGTATAAAAATAGTTAAAGGTAAAAGGCTGAACACTTAGCTGCAAGGCAACAACTTCTCTCTCTGTTCATTAACGCTAAGCATACTTCCATTCGGAGTCAGTGGATGTACAAATCTCTCAGACTCTACGCCCAATTACCTCTGCCTCTAGCTGTTGGCAGGTAGAAATACCTCTCAAAACTACATGCTGGTGTCTTCAGGTTACCTACCCACCCTGCTCCAATCTGGAAAGCAGGAGAAGAGGGGAAACAAACTGCTGAATTTCCAAGCATAAAAAATAAGGGATGCCAAAAACATCAGAACTCTTGCATTTTCAACTTCCATTAAAAAAAAAAAGTAGAGAAATTGCTCTGGACTTGTTCATTTCAGAAATGCCCCAGCATCTTCTCCAAGGTTGGCTGCCAAACTATTAACTTTTGTTATACGGTATCAATCATTTCTTGTGGCAGTTCTTTTTGTCAATGACTTATACTGGGTTTTGCTGTTGAAGATGTCTTTTCACTTAAAAAAATCGGAGATTTAAAAAGAAACACAGGCTCTAAAACTGGTGTCCACATCAAAGGATACTATCTACTCCGTCCCCAAGTTTAAGCAGAAAGCCTGAGTTCTATAGAGACTGTAGATATAAAAGGCATATTACATCCTTCTTCAAATATGTTGATAATGGCATAACATATTTTCATCAACAGAAAGCTGGCATCATTCTTGTTTTTTTCCCCTCAAAAGAGCTAGTTTCCATCCCATCAACTGGCATTATATTAAATAAATAGCATTGATACAGCTAACTCCAAGAGCTCCTAAAAATGTCACAGCTTTATCCATAATAGAGTATCACAAAATATTCAGTTAATTTCCATGCAGAGATTTATACATACATGCAGAATACTGCCTCTCTTTTTTGTTTTCTTTGTAAATGGTTTTACACTCGAACACCACAACAGATTTCGAGATGTGTGGGGACTAATTTAAATTTGAAAGGAAAATCTAAAGCAGCCCCATCAGGCTAAAAGTAGCACAAAGAAATCAGGTTTGAGACATAAAAGCTAAGTATTTTGCTGCTTATTTAACTCTGCCCCCCTTTAATAAGGTGTTCCCTCAGGCTAGCTCTACAACATCCCTAAAGAGCAAAAAAGAAGGAATTTCAAACATCTGAAACTGGCAGCTTAGTACATAATTCAATATGACAACTTTGAAATCTGAGGGCTCTGCAGAGTCGTCACCTTTTACATCTGAAGTCTTACATAGGCTTACTGAATGTGGTAGGATGATCAAACTTGATGAATTGGAGGGCCTGAACGTTTTGGTCATTTTGAGTCAGAACCCGTGCTTGCAAAACATAGCAGAATTGAATGGAGAAGCTGACCCAGTGTTTTTTCAGCAGCAAACATCTCATTTATTATGCACCGAGGGTGATTTATTCTGCTTTTGTTACGCATACAGAATACTTAATTATCTTTACTGTGCCCAATTTACTGAGAGCTACAGTGGTAAGATGGATCCTTGGCTATAGACAGAACCCCTTTTCTAGAAAAACAGGTACAGCTGACACTACCTATCAATGGTAAACTTCCTTAAGTAACCCATGTCAAGATGATTTATGTCACCTGCAGCACTGATCAGTCAATAAATATAGCAGTATGTGCACTGTTCCCATTATCACCAGTGAAGAGGTCAGTTTTTGTCAGCAGTGTTCCTTCATTACATGGGTCATGTGTGCTAGCCTATTAAAATTATTCCACCTCTTCTAACATGAATTTGATCTACTTTTTTTTTTTTTCTCCCCAAAAACTGGGAGAAATAGAAAAGGAAAAAAATAAATCTCATGCAAGACTCCAGAACAGAGTATTTTTCAAAAATGCTAAGGCAGGAATGCCCAGTATATCTGACTGATCGAATTTAACTTTCACAGAATTTACAGAATGGCTGAGGCTGGAAGGGACCTCTGGAGGCCACCTGAAGCAGGGACACCCACAGCAGTTGCCCAGGACCACGTCCAGGCAGCTTAAAAGCTTCAAGGAGGGGGAGTCCACAGCCCACAGCCTCTCTGGGCAACCCATGCCAACGCTGTGTCACCCACACAGCACAGCAATGCTTCCTGATCTTCAGAGGGAACCCCCTGTGTTCCAGTTTGTGCCCATTGCCTCTGGTCCTGGCACTGGACACCACTGAAAAGAGCCATGAACAGCAAAAGTTTTAAGTTCTTTTACAACCTAACTTGAAATCATTTGCACAGAAAGCCAGCTCTCAGAATTGCCCAACTTTCATTTTTGATCTCTCAACCAAAGATAACAAACAAGATTGGCTTGATGTGAAAACAAGTTGTTGTTTTTTTTTCCTGCCTTTATGGGCTTCCTCACTCTAAATCCAGGTCTGTCAATTCTATTTCATACATCAAAAAAGACAGGACAGAAACTTTCTCAACTGCTTTTAGCATTTATGGCATAGCATGCAGCAAAACCATAAAAAAAGTGTTGACAAAATGCAAAAGCCTCTAAAGAGGAGAGAAGCAACAAAGAAGAAACTAATTAACTGGAGAAGGAAACTCAGAGCTAGACAGAGGAAAGCACACTTTATTCTTTTATAGCAGAGCAATAATTTCAATGCAAGGTCAAAGAAAAATAAAGAGCTCAATTGTATTGGGCGGTGGCCCAAATTAGATGGGAGTGCACCAGGTTGTGACCGAAGACTTCTCACTCCAAAAATTAACTTTGCAAGTTAAAAACGGGCAGGACAGAAACAAAAAAGTGGAGGAAAATAACAGAACCCTGGTGTAAGCAATGAGCTTAGCCTAGGAGAGAAACTAGGGCCATGTTTTTCTACGAAAATCTGCAAGACAAAAGGCTCACTAAACTCCTGCTATCGAGCAATGCATCTGGTAGTTGGGATTTAGCAGAATTTACCAAACACAGCAGTGGATAGGACTACAGCACATAGGATGCATGGGAAGAAACACTCATCACATCACTGGAAAGTGCAAGATCAGCTTACAGAACCTACAAAGAGCATTTGTGGGAAGTGTAAGAAACCTGGTGCATTCACAAAGTATTACTCTTCTCAAAATAAAGACGGGCTAGGGTCAGATCATAAGAGATTAATTTCAGGCTATTTAAAGAACCAAGAAAAATATGCCCACAGTTATTTCTTCAACAGATTAATATCACCTCCTTATCACCTTATGAAAACAGATGAAATCAACTAGTTGTTTGAAATTTTCATTGTGCTAAAATGTATTAACACAAAATCTGACAAGAGAAAATCAGAGGTCGGTATGAAAATACCTTCCCTTGGCTTCTGTTTGTGTCCTTCCAGCGTTCTGCTGGGGTACTAAGGGGGTATCGCAGGGTATTAAAAAGCAAGACTTAAACCACCCACGGGAATATGCTTTCTTCAACTGTATCAATATTTAGTTTTGTTTCTTTGCATCGTCCATTCCTTCATTTATCATCCTATTTCAGAGAGTGATACAGATTCATGTTCAAACACGCCTCTTTAATGATCATATTACGAGTACTGCAGTCTTGGAAACACTGAGAGGAATATTTAGCAACCAAAATAACATTAGCAGAGTGAGTAAAGCACTGTTTTCCAGGAAGCCCCTGCTTCATTTCAAGGCAACACAGTGTATCCATTTAGCCCTGACAAAAGACATAGAGAGGCTGTAACTGCACAGTGATACATTTCAATCAAATCTGATTGATTGGTGATGGTAATAAGTAAATACTGCCTTTTAATTAAGGAACCTCCCCAAGTGCTCTAATATATACCACAACACTGTTAGTGTACTGCTCTGGGGTATGCTGTTAGAGAGATGATGCCATTGAAATTTGGCGAGCAATGTGCTTTTATTGCAATAAAGTTTACAAATCTATCTGCAAAGGCATGGTTCAAAACCATGAAAAAGAACTGGAAAGCACTAGCATGCAATTCTAGAAGGCCTACAAAGTAATGGAAGTGACCCAGAAAACGTCTTTGTGTGCAGTCTGAATAACAGTCTTCTGTAAAATTGACTGAAATGACTCAGTACACGTATGCGTTTATCTTAAGGGCATTACAGCTGAAAAGATAGGAGATGCCATACACAAGACACCTCATTTGATATGCCAGCATTTTGCCAGAATAAAGCAGAAGGAACTCTGTTCCCACATCCTGGGTTTCAAGAGAGGTGGAAGTGCCCTTAACTCACTGGAAGCTACAAATAACACAGGAACACATGCAGTTACTCAAAGTTCAGTTTTCATTTCGATCCAGTTAAAAGCCTTTAAATTTAAGTCAATATTCATGACATTAAAGGTGTCCCCTGACAAAGATTATGAGAAAAGAATCGTGTTGCAGAGAATGTAAATTTAAAAATAAAAGGAACATTTTAAGCTTTTTGCAGAGTAAGTAGCAAATCAGGTAACTTGCTGCTTTCAGGTATTATTCTGAGAGACCATTAGTTTCTAGCGTTTCTGCAAGACCACATCAGGCCTTCCACAAAAGGAGCATGCTTTATGGCTGAGCTTGAAAGTGAAAGCTGGGACACTGTCAGTGAGGTCATGAAAAGGTTGAGGTGCAGAAGGTAAAAATAAAAGGCGGCACATGAAAGAGATAAACTGTGCAGACTACGCATTTCTCCTGAGAAATTGGATTGGATTACACCAACAGGCTAAAGGTACGGTAGGGTTGGACAAGGACCTTCTACGCAAGTCTGCAATTTTTGCCTCCCTTGTAATAAAACAAACCAGTAAGTCCTGCATGGTCGGATGAGCCTCAGTGTCATAGTCACAAAATTTTGCAATACATTGAACAATAAGAAGTAATAAAAATGTAACAATAAGTAGTAATAAAAATGTAAAAGTATAGAAATTGTCTTTAAAAAGGACTTGGACGGGACTAAAGGACAGGAGTTGGACTCGATGATCCTTATGGGTCCCTTCCAACTCAGGATATTCCATGATTCTATGGAAAAGTAGCATGTTTTTCAGCACCAGAGTCTCCTGAACCATCTGGCTCTCGAGTTTGCTTACACTGATAGTATATGCATTGCTACAAGCCACAAAGAAAAAAAATATTCATGTACTTATTCAGGTGCATTTGTATCTGACTAAATCCTCCACTTAAAGCAATGGCGTGTGGCAGAACAAAGGCTGTACAACGTGACAGCACGCTGTAAAATGAGCAGAGCAGCTGCGTGGTGGAAGGACAGCTAAGGACCCATGGTCAAGCACAACTAGGCAGGCCCACAAAGACTTTTTCCTGAGACCTGTCCTGAAGAAGTTTGTCACTTTGTAATGAGCAGGCTCCTACAAGAGTTGAACAGCTGATTTCAAGAACTAGGTCAATGCTCTGCTAAGTGCTATCTGTATCTTAAACATATGGATGGCTTTAGTTTTCTAATCAAATGCACAGCACTGGATCAACAGAAACGTACAAAAATGGGTTGTTTCCCTTTTCTCCACTTTTAAAGTATATGCTCTGCCCTTTCCATGGGTTGTGACTGACAGATTACAACATGCTGCATTAACACACCATGTATTTTATGGGCAATAGTTTAACTGCATCATAAAGCTTGAATCAAGATTTTAATAAGGAGTAAGACTGAAGATTCTTGTAAACAAATGCAATATGCCATTTTATATCTCAAAGATTTTAAAAGCCATGTTATTTTTAATTGAAATATATAATCCAAAAAACTATGCAAATAATTTTGGCTATAGATGGGTGGCATTTTAATGGACTGCACAGCATTCAGGCAGGAGGAGGGGACTGCAGCTTCTCATGTTGGTATCTGAGAGCTCATCTCCCTCAACTTTACTGGACTAAGAGTGAGATAAAGCTGTATTTATTTGTTAGAAATTAAAATGGTCAAATTTCTAATACTTGCATTGACACCTAAGGATCATCCAGGTATTGAGCAAGGTCAATTTCTATGAGCTTTTTTCTTAAGTCATCAGACAGGTATTTTATTTTAAATCCCTTTGCTTCCCTGAAGCCAAATTATCAACTGAACATATTAGTGTGAGTTTGCTCTATTCGCTCTGGGATTCTCTTCGTCATTGCAATTCAACGTCAGTGGCCACATTTGCAAGGTGACTGTCCTTTCTATGTATTGATTTAGCTTGATCTCGATGTCACACAATACAATTTTTTCTCCAAGTGCTAACCATATTCCTTGTCAATTCCACCCTCAAGCAGGCGGACTTTCTCTCACAGCACTGGACTTAATGCACACTCTAAAGCTAGTTCAAGAAACCTAACAGTATTTCTGTACTTATTTCCTTACGTATGCTTTAAAATGTTCTTCTGTCCACTTGTTCACTGTGTACTTTTTCCACACAAGAGACATTCTGAATTCTTGACAAAAATATCCACAGCATGAGAACATCCCTTCACTCTCCAAAGATTTCATCTAAAAATTAAAAAAGCAACTAAGTCTGAAATCCTGACTTCAGTTAAGGTGTACTGGATTTCACTCTGTGTTTCTTAAGAGAACTATTCCCTTCCTTCACTATTGTCCAGCCACACCTCAAGACAGGCCTTATACAGTACCAAAGTCATGACATGTCCAGATTTCCTTTTGCTTTTTGGCAGATATTGCAGTGCCAAGTTAGGTCTTCTTCACCCTTCCCTTCCCCCCTTCAATTCAAACATACAAGCTTGCATTTGAAAGACTTTGGATAGAAATGAGATTAAGGATAGGAAAAAAGGTATGTGGCATCCATCTAGAACAGACATTTTTCTGTCCCCACTAAGCCATTAGTTAATTCCTTACTTCTCACTGAGCTTGGTCAAAGAGCACTAATTTAAAAAGCCGTTAACAAAAACAGAAAATCTGAGCAATACAGTTAATTACAAACAAAGCAGTGCTGATGTTCATACTTACAGGCTGAGGCTGTTCTGCAATACAGCAGTTGAAACACAACCAGAACTCGCTCATTGTTTACAGTCTGAAGTGCGTACGCAGATGAAAAGCAGGACTTGACTTCTGTAAACGTATCTCCAGGTAGTAAGTTCTTTAAATAGATTTATTTATAATTGTTCCAATGTGAATTTCTTTTTCTCTCTTGAGCTTTTCTCTGAAGATAAATCAGTTCCAGGAAAACACGGTGAAGTTAGAAAATTATTTCAGAGTATTCTTTCAGCAGGTTGGTCCCAGCACCACAGAAATGTTACGTACGCTTCTTTGGTCCGTAGCGTTAAGTGAACCTGAAAACAGAAGTACATTATATCAAAAAAAAAAACCTAAGATACAGAATTTCATACTCCTAGAGAGCCACCCACACCTGTGATTTCTTGCTGGTATCTTGAACCCCTGAGTGAAGAGATACTAGCAAACAAGTCACATGCTTATTTCTACAATGACTACTCCAAATGGCATTTAACAGAAATCCAGATGAGGTTTAGGTTCTAGCTTTTGCTAGATGAAGCAATACTGAGGACCAGTGTCCAATCTTCTGGCAGCCATCTTGGTTTGATCTGATTCTAACTTTCTAATGTCATTTTTGAAAGTGACAATTGACCACACATACACCCTTTTAACTTAGGAAATTCTGCCTATTGGCACTTCATGTATCTTCATAGCAAAATTATACAATCCATTTACAGAGCAAGTTTTAAATACAATTAACACCAACCTCATAGCACAGCTGTCAAACAAAAAGCATGATTTTCTAAATACCAAGAAAAAAATCTGCAGAAAAATTGGTTAACACTCAAGACCATTTGCCTTCTCTCTTGATCCTGCTGTTTCATGTACAATTTACTTCAAAATAGGAGATTACTTGTAGAGTTTGAAACTGTTTCCTTAAACCTTCAAAATTCTTCATGTGGAACAACTGAGGCTCCAGATTCCAGCCATTCCTTTGCTAAAGTAACATTGATTGGTTAATCTCCAACCCGTTTTTTTTCCACTAAGAGTGCAATAAAAATTTCAGTGAGATTTCATTTTGGCCATTTATCTTGCCATCTATCATACAATTAATTTGGAGGGAAATGGAAGTGAAAGAAAGTATTCAGAAAAATTCACATACATGCTCCTTAAGAGTTTTAAATATGGCTGCAACTTCATTCATAGAAATTTTGTGTGTGCATACCTATGCACTGCTGTCTGTATGCAGCTCTTCACAGAGTGAAGTGATTTGGAGACCCCATGGGATACACAAGCAACATCTTTATGTACGTATCTGTACATACACACAGAGCGGCTTGCATGAGTTGCTTGTCTGGCACAGCAGTCACACTTAGCTGCTGCCTTCATCAGTTCTCTACACACGACACATGTTAGCCATGAGGTCCCTAATTTACTGCGCACAAGCCAAGCTACTGTACTGTGCTGCCACTACAAGCCAGGTACTTTCCAGGATTGTTGGCTGTGATGCGCATACGAAGAAACAGCAGCACCTTTCCTGTACTAAGTCCAAACCCTCTGGGAAGCCTTCCCACTTCTTACCTTTCCAGAGGCTGACAGAGGTTCTTCAATAAATAAACGTGTGCTGCGGTAACAACATCTAAATAGGAAAACTCTAGCAAAAGAACATCTATCTCCTAGCCTTGAAAGAGCTATCAGTAGTGTTTAAAGTAAGTTTACATGCATTTCTTACCCAAAAGTCAGAATGGAAAAAATAATATTTTACTGTCTTTCCTTATCACTAATACCATACAAAGCAATTTGATTGAACAGAGATATGAAAAAAATAAACAAAAAAGATCCTTCTATACGACCTTTGGTTTGACAGTCTCATTTCAAAAAGAGGCTTTAGTACAGTACTAATATTTATTTTTTACGATTTAAGATGATGATTTCTGCCTCAGAAATGGCCATCTAAACCCCATGTATGTGTCAAGAAGCTGCAATCAAACACGGGAATTATCAACCAACAGTGTGAACTGCAATAGAACTTAAAGGGAAAAAACTTAAAACACTAAATGTCTCTAAGGAAGTTCTCACATCATAATTAGGCAACTTCGCACCATTTTCTCAATTCTAGTGATTTAAAGTTGGATCAACTTTTAAATAGCCAGAGCCTAACATAGAAAAGCTTGATAAGAAAATACACTGCTGTTCCCTCCAATTTCAGAATTTGCATCCCACATAATTCTTTTCTTGACTTGATTTAATATGTAACAAAATTGGAACTAGAACACGCTAAATTTCTGTTAAACATATAACAATTAACATTTTTAGCCCAGCAACTGTACGTCTTATCTCTACTTAAAACTGAGGGTTTTGCTTCTGACAGGCTCCAAGTTGTTCTGAAATGCAGCAGTGCTCTCCTAACTCTAGCCATTCAGATTATGAGCAATTGCAAAAGCAAGTACTCAAAATTACAGCATTTTGAAGTCTAATATACTGTAACCTGCACAAGCTATAAGCAGGAGTCTTGCATGCATCCCCTCCTGTTAGGCAAGTGATGCAGTATTTCGAAGTGCAGCTCCTTTTAACAGTGGTGCTTATTTAGATCTGACAAGATCCAGATACAACATATCACATTCTTGTTTTCACAAAGGGTTAATTTTCCTCCAGCTACTACAGCCGTGTACAGCACACATACATGGAAAGGGCTGGGAAATTCCTCTGTTGATTGGCCCACTCACTTGCGTGCTAGTAGCTACAGTGCTCTTCGTCTTGCTGCAGCCTTTAAGCGCTATGCTCAGCTGAAGCCCTGGGAACAAAACTGAAAGGCTTGGCCATGCTTCTCTGAGCCTGGAATGCTTTTCCTGGTTACAAAATACTCAAGCGTGCACAAGATTTTCTCCACCCAGTCGGACTCATCGTGGTGGACTTGAATCCTCAAGGACATAATTCTAAAACCGACCTGCCCCCTTACACGGAAAGCTACCAAGTGCCAAAACCAAGCTAGAGATTACAAGTAATTTTCTCTGATTATACATTTATTCTTAAAAATGCATTTTTCTCCTCTATAAGCTACAGAGGGCCACATTTGGCTTAAATTTCTTGGTTCTACCAGAAGTATCAAGCAGTTTTTCAATATGTACTCTTTCAATTACAAATAAAAATGGGGTGGAGGGGAGGAAAACACATCCACTAAGTATGGCATCTTTTAAAGAGTGATGGATTTTTATACATCCCGCTCTGCTAAAAACATGATCTATACAGTGGCCAAGTTAACATAAAAGACCGGGTATAAATATGCTGCACCAAAATGGAAAGAAAAAACGATTCAGCTAAAGGCAAAAAGGGATAACAACACTGTGGAATTAACAGGAACACACTTGCACTTCTCTTATGCTGCTAGTAGCTTGTTTAAAGAACAAACTGAAATAGGGAAATTCTGCTCCTCTTTTCCAAATTATTGGTTATTAAAGAGTAAGAGAGAAAGGAAAATCAATACAGTGACCTACAAATACAAACCAGACAACTATGTAATACCAGTCCTCCAACAATTTCCTAAGAAAGTGTTCCTGCAAAGCCTGGACTACCCCAAATCTGGCCACAATTAAGCAGATCCTAAAACTTACACAGAACCTCACAGCCAGTTCTCTGTTTCGTCACAGGATCAAGCTGTTAACACGGCACTGTGCGATCAATGAATCACACCACATGTGTGTGAACTCCTGTGTTCATCCCTGCGGACCTGCCAGATCAAGGGGACAACACTGGGGCCACAACTGAAGTGTGCAGTTGAAGACAGCAGCTCCACCACTCCTCAGTTTTCCTCTTTCCACAGCTTTGAGGTGCTTGGAGTGGCAGACCACCACACAGCTCATGTTGAAGGACAATGTGCTTATTCTACCTGAACTAGAAAGTCAAAACGGTGATCAATGGTGAAACACCTGTTTGCTTTTATCCAGTTCGAACTTTCTGAACTTTGAACTTGACTTGTTTTATTTAGAGCATTCAGTTCATAAACCAATAACTTGTAGAGTTATTTGCTGAACTTCTTTGCCATGTATCTTGCATACTTGCAAGATATTAGTGTAGACACTAATTTTATATCATTTATAGTAATGTCTAGTATGAAAAAAATTAAAATACTAAAAAGGAGGATGCATTGTTATTCAAAGGGGAAACCAGTAAGGTTATTTTCATTACTTCGAAGTTTATTCTAAAATAGCTGATGTAATGCAAAAAAACGAAACTACTGCCTACTGTTAAATACCAGTCATAAAGGTGGTAAGCGCAAACACTGCCTCAGTGGTTAGTAGGGGTGTGGAGCACATTCTGTTACTAAGAGAGACAGCTGATACTGTAAGCATTCATGTCCTACAGAAAAGTTAAACAGAGCAGGAAATAATAAAGGATAAAACAGAAGTCAGACATTCTCTCCTCTGAGCTCTTCATACTTACTGGCAAAAAGGGTGTTAGAGAACATTTACCTTAGTTGATCCAAACAGGGATATATGCTGCATGCTGTGGAGGGTACAGTTGGAATAAAGCTACTTATGAATCATGTAGGTTAAGAAAAGCCTACTGTTTTTAAGAAACACCTATAAAGTTCCTTTTAAGGGTCAACCTCTATATCCTCTGGCTATGTAACTGTTTGCTATAGCTTCAGACAGGAAGTGTGGTAACAAGGCTATGACAATTACTTGAAGCAAACAAAACCACAGGAAGAGAAAGAAAATGACTGCAGGTGTTAACATCTGAATTTAACTAATTTGCCCCAAAACTCAAACTCCTATTTAAGGAGAGGAAAAAAAAAAAAAAGTAAGGCATGTACCAAGTCCTGACTAAGTATTTCACAGCGTGTCATGATGTACCACGACATGCACATGTATGCACAAAGTCATGGCTAGGACTACTATGGGTTTTTTAGTCTCCAGTAATTTACAGGAAAGAAATTTACAATTGTTCTTCATATGGAAGAATAATTTCATAAATGTTTTCTTTTGTCTTAGATGCCCCAAACAGCTGTCAATTGTTTCAATCCTTCATCAACAGAAAATTATTTTAGAGTTGTTTTTTTTAAAACTTTTTTTTTTAATATATTTTTCCCTTTAAATCTATATTATAGCTGTACCATTTCCTCTAGCTGCTTAGCAGATTCATTTCTTTCTGTCACTTGACTATGTATGGGCGAGATGAGGTTAAGGTGTATCCAAACTAACAGGTTGAGCTTGTGCACCACTTCCATGGACTTTAAGCCGTAGCAACTGGTGGATGCTTTCCAGCTCTCAAAGGAAGTGGGAAGTGTTTACTTCCCTGACAGCTTGGTTTTCAAACTACTTTTGGAAATAAAATGACCTGTAAGACAAGCAATGTAAGCTTAGAAAAAACGCTACTTACTGAGAAAGTTGCCTTCATACCTGAATTTTGTACCAGAGGCTGTCTCGGCAGTGCTGAGGCACTTGCAAAAGCACTCTTCCTCCCTCTCCCCAGCCCGAGTAGACGCTGCTGGGGACTTTGCCGCTGCTTTCAGTGCACCAGTTATCTTTGCACTCTCAAACCCTGAGAAACCGGAGCTGCGCAGAGCTCTTGCCAGACCAGGGATAACACTCACCGTCAGCACAGGCTGAGTAAGGCCGAAATCTATTTTTCACTTCCTCATAACTTTCCCATATCTATTCCTCCCTCCGTGCCATATGCTTTGGGGTTTAAGTTTCAAGAAAATGAATAAGTGTCTTCAAAGTTTGAGTTAAGACTTTCTCGTGCATTTTTAAACATTTAAAGAATAGGTCCTGATACTGTATAGAAGTATTTTATTCATGCCTTTTCCTATGATATGGTTTTGAACATTTTGCGTGTTCTAAGTTTGTAGTAAGGGATGGCAACAAAAGATGCAGGAAGGGAACAGCCGCAAGCCAGTAAGGAGAAATACCAGGCATTTCATATCATGTCTCTAAGAGAAAACAATAAAGCAGGTACAGTCAGGAAAGCCAGTTGGAAGCATAAAGTACAGGGTCTTTAAACGTCTTTATAAGATTGGTAACATGAAGCTCAAACAGTTGTTCTTATCACTGATGAGTGTCATGCCTTTTTTTTTTTTTTGGTAAACCCTTCCTACCCATAATTCCCTGATTTTTTTTTTCTTCCATAGCCACTCTGCTAAATTTAATTATTTCAGTTAAGTGGCCCAGCCTCCAAGCCTCCATGGGTTCAATGCAGTTTTCTAAAAGAGCTGACGCACACAGCTTATATTATTTCTCACACACAGATCTGCCATACGTGCAAACAGGAACTTCCCTCTCTGAAAACCACAACACTGAACATCTAGCAGTTCTGCACTATGAAAATATACAAAGACTAACTGACAACTGGTGATCCAAATTTACCAAAAACAGAAAGACAAACCTAAGACAAAATAAATATGTTGTTCTACCCAAGATAAACTCTAGGCATAATATAATTTGTCCTGTCTAAGAAAAAGTCCATTAATAACAAGTGGAAGCCTTTAAGAATCTAATCCTATGTTTATAGGAAATCTAACTGCATATTTCCTGTCAATTCACACTGGGTAACATGATTTTTAAAATTATATTTAAAGTTCCAATTGGCCAATAACATCATCTTCTTAGCTGACAAACCCTACCGAAGACAGCACAAAAGATTTTTTTTTTCTATTCTCATCCAATCTCCTTACTAATTCTGACAGGTAATACCAGTTAGAGATAAAAAAAAAAAAAAACAACAACACCTCAAACTAGTGCTCTAATGCAGGATCTGAAAACTGTATCATTTCTGTAAAGAATAGAAAAAAAAATCCCTAAACAGCTCCCAATTATTACTTCTAAAGTAATGACAGGAAACGATCAACATCCAGGTCCACGGAGTTCATTATTTTAACAACAATGTAGTATGTAGTATGTAGGAGTAGTATGGCCCACAGGAAAAAAAAAAAAAATCTACAACCAACTACTTGACAGACCATATGAGATATTCAAAGGACCCTTACCTGTTCTTTACTATGACAATAGGTAAAAAGCATTCACAGCATTTAATATTCCTTTTTCCACAGAAAACTGATATACCAGAAGCAATCACTTTCTCTTCAAAGCTCTTCAAAGAGCCACAGAAGCGCACATTTTTCATCTACTAGCCTTTAGGGCCCTGTCATATCTCCATACTTATTCTCTAGCCCTTTTATCACTTTCTCTATTGTTAGTTGCTTCAGATGATGAATTCTATGCACATGCAGGCATGTATGCACATGGGGGATGGCTGAAGGAAACTTAAAATCATTTCGAAGACAGCTGGGTCACTCTGGACTAGCCAGGCGAGGTAGGACGTCGGGAACATGTACATGCAGCAGCTGGAGATGGGGCCCAGCGGTTCCATCTCCGTGGACGGCCTCGCTCCTCAGTGCTCCCCTCAGACGCTTCTCCTCACGCTGCCGCCCCACGCAGATCCCAGACGTGGGGGCCTCAAACCCCACCGCTTGCGGTCACCGCTCGTTCAAACTGCTCACACAACAGCCCTACCTGCCCCTACCTTTACAAATCAGGCTGCTGCTGCTCTGCAGCGGGGTCAGTTTTTCCTGACTAGACATTTCAGATCAATGTATTAAAATACTTGCTTTATTTCAGAAGAAGTCCACCTTTGGCCAGAAAACAGAGAAGAAACAGAAGAACCACCACCCACATCAGGCAGGAATATCATGATGTCATGGAGGCATACTGTAGAACCAGGACACACAGATGTCTTGAAACTGGTAGGAGCTGGTAAGTGCTAAATGGGCCTGCTGCGACTTCACCGTGAAGGTGAGCATGGGGACCTACACCAACCTGAGAAAGCGAGTCTCACAAAGAGTGCTCTACTCAGAAGCACACATACATGTGAAAACACTTGCCACGGCCACGCTTGCTTTGAGACTGCAGCTGGGCTCAGGTTTTGCCCTCCTCCCATCGGTATCTGGAGCAGCACTGCGCGACATGCAGCCCAATGTGACGCCCAGGCACCAGGGTCAGGTTTCATCTCGGTATACCATTATACAGCAATAGCTGCCTCTCTTCCTCTGCCTCCAGACATTTCTCAAGTCACTCAAGCAAAAAGAAAAGCTAAAAATAACTGTAGAAACAAAGAGTTGGGTTCGCTATTATAATTTAGATCTGCCGTAACACAGGAAAGTGTCCTAATTCTAGAATCCTTGAACAATTGCCAAAACAACAGAAACAAAAAAAAAACACCACACCAACCCTACAATACACTGAAATAGAACTACTAAGGAAGAAGCACACATGACTTCCACAGCACAGGTAACCCCTCCTATACATTTCTAGATACCAGAAGCCTACAAAATACTATGACTGCATATGCATGCACCTGTGTGAAGCCAGACACAAAACACGTAACTCAGTAACTGCAGTGATCACAAAAGACTGCATTCCCATGACCAAGACCATCATGCTGTAATACAGCAAATATGAAAATAACCATAAAGGTAAAAAATTCTTACCTCTACAAACTTGAAACAGCTAGTCTATATAAAGGAGAACAACCACAAACTGAAAAAAAGTTTCTAGGGTCAGCTGGTAAAGAAAAAATATATTAGAGTTGCCGTCAGTCTGAAATAAGGCTTTGCAGGTCAACAGCACCTTTTCTTTTGCTGAAAGCAATGCTTATTTTTCAAAACAGAATGAGATTTAAAGAGGAAAGATGGAGGAAATCCTCAGGAGATTTTTGTTGCTAAGATTGTGTACACTAAGCTATTAACATGCACATATAGACATAACTTGTTAGTAGCTATAACAGTACCTATCTAGACATGATTGTTTCACAGAGGAAATCCTATAATCCAGTATCCTATTTTGGGACCACTTTCAGGCAGCAGCTTGATTCAGAAGCTGCAGATCAGTTACAAGGAATTATTTCTCGTTCCTTCTCCATCCCCCAAGTTCTCAGAGTGACTACAAATGATACTCAGTATTCAGCTAGGGTATTTACAAAAAATATTTGACCTCAGAGAGTTCTTTCATGTCTTTTTCAAAACACTGATGTAATGTTTATCTAGACACTTAAAGGCAAGACCATGAAAAATTTAATTGCAAACAAAATATTGAACATTTTCAAAGATTTTCATTTACGATATTTACCTATTACTCTTTTGGTTGAAAGTGCAGATGAAGTTTGTTGTTTGGTATGTCTTTTATATAGAAAAAAACACACAAACTTTCCCAAATTAAGTTTAATTATATATCAATAAAGCTTAAGGAACCAGGTGGAGACATGCAATTTTAGAAACAAGTATTCTGAGAGAAAAGATACTATGCCATAATATACACAGAAAAATAGCCAATTTAAAATAAAAATACACAGTACACAAGACAAATTTCTAGCTCTGAAATGCAATTTCAATGGAGATACCAAAATTATTGACCTAGTTAAGAAACAAAGGCAGTTTCAAAATGTTCCAGATGCATTATAACAAAGTATGTATTCTCAACAGAACAGCCACTACTGTTCTGACATCTGAATGTACAGGAAGTTAAATTGTCTCCTCAGAAATGACCCGCTTATCATGCCAAGAAACTCTGGATTATATTCCCTGTGTACCCACAAACAGTTCAAGGCCATTACTATTAAAAACGCCAATTTGGAAAATGCCCTCTGGGTCATATCTCAACAGTGGTTAAGTTATGTACAGTTTTATTGCCAATGTAAAACCGCCGTAAATCTGAAGTGATCTGGCTGTCCTGTGCAACAACCTGCGTATACATGGGCATGAGACTTACCTCCACTGATAACATAACCAGTTCAGCAGAAAAAACTAAGATTGAAAGCACATCAATTCTTCATGCTAAGAATTACTTCTCCAACTAGTTTTAAGACAAATTGTACATACCTGTAAATACTAAAATAGCACTTCAACTCCCCAAACTGAAAGCTGCTGACTTGCAGTGCTTGTCTACTAAATATGAAAGAAGTTTTATATTCTCGAGTTAGTGACTCGCTATAAGGAAGTAAACAGGCAACGTGACAAGTGTAGTCTGACACCAAATAACCACAGGACTACAGTGTTTGAACCCCATAGTGAACTTCTAGTTGTATTAAGTACAGCTGTTCCCATACAAAAGACAGAAGATAACTGCACAGCATGTAGTTAGAAATTGTACTACCACACATACTATTAAGAAATTGAGTATCACAAATAGGTTATGATTTCCAAGATGCAAACTCAGTCTGCCAACAATTTCATGAGTTTCAATGAATAAATTGCAAAAATAATCCTGCATCACGAACTATTCAATCTTTTCCAAGAATATAACAATTGCTCTTGCACACTGACTGTTTTCTGTTAATTTCTTTTCCTTGTTTTTTTTAAATAACACCTCAGTTTCTTAAAGCATCAAAAATAAAATGCTTGAGTGGAATGAATTGTGATACATACAAACATTTCTCAAACTAAATACCTTTCTGCTCTTTGTTATGCAAAAAAAGTATTCTCTACATGTTACATGAACATGCACGAGGACTCAGCACAGCCTGCCACCTCTATTTAGTGTTTGGTTTGTTTAAGATTGGCTATTTCACAGGGTGGGACAGCCCTGCCCGCCTCCCTCCACAGTATCCTGGCCTCAGGTTATCAATGATGCTGGAGGCACCTGCAGAGAGCTGCCAGAAACACCCCACAGAGTGCAGGTAACTGACATCTTCCAAAACGCTGGAGGAGGTAACTGATGAATACTTAGATAGCTAAGGTTTTCTTTTTTTTTTTTTTTCTCTCCAGCAGAAGACCTAATTCACCTACAACACATTTACTCAATTACTATGATTGCAAAATTGCTTCAGCCCGTTGGCTTCGATGTACTCATGCATCTGCTATTAATTCTATTCCCCAAAAACACTGCTTTTTATTTGCTCTCAGCCTTATTTAGCACTAGAAACACCCTTCCTATTCTCTTTCTAATACGTTCTAGACTAAAGTCATGTCACACAATAGAAGTTACATTCATTACAGGCAGAACTACTACATGACATTTGGAAAGCAGAGTCAGGCCAGCTATTCAATGTGACCTAGTTGAAAATTAATCAAAACAGTATTTCTTCCTTCTAAAAGCACAAGCTTGGGGGTAAGAAAAGTACAAAAGACATTGTGAATCACATGACAGGAGGCTGACTTTCAGGCTCCGATCTCAATCCAACCACCGCCTCTAACAGGGAAGGTACAGACTGCCACTGACATTTCCTCCCAGCAATCTCCGTGCTGCAGATTTCAATGCTACCTCCACTACACTGAGAAGTATTTTGTTTGACATCCAAGAACTCGATAGTTTGACAAAAAAAAAAAAGCCTTTCTAAACTGAAGAGCACGCTCAATTGCAAGTCCACTCTATTTCTACAAGGGGCAGTAAAGAAAATATAACAGCATGACATTTTGGCCCAATTTACCTTCACAGTCACTGGTTTAATTTTTAACCTCCTTGAACACAGAAAATTCTTCTCGTATGCTAAAGCTTAACTCACGGCAAGTCTATCTGCTTCTCAGATGCTGTTTGAAAAACACGTCTTCCACCACAACACCAGGTGTTCAGAAACTGGTGTTGCAAATGCACTCTCAACCGCAATGCCTGTGCTGTCTGCAGCCTTAACAAGGGTCTGGTTACATTAGAAATGATCAAGCTGCCCAACTCTTCCTACCAGGCTTTGCTCAACGTGACTGACTGGGGGGTTCTGTTCTGGATTAGGAAGAAGCTCCCACAGCAGCACAAGACCACCAGGAAAATCCCAACTCGCTCACAAATCCCCCCAAAACCACACCGCAATCCTCCCCACCCCCAAAAGCCGGGCTGAAAGCGATGGGGCTAGCTGTCACAAGCACCAAGGGTGCCCGGGACAGAGACGATTTCCATGCTCCCTATGGAGAGCAAGCACAGAGCAGCGATGGCAGCGTCCATGTGCAGAGGTGACCCAGACTCGGGACCTCAGAGCATGACCCACACCAAACAGCCCCATCCACCCCTCATCCCCCTGGGTGGGCGATTTAGGCACCGTGGATAGTTAGGACCAAGGAGCTAGAGACATTGCTGTTTTTATGATATGCCCTACAGTGCTGCGTGTTGCTCTCTTTCATGCTGGAACCAAAGCTGCAGCACATGAAAACTGAAAGGACTATTTCCAGGCTATTGCAACAACAAAAAGCCTGCACATAAAGGATCTGCCTTCTCACCTCTTTATTCTAGGCATTTCATGCATGAGATGCATTTATGGGTACGGAGCTATCATAACACTTTTTTTTAAATCAGTAACCTCAAGAGAAGCTCAGTGTGCACAGCCAACTCAGATATTTTTTTGCGAGACTTCTCTTTCAGTTTCACAGATAGGTTCTGTTGTCCTTAAAGGGTAAAGATTGGCGCCCATACAGACAAATTCTGTCTTTAGCTGATACTAACCGGAAAGTTCTCCACGTATCAAGTCAGTATTTTTCAACACTGAGGTCAATAAAGACAGAGTGATTAAGGCACCAGTGCAAGGTTTTCACCGATGAATGTAAACCAAATTTAAGTTGCATGGAGTAAATATGAGATCAACTAATCTAGCTTATTTATTGAATGAGGCTCAAATACAAGAGGTTTCTATCTAAATACACATTTTATTTATAGTCACATTTTCAGATGATAAATGGAGGTATAAAACACACCTTTAATTAGAAAGGTGTTTATTATGCCCCCAAAAAATAACTTCTGAAGGCAGGCTGGAAAAAAACAGTACCCTGTACTCTGACACCCAGCCTCCAGGTCCTCTTTCTACTCTAACACAGATTTAATCAATTCACCCTAAGTTAACGAATATACAATTTAACAGTAAAAGCTGGGGGGAGGGGAGAGAGGGAGCAAAAACAGGAAGGTGACTATCAGAAAAACACTCACTAAAATTTTACTAGATTATAGAACAGTCTCAGTATGCAAGTGGTGGAAGTTCCAGCACATGAGTCATTTAGCACTCAACTGGACAGAGCATTTGTTAAAAAAAAAAAAAGAGCCACAGGCAAACAGTCATATCTTGGCAAAGAAATTAACAAATGAATGAGCAGATCTTTTCCATTCCATTTTTAAATGATTCTGTGGGAAAGAAATGAAAAGATCTTTAATGTACGACAACACTGCATTACCAAAAATAAGAAAGTTGATTCAGTAACCATTTAAAGAGTTGGTAAAAACTTCAAGAACCAGTATCAAACAGGTAGAAGAATGACAATGTTGTTTTCAACTCTATTTTCCCTGTATTTTAACACAGGCATGACTCTTCATCTTGGGCTGTGAATTCACTGATAGGATTTCTGAAGTCAGGTTTGTGACCGGACCACCACTGCAAAGCCTGGTAATTGCTGAGTTTTTGTAAAAAATCATGCATACCTACAACAGCATATATATAAAGATCTTTGCATATAATCCATCATCATGAATCACATTGCTAACTATTTAACATGAATTAATTTAATTGTTGAAATAGAAAGCAAAACTGGGAGGCAGGAAATAAGAGTTCTATTCTTGGCTTTGCCATGAACACCCTGACGCTGAGGAAGTCTCCTGACTTCTTGCATTTTGCACGCATGGGAAACTGAGGCATAGTGATCATATTAATTTATAACTCAAGATACTTAAGGACATTCTAAGCACAAGCCATTTTCACCAATTTCAACGTATAACTTCTTGCAGAATTGGGACACTGAAACTGCATGATGATATTAAAGACAGAGGGCAATCCTTCCCCCAGCAAAATAGACCAATAGGCAATCATTAGATTTTAGAATTGTGTATGTTAATCTTCAAATTTTTAGGAGAAAGTATTGAAAAAAAATAAGATAAAAATATCGTGTGTTTTCCTATCAAGAAACAGGTATGTTTCTCTGAATTCTGTCTAGAGAACTCTGAATTGGCCAATAATAATCTGCCCTGAAAAAAAAAAAATATATAGTGTCAACAACTTAAACCATGGTAATAAAAAAAACTTTAACTGTCCTGATATCTGCTTTCATTGCATTCTAGCAATGTAACTATAAAGTCACATATTCAGAACGTTTCATAATAAAATTGCAACATTCTTCTTTCTAAAGGGAATCATCAGTTATTCGATCATAATGTTCAGAATAAATAAAATAAGTGGTCTTCTGCATTCAAGGCAGTAATACTGCATGCTGCTTCTCAGCTAACACTTTAAGAAAAGTTTTAATGCTTGTTTAGGTGGGAAAGATTGAATGTAGTATGCTATGTTCTAAGTATATTGGAGAGTGGCTGCAATTATCTGCTGACACTAATTCTCAACTAGTCATGTGAAATTCTAGTATCCTCATGAGGAGTCAGCATGTGATCCCTATCAACTTTTACATACTTTTACTAGTTTCATTTCACCCATGTAAACCTTGTCTTCTGTATTCATAAAAGCTCTGCTGTATACTCAGCAATACTGTGAGAAACAAATGTTATGCAACCTTACTGACAGCCTTTATGAATACAGTAAGTCTATTTACGTAATATATTAATACATCACATATACACTGCCTATACATATCCATGTTTACCTCTCAGGTACACTTGAAGTGGAAATAATCCCCAAAATATTAAAAATAAAAAAAGATCTGCCTTTTTTACTACAATTAGTCAACAACACATGGCTATAATCATGCCAGATACTGCTTCACTTCTTAATGTACCGAAGTCAATATACAATTGTTTGTTTTTGCAAACCTGTATGTTCTATTTAA
Organism: Anser cygnoides; assembly: GCF_040182565.1. Taxonomy (NCBI): domain Eukaryota; kingdom Metazoa; phylum Chordata; class Aves; order Anseriformes; family Anatidae; genus Anser; species Anser cygnoides. The sequence goes on along the minus strand of NC_089912.1, from coordinate 36,951,237 downwards.
ATGGATTTTCCTAACACAACAGGATCTTAAAGAGCCTAATCATTGTTCTTAATGTACATTTTATAGCTAAGACACGAGACTACAGATGAGAAACAAATGGCTTGCAGATGAGGCAAATTATACAGGAGAAAATAAGCCAAAGAAATAGAAACATGGCTTGGATGGAAAGCTGACTTACTAATGCTGACCTATAGCAGTTACATGGAGAAAAACAACATCCTATTTACTAGTGCATGCATCTTCAAGTACATCGCTATGTCACCAGTCTGCATTTCTTAGTGAGACTGTCCTCTGTCAAGCACTACCAAGTTGAAAGTGTACTTGTATTTTTAACCAGCAAAAATAACAAAAATAAGTAATAAAAACTATGGTTCATTTATGGCCAGTAGTATGCTTCTACAGTTTTGTATTTAGTCCAGTTTTCAGTCCTTTTATTTTTTTGATAACTCTAATGGAAAAAAAATCTTACATTTTCATTTTTTGTGTGGACCATCATCAGCTAATTCAAAGAAATCTTGGTTTAGGACTTGTACATACAAACGAAAATTGTATCAAGTGGACTGTATTTCTTCTAATCTGAAGAGGCCTCTACAATGTTGTTAATCTAGTACTCTACACAAAAAGACATTAAAGTCATAATTGAATGAACACTAACTTCAACCTCTAGTCAAATTTGTGATTTTTTTTTTTAAATCAGCAGGCATCCAAATGTCACTTTAAGATAACGAATTATGGGGAATCTAGTATTTCCCTTAGAAAGCTTTCCTGATTATTAGTTATATGCAGTCTTAAAAGTTTGCGTCCTTGTTTCAGTAATAATTCAGAGTTGTGTAAAAACTTCATCCCATCCCACCATTAACTTTTTTTCTCCCTTTTCTCAAGCAACATTTTCACAACCTCCACACTGTTTCCAAAAAGCAAAATACAGCAAAAAAGCAGTTTTTCTCCTTACTGTACAAAGAAACATCCAGAAGGTGGGCGTACATGGAGGGACGGAAATCACACCTCACCTGTCTTTTGTCATTATTTTTATTATTCATGACATTCTGAGTAAGGACATACAACAGATATATATTTAAATATCAAGGTATATATACATTTAAGTAATCAAGGTAGAAATTTTTTCCTCCTTTACAACTGACCTTGACTTTTTGCCATACATCTCTGTGTTTCAAACAAACTAAGTAAATGTATCAGCGTTGTCTATGTATCTAGCTTCTGTATGATGATCCACCTGGTACAGCTCAAATCTTTGGAAAGGAATAACGCTACTGGAGGCAGGGCAGAATGAGGAATTTAGAAGAACTTAACCCCAGACCACTCAACATCTCCCCTCCTAAGCCCCTCCACCTTCAAGATACTTGCACTATTATGCCGCTACTAAGGCTTCAGCTGGAGTTTTGTGCACCTTCCGGCATTTAGAACAAACAAGGTAATTGCCCTCAAGCTGTCTGACACCAACATCTTCATTTTCTCCCCTGTGCTGCCCAGGGTCTCCTGCAGCAGCGCTGCGAGAGGGGAGCACTGGGGACAGCAGCCACAGGACAGAAGGTAATATCGGAAGAGCAAGCCAAACAACCCTTCGGTGCTGCGTGCACCTCTTCTGTAGTATGAAGGTGATGAAATGCTAGGCCTTCGACGTGGTTTGAACTAGGTGCTTCTTGCTAGAGAGCCCTTTCACACTTACGTCCCCAGAAATATTCTTGAGGGAGGAGGCCGTGCTTCCTGCTCCTACCCCTGATTTGTCCAGGTCTCCATCCTCAGACATTGCCCCTGCCTACTTCTTGCCTTTTCATCCCTTCCACAAGAACATCTCTCCTCCAAGCACATAGGGTGAGGAAAAAAGACCACTACATACTGCTTTCTGCAATGCCCAAACCAGAATATACGTACAGCAGATGTTCGCAGCATGAAGTGAAGTCTTACCCTGGCACACCAGTGCAGTACTGAAGTTATGTTCTTGTTCCCACTGTAAGCACTTCAGTTCTGCTGTCATGTTACCCTACACTATTTGTTTATCCACAATGAATTAAAGGTTTCAAGTACAAACACCTATATCATGAAAATTTGTTCAGGAGGGACTAAAGGGAAAAATGAAATTATTTACAAGAAAACACATTTTAAAGCAGTATAAATAATTGTGGTATGGATCAGAGGCATACTGTCTCCAAGCAGTATCTATTTTAGTAAGTTACCTACTGCAAACAGCTAAGGAATGGAAATAAAACCAACACACAAACAAAAATATTGCCTCCTCCTTTCCACCTTTCCAACCTTCTGACCTAAACAAAGCAGTCAAAAACCCTAGGGAAGCCTGAAAAGTTAACAGTGCTTCAACCATGGTATATTTCTCCTGCCAAAACAATCACTAGACATACAATACTGCTGATAAACTTAAAAGGTCTTGAATAACAAATACATGACATTTAATACTTATGCTTCCTCGCTATGAAAAGAATGCTGCTGCCACACCAAACAAGATTCTCCATAAATACGAATTAAGTGTTTCTCACATCAATCAAAACTGCTTGCCCACTTGAAACTGGGAAATATTCGGTATCAGCTACGGAATTTTTCCAGACAGCCAACATGACAGGCAATCTTTTTGTAACACACATAATAAAGCTGCGAGGCAAATGGCAGCAGCCACCGCTGTAGCTCTTTGGATCAGGAAGTATTGCCAGGTTCCTCCAAGACCTCTTCTGTAAACTACACTGATAAGGCTACAGAACAAGCCACAGACAGAGAACTGAATTACAGGGTTTAGCTCATGATGGATTTAACATCAGATCCTTCCAAGTTTAAGCTTGAAAAAGTGGCCCTGCCAACTCCACCTACCCTGTTCTCTGTGGCATCTTATTCTACTCATCTGACAGGTAAACTTTGATTAACTACGTTATTTCTCTTGGCAAATACCTAATTCCCTAGATGACAAGATACATATATATCAGATATTCAGAGGGATCATCCTGGCTGCATGTGCCATGGAGAAACATGACCGACCATCACAATTTCATGATGTACAAATCCACCACTTTTTCAGGTACAGCCAGGGTCAGGAAAGCCAAGGATACAGGTATGTGCTTCACTTCAGATGCGACCATACCTGTGTTTAAACACTGTTTAAGCTTTTTCCTTTGCAGAGATTGTGGCAATTTGGAAACACAAAACAGAAAGTATCACAACAGCTTCATTTTCTCTTAAAAACTGCTGTGGCAAATGACCAAGAAACTAGAAATAAACAGACAAAGGTTTGAAATATTAAAGAAAAGCCCAAAAAAGCACACTAACTTTTACAAAGAGGTAAAAGTACAGATTTTTTGACTTTGAGAGAAGATGCACTGTTTCATTTAGCCATAAACTTTTGCCCTTTTTCTCCAGTTACTTCAAACTTAAAAACTTTTGTAGCCAGTTTTAAACAAGAGATGGTAACAGCTCTGAAGTATATACAGGTGGCAAATGTCTTCCTGATGACCTTTACAAAACTTGTAGCAAGCATTTCTGCGCACAACAGAACCACTGGAAAACTCCATTATTACTAACAATTTAAGTTAAATTTAGTGGAATCCTCTCTGTTCAAGAAAAACAAAACAAAAAAAACAGAGACATCTTTACTCCCTTCACATTCTGTTAATTTACAATAAAACTATTTAATAATATCATAATATTTCATCTGTACAATCCTTTCCAATGGAAGGTCTGAAACTGAGTCACTGGATTTTGCTGGAGGGCACAATCTAAACTGTTTGTAGAACTGACTTAACTAAATCAACACAAATGAAAAGCAAGCAGCAACTACCTTGACTAAACTGTCAAACTTCTGTAATGTGTTTTGAACTTCTGTAATTCAGTTTACCGTGCAAAGTTTCCCTGCTTTAAATGAGATCCTATCTCCTCTAATGCCACAAAACTGTTCGGTTTTACTTTTCTGTGTGTGGAGGGGTATCTTCCTTCAATCTGTCGACAAAGAAATCTTGCGTATATCTGGAAACAACAACAACAAAAAAAAACCACCAATTGCTTTGCCTGGCATAACAATTTTTTATCTGAAAGCTGAGATTAAGGTGTAAGAGGTATGCATTTAGCTAAAAGTTACAGTTCCTCTTTAGCATGCTTTTTCCATTACTGTTGCCCTTCCTCAAATAAAGTGGAGCTCTTTAAATTCTTAGCTTTACTTTCCCTAGCAATTTCCGTAAAGAGCACAAGAGTGACTGCATGCAACTTGTTTTTAACATTTTTCTTCTGAGTGTGTATACGAAGATAGCAAAGAGGAAACGGTCACTTTATTCTATGCAGTTGTTAAATATGGCATTTCAGTACAGCCTTAAATCTCAAGCCAGATCCAAACAGTTCCCTTATTTTTTCTACCACTCACAAAAATACTGAGAATTCTGTAATTTGAAACTAAGGTTGCCTCCGAATATTAAGCAGGTGCCAGCCTTCTCCCTTTGTACTTTAACAGCAAATAAATAAATACACCTGCTAGGGGAACACGTTCTTCCCAGCTTTCACCTTCAGCTCTCTTTCACTGCACAGGCTGCATATAGAACAAGTGAAGAAAAAGGCAAAAGAAAAAACTTAAAAGCCAAGAAATGAGTAGCACATCCCATCTACAATCAAGCTCCAGCAAATCACACTCAAACAGTTTACAAGGACGCTGTTCCAGCTTTCCACCCTGCTCCTGTGCAGGACATGATCACCTCTGCAGCACAGTCAGTGGATGGGAATGTGCTCCTAACTTTATGCTGCCCCAGGTCAGCACATCGGCCTCATCCGAGCACATCCAGGAATTGTAAAGTCTTCTGCTCTGAGCTCTGATTTACAGCCAGCCTGCAGCACAGACATTGGAGACTGCATGTAGGAGGTAAGACAAAACTGGGGAGGAGAAATGAAGTAACGAAACTTGTCATGTCATCCTTCTTCATTACCGTAACTAGATGACCATGATGCAGTAACAGCACCTTCACAGCAAGGTACGCTCGGTTCCTCAGTGGATTTCAATTCCCCTGGTTCTCCCAAGAGAGAAGGGGTGATGGCTCTTGTGCTAGGTTCACTGTGAAGGCCAGATACGGCTGCTGCCCTTTAAAGCACATCATCAGTCACTTCCCCAAAGACCTCTTTGTCTGACACTCAGCCACAGACCATTTGGCTTAAGGTATTCACTATTCAGTCTCCCTCCCAAACAAACTCTCCCTCTCTCCCAAATATGCAGCGAGAACTGTGGTTGGTGATTCACCAACCACAGCTGGGTAATTAATGAAGCTTATTGTATTCACATCATTCAATTCATTCAGGGCTCTCCATGCAAATAGATCAGATTGCCGCATCTTACAAATGAAACATGTATTATTAATTTCTGTAGAAAGCATCTGTCACAATAGCATAACCCCTTTACAAGAACCAATACAAATATTGCAAAAAGTCCTATGAATATATATATATACACACACACATAAATATATTTAAAATAAATTAATTTGTCAAACCACTGCTTCTTTAAGAGTTTTATGCATCTACACTGAAAAAATAAATTACAACTGAATTCCTTCATGCTATTTAACTTATGGCAATGAACTGTGCACTGTATCAAACATCATTATGAATTCTTCAGGAAACAGACTCTTAAGTTAAGACCCATAAAATCACAACAAAAAAAATCAAAGATTTTTCTACTGTGTATGGGAACATACTTAGTGCTAAGTTCAATACCAGAAATTCCTAAAGCCCAAAACAGGATACAGTTAAAAGTAACAAACAGTAATGACACTAGCACATCTTAAGTAATTGATTTACCTATTTACTAAAATAAACAAAAACAAAAACAAGAACGGGGATTTCAATTTAAGTGTTAAAAATTAACAACAACAACAAACTAGGAAGACTAATGGGCACACAGGTTCTTCTAAATGCTATGCCAGCAGTTTAATTTGCTCATCCTCAGTTGTGGCCATTCTCTTTTGGAAAGCTGCCCTAATTCTTTTCTCCAGTGCCTTGTTGCTAGGGTTGCAGCTGCATGGCCCATTCCCGCTGAAGCGCATGTCTTTGGAGGGGGGCACAAAGGGCTTCATTATCTTTTTCTCAGAGCTCCCACAGTCAGAATAGAGCACTCCCCCCTCTGTCCCCCACCAGAAAGTACTCGGAGAATCCCAGCCGCTCAGTCACGACTATTTACATATGAACACTTGCACCAGGAATCCCATGCCCTTCCTAAATTGCAGACGACTTCCACAGGTTGTTCCAGTTCTGCCAAGGGGTCTTCAAAAGTTGTTCATTTATTGTTCAGTCATCTTTACTTGCGATTTTATGGAAAGTTAACATTGGAGTATAACTTTGGAATTAGTAAAATGATTGGTGATGTTAGTGACTGGTTTTCAAAAGCATGAAGAACCATCTGCTAACATTGCCAATCTTCAAAAGACTTTTGTTTAGAAGTCCAGGCCTTCTTCTGGGTACACAGCCTCACACCAGCTTAAGGCACAATACAGAAAAGGACACAGCTACCAATCTAAAACACTGTTCATTGACATTGAACTTCCTTCTCAATGATTAATTTAAATCTTTTATTGATATTTACAACTGCATTCATTCAGTGAACGTGCTAACACAGTTGCACCAGTTATAAAGGCAAGAAGGATATGGGCAGTGTTTCCATGCAGAATATTTAGCAAGACAAATAAATTTAAAAAGTTAAGAAATAAAAGTCAAATTCCAAATAATTACCAATAAACTGTTTCTTGGCTTGGTTTTGGTATCCTCTTGCTTGTAAGTGCCAGTACATTTTCAGCCATTTCCTATGAAAAACTTGTTTAGCATTTGTAGTGTCATAGGAAAGAAAATACTCAAAAAAAAATAGCGTCCATTTTCAACTGCCCTTCCTCTAGGTAAAAAAAATCATTACTGAATAGCAGAAACAGAATAGGGAAGAAAAGAAACTAACCTACCGCAAGAATTCTGAGTATCAATATGTAACAACTGATAAAACAGATCTTTTGTTGAGGCTATATGTGAAGTAGTAGTTCACAATGAAAACAGAGAAGGAAGATTACATTTAATGGAAAGCAACCCAAACCAATTATTTACATTAATAAGCTTATTCAGAGAGTACACAGGGAGCAGAAGTATTTTAATATAGGATGTCAGACTGTTGCTTAGCAAGAGGTAGAAAGGAAATCAGTTTTTCTAGGCCTGTTATTTTCAGGTCCTACCCTAACTAAAGGGTCAGAGAAGATTTTTCACTTCATGTTACCAGGTTAGCAGTTCTCTACCTGAAAGTCTGTCTCTCTAGGAACAGTGGAAAAAATTTTGGGGGTTTATGCCAGTAGAGAGGAACTAGAATCTCCGTAAAAGGCCATAGGAATTGCAGCGCTTGCTGCCCATCAGATTACCAGAGTATCTTGACAAGGCTGTACACTTATCACACTCCCAGTCAACAGATGACTTCCAGATACCATCTACGACCAAGAGGCTGTTTGTTACTTGTCCCATGAGCTGCCACCTGTGATCTAACTCTGGAAAGACCATATATGACAGATATGCAATAACATGTTAACATGGGACATATGCAGACAGTCTAGCCCATTTCCTGGTAACCTTGTGAGAAACAGGTTAGACCTTCCCTAAAATACTTCCTCTTGGTACTTCTGCTGAGGTCTTAAGCCCCATGTGATTATTCTGAATGGGCCCAAAGAAAGGCAGCAACAAACAAGTGTAATTTCTGCAAAGGAATTTCAGTAGAAGTTTACATTCGGAAAAAAAAACACACCACCTTTATGGTTAACTGTCTCAGTTCTGTGTCACGTAATAACCTAGGGGAAAGCGAAAGGTCAGTAGGTTAAATAAGGCCCTGAACTATATAACTAGTATTGTACCAGAACCATAACTCAAATACTTCCAGTGCAACAGGAACTTAACTGTTCTACTAATTCAGAATTTGTGATGCCTTAACCTACAATTATAGTCTTTCTTCTGTAGCAATACAAGATCAAAAAAGGTGCACATACCATGTTTATTTGTAATACTATTTGATACTTGATTCCACCTATTCTTTTTCTTAGCCTAATTCCATAGCTATCTCTCCATTTGTATTGTATAGCTCCATAATGGGGATGGTAGAACAATTGCTAAGAACTTCATGTTAAAGACATACATTTGCTAGAACCAAAAGAAAACAACAACAAAAGAGACAACAAAGCACCATTATTTCACATTAGCCAGCACACGTGCAGAAGTAACTAGACAAATAAAGATGTGTAAGAGTCAGAGGTGGGATAGAGTAACACAAGGCAGCACTGAAATAACTGTGATTCTTGAATATGCAGTGCAATGAATAGTGCTATCTGGTGTTTGATAAGAAAGACAGCATTTGCTTATGTCACCACTACATCTATTTCTGAATGCTTGAAATTATATATATATATACACACATATACATTATATATATATACATGTATATATATAAAACATACACACACAAACACAAGCATTCCAGTCAATTTAGTGATGTGTGCACAAAGCTACCATGCTTAACTTAACATGAGACTAAGACTTCAAAACAAATGCTGGTTTAACTTTCTTTGAAATGTACTGAAGGCACAGACTGTTATAAAATTTAGACAGTACTGGTAAAACCAGTAATAACAATGTGTGCATACTGTTCATCCACTCTTACCTATTAATTCTACTAATTAATAATTATCAGTACGTTCATCAGCCAAAAAGGCCAATGGTATCCTAGGGTGCATTTGGAAGAGTGTTGCCAGCAGGTCAAGGGAGGTGATCCTCCCCCTCCACTCAGTCCTACCTGGAATTCAGTGTCTTCTTCCCAGTACAAGGGAGACATGAAGATGATTAGGGGGCTGGAGCAGCTCTTACGAGGAAAGGCTGAGAGAACTGAGCCGGTTTAGCCTGAAGAAAGACTAAAGGGGGGGATCTCATCAATGGGTAAAAATATCTTAAGGGAGGGCATCAAGAAGATGGGGCCAAACTCTTTTCAGTGTTGCCCAGCAACAGGATAAGACACAACAGGCACGAAATGAAACACAGGAAGTTACACCTGAATTCGAGGAACCACCACTTTACTGTGAAAGTGCCACAACGCTGGAACAGGTTGCCCAGAGAGGTTGTGGAGTCTCCATCTCTGGAGACATTCACACACACGATCCTGCCATGAGCTCTAAGAGACCCTGCTTGGGCAGGTGGGGTTGGACCAGATGATCTCCAGAGGTCCCTTCCAACCTCAACCACTTTGCAACTGTGATGAACAAAGAAGCAAACTGCTTGGAATTTTTGAAGGAGTTCTGGAAACAATCACCTAAAACGCTTTCGCCCACTTTCTGATGAATAATGTAATATCAAAAATGTAGTATCTCAAAAAAAACCCACTATCTAAAATACACAAATACAGCAGGACAGTGAAATAGGAAAAAGCGTTACACAAGCTGTTCTGAGAAGCTAGCACTCATTTTCTGAAGTGGCTGATGTTCATTCTTTTCAAAATTGCTTGTTTATATTGAATATGTCCTCCAAATATAATCAGTTTCTGCAAAATTAGCTATTATTTCTGGATACATGTGAATGTGTTTTCCATGTAGAGGATTTTCAGCCATGGAAGAAAAACGACACTGAAACAAACATGAAAACACTTCCACACCAGTTCAGACTGACCTACCAAGTCAGTTACAGCTGCAGCTCTACTCTACTGTAGAAGCTTCCAGTAAGTAAACACTATGTGACGTTGTTGAACATACATAGAAATGAAAGTATACCAGTCTCTAGAGACTAGAGCTAGCACACGTTTTTGTTATACTTGTTATTAGCCATGTAATAAGTCAAACTTTTCTGCAGCAAAAATGTACAGCTGGGAAGTTGATGCCTATTTACAAGAGGTTACTACTCTCACCGAGGTAATAAAAGAGATTAACAAAAAGCAACCAAGAGCCTCCACTACTACTGTAGTTAAGCATACCAAGCTCTTGGCCTTAAAAGGCACTACAGTCAGCTTTTGCAATGCTAGCAGCTTTTTCCAAGGCTTTAGAACCAGAAATAGAGTTTTCTGCTACAAAACCCCATGAAAAGACTTTCAGAACATAATGTATCCAGTACACTTTGAGTCACAGGCCTGTTTACAAGCATCACCACACCAAGAACAACCACTACTGCTACTTGAGATACAAGCATCTGAAAGAGATAGGAACACAGAAAGGTTACAGGAAAGGTTATATTGGGACAGGAGAGAGGGAGGGGAGAAGAGAGGCAGAACAGAGTGAGCGATCATACTCTTGAAACAGGCCTGAAATTTAAATACAAAATAAAAGAATTAGGTGGGAGCTTTGTTTCTGAACAAATTTAAAAAGGGGGGGAAAAAAGGAAGTAAAAGCACTTAAGATACCACAACAGACAACAGGCTGCGTTAAAAAGATTTGCCGAAAAGTATCTAAATATCCAGAGGCAAAGATAATGAAGGAGATACTAAGGAGGTAAGACAGAGAGCAGAAGAAAGAGGGTAACAAAACAAAGAAATCATGGCATTTACGAGAACATAATTGTTGACAAAATATTTTTCTAAACTGACTTATCTGAAGGTAATTACTGAGATTTCAACAATAAATCATATTTTCCTTCTGTGGCAACTCTGGTAAGAAGCTTCAATGATCTTCCATGAGCTTGTTTGCCAAAACAGATAAATGAAGTAGTAACATCTGTGTGCATGTTAGTCTGGGGATCTGTACTTCAAAATCAGCAGGGACTACAATGACTCAGGTCACAGCGTAGCTTTTAGTTTGTGTGTTTAATCACAGCCCATGAAAGGCAAAAAACAGTCAATATGGTAGCAGCCCCATCTCTTGTGGCATTCTGAGTCAGAAGCCTTATGTTAGAAGCTTCTCAAAACGTAACTGGAAGTTAAGTAGCTTGATTGTCACAAGTGCCAAATCCGCAGCAGTTTCCACCCAAAGCCTGCCAGATTTGGGAAGCAGGCACTACTCTGTTTAACTTCCAAGACAAATCTATAGCAGCAATTCTACTTCTCGCTCCTCCCCAGTAATTAATCACCATGCTCCTCCGTGCCTCCACACCGAGCTCTGTATAAGGGAATTAACATATTTTTAGGGACACATACGGCAAATAACCATCACCCGTGCATTCACCTTTGGGAGAAGGTATTTCAGATTTCCAGCTCCCTACAGTGAAACTACCTCTCCAAACAATACCTGAAAAGCCTATTACTCTTAAAATGGGGGCTATGCTGGCATTACCATACTCATTTTCTAATTCACTCACGTTAATTAAAAAGCAACCAACCAAACAAAAAAAGTGAAGTCACAGCAACTCCCCCACTACTCTCCTGCTTGAGTCAGCTCAAAAGCAGCATTCCTCTTCTTGCAGTCAATAGGACTTAAGGGAACTATGGTTCCCGGCCACTCTCCTAGTTCTTCAAACTCTTGCACCAACCAGTGCATGTGTTCTGGATGTGAAAATGCAGCTCAGCATCGGAACATAATTCATACCCAAGGTTAGTTGCCCCAATTTCACTGACAGTATAACTGTTGACAAGAGAACAGTCAGTCAAGCATAATCCAGCCAGAGAGGCACAGGCCTGTTTTGCATCAGGAATAAGAGAATTATTTGCCTGCTTACACTTCCTCCCCAGTTTAGTCAGTAACAGAAAACATTCTGATAGTACCAATAACTGGAAAACAAGAAAGATGAGAAGGATTAAATAATGCAATACATTTTAATACAGAGAAGGAAAGAGACAGACATGACTATTCTTTGAATTATCCCTGTCCAAAGAAGAAACTGAATCCTTGAAAAACACTGCAGCTAGCTCATGCTTAGGAAGGCATGGACAGCAAGATATTACTTTGTTCATTATATTAAAAATAGATATTGCAAAATGGTGTCTTCTGAGAAATCTAATATTTGAATGAAGACTGTTCCAATAAACATGTGCCAGATCAGTCTCCCCTGGACACTGGGTAGCATCCAAACTGCTCAACCAAAATGCAACAGCCCTGGGCATAAATAAACATGCAGACTAGTTATCTGTGAAAATACAGAAAGAAAGACATCTGTGAAACAATCATATCTAAAGCTGAGTGTCGTTGAGACTTCCAAGACAGTATTTTGATTCTAGGTGCCAAAATTCTAAATAAATGATTACTGGAACACATGTCCTTCAAGGAACAGAGCTTAAAGTGCTTTTACAATTAAGGGAATACCCAGTAACTGTATATAATGTTAAAAACAAGGGTAGAAAATTAGCCATTCTACGTCCTTCAATATGCTGTAGCAACTGTTGTTCCAAAAGAAGACGTCAGAGTGATATGGCTGGCAGAGTATTTTCTGTGGGCAAAGATGAATCTGAGGTTAAATTAGGCCATTAGCAAACGTCTGTTCGTTATTTCCTCTTTCTCTTGGTACTAGACCAGTAAAATAGAAAAGACTTATCCTTTTCCTTCTTTTCAAGAAAACAGACAACAGAAGTATCTCTAAATGGCCATGGTCAGAAGTTACACCTGTAACTCAGGAACAAGATTTAGATAAGGTACAGGAAGCAGATCTTTGCTTAAGTTCACTTTTGCACCCAGCCTGCTCAAGGACCAGATTCTTGGACTTCATGAGCTCTTCTGTGCCTGTGACCTACCAACTTACTACATTTTAAATTTCTCAGGTGATTTCATGCTCTAGTATACAGTTCCTTAACTATGTGATGTCTAGCAATCTAATTTGACTATATAACACATGCACATTGTCTGGTAGCTTTTCTAAATGGATAGGCATTACACACTGGAGGATAACTACAAAGCTGATGTACAGAAGACAGATAGGAAGTACTAAATCTCTGACAAAGACTATTAAAACTCCCTGCGGCCTCTCTGGAGAAACGGGATGCCAGTGCTCAAGTAGTCTTAGAACATTCTTCTTCAGCATGCTAACTGCAGATGGCACTTTGCGCTGAGCATTACACAGTGCGTGGGCCCGGGGCGTAAAAACCAAAGATATGATTGCAAAGCACACTGCACGCATGAAGGCAGGAAGCACACAGAGCCTTTTCAGGACGCCGTATTTCACACTGTATATAAGCTTATCCAGTTTAAGATAAACATTACCGCATATGACTGCGGTTCCAGAAAGAAAAAAAAAGAAAAAAAGAAATCTTAGAGAACAGAACTTCTCCATCTGTTAGAGAGATGCTTTAAATATCATTTATAAAGTACATTCTATAGCTAGTTATAAGTCTAAATTTAAAACCTTGAAATGAAAGATCTCTCAGGGCATGCACACAACATTTCAAGCTACAGTAACTGAACATCATGCAGGTTTACTTTCAGTTTCTAGCAGCATCTCTTTGGGGACCTCGGGATTTCCTTCCCTTTACCTCCCCATTAGACTACAAGAGAGCTTGCCCACAAAGCAGGACAAACCTGTATTCAATTTAACAACCAATTTTCTTGGCACACACTCCTATACTACTTTTTGCCTAATATTCTTTTCATATGGACAGGTGTAATGCAAATTGTCTTCCACAATAGCAAATTTCTTATTGATCAACTTTGTTTCCTAGCCTTCCTGTTTTATGGTTTCCACTGGCAAAAATCCTTAGTGACTTCATTCCTCATGTTGCACTTTATTGTGGAAAAGCGACAGGAAAAGTTACACTGTGGACTTCAGCATTAATATTGTTCTGGATCAGCTGAGTTCTACTGTGAAATGTGAACAAAGTGTTTCAGCTCTTTAAAAAAAAGATTTTTACCCCTGCTTCCCCATTTAAGAAGCCGTATGAGTGAGTTATACAATCCAGCTGCACCCCAATGATTTGACCCAAGTTTTAAAACAACTGAGGAGGAGGACAGAAGTTACTTAAGCTAAACTGAAAAAAAAATAGTCCTTCATCAACATCTTACGTGCTTTTTTTTTTCTCTACCCTTAAAGTGAACAGCACATGTCAATTTTAATTACTTGAGTGAACTAAAACTTCTGTGTTGCCATTGCTCCAACTTCATGAATCAATTGTTAAATTAAGAGTCATGCAGAAGTGACAAAAATACGGTGGATGAACTCTAAGCAATTCCACACTTACTTTCAGGAAATGAAAACTCATGAAAACTTTACACAGAAAAGACAGCCTACAAACCAAAACTGAAAGCCGTATACGACAAAACCAAGGTAATAGAAAAGACTCATTTCAGACTTTGAAGATATGCAGGGTTTTCTGTGGTGGTATCCAGACGCACGCTACCACAAACAGCCTGCAAAGGTTCTAGGTTAGTACTCTGGGCAGCCAGAGTGTGCTGCATAAATGTTGCAGAAGCTCAGAAGCTTTTTGTGCTAGAAGTGAATCAAATAAGGTTTTTCTTAAAGAAAAAAAAAAAAGTTGTTTCTAAAATTCACTACTGTTTTTACATTACCTCCAGATAGGACAGAAACATTTTTCCTACCTTCCCCCCAGCCCAGTACTCCAGACCTTTAGTGAAATAAGTGATAAGTAGCAACACCAGAATGGAAAAGGAAAATACTTTTTTTTTTTTCTCTCCAGACTGTTCAGAATTTACTCCAGGCAGTTTGAAAGTATTTGTTTCAGAATGTCATAAGGCTAGACAAGAAAAACACTAACTGTGATGACGAGCCACAGGCCTTAATGCTTTCTCTTCCTTATGACTGGAAATCCATCCACCCACTATATGGTCACAATCCTGTGACATGAAAGACTGGCTATGCGAAGACGCAAGTCCAGACACACAACTGCAGGGGCGAAGGGGGAGTTAAAGGGTTCTCAGCAGAGAAGTAGCTGGGAATGGCTTTGATGCAGCACTGTCCTGCACCACTGTCTTGCGAACTGCCAGTCTGAACCACAAAATAATTGAAGAAATACATTAGAACCTCAGTATTTTTTTATTTTTTTTTTTAGGCTGGAATGGGACATACTACAAGATGTTTAAGGAGATTTTGCACTCACCACTTTCAATAGCTGTTGGTGAGGCAGGCCAGGAAGGCTGTACTTCCTGACCCGTGACTGAAGCTTCCTGCAGACACTCCTGGAGCATGTACAGAAAGGGCAGCCAACAGGTTGGGAACACCCACTGCAATTCACTTGTTTCTGGCACCAGAGCACAACACAAACATTTTTGCACTCTGCAGTGCTCTTTGCTCCCTGCCTCCCCCTACTCTCTGGGGGCATCACCACTGACTCCAGTGCTCCAGTCAAAATCCTCTCCCTTCCCCACTGGAGTCTCCCTTCAACAGCTCCCATCCACACATAAGCCCTCCTGCTGCTTGCAGTACAGCCCCTACTCTCCTTAAAATATTCCACCCCTTTTTCTTGGTCTGTTTGAAGAGGAAGACATCACCAAGATCTTTCACCTGCCTTTATTATCCCTGTGCCTGCCACCCAGCTGCCTGCCTTCTCCCCCTTCCATCCATCTCCAACATTTTCATGTTTCATTACCACATCTGACCACCATTTCTTCCCCTCTCTCCCTCTCCCACCCCACTTCTGACAGAATCCCAAGGACTGAGATGTCCCATCCCCACACACCGTCCCAATTCCCCAGTGAAGCTTCTTTCATGGGGTGGGTACATGAGCTTCCGGCAATGCTTCTGAGGCAAAATATCAAGAAACATCAGGGACAGCTGGGGTAGGGTGCAGATCCTGCCCCCACTGTAGGACGGCACCTACACTTCCAGTCTCGTACGCTGGTAATAAAACTACCTCATCACGGACTTCTCCGGGATAAATTCATGCGCAGACTCTTTCTTCC
The DNA here is from genome assembly GCF_040182565.1 of Anser cygnoides. Lineage (NCBI taxonomy): Eukaryota > Metazoa > Chordata > Aves > Anseriformes > Anatidae > Anser > Anser cygnoides. The sequence continues at coordinate 36,935,479 of NC_089912.1, read as the reverse complement.
CCAAGCTCTCTGGCAGAAAGCTTTTACAAGTAATAGTGAAGTCACTGCTGAAAAAAGCAAGTACGCTTATAGAAAGGAAGTGCTCAACGTGAAGGATAAGCCCAAACATGTCGGGTATTGTCACTCTTACTCAAAATACTCCAGAGTTGTCAAACGAACTTGGGAGAAGGGAGAGAGGAAAAAGGAAAGAAAAAAAAGCCCTTTAGCCATTAACAAGTTATTTAAATGAAATTCAGCATACTTTGACTATTTTTAGAGTAAATAATCAGGTTTGCTACTTGAATTACACACTTTATGAATAGTGCTCAGAAGCACAAAGAGCAAGTTAAAATGGGAAGATATCTATTACTTAGTACCTGAGAAATTAAGTAGTATTTTGCATGCTTTGCTTCCAGAACAGAGCTCTGTAACATGTTCCACAAGTGATATCTCTTTTGGATGAAGCAGCATATGTAACAGCTTTTGTGCATATTTCCTAACTTAGTGTTACCCAACAGAATCTTTCTCCAAAACTCATAGGATTTTTAGACAAGAGAATATGAATCGGGAAAGGAGAACACTGAAGTATAATTTACAAGCTTCCAAAATTAAAAGTTGTGCAGAATTAAAAAGAAATTATCAGTAATTTCAGGATTTAACTGTTCCACCAGCACTTGTGGAATCATATCATCTTAGAGAAGAGTTAGGTATTGCAAACATATTTAAGAACCTTAGTTTGAACAAAGGAAGAGGAACATGAAATTAACGTAAAATAAGCAGAAAATGAATACCGTATATTCTTTGGTAAGAGGATTATGGAAAAAAAATCTAGATAAAACATATGTGGCTGCACATACCAGAAATACCAGAGTCTACTGGGGCAACAAGACAATTTAATGCTGTCAAAAATAATACGTAAAATTAATTGAGGGTCACAAAGCACCTGGACCTCCTGTCAAAGCTGGTCTGAATTAGATATTAATATTAATCAACGTTTTTATTATGAGTACAAAGGAAATTTGCATATCATAACTCTGCTGGACTTCTCATCAGGGGTTTATCACCAGGGAGGCACTTGAAATGCTTTTCAGAATTCATGAGAAGTGCCATGAAACCAGATCCAATCTACTTAGGTTAAAAACTCTATCATGCTTTGACGGTTTTGTTATCACAATGAATATTCATAGGTTTATCATCTGTGTTTAGCTCAACATTTAAAGTGAAATGTAAACTGGCAGTATTGCCTACCTGTATTTCACAATTTCAGTAATTCTAGTCCTTTCTGTAAGCAGCAAGTCATTCACTGAAGATATCCCCAATTCTAGAGAGCAGGAAAAAAAAAAACACAGTGTAAGTATCTATTAGAGCTGCCAATACATATTATTTATAACAAAGAGTAACATGATTTCATGTTAGAATGAAGAAAAGAAAACAGCTACCAACAGTCAGCCCAGAGTCAGGAATTTCTTCACCTTTTTTCCTTTGCAAAGAGACACAGGTATCATAACTCACGGAAGGCTGAAAGCTACTGCCATCAATGAACAAATTCAAGGACTAGAATCTACCTTATTTACTGCAGTTTTGGAAGAAGCATTTGCTGACTTTTGCACTCTTGGCGCTCTTTATTCTTATACTAACATATTTCCTTAAGAGTTGAGGAACTACACACTTTATTTTTAAAACACACATATATATGGTTATATTATATATTGTGTGTGTATGTACACACACATGCATACATGTGGTACGTTTTTACATATATATGCAGTAGTAGCTTAGGAAGTAACCAAGAAGCATGGGTTCAAAGGCAGCATCTGCTTAATTTGGGCTGCTTTCTTTGCTAAGGTAAAACTTTAATATTATCAGGGGCTGGTGGAAAGGCCATAAACCAGATGCATATTCCAACAAACTGTGTGTGCAAGATTAGCTGCATAAACCCTCTCACTGATCAGGCTTCAGATCACTGTCAGTAGCAGGTAGTTCAGGAAATAAGTGGTTTGTACTAAGTATCTAACAAAAACACACAACTTTGCAGTTACACCTCATGACGTCTGTGAGGTTCAGCAAATGTGTTCGTTATTAAATATGTTTAGATGTCCATGCATGACATCTACTAACAAGTTCAGAAGTTCTCGGCAAAAAGATGGATTACAAGAGCTGCAATCAGTAACAGAGAGGAAACACAAAAAGAGCTGTCTCTGACCACCAAGAGCCACTGCTCTAGAATCTGCTATTGAACTACTAGGGCCAATGGATTATTTCCTGGTGCTAAACCTGTGTTAGAAACAGCAACAAACTAAAATCCAAAACCAAAACAGCAACAACAAAAAGAAAAAAAACCACTGCATTCAGAGATCGTTCATGTGGATTCATAAACCATCCTGTTTGCAGTTGTGTATCAAAACTGGGCTTCAAAACTGACAGAAGCAATAACAAAAGCAGAAGAAAACTCCAAACCACTCACTTCAAATGTTCACAAGAAATATGGCAGAAGTCACAGTAAACAAAACTTTATGCATTTCCTATATTAAATGGGGATTGTGGATTTTTTTTTTTTAATTTTTATTTTAAGTATCTTCTACACCTGAGCTTCCTGGTGCTACATCTTCCACACTAAATGACAAGACATTTGCTTGCTGATTTTCAGTGGCGGCTTGTTTGTCATATTTAATCCTTTACTGCTCACAAACTGAGGAACTGAGGCTTCTGTTTCTTCTCAGGCTGACATGTCAGATTTAAAAAGTAAAATTACATTTGTTTATTTACTGCATAGTTCTCAGAAAGAGACAGGGAAAATCTACAGATTAGAAACAAAGAGCTGAGGCAGATGAGCACAGGTAAAACAGATTATATAAACGAAGAAAAACAGCAAGTCAAGAGAAGAATGCAGGGGAGGAAGGTAGGGAAGAGGGGAAACTTGTCTGGACAGTGTTACATGTCACAGACAGAAAGCTTTGATCACCTTTCTTGTCAGGACAGAAATTTGGGTGGTCAAAAAAAAAAAATCACAGCAGTGGATTACTAAGAATGACAGTATTAGGAATTAGCTATAACTGCCTTAGTGAAAGCAATGCTTGACTGTTACACAGCCACAGAGAACTGTGTGGAAAGAACGAGATTTGTCTCCTTTCTTCAGCTAAGGAGTCAAAGAACAACTTTGGCTTACACCTTGTGCATGTTTAGCTACTTCATAAGAACAAATAGGAGACAAAAATAAACTTTAATTGATGCAACAGTAAATTTGACCAAGCGTATAAAGAGTGTAGAGTAGATGTATTGAGGAGCTAGAGAACAACAGGCCCTGAAGTTTGGACATCAGGTCAGAGCAAAGCATGCGGTTGTCCACACAGCAGCAGACACCCAGGGAAGACACTTCAGTATCATGATACTTTAGCAGTTTCCTTGACTTTGAAACATTAAAAACTTAAACACTTGGTAATAATATACATGCTTTCACTGAACGGTTTGCATGAACCCTGAAAAAAAATAAATGACCAAATGAAAACTTCCCTCCATACAAACTATATTCAGAGTATCTGTATGTAGAGTTCGGGGGTTTTTTTTCCATGCCCTTGGAAAATAACTGTATCAGGATAGTTTGCTGCTCAGACAAAAAAAAAAACCACACAAAAAACAACAACAACAAAAAACGAACAGCTAAACAATCAGCCTGTAACACATGACATTGCACTGGTTGCCCAACAATTTTAACAAAGAACCAAATAAAATCCTGAAAGCCAATAAGGCTGACAAGCATTCTTAAAATCTTGTAACTAATTGTCATTGAAAGTTAGCTACCTTGTACTTGAAGTATATGTGGCCAATAGCTGAGATAAAGGCAGGAGAACCAACTAATTCAACCTCAGCTGAACATAGACCTCCTCCCTCAAAGAGAATGCAACTGAACCTGAAACATAAGATTCATATCGTAAGTTTTCATATCATGTAAGTTTTACCGAGAGAAAACTGAGATAACAGTGCTTCAGCAACACAATGCTATGAGATTGTTAGTACAGAGCACACATTAATTGGCCATTAACAGCACACGTAACATCCTAAAAACATGTAGACTGAGTTTCTATATAACCTATGTTTATAACTAACAATATCAAATGTAAGAATATCTATATTTGCAAATTCTAAGCTTCGTCTTTCTTGACTCCTCTTTAAAAAAGAATAGACTAAGTAGAAAAATAGATGAATTTCACTTTCCTAAACTGTAACATTCAAAGCCCATGACCACACTGTAAGAGCAGCATCAACGAACAATGGAAGCTCCTCACAGAACAACTTTTAAAGTCAGTTACAAATAAAATTCTGGACCACTACTTTAAAGTTGTGTCACAGCTATTTAGAGTCCCGGATGAATGAAGCCTGTAGACTAAACCTACATCCTAATGGACAATTTAATTCACAAAACCACTTCTATAAGTGGAAGACTTCTGGCTTGAAATGCTACTAAATTAACTGGCACAGATTACCCGCCAGCAGAGTGGAAAGAATGGTGTTTGCAGGCACTGCCAAGGCACACTACTAATCAAGCTGTAACCACTGTCTTCGAAAAGTTTGGACAGCTTGTTGCAGACTTACCTACGCCTCTCACTCATTAAGAATGCTGGTTATAAATAACAGTTGTCTAAGTGCTAGCATTTACATAAGAACTTGAAGCTTTCTGCTTGCTGAAAGCCTTGTTTCGGGAGCTAACAATTCAGTACGTTTCCTCTATTTCTAAGTTACAGCTAAACTGCTGGCTTAGCCAGTTGCCAGAAATCACTAATATTGCAAGATTCACAAGATTTTAGAGAACCCAGATGTTGGACATCTATTTTGATGTGGTAGCTACAAGAGGATCATAAGCATTAACAGATTTACGCAAACTGTTATTAGTAAGTGTATCAAATTCAGAGAGAAAACAATCAGTGGAGCCATGTAACATTTTCAAGTTGTTTTCAAATTACAGAGAATTGGTTCAAATTTGATGAAGAACTTGCATGAAGACACTATATGTATACGAAGTGCAAGTTTTAAAAATGCGTTTGTATCTTAGGGAAAAATATTTTCTAAACTAATGAAGCTGTGGGTTTGCAATAGATGAATAGTTAAATGCCCTGCAAACATTCAGCCACTTCCATTTAAAGAAACATAATCAGTTTCAGCACTTTGATCAGTATATTGATAAGAAAATGATAATCTAAACTTTGTCTTTTTTTTATCTTCATTATGTTAACAGACTTTTATATATATATATATATATTTTTTTTTACAAGCTATTAAAAACTATTGAGAAAAATATAAAGGATTAATCTTGCATCTGAGATACTTCCATGTCTCTATATACATACATAGTATATATACATAGGTTTTTAATCATCCTCCCATTCCAGTCAATGGCAAACACTTATTTAGAAGTGTTGTCATATCTTCAGTCACATGCACGCAGGAAGTGATAGAGAGCCAGTAGATCATATTTTATTTCATTATGAAGCTTCTGTTCATCAATTCATTTAATGGAACCGTTAAGGAATGTGAATAGAATTATTAAGTGCCAATGAGTTCAGAACTGTGAAAAGCTAGAAATAAAAGGCTGTAAGACTTATGAGAAGTAAGATCAAATACAAGTGGAAGCACAAAGAATCCAGAAAGCAAGTTTTAGTTTCTCCTATTGCTACCAGAGATGTGTCTTTCAAAACTAAAATCTTTTAGAGGACAATTTAGAGCCAGAGTTAATATGTAAATAATTCTAAAGGAGGAAGGTATCTCTATTCACTGGCCGCCTAGGAGAGGACTTGGAACAGTAGCCTACTTAAACTCTTCTCTGAATACCTCTTTCCCCGTTTAAACCTTTTCAAGAGATACTTCGAAGACACCAACATTAAGACATTTCAATATTTTATACTGTTTATGCTTTGCCTCCAGAAATCTCCCCCAGGGAGGAGAAGGGAAAAAGGCAAAAAAGCAAATAATCCTCTTGGAAACTACTTGGAGTCAGGCGCTTAGAAGGCTGACCTTTAGGTCACTTTTATCTGTGCCAGCGTCAAGTTTTCCTATTTCATCTCTGGTCTAATGAAATTCTTTGGCTCATCAGCGACACAGGTGTGTTTACTTGGATGCTTAATGGACTACACTGCATGAACACACTATGGAAACGACTGAAAGATACGTAGAAATACAGAAACGCAGCTATGTAAGGCTTGAAATCTTGTATTCCACTCCAATTAGACATCCTGCACTTTTAGTATGGAAAACTTGCTTGTATTCCAATGTCTGAGTGGCTAAGCCTTTCATAAAGAGAAAGAAAAAGTAAACTGTGGGCTAATACTTCTTTCTCAAATTATTTTCACAACCACACAAACCTAAATCTCACAGAGATCTCTTTCACTAAAAGTAAGGGCTTTCCTTTTTTGTAAGGAAATGGCTGGAAGAGGCTGACGCTGTCAGGGTTTTGGTGGGAGGAAGGTGCATTTACTGCCTGCTTCTGAGAAGCGTACCAGTCTGTTTTCATACCTGCCAACCTAGAATCTGAGAGCCTGACGTGAATAGCTTAACTGATTCATGAGACAGAGAGTGTAATTTAGTCAAATTTTTGCTTCAAAATGTACTACGTATAATACCTTGACTGCCCATTTTAAATCACACAGACGACAATCAACCACAGTGCTAATACTAATCCTGTACGTAACAGGAGTAGAAGGGCTGAGGTAACCAACAGAACACAAACAAAACCCAACAGACTGGTGTTTCTAGTCCAGTCCATCCCGAAGTTTTGTCTTTTAAAGACCTGGAAAGAGAGATATCCAGCTGCTGGAAACTGAACATCTCCCCCAGCAAGCAAAGAAAGGGCCTAACAAGTCACTAGCTATCCAAATAGCTCCACTACCCACACAAATGGTTTCGGCCTTTACAAAACGCAGCCTTCAAAATCTGCAACTTGTTTTCATAAAGGCAAAGACTTTCAAAGCCTTCACTTCCCACACTTACCCCCTCTTAACAGGAAGCCTGGCATGTCAAAGAAAAAACACCTCAGTGAAACCACTATAACTGTGACAGACTGCATACAACAAACAAATATCATTGTAAAAGCAAAATGCAGTGAGTGACCTGAATACACACGACGAATCGGCTCTACAGCTGACTGAGAAACGTCCGGACAGCCTGACTGCATTCGTGTTATGTCAGACTAATTATCCTGGGCACGGGCAGCTCTCATGAGCCTTACCCGTCTCGTTTGAACTCCAATGCAGAGAGAGCATTTCAGCTCTGCACTCCATGTTGGTGCTTTTGCACGACGGTTCCTCTGTGCAAGGGGAGAGCAAAAAAGCCTGTTCTCACAGGCCATCGAACACACAGGTCGATAGAACTTGGGCTGCAGTCTGAACAGCATCAGTGCTTCCTTGATTCTCAATATTTTTAAATATATATATATATATTTTTAACTAATAAAGTCAACACAGCAACAGAGAAAGAAAATCATCCTCCAACCCAGTCTCTCAGCTTTTCAGCTTACTCGGACTACAGTAGTAAATAGCCAAGAAATGTCAGGTGTAACTTGTCCCATCCTCAAAAAAAAAAATCACAAAAAAACAAAAACAAAACCTCAAGAGTCAGTCTCCCTATAAATTCCCATTAATTTGTATGTTAATCTGTAGTCAGCATTGACTGAATAAATTATTAAGAAAATAGTCTACAATGATCCTCATTGTTTTTAACCAAACCAGTTTTCAGCGCTCCAGAGCAGATGCAGATCCTCTCAAGAATATTCCCTTTTGTAATTAAAACTAGCATTGACTGCACTTCAGAATTACTGCTGTGTCTAAGGCAACAACTGCAGGTACAAAAGCATCCAGACAGGCCTAGCTAAAAAGGAGAACCTAAGACACTGTCAATGACTTAACAGAAATCACCAAGACATGAGCTACCTGTACTAAGCGTGCTTTGAATGTAGCTGTAGAATTACAGCTAGAAGCTGTAAAACACTGACTTTTAAGCCTCTCCATAAGTTCTTGGAGAGGATGGAACAGAAATTTTGAAGTTTCTTTGCCAAATTTACCTGATTCTTATGTCATTTTTCTGAACAGAAAGAAAACTCAATAATTAGCCACATTATCTGATTGTTTCAGTGGATTAGTTTCAGAATCACAAAAAAAAAATCTGATAAAATGATGCAGCCAATGTTACTTACGGTCTAATTTTTAATTAAGCAAAGAACATATATACATCAAAGAACAAGCAATGCTTGCAGCACTGAGCATATGCAATATTAAACACAGGCTCTGCCTTTACGCTCCCCATACCCCCCGCTACACACACACATTACCATGGTGATTTGTAAAATTTTCTGTCTCGGATTTTTGAGTAGTACACTGTTTGAAATGCTCTCATCAGCTTTGAATAGATGCAAATACAAATTAAGTTACATTTAGAAAAACAATAAGCCACAGTTTGATAAAGCTCTTTTTAGAGCAGAACACTAACAAAGATATCTTAATATGACCTCAACCAGTAGATATTAAACCAACAAAGCCTTCACATTATGCTTTCAGTCCCTGAAAGAAAGGAAACTGAGTTTAAGGATTAGAAAAAAAAAAAAGAAGAAATAGCAGACCCACTGCATAAAAAGCATAATCTGGAATCACCCATTATCTGTGTTAGCATTTGAATAGTCATCTGCACAAGTGTTGCTTTCAGAGCAATTAGTTGTATTTTCATAGAGTTGTGTTTTCTTTAAAGGAATTCTTAATTTATATAGTATTTCACCAAAGTGCACATTTGTTTTGACTATAACATGTTTTGAGTTTCCCAGAAATGGGATCGCTTTACCCAGTCTACTTCTAACTTTCGGCATTAGTTAAAAAAAAAAAAATCACCTTAAGAAATAAGCATCACCTTACTATCGATACATACATGTATCGTGAAAACATAGAATGCACAGGACTGGAAGGAAAGACAACAACTGCTGGTTCGTTGTGCCCCAACCAAAAAGTAGGTTAAACAAACAAATCCACCGCAACTTTCAGTACCTAGATTCTCCTGCATGTACTACGACAGTGCCTCATACTTTGGTTTGTGAAACAAGTTGGAATACAACTAAAGCAATTATGATTCTAACTAAGAGATTCAAGGGACAAGACTGTAACTCTGACTCCTAGGTAATGACAAATACCACCCTTGCAAATGTGTTCTTGTAAAGCTGTAGTGGACTTTCTTCAGGCACAGTTGTAGTGGGTTTAGGATCTCAATGAGATTTTCACCACCAAGTTCATGATAGCCAGTGCTTCACTTGAAACACTCAAAACTGAAAGGAGTCACTCACCACTCCTATTGACTGCCCTGGAAAGGGCTGGAGTAAGTGGAAGAAACGCTTAATAACCATGCACGGGTGAAGAAGAGGCTCCAGAGCAAGGATTTACAGGCTTTTCTTTAGAGCCCGCGTAACAAGCTTGGCAGTGGTGCAACCAGGGGGATGGTCCACGAGGGAAAAAACAGCGTGTTAGAGCCGATTATGTGTTTCACAATAGAGTGCCTATACTGACATACAGCCCCTTTGAATTTGCCTCAATACAGCCTTAAGTCCCACTAGCATTTTTCAAGAGCATCACAAAGCTTCACTTACCCATTACAAGACAGCTTAGCAGTAAACAGGTTACAGCGGAGTCAAATAACAGAGCTGAACACACCTAGATTTATCCTTCAAAGTCACTATTTCAACACTGAAATAAAAAGACTTGATTATGCAGCAAGTCCTGGCTGTACCAGCCACACCAATACCAGTGGCATGCTCCCCGTGAAAACAGAGTGAAAGCAGATCGCTTAAATATTTGTGTAAGATGATTTTCTGATAGGACAACAACAGAGGGAAAAAAAAAAAGAGAGAAAGAAAAAGAAGAGAGAGAATGTACCAGAGTTAATGATTTAGGTAGTCTTTCATTAGCTCCATAAATGATTTCCTCCCACCTACCAAGAGTAGTGCCAATAACACTTTTTCACAAATTGGCAGTATCTGGACATTACAAAATGGAAAAAAAAAAAGTTATTCTTCAAATGCACCCTGTGCTTGAGGACAATAAGAAGAAAAAACAACTAACAAGCAATATGCACATTAAATACCAAAACTAAACCAACTATTTGAAGACCACTCCACCAGCCCCATCCCATAAAAAACAGAGGTTACTTAGAACAGTTTGTCTGCTTTTTTCTAAGTAGACAGACTTGGATATGTCACCACCAAATAAAAATCTGCTAAGCTCCTGTTTCTGAACTACTACGCATGCTTTGGACTACAGAAAAGTGTTTCTATCAGATCTCAAAAACTGTTTATACAGTTCAGGTAAACAAGACTGCTCTTAACTTCAAACTATCTTTTTTTACATTAATTTTACTTTGTTTTGATTATCTCAAGGAAGAACAAACCTTACAAAACACAACTTACTCCAAAAAGGACTTCAACATGGAATACCAGGGCAAGACACCATTCACTTGAAGGGTTAAGAGGGGAAACAGGTAATTGAGCTCAAGTGAAAATTTGTTCTCAGGAAGCTTTAAAGGAGTAGGTGGAGTTCCTTTAGCAGCTGGGGTTTGATGAGAATAGCTGCATCACGTGGGGCCAATTAAAAGACACGTTATCAGTCAGCACAAGAATTACTGAACATGAGCCACAAGATAAAGCAACCAAAAAAAGTAACAAAGAGCTTTCTGCATGTAGTAGTAATTCAATGTTTAGTAGTATTACTGATTTCATGAGAAATCGGGTTGCAATTTATGGATGCCCTGTTTACATCTTGTGCAAAAACAGTCTCCAAATTCAGTTGGTGACTACAAGAAAGAGGACAGATATCCCTTTACAAAAGGTGAGGAAAAATTTTATATATATATTTTATATGTGTATATATATATATAAAATCCATACAAAAATAAGTCTATGATTTAGACAGAAAATGTGCTAAGTATAATATAGAAATTTCCAAATTCATTCAAAAAGACACTTATTTTTCTTATGGGGACAATTGAAATTTTGACTGGAAATGCTTTGGTGATAATGTACTTTCTATCCTGTAGAAAGAAAGCTTTCTTGAGAAAACACATCTGAACTGCATGCGGTAACTGATAAAAGTTCAAGGCATGTACAGTCAAAAAAAAAGAACTGTCCAGAATTTGTAAAAAAGCACGAGACACCAAAATACTCAACAAACAATGATGCGGTCTGTAACCAGTTACTTGGTTCATGCATTGTTTTGCCATTATATTGTGATTTATATACCCATGAAACAAATAGCTCTCTGTTTTAGCTTAACTGGTTAGAGATAGTTACAATATTTTACTTCTGCTTGCCTAAAGCACAACCATAAATACAGTACTCTGTTGTGATGTGAAAAGCTATTGGATCAGACCTGTCATCACTACGTGTGATCTTCCCCTAGCACTGGGAACCCTCATCTGTTTATACGAAAATTTCTCCTCTATTATGCCAAAAATGAATGGCTTTTTCTCTCCTCTAGTACCTCCTCTCCTCCCAGGAAGCGGCAATGGAGACAATGTTTTATATAGCGCAAACGAGTCTTACCATAGCCCATGGTGGGGCTGTAACAATTATATATGGTGGGGAGAGGATGCAAATTCTGTCCAGCAAAGAAACTGACAGTTTTCTAGTAGCCACAGTATTAAATCACAGCCTCAGGTAACTGCAATAGGTTAGACCTTTGGCAGCACTACTTCGTGGCCTACACTGTGATCCGTACCTTCAACACCAAACAAGCAAGCGATTCATTGAACACAACCCAGGGACATCCATTTAAGCTCCGTGTTGAATAACCATAACTTTGAAGCAAGATGAAGAGCAGTTCCCAGTTTTCCAGGGAGTGCAGTTGTCAGCAGCTTGCTTTCTCCCATGCATCACCCCGGTGCGCTGCTGGATGTGCACAGAGGAGGTATCTGTTCTCCCTTTTGCATTTCATGACGAATACTACCGAACTGATTGGACAGACAGTTAAATAAATCAGAGCAGGAAGTTAATTTAAGATAATTCATCCTCCCAGGAAGCTTGCAAGATCTGCTGATGATAACCCTGACACCTTATGTCTTCCTCCTTACACCCTCCACTCTGAACCCATCTGTTAATAAAAACACTGACAAGGAAGGTGGAAGAGCGCTCACATAACAGTGCTTTTGTTACAGGCAAGAAAACTTCTGTTCCTATCGGAATGGAGACGAGAAGCTATTGAGAGAAACTTCTGTTCCTTTCGGGACAATGGTAAATCACTGGACTAAGAAGCTGATGTGCAAGATTAAATTACACCTGCGCACAACACACAGAGGTAGAAAGAGACTGGAGGGGTCCTGAAGCGCTGCTACCTAGCTATGCAACAGGCACCGAGAACAGGCCCTCTTACAGGGCACTCTCCCAAACCACCCTCCTAACTTTTTTGCATTCTTTTTGTTGAAAACAGTCAGCGCTCTCATCGCTAATCTCCTCTTCATCCTGCCCATTAAGTGCAGCCCCTACTTCAACGCAGTCAGCGCAGCTGTTTGATTATTCTCTCACCCACTTTCATTTGTTTCAGGTAGCTTGTGTGAATTTAGTATTTCTTGACATCATCAGTAGTCATGCAACAGAACAAGAGATGCTAATCATGTAAGCCCGACTTGCTTCAAAACACCCTGAAATCTTTAAGTGACTCAAAAGCCTCTTGAGATTTACTGATTTTTTTTTTCCAACCAAAAAGGAATCCAACCCATCCAGCATGCTTCACAGAAACATTCTTCCTTTCACCCCTATTCACCCCCCCATTCGCTCCCCCCAGTTCAGCTACAGAAAGGAACACCATGTCCCTGCTTTTCAAACATATCTCAATCTAGGCTATTTGTAAGTTTGTTCTTGAAAAAGAAACATCATTCAGCTGTGCAGTCATCATCATGTATGCTTAGCTTCTATAGTACATCTAAAGCAACAGGAAAAAAAGCAAGAGCACTCTGATACTTTAAAAAAAAAAAAAAACAAAAAACCTGAATGTTAGCCCTGCTTTAAGAATTGATAAAATTGGATTAGACAACAGGCGTGTATGTCCTAACTACATATATGGAGTAAACAGCATCAAATTCCCTACAATCCTTCAACATAATCAAGAAAGCATTTATTTGTACTTGAGGTATCAAAACAGTGACTAGCATTTTCACAACATCCAGTTCTTTTAAAATTCAGTTGTTTGCTAACACGCAAATATTAATAGTAGAAGACATGGGACTAATACTAAACATGTAGGGCAGTTAGTAGCAAACGTGTTTGCCTGAGGTGACACAACAAGGTTGTACGAAGGGCCACATAATTCATCACCCCTTTCCTCGTATCTGAGTATACAGAGAAGCACACAGTGAGAAAAGATATCCAGAGCTAGGGAGGTCACCAGAGATAACTGGGTCGTTCAGGTGCACATTTATGTGACGTGACAGTGTCTACTACCCGGCAGAACCATATCTACTAAAAACACGCGCTGCAGCGATGTATTTCATGAGACACTGCTACTCGATGCCTAGACTCGGGCTGTCAAGTGTAATTGAGAGCTGCAAGGAAGTGGCTGAAAACTGAACAGTCATGGGACGACTCAAAAATAAGTGTAGTTAGTCCTATTTGAATTCTACCCAAGTACTCGGTGGTACTGACCAGAACCCAGCGATGTCTGCACAGAAACCAGAAATAACAGGAGTCATTACAGTACCTGCAAAACAGACTGGCAAGAGATTTTCTTAGCAATGTATTCTGCTAGGCTTGTATACAGTTTGCCACGTGACAACAAGCTCAGCTCACAAAAAACGAAACAAAAACCAAACAGAAAGACCCGCAAGAAGGGTGCTTTCAGAAAGTACTTTAGAATTTTTTACATTATTGAGTAACTTAATTCAGCATTATGCTTCATGCCTAAAGGTTGGTCTATGAATCATAATTAAAGCAAGTTTCTCAACACTACCATAACTTTGAAAAAAAATCCTGAAATCCAGGAAACTGCCACCTCAATCATAAACCACATAATGAAATGTTCTCCTGGTAATTCATATGTCAGTAGCGTGAAGAAAGTCATTTGTGTTTGTATAATACAGTATTTGTATAATTGTAATGCTAGCAAGAAATCTTACTGGAGAGAGAAAGAAGAAACCCCTTCACACCCCACCTTTGAGGGTCAAAAGGTCTGGCACAAACATCTAAAGGGTTTGTGCAAGCTCTGAAAGGTTTGCTCAAGTTACCAGGTGCTGGACTAACTCCTCCCCTGTGGACAGTGAATTATAGCAGCAACTGCTGATTAATGTCATTTCACCACCACAAGCCATTACTCCTTCCAGAAATGCAGAACAGTGTCGATTATGCTTCTTGTTGGAGGAAAAACGTGAAGTGTGAACATCTAATACATCTTGGTTACTGCAATGCTTCCATCCATAGGACACGGTTCGATTTCTCGACTCTGCCCTAGGACTAACGTTTTGATCATCGCAATGAATGCGCCGATACCCAGGAAAAAATCACAGTAAAAAAAAATAAAAAAAATCAAAAAGTCACTTTGAAGACAAACTGAATTTCTTTTCTACCCTTCCTGTTTCTAAAGCAACCATATCTATTTTTTGGACAGTAGAAGCCATGACAGGATGTTCAAAACATTTCTAACTGCCTTTTCTTTTGTCACCGTGTGGCTTGACACCATGTCCGCAGGCATTCCCCCAGATGGCTATACTGCAAGCCACCATAAAGATTCTGACGTGCTTATCAGGTCAGAATTACCAACAAGCTTCAAAGTAATTTGTTTTGTGTGGTTATATGGCAGTGTAAGTAAATTGTCTACATACTGTTCGTGAAAACAGGTTTTATATCAAAGATAATGCGTGGTACAGCTGCAACATTTCTGGACAACAAATTACACCTGCCAACAGGTTCAATGTTCTTCATCTTGTGTTCCAATGGATTAGAATATTTTGTAGACTGTATACTACAGTCTTTTGATTTCCTATCTATACATCTTAGGTCTAAATAAGCAGAAACTTCACCAGGAAGTTTCTTGAATGCTAAATGATTGATCTCCTGCAGAAGGGAGAACACCCTTTCCTCAAAGCAGAAATCATATAGGAAATATAAACTATTAGCAAAATAATTTTAGGTATTCAGACAACAGTATCCAGATTATACTTTCTCACCTAAGCTAATTGGCAAAATTAAATTTAAGAGAGCAATGAAGTATGTAACAGTACAACAATTTACGTGCTTACATGGAATTTATAGACAGCGAGATTTCACTGCTTATTTGAGCTGCTACTTAGATCATTAACGCCTGAAATAATTTGCTTAAACCCAGTCTGCAGTGTTATCTACAACGATCCCTTTTAACCTTGAAGAAGTCATTACAAGTGAAATTCAGTTGTTTTATTACGTCTTTCAAAACTGTACCTGTCTCAACAATGTCAAGCACAACTCTCAGAAACGTATCTGTACCTAGACTGAGCTATTGTTGATCAGATGAGCTATGCAAATGGTATCGACTACGCATTCCTCGTGAGTGAGGAAAAACGCGCCTTCTGATTCTGATCTCCATTTCTTCGGTTAATTACAGGGAAGCACACAGCGTTACTGTTACGAGGGCTCCCTGCCTGCTAAGATCCGAGGCCGGCTGCCTGTCCTTGAGGATGAAGTCAGGCCCATCACCAAACAAAACAGACACAGCAAGAACTTCGGGCAATCCCTCACCGCAGGCTGCACGCGCTGCTTCACATTAAGGCGCCGTAGCCAGGCGAAGGAGGTAGCCAGGATACGAAGGATGTCTTTGCACCGGGTGCGAGAGAAGCCCGTTCAGCTGCACGTCGCTGAAAACCTAAAGTTTTCGTGGCAAAGCAGAAAAAAAAAAAAAGAAAAGGCAGTAGCAACACCACCGCTCCGTTCCCCCCCGAGTTCAGGAAGGGAGGACTCACGGTTCAATTCATGCCCGACCTCCGCGGGAGGAGCCCCGGCTCGCCGCGCTGCGCCGACCTGCCGAGAAGCACGGGGCACGGCGCTGCTCAGCCCGGGGCCAGCCCTGCGGGCGGAGCGGGGCCCCGCACCTGACACCCCCCGCACGGCCGCCGCCGCCGCCCCGCCAGCGCCTCCGGGGCTCGGCGGCACCGACCCGGCCGCGCCCGGCCCCACCTGCCCGGCTCCCCCCACCCACCGACCGACCGACCGACAGCGGCGGCGGGGCTCGGCGCTCCCTGCCCCGCCACTCACCGCTGCCCGCTCCGCTCCGCTCCTTTGTCTGCCCGCCCGCCGCGCCCCGTCCCCGCCGCCCTCCTGGAGGAGGCTGCGGGCGATGCCGGCGGGGGAGGCCGGCGCGGTCACATGCAGCGGGGCGGGCGCGGCGCGGCGCAGGGCCCCTCACGGGCTGCCGGCGAGCCCGGCCGGGGCGGAGGTGAAGATGGCGACCTCGGCGGCGGCGGCGAGGGGATCGGATCCCCGCGGCGGCCCGCACCGCACCGCACCGCACCGCACCGCGCTGGGCTGGGCTCGCCGGCAGGGGAGGGGACAAAGGAGGCCGGGCGGCGGCGGCGGCTGCCCGTCAGCCCTCCCCGCGCACCGCCCGCTCCTCCTCCGCCGCCGCCGCCGCCGCCGCCGCCCGGTCCCGCCGAGCCGCCGCCGCCGCAGCGCCCCCTGGCGCCGGGGGGCGGCCCCGCTGCGGAGCCCGGCCTCGGGAGGAAGCCTAAGGCCCCGCGCAGCCCCCTCAGGGGAAAACAGAAAGGCCTGGTTGGAAGGGGCTCCGGGGGTCGCCCAGCTCCAACCCCCTCGGCACAGCGGGGACCTCTCCCGGCGGAACTGTGTCCCCTGCGGGACAGCACCCCAGGGCACGACGGCGGGGTACGCCTGGCCTCGCTGAGTGGCGACGAACCACCAAACGGTTCGCTCATCCGAAATAGGTGTTGCACCGCCCTGAGTCACTACGCCGTGCACTGTGCATTCGCTCAGACCATGTATTGTCTTCCAAAAAATAAAAAAAGTTCCACTTTTCTGAGCTACAGGTGGCAAGCGTGAATCAAATACGAAACGTGGCACGTTGACACCTCAGCTCTGTCATGTTCCCGGTCCCCAGACTGCGAGAGGCCGCTATCCTCCTCCATCTCGCCCATGTGCTGCTTGTGCTCACCTGGCACGGCCTGCGTGCTTCAGCAGCATGGGTTAAAACTGAAAATGTGGCAGGGCTAAAGAGTTTCCAGTTAGCTGAGCTTGGGCAGTGCCACAGAGGAAGAAACAGGAGAGACCATTTGGCTGCAAAGCATATCAAGCATATCTAAAAGTACTCAGAACATTTCGGTCTCTGTTTTCAGCCTGTATGAATCCCTCTGACATTTACACTTAACACAGATTTCTTGTCTTTAAAAAAACTGCATCACCTGAAAACTTGTGTTTTGTTTTCCAGACTTTTTTAATGATTTTGCTCATTTTCCATAGATGTCTTCACTTGCACCCACCGAGGTACCAGATGTGGTTATGTCCAGATTGCCTTCTGAAGGGTGCAGCATGAAGGGTGTTTGAACAGATCACCACATCCAGCCGCTGATCTGCCCTCCACAGCCCCATGCACTGAAAACCACCAGTCCCAGCCCTGTACTCTACCGGTGGTGTTTCTGTTGCAAGTGTTTAGATGATGGATCATTATCTGATGCCTGCAAAGAACAGCTGCAATCATTGTTACCATTCTGTTTAAGCTTCTCATTACTCTTAATGGACTTCAGTTCGCAAGAACCCTGTGATGTAGAGAAGTATTATGCCCATTTTCAAGATGAGAAATTGCTGCATAAAGAGGCAGTATAGCTTGCCTCAGGTCATACGTATAGTATGTGGTAAAACAAGAAACTTAACAGAGTTTGGATGCAGATCCAGTCAGTCTAGCCACAAGTTCATTGTCTTTCTCAAGCTCTGTTTCTCAGGAGTCGACTCCTGAAAAACTCTTGGGAATACTGAAGAAATTCTGAAGAAGACAGGCTAACATAAATTCTGTTGAGTGGCAGCTTATGCAGGAAACTACATAGTTAAATGGAAATGTTGTGAGTAGGCATATTTACACAGAAAGCTTTCTGCAGAAACATTATCCTGTTTTGCTGAGTGTATAAACCATGAAGGGGAATGGGGAATGCCACGCAACTTGTCACTTCAATACTGTGCACTTAAGACATGATGTAAGTACAAACTTCCAGCTCTTACTGGCCACATTCCACGCAGAAGTGGGTGAATCACAGCAACGTTGCAGGATGTTAGGCCAAACGTGCTTGCACAAGAGTGATTCCCATGAAGGACTGTCCACATTAGCAACACCACTGTATTTGAATGTTGCGGCATTTACATCAGACCCCGTCATAACACATGGTCTGAATTGTTTCCTGTGGCAATTTCTAGTAAGGAACAAGGACGTGTGAAGTGTGTGCCTCCACAGTTATCCATGTTAGATTGGTTCTGGCAATGTTCATTGTTTCAGGCGTCTTCCCTGCCACGTGTCTCAGCAGACACTTGAGTGCCCAAAGGCACCTTGTGTAGCCCAAGTAGCATAAACCAGCAAGAAGCCAATGTCTCCAAACCAGGTTCAGCAGCACAATCAGGAGATCCATCTACATTGTAAAAGCATGTGCCAAAGACTTGTCAGAAGACGGTCATGTGCCAGGCTGCTTCTGGCAGTGATGGTACATATTTAGCTGCCATAGTTACTAACAAAGAACTAATCATGTTGTGTATGAGAACAAACTGTGTATAGAGCCAGCCATGCTTGCAAAAATACTCAATTAAGCCTTCAATAAATTGAACTGAGTCGGACAAATGAGCTCTGACCAACAGTTTGTACTTTGCTTCATTACAGTTAGTTCCTCAAAAACACAGCCACGTTGTCTTTAGCACTTTCTAAGTACCTCTCTTGTGTCCTTCTGACTGTTCTCCTAATTTCTTTCCCCTGTGACAGTCCTGACAATATTACTATTACTATTACTAATTACTTCTTCCATATCCAAAGTTGGGAAAGAATTTTTATCTTTCAAAAACTTGTTTTCCCTCTGCTGCTTCCTCAGGACCTCATGCCAAAGCATGAAAAAATGGCAAGGCAGAAATAACTCAATATTTGTACGAACTTTTGATAATAAATGACATTCTTCCCACCCTGTGTGCCAGAGTGCTTGGCAGTCAGCATTCCAAACACAACAAATAGAAATCCATCATTGCTGGCTTTGATCTTGTTTGTGAAAGAATGATTGCTTTTTAAAAGGGAAGAAACGCTTTATAATTCCGAATCTAACAATGAGTTGTTCTCTTTTTTAAATGAACAATAAAACAAACATGTTAGCTGTGACTAAGCAGCAGCGTGTGGGTATAACACCCATAAACACCATGGGATTCCTCTACTTCTGGTGTTGCCATACCCAAGTCAGAGAAGGTGTGGACGAGCGATTGCAAGTGGTTCAGTCAGCTATTCACTGAGCTGCAGCAGCTGACCATACCTTCATTCCTGGGCCGTGGCAGCTGTGTACCTCCGTGACAGCATTCTCAGCAGAGGTGTTTTCTTTTGCTGTTGCCACAGGCAAGGAATTAGGAGTACGGTCATTTAATGTGGCTCGGCTAGCGAGAGGCAACGTGTTCAGCTCTGCTCGCCCAGCCAGATGCAAGGGTCTGTTCGTAACCCACGCCGAAGATGAGTCCAGCCCTAAGGGTCAGCATTAAGAGGAGCTCAGACCGACGGGTGGGGCACGGGGCTGGAGAAGCAAGTTTAGCCTCATCTTCTCTTCTGCTGAAAAAGAAAGCTACTGGGGATACCCATCTGCCAGGGTTTTCTCTAAATGGTTCCTCTCTATGAATAAGCCAAGGTAAGAGAAGAACTTGCATTTTCCAGAAAAGGCAGAATTTTTACCTGGGAGTCCCAGCAAACCCTCTGAATCAGCACAGATTTTGGATACCAGCCACGCCGCATGTTCTGTCTGCATGAAGGCTCATGCCTCGTGCCTACCCCCTCATGGCTTTATAGGGAGCATAGGTTTGTTTCTGAATTAGATCTATAGGGCACAGACTTGAAAAACAAGCTAAGGTGCTCTTCCAACAAGTAGCACGAGGCAGATTTAACACTCACCAAGAAGGTGAGAGGAGAAGTGTAAAGAGCGTGTGTCCTCTCCACTCAGTCGCTTCTTATTCAACATGTAAAGACCTGAACTTGGCAATGTAGCTCAGAGTTTTCTGCATCATAGAAGTAAGATCTTTGAACAAAAGAATCTCATCTATTATAAATCCAAAGGTATTTTCTCAGATATATTCTTTATCAGCACTTTCTCTAGCAGAAAGGAACTTCACTGAATAGCTGCAGTGATATAGTTTCTTCATTGTGAGCTTGCAGAGAAATCTCTATATGATACCCTCATTCTTTTTTTTTTTTTTTCTGGTAGAAATGCAAGTCCGCAAAGAAGGAAAGAAAGAAAGAAAACCATTTTTAACACTAATTATGCTTGCAAGAACCAGGGCTAATAATTAAGTTTCTAATATACTTTCTGTAACTTCCCTTAGTTCTCATTGTATGCATTATATGCTCTTGGAAAGTTGCAATTATTTAACTCGCTTCTCTGTTTTGTCTCTCACCCTCTGGCTGTCTGGTCCGCTTAGGTTGCATGTTTCTGTTATGTTTGTGCTATGTTTGCACATTGCCTGGTATTAAGCAATTTCCAGTTTGTTTGGCTTTTCCAGATGCTATTGTGATACAAATAATAAATAATACTACACTTTTTTTTTTTTAAATACTGTTATTTCAGAAGCTCTAGGGATTGACTTTGCTTTCCTCTTTATGAAAATATGGGTTTTACTGGTTTTACCAGAGCTCGAGGGCCATTCCAACAGGCACTGTGGAAAGCAGTCTTTGCTGCAAGATGCCACTCTGAAACTGGCTGGAGACTGGTTAGAGGATGGGAGGAAACCCCCACCCCCCAAAAATCCTCTTTAACATCTAATTTTTCTCACCATTACTGCTAATATTCCTATGTGCCTTGCTGGTGGCATGGAGAGTTTTACAGACTTATTGGTAGTGCTGGGTAGCTTCAAGTATTTTCCTATTCCTAGGAAGCTTCTTTTATTCATCCTGTAAAAAGTCCTCTGAAATCAATGGGAACTTCACGTAAGTGATTTACTAGGTCTCAAACGACTTACAGTCCTTCTCAGCATCCACCTTGCATTTCAAAGCTCACATTTCTCCCTTGATTTTGTTCTTTAAATTAATTTTCTCATTCCCTTACAATTTCTTTTTAATTGCCACTTCCATTAGATTTATACTCAGTGCTCTTTTTGAATGGGTCTGTACCAGAGCTGTTCTGAACTGCAGACTAGGTGGACTCATATTCTCAGTACTGTTAACCTGCCTGTCCCTGCAGCAGAGCCAGTTCAATTTAACTGAGGAATGATGATGAGATGGCATCTGTTCCTCATAACAACATAAATGGCCATTGCTTTCTCTTTCTTGAAGCTGTTCAACCCCTCCTCTCTTCTCTCCTCTCCTCTCTCCTCTTCATCTTATACCAAGAAATTTAATGTTCAGTTTCACCTAATAAATTGCAGTGTACCTTTTGCATTGTTGCTGGATTTATTTATTTTTGCATTTTAATTACGCTATTTATTTTAGCTAGTTTAACTAGATATTTAAAAACAGATCCTTACTTGGCTGACGGATAGGTGGTACTAAAAGCCTGCTTGTAACAGCGTTTGGCTGTGCAGCAGCCATTCCATTACAATACCTTCCTCGTTTATGTAACTGGCAGTAAGTTGCATCAACTCTTATATTGTTGTTATTTTTGATCTCTTTCCAACCTGCTAGATTAATTTGGAATAACTTTCAGTCCCAAGCCACCAGAGATTGACGGCATTTGTTTTGAACAGGACATTCATATTCATAAAAAAAAAAAAAAAGGCATATGAACAGTGACTGTGTGCCCTGAAGCATATGTTCTTTGAACTTGCAACTGGGATTTCAGACAGTACGATCATTAAGTACTGATGTTTATTTCGTGTCCATAGTACTGGTCAAAAGAGGTGGGGCTCACAACAGAACTAGAAGATGTGGTAGGAAAAACACACTGAGCTTTCCCTAAAATAAGAATCCCACTGACCACTAATAGTTAGAATTGGGAGAATTTTAGAAAACCCTCAGGTCAAGCCAGAGGCAGGATATATACGAAGTTGCCTCAAAAATTAAACTCGAATGCCATTCATGCCAGTAACTGTATGCGTGAGGTTACACAGCTTTTTATCACCACGCCATCAGCCTCACTGATTCATGGGTGGGCAAAGTGCATTTTTGCACGTCCAGCTGCCCTGCCAGATGCAGAGAGTTTGCCACAGCAGGGCATGGTTTTCTGAGCAGAGCTGGGCCCAAACACCTGCCTTTTCATTCCTGAATTGAGCAAGGCCACCGATGTAGTGAATGACACTGGGGACTGGGAACAAGATAATGGCGAGTGAGCATACTCTCTAGCAGCAGAAAGCTCCTCATAGGTGAAATGGGAATGAAAACAAAATGCTATAATCTCAGTGAATAACAGAAAGTTCTAGCTATGTGTGATCAGCAATGTTGTATGTGTAATTAAATCTAGATTTCAAACTACGTGGATGTTGCCCGTAATATGGGACAGAAGAATGTTTTCCTGATGTGGAAATTGATGGTAACGTCCATTCTGAATTCTGGTCTCAGGCGTGCAATGGGAAATGAGGTCTTGATCTTCTGTAGTGAGAAAACATCAAAAGGAAAGGACAAAACTATGCATGCAAGTTGAAATATTACTAAGAAGCACTAACAGTAAAGGAATAGAAAGAAGTTACATGAATGCTGGAACTAAAAAAATCAAGTGTCTATCCCATGATCAGTTCCCTGTGGTCTAGAAAAGTCTAATGACCAAAGCTTTTTTTTTTTTTTTTTTCTGGCAGGTGAGCCATTCATGATGTCTCTGCTGTGTGATTTATATTAAGTCTAATAAAGGAAAATAACATCCGGTGCCTTTTCATCCTCTGGGCAGGGTTTCTCTCATCTCTGGAGCTACCTGTTTTAATGAAACTTTTAGGAACTTACAAATCTGGGCTTTGCCTTTTTACGACAAACACACAGATATACACAGCATTCACAGCTTGAAGATGAGAAAAACTTATTTACTTAGGAAAAAAAGAAAGAGAGAAAATGGAGCATTAAACTGAAAAGAAAGAAAATAGAAGATTGGGAAAATAACTTTAGTGAAAGCTCAGATTTTCACATTTATGTGTTTGGGAGAATTAGCCTTGAAAACAGGACTATCCAATTACCTAATTCACATGATGGAAATCGTAGCTGCCACAGGCTGACAGAATACAATTTATCCAGCTCTATGCCTTTAGCAATATATGGTGGCAATAAGTTCTGCAAGATGATTGCACTGTAAATTCAAATATTCTCTGAAAGTCTATTTCCTCTGGGTCTTGAGCGACTGCCTTTTCTCCCCTATGGCACGAAATTGAGAAAGGAGCATTTAATCAGCTGTTCTCCTTCTCTTCACAGGTCTATCTTTAATCTTAATTTATTTTCTTTCCTCACAAAACCATGGGAAACATTGGAAATTTTCCTCAGATGTCATTGTTGAGCTATCTATACTGGCATCACTGTCTAATTTATCACAGCGTTGGGATATTTAACCTGAATTAAGCATAATCCCATTATGTCCAAAGACAAAAGTAAACATTTTGGAATAAGGGGGTTTAACACCTTGGTACTCATGCTCTGGGGAGAAAAAAAAAAAAAAAAAAAAACTCTTATAACTTAATTGGTAAATTTCAAACTAAAAGGTTATCAGATACGTGCTTCTGAGAAGAGTCAGAGGTGTGGGCCCTGACTGGATGTGTCTCGCTGCTACGCCCTGAGCATTTTGCCTGGGAGCCAGCAGCAGGAGCAGCTGGAGCTGGTGCAACAAGAGCGAGATGGCCAAAGCTTCCTTACCACTGCAGTGACCTCCTTGTCGCGAGATGAGACCTCAGAGAGGCTGTGGCTTTATTGTGATAACCAACACCTTGAATGGCACTGAAGGGAGTTTTAACTAAGGCTTAGTGCTATGTGCTGCATTTCACATGCTCCTGGATCCTCCCTTCTCTGTGAGGCAGCCACCGTGGCACAGCAGGAGGTGGCTGCAGAGCAGAGGAGCAGCTTCCCTTGCAATCTTTCACAGAAGTCTTGGGCCTTCCAGAATTCACCATTTGCAACCAAGCCTTACCTCCATAAAGTCACAGAAGTGTTTATAGAAAATATTTGAGGTGAGAGTAGTAAAACACCTAGACTAATTCATACAATTAAGTTTCCGTGAAAAATTGCAGGAATGCACACCTGATTTTCACCCATAAGTAGAGAGATTTGGCTGCTGCTAATTGGCATACCCATATCCTGGAATTTTAATAGAGTTTGGTGGCTTCTGAGTAACTGCAAAGAAAAACTGGGCAACATGTGACAGCACTAGTGGACAAACTTTAAAACAATCTAAGCTTTAAAACAATCTAAGCTTTAAATGGATACTAAATGTAATTTAGGTTCTAAGTTAGGAGCTAGATCTTGGAGCTGTTCCAGCTGTTGAACTCCTTTTGAAGTTCACAGCAACTTCAGCAACATCTCTTATTAAAAGCAGTAGGTCCTCTATTGTACCTGAGTTGATTTCAGCTGTTTGTTACAGAACAGTTCATTTTGTAAACAAAACACACTAGCACAGGTGCTATTCATGAACAAAGCAAATATGTTACCTGGCCAAGTTCAAGAGTTTGTCATGCTGCCCCTTGCTTGCTAATATAACTGTTACTCTTCTAACATTCCAAAAATAGTCATGTAAAATGTCGATGAATTATTTTTCACTTTAAAACTCCCTGACAGAGAGACTGATTACAGTGTGCATACATCAGAAAAAGGCTATAGTGAAAATGTGGAGAAGAGCAGCAGGGAACAGCTATACAAAATGTACCACCTATTTATACATCTAGGAAAACATTCCAAGGATTTCTGTGCTGAATTACCTCACAGAAACTGTCTTTTCCTCAAGCAACCCACAGCTGAGCAGTAAACAGCAAAGACACATAAATAGGGCTGTGCCCTGGAGGATATAAGTAGGTATAATTTTGAAAAGTCAGTATGTACTTTAGTGCTTTGTGTCCACCATGTAGATTGCTTCCCTTTTCGTTTTTGTATTTTTGGCCCTTTTGGTCTAAGTGCACATTTGGAAATAGGTTAACCACCGCTGGTTTCATTGGGACCATAGGCAGCCTACCTGCAGGACAAAGCCGGAACCACCTACGGTGTCCTGGTTGTTAAAGCATTGCCTTGTTCTACCCATGGAGCCAGGGGCTCAGAGCAGGGAGTGACATCTGCACATCATGCCAGCTGTTTTTACCGGCTTCATTTTGGTAGCTGTATTGGGTAGAAGAGGGTCTGCAGGACACTAAAAGCCAGTGATTCACATCAGTGTGTAGGGCACTGAGAACGACACACTGCTTCCCTAATATTTACTGTTTTGTCGTCATCGGAACATACATAGCAGCTCTATTTTCAGGCTCTGTCCCTAAGGCATTACAAGCAGTGTAGGCTTAAGCCAAAATCTTGCTGAAAAATTGCTATCACAATTTACTCATCCAGTGTGGGATCACATTTGAAAAAAAAATCACTTAAATCCAGTAACACACTAAACTTTTCTTAAAGGGTGTTTTTTTTTCTTTCTTTTTTTTTTTTTAACCTACACTTTGCCAATGCTAGGACAGCTTCACTAATGTTAAGAAAATGTGGGAGCAACAGCAAAGACATGCTGATGGCTGCCAACGTTGCTCCAACCCATTTCACATAGCTGTGAAACCAGCTGTATTGCACCAGCAGATTCCCACCACTCTCAGGAGTGGTCGGGAATTTTTGACAAAAGATCTTTGGTAGCTGCTACCAAAAGTTTACAGACTGACATTGTAAGATACTTTATTTGTGAGATGTTTATAGTGGTAAACTGGGTTTAGTATACGGACTTATGCTTACAGGAGTTTAAACGAACAAACAAACAAAAAAAAAGGACTAATTCTTTTGGGTCATAGTTTTGAATCTTCCTTTTTTTTTTTTTTTTTCCCTAACTCGTTCTACATTTGGAATATACTGAGAGATTTCCTGGGAAGTGAAACCCTTTACTTATCTCCCATTCTACTTCCTCAAGAATGCAGGATGTATTTATAGTGACAAAATCTGTCAAAAAAAAAAAAAAGAAAAAGAAAAGAAAGAAAAAGAACAAAAGCAAATAATACAAGGATGCATCCCAGTGAAATCAATTAAGAAGTCCCAGTGACTTCAATGGAAGCTGGATTAAGTCCCAAGAGCTGTTAGTTTTAGAGGAACTGTAATAGGAGAATAGATGTCTGCCTTGGGCAAAAAGAGAATGAGGGTATTTCAAAGTATCAAATTGGAGACATGAGGCTCATGTTCCATTTATTATGCCCAGGCAATCTAGTGTGGGAACAGAACAATTTAATAGTCGCTGGTCTTCCTTTAGAAATTTCCTCGTACAGCTTCCCTCAGTTGAGACTTAAAAAGAGCACACACAAAAAACAACAACCCCAAACCCTCCCCTCGAAGCTATAAAATCCCTCCCTCTCCGTTTCCCTCCCTCCCTCCCCCAAACTCCCTTTGTATGAAACAGTTCTTCTGCACAAGCACATTTATTACACAGAAACAGGCCAGATTCTGTTTCAGAAAGTGCCTCAGCTTTGCCGATAATTTCATGTTTACCCACTGCCATCAGTTCCCTGCATTTCACCGTGCATTATTCATGGACTCGTTACTGGCTTTACGGTGTCTCAGCCTAGGAGTGCGCACAGGCTGTATCCCGGCTCCATGTCACGATAAGCCTCGGGAACACACCACACTGTACCTGCCCCTCGTTCCCTGCTGTGCCTTCCCTCTTACGCGGAGGTGACCGCCGCGGTCAGCAGCCCGCTGGGGATGTGCAGCGTGCTCCTGGAGGTCCTTTGCTGAGGCACACTGACCTCGCAGCGAAGGCAGAGCCTCCTCGTCCTGCACCAATATCGGAAAATCTTGCAACTGTCAAATTTCCATTTTTCAAAATTTAAAACTACTAATGTATATGTTCCTGAACAAGGTAGCAGTTTCTCTGGACTGTTTGCCCATTTGGAGTTCACCCAAATATGACCACTTCATATGCAGTTTTCACAGTACAGGACTGAATCTACAGAAGCAAGAAATGGATATGTACTCATTCAGGTCCCAGGGTGGTCAACTGCATTAAAAAAGAAGCAGGAGCTGGCTGAAAATGTGATGGAAACACCTGAGATATTGTTTTGTTACTGTTAGTTGTTTACTGTTTGCTTTGGGTCAGCATCCAAAAGCCCCACTATGTCACGTTTACCCAAAGCAAGACATTTCTTACATATGCAGAAAGAGAACCTGCCTTGAGGTTCATGAGGAACAAAACCGAGCAAGCTGAACCTAGAAATAATCAAGGTGAGGTGAGGATAGTTAAACGACTGTCTGGGTGGCTGTGGTAGCACTCTGACAGATCCAGGCTACCCACTGAAAGACACATATTTGCTGTGTGCAAATTGCTGCTGTGTTTTTATTTTTTATTTTTTTTTAATCAAAATGGTCAGTTTCAACCTGATCTGACACTGAAAAAATGTCTTCACTAGTGCTCGGTCTATGCAGAACTATAATGAAAAGGGGAAAAAATATAAAATCCAGTTGCAGCATATTTTCTGATAGATTTTTTTTTTTTAAACTGTTTCTTTTGCTGTTAATCATTCTGCCTTTACAGCACTGAATAAAAATGGATTCAGGAATTTCCAATTAGACCACATTTGCATTTGTCTTTCAAAACCTCGAAAACATGCATTGTGGGGTCATTTGTCCTCAGCACCGAGCGTATTGCTCAACTGCTCTGCTGCAGCTGCACCATGCTACTTGTTCATGTAGAAACTGTCTGAACTATTTCAGATCTCTGATTTAGATCTAGCACATCATGCACCAGACTGCAGCAACCCATGGCTAAAACTTGGCTGGAACGTGTTAGGCTTTCTGCCTCTTCCAAGTAGCCCTGGAATATTAAGTACAGATTTATACGTGTAACTTTGTCATCAAATTTAGAAAGTGACTTCTAATCTGACTCGGAATTCAGTACTGTTGGCTTCCCAGCCTACACTCAGGACATCTTGCAATCTTACCCTGCACGCTGGGTATTTTTTTATTTTCTCTTATTCTTTTGAAAAAAGAGAACAGCTCAATCCCCAGCTAGCAATACAGAAAACAGCATTTGCATACACTTGTGTGAGTGTCAGATAAACCTATTGTGACACAGAGACTGCAAAATGTAGAAGTGCCCTAAAAATTAATTTAGACCATCTGAATTCAATGATGTACAACAGAACATGTAAATGGAACTGCCAGACATGGAACATTTTGCTTCCATATTGTTCAAAAATTAGACTGTCAGACCTTGGCCATTCAAGTTTTGTTTGATCCTGTTGTATTCTCTACAGAGAATTAATAAAGGTTTACATCAAATCTTTGTGCACACATACATGGTTGACAGAGAGAAAGAACCAGGTCCATGAAGCTCTGAGAACCATGAACTCCTGTGACCGTACCGAAAATAGAGAAGTGTCTCACAAACGGTGTCACTGGTGCATACGAGCATGAGGAGATTTGCATATTGCAGTACATTTATATATACTAATCAGAAAAATAACTTTTGAAAACCATCTATAACGGGGCAAGTGGGTCATTAAAAACATCCCCACTGTTTTTCTTTATTCTGTTCTGTATGAGCGGTTCTGCTGTAATTTGTTTTGTATTCTTGAGTCATTGCCAATGGTGCTATCAGTAAAGAAAGAACTGAAACAACTTTAGAGATTACTGTCTTTATATGGCCACAAGATGCTAATACTGCAAGGCTGTTAATTCTGCAAGCTGACTTTCTCTCATTTCATGCTTCTATTACTCAAGGGAAAAAAACTGCAGAAAATGTTGTGCATAGCTCCAGAATTTCTCCTCAGGCGGGTGGCAACATGCTGCAGAAAGCTCTGCTCTTAGCTACTATTTCCTCCTACACATCTTTCCCAGTCGTCTCTTCTCTCTGCTGTCAATTGTGAAGCAGGTTAGCAATCACAAACAGTTACAGACGTCCTGCAATGATGCCGAAGTGAATGGAAGAGAGCTGCTGACAGGGATGAGCGAAAGCACCCACGGAGGATGGGGACCCTTCCTCAGTGTGCTGTTCCAGCAAGGGAATCGCTTTTGGCTGGGCTAGACAGAACAAATACCCATTCTTCAATGACACGAAAGGTCTTTTTTTAGAGGGTCTCTTTTTTTAATGTGTTATTAGGGCTTTATCCCTGCACACACCCCTGCCAAACCTCACGCACAGGATTTGTGACATTTCATCCGTCATGTTTGAGAACACGAAGCTGTTCCTACCCGACACTCTCTGCCGCAGTGCTCGCCCGCGTGCTGCTGGCCCTCACCTCGTGCTGTCTCCAAAGGGTGTGCAGGTGGCCCAGAAGTTAATCCCTGCCTGCACGACTTGGCAGTTCGCCTTCAAAGCTGCAATTTCACCAAACATGTGACCTGTGGGTATATCTAAACGTGGCACTCTGCTTCATGGGCTAGAAAGATGGATTCTTCTTTAACCCGCTGTTTGGGAGCAGCTCAATTATCTTCAGCATGGCTGTTCACAAAGCTACACGTAGCCTACACGGAGAAGAAAGTAAGAAATGCTGCTACTGCTCCATGTTGCTCAACTTCACTGTCTGATGGAATAACAAGGATGTAGGGTTTAGGTTTTTATCAAGGTTAAAACCTTCAGTGTGAGAAGAAAGTGAAGTGTGGTGAGAAGGAGCATCTGTTCTATCCAGAGCTAAACTGGTGAACGTGAGAAGAATCTCAGGACGTTGCATATGTTTTAAGTCTTGTCACTAGCCAGAAACTTCTCTTATGCAAAGAAATACTTTTCCTTCCTTGTGTAATCTGACATAGTTTATTGAAAGTCTAAGTTTAACAAAGCTATTTTTATTTTCAGGAAGTCATAGTTTATACAATTTGAAACATGAACGCATGTAAGACAGCCCTGGGGAAACTAAGCCCATATCTGGAAGTGCAGCAGCAGATCACTTGTGCCAACTACCAATTTAACAAAGTCTGTTTGCAGAAGTCATAACTAATAGTGTTTCATGCTCCCAATTTTCTCAACATTGTATTCCTCTCAGCAGTGAACACCCTCCTCTAGTTTCTTGTCAATTTTAGCCTTATTCTTATAACTAAACATTTCTCATGGTTTGCCTTTGGTTGGAATTATATAGCTCTAACATATAAAAAAGCATATTGAGATGCTTTCCAAATGAACCATCACCTAGGCCAAGGTCCTGTCTTGAACTAGATTCTCAGCCACCTACTTCCTGCAAAACCTCAGATAAAACGCTTAACCCCTCTGCATCTGTTTCTCCACCTGTGAAATGAGAAGGGCAATGCCTCCCCAGCTCGCTGATTGACGTTTTGCAAAGTACCTTTGCAACTCATGAGGGCAGAGCGTCCTGGCAAGTGCCAGGAGTTATTCACCAGCCTGCTATGAACTCAGCACAGCATGAGGGATGGACACAGATGTCCCCTGGTGTGACCTGAGGACAGCACAGCGGGGTGGCCGTGGTTGCTTGGCCAGTGATACCTGTGGAGGTCTGAAGTCACTTTACTGCAGAACCTGGTTCCTGGGTTTGTACATCTGAAGGTTATTTAGAAAACAATTTTGTTATCAAGTGTATTATAATAACCTGACAGGGATTAATTTAAAACCCCCACGCAGAAGTACAAGCAATTTTTATTTATTTATTTACTTTCAGGGATTTAATCTATTAAAATGACCTGAGGTTCATATTTGGTATGTCTTGAAAATGATCGTCAGTTTTAGGATGTATGAAACTTGGCTAGCTATTTGAATATTTTTTGCAGTTAAGAAACACACAAGAGGCCTTGGGGAGTGTTTATGATTAAAAGTAGGCACTGATGGTGAGAAGAGATGCTTGTCCCTCTGTGAATCTTCACTGACTCACTCATTACTTTTCTTTCTCTTTCCCTTCTGAACCTCTTTCACAAGAGCCAGCCTCTACTGATCTTTTTTCTCCCATGCGTCTGCTGAAGCACTCCAGTCTCCTTGACACTAGCAAAGAATGAGTTTCAGTGGTTTATGTGCTCTATTATGCCACTATGCTGAACCACTAGGTGGTAACAGCTGGTTGCACAGATACTTTTAAATGTGTCCATTTTTTAAAATAATAATAAAAGAAGAATGTTGATCTGCATTAGGAGTGTTTTACGAAAAGGGATTAGGAAAGGCAAATAGATGCTTAGAGGCCCCATAAAAGACAGACAGAAAGAAAGACAGAAAACCACCTACCCGAAAGGAACAGACAAATCTTGGTACTTGTTTTTTTCCTGTTTCTTGCTTACATAGGCCCACACTGAGAACTAACTAATGATGGCTTTTACAAGCCCCACTCCTAAGCACACAGCTCATCTCAGGCACTGAAGAGAAGGCTGAGGGTACAATCCCAATTCCACTACTAAATTAGGCACCAAAAATGTAGGAGTACAACATCCAGTGGTGCAATGGCTTTGTCCTTCTGGGGAGATGCCTCCAGTCTTTTCTCAGGGGACAACAGCTGGGAAACTGGAACATTTCCACCGAACAGCCTAGGACTTACTGAGGTTCTTTATGCTGGGGAAGGGAGGCAAGTAAGAAAGAGAGAAGGAATCACATACAATTCACCAGAATCTTATATTTGATTTTTATCATCTATATAAGTTTTGTTAGTCTTTATTACCACCAACTTCTATATATGGAGGCTTCTGTTAGTACCTTTAGTGGTCTTATTTTAATCCTCTCCTCATATGCTTCCTTTGCATCAAGCATGCCTTCCTGCTAATATTGATTATGAGTCATTGGATTCTGACAGCTATTCTGACTACAGCTTTTACAACACCATGAATTCCTTTCTTTCCCAAGGTGCTTCAGGCATGAAGAAAAATTAATAGTATAAAGCTTAGGTTTTCTACAAGCTCAGCTATAGGGAACAGAGATAAACTGCTTCAAACTGCAACTGAGACAGAGTTATTTTTGTTCAACAGTATTCTATTCACCACAAGGTAAGCAAGAAAATCTTTATGTCACAGATGTACATAATAGCTGTCTGTGGGGTCAGGCAGTCAGGGCCAAAGAGCAAGACATCAGCTCCACAAATGTAGGTGCTATGATAATTTTAAACAGAGATGTAGCCTGTAAGGACCACTGGGAGGGGCTAGGTCTACTGTTCATTTATTTTCTCTTATTTGTTTTCCCTTAACAGGGTTTAACTCTGACTGCAGCTGTGCCAGTTTAGCTAAAACTTCCATATAAAAACTGCTATTACCATCAGAGGACTTGAAATCAACCTGCAAATGCCCACAGCTGTAGCTGAGGGAACTTTAAAAAGAAGCATTCAATTAACAAGAGTCACACGAGAGATCTAATTTGTGAACAACCCCTCTAAGTCTCACCCGATGGCTGAATGATTCAAGAATTACTTATATATGCATATGCAAATAACCTAGGCATTTTACTAATAATATAACTGTTACTTTCAGAGCTTCTGCTAGGACAAGCCAAATGCAAACATGCTACGTTTTTTATGTCTACGCTGTAGAAGTGTACAACATCAAACAGCACATCTCACAACCGTTAAAGTGACTTATAAACTTCCAGCATGATATCTTTCATGTAATCATTGCCGTGTCATTGTGGGCATGAGAAAATGCTCCCCAACTTTACTCTAGATAGTGCCTGTCTGCCAAATATTTATTGTTCAAGGTATTTTCCATGTAAAATGTACATTTTGTAGCATAGTGAGGATGTACGTGATTCA
This sequence comes from Anser cygnoides, assembly GCF_040182565.1. NCBI lineage: Eukaryota > Metazoa > Chordata > Aves > Anseriformes > Anatidae > Anser > Anser cygnoides. The sequence goes on along the minus strand of NC_089912.1, from coordinate 36,902,571 downwards.
CTAGAGAACTGCAGTTCTCACTGAATCAACTTCAATGAGTGATTTCTAGCTGGAATTCCTGCTATGAGTGGAAAAAAAAAAAAAAAAGAACAGTATTGGAACACTATAGGCGTACTCTTCAATTCCCAAATTTGCTATTCCAGGTATAAAGCCCTAGAAATACTACTGTTTTACTATTAAAAACAAAACAAAACACCTTGAAAATAACCTTGTCTAACTAATATATGACAAGATGACAATAGTGCTGTAAGCATGACTTTTTATGTGTAAGCTGTGTTTGTGTGTGTGTATGCACATACATAACACACACACATGTGTACTAGACTTATGGCTTTATACTTGTGCCTCTTCATATAAGGGAGGAGGGTACTAAAACTGGGGATTACAAAAGAAGGACAAGACAAGATACAGTTCTCTGTATAAAATGAGAAAGAAAAATGTAGAAAGGTAACAGAGATTGCTCCCCCACCACTGTTGTGCCCACCACTATACCAGATTCACACTCTGAAAAAGGACGTGGCCTTACCCCTGGTCCCAGATGTTTGCCTTTCCTGCAGACCTTTCTCCCAGGTCCCAGACCTGCTGACTTGTCAGGGGGAGGCCACGTGAAGGGGCCAGGAGGGCGTTTTCTTCTCACTACACTGGTGTGACAGTCACCCACTGTGCGTTGCAGGTCATCATGGAGAACTGGCAGCTCCTGGGGCGCCTGCAGAAATATGTGGGTTTTAAGCAGGCACCCTCATCCATCCCCTCTGCAGGCCACCCTCACGATTCCTCTCATAAGGAGGAGATGCTTCCTCTGGGGTAAACTCCGTAAGGTCACCACAGCCGTTTCCTTTCTCCTAGCCCCCGTTCACAGGCCTGCTTGCAGCAAGCCGTGCGCAGGTGCTATTCTGCTTCAACGTCTACTTGTGCCACACATCCTATCTCGGTTTCAGAAGCGCCCGCTTATGTCTTGTGGCCATTGGCACAGCTGCTGATCTCTCCATACATCCCTCCTCCCACGGGGCTATCCCCACCGAACCCCTTTGCCCTGTGTCTGTTTCCCCTCGGCTGTCGCTGGTGCATGGGCCTGAGCACTGAGGAACATCCAGCACGTCCCAGCCACCTCCCACAGCCCTCGGCGCCGCTCAGCCAGGCACCTGGCAGCCCTGTGGCATCTGGTCCGGGCTCATACGGCGTGGTCAGGCTGCGGTCAGGCTGCGTTACGCTGCTGGTGCCCCTGTGCTGACAGACAGACGGCCCTGCAGGCCCCGAGGAGGTGGTGCCAGGTGGGTTAGCGCAGGCCATGAGAACAACCCAAGGCTTGTCTCTAGGAGGGAGGAGGGGAGAGAGGGAGCGGGGTTGTTCCTGTGAAAACAGCTTTGTGCTCGCAGGGAAAATACTTTGGATGTAAGAACTTCAAAGTAGGACGAGAGGGATAAGAAACAGATCTCAATCAGAGATTAATTTCCTGTTTTCTATTCAAAGCAGTCCCATGTCACAACCAGTGCAGTATTTCTACATTAACACGGCCGGAGAGGAGATGTTATCCGAAACACTTACCCATTGCTATAAGCAGAAATTAAAGAAATAAAACACACATCTTTTCTGTAATTAAGATGTTAGACCTGCCGTCTTTTAGCTGTCCTAGTAACCAAACTGAGAGTATCAGTTCCAACTGCCCACTACCATGATTAATTAAACGTCCTTTATGGTTCCCCAGTGCAATTTAGCCTATAAAGCAGATCCTCCAACTGTTCTCTGGGGCCACCAGCTTACTTGTCTGACCCTCTTCACCGCATCCATTTCCAACCCAGGTGTAAGCCAGCTCCTCTCCAGAGACTGAGCCTCTCCCCCACCTCACCCTGCACACCGCTGGGCTGGTAGCCTCATGTCACGGTTTTCTCAGCTGCTGCCCTCAGTTTCTTCCAAACCATCTCTGCTGTTTTGCAGTTTCTTCAAGAAAATATCTCCCGGGTTCCTGTTTCTACTTCATATTTCAATCTCTGTTCCTGTGACTTTGTTAACAGAATATATGTACATGTCCTAAAAGAAAACTTTCTGTTGTTATGCCGAGCAGTCAGGTCAAGTTCTTGTTATACACAGCTCCATTTCTGCCTCTGTTGCATTACATTTTAAATTAATTAATAATCTCCTGAAAGCAGTGATCATATCTTTCTTTGCATTTTAAGGTCTCACCTTGACATTTGTTAAAAATGGTAAATAATCGTAATCATTATTAATTTATGCAGCAGCTCTTGACTTTGCAAAGCACGGTCTGAACACTAAATTAATCTTTTTGGAGACAATGAAGAAGTAGACAAATATCACTAAATAATGAAATTCAACAGACTACACATTTTGAGACCTTACACATAGTTTCTTCTTACTTTCTTTGCCCATTTATTACTTACAACTCTGCCCTCAACACCTGGCCTACCGAGACTAGAATAAAAATCCTCCACTGATGCACTCAGTGTAACTAGTTTTTCAGTTGTGACATGCATAAACCCTAGCAGATATGCACTTCTTTTGCTTAATTTCTTGCTATTGACATTCAAAATAGCATGCAGTCAACCCCTTCGGCAGTTTGCCTCCAGAACAGAATATACTGAAAATGAAAAAAGAGACACAACCCCTACCCTAAAATAGTTTCTAGCCTGGAGTACTGCTGTTATCAGGGAGGAATAATGAAGAGATCTTCGGGGAAATGACTGCATCTGGTCCTCACCCTGTATGCTGGCTTCAGAATGCAAACACCATAATCTGTAAATCACACAGCATTTGCAATTTACAAACAGTACTTCCTGACACCTAATGCAACAGCGGGGGCAAATCTGGGCTTCCTGAGCCACGCGTGGCTTGCAAGCAGCTTGGCTGTGCAATGAGAAGGGCTACAGGGGCCCAGAGGCTGCTGGATCACTGAAGGAGGAAAGAAAATAAACAGGAAAACTCCTGTGGTTAGTATCATCACGTAATCATCTCTTCCTAACTGTTCCTCCAGTTGCTGCACTCACCTGGGTTGACTGCCAGGGAAAATCCAAGTAGGAAAACCTTATGCTACTGGAACATGTTACAAACCCACTGTGGATCTCCATGGGTCCGGGGAGAGAGCCACCAAGAAGTATTTCCATCTTTCCAGAAATCCTCGACGTCTTCTGCCTGGCACCGTTCCTCGCCCTGCAGCACAACCTGTCTCCCACAGCCCCCTCACCCTCCTCAAGCCCCCAAGAACTGGCCAGAAAACTTTGTCACTTCAAGCTCTGAGAGAGCCCTTCTAAAATCAGGCTTATAGCTGGAAAGCCAAGGATCAATCCTCCCTTCACATCTTCAGTTTTCTTGTCTTTTCTACAAGGATATCTTGTTACATACAATAAATGCATAGACAGAAAATAAGAAAACACCTATGCTTTGTTTGACGTGTTCGTGTCCATCTAAGGCTATCTGAGGTATACCAATGGAGAGAAAACTAGAATACTTTATTATGTTAAACTTATTGCTCGAAAAACCAAACACATTGTTAAAATCACTCCTTCAGTCAGGTAGAATCTGTAAAATCATTAATATCCTATACTTAAAGGCAAAAAGATGAGCACAAGCCAAGATGATGAAACAACTGAAGCTGCATTTAACTTTGCTTTTTGAAGCAGCATGTTCACAGCAGCATGATTGTGTAAGCACTCAGTACACTGCACCTTTGCTGAATTTCTTTGACATCTTGTTGCTTCACACCAAAATGCTGTATGTAAATGCAGGTTAGAAAGCCTGGTGGCCTTACTAGTATCCTCTGCAGCTGGTTCAGTGACTGTATCCTGTTGGACTGCTACAATCCCATATATATATATAGTTAACTGTACCACATACACTTCTTTGATAAGAGCTGCCTTGTCAGTAGAGATAGAAAACTCAAGATACGAGCCACAAAGCTATTCTCTGAAAATAAACCAATCACCATGGTGAAGATCTATGCCAATCTTCTCCAGGGTGGGGATTTAAGATGGGTCCAGAAATAGGGTGGTCACACACCCTTTCTATTGACTTCCGCATTGCTTTTAGCCTACTACTTACCCAAAGCTACCCAGAGCGTACATGAGCTTGGCTCACTTAGAAGATTGTGCCACATCCTACTTGCTTTATGCGCAGAGGTGAATTTGATGAGATTGCTTCTGTGCATAAGGCAGGGGAGATTCGCTCCCAAGTTCCTTATTTCCCTGGCAAACTACCATTACAGAATGAGCTGCCAGTTCTGCAAGCATTTAAGCACTGCATTTTATTGGGCCGCTTATGTAAGCAAGAACATGTATTTACTTAAACACTGACCAGATCGTACTCTAATATGCAACATTGCTGGAATTTTCATATAAAGTCATGCTTTAAGGAAGTTAAGACAGTCCCCGGTAAAAGTCCTCTCCCATTACTGCAGCAGTAATGGCGTGGCTGAGGGCTACACACCCTGGGGTTGTAAGCCTGTATTTCCATTCAGTCTTTCTACTTCCTTGTCGTGAGATTCATGGTTAAAGATAGGGCACAAGAAGCTCTGGCCTTTCTGGTTTTAATAGACTCGGGATATGATTTACATGTTGCATATACAGCCATCTGGCACAGAGTATGCTGCTGTTAACTCCTTGAAGGTCAGCAGAGGCAGAAAAACCCATCAACCTCTGTATCTCGTCTTAAGACTGCTGTAATCACAGTACACAAGCCAAAGCTTACCATGGGCTGACATTACGTAGGTAAGCAGAACCAGAGCTTCAGCCTTTAGAAGAAATCCTCTCACAGCCCTGGAACAGCTACTAAGTGAACCTCAAGCATGTGAATGCTTCCACTGATATAGCACATTTTCCCACACATTTAGCTTGGTGGAAATATCAGCAGAGTGCCTGCTGAAGATTTCTTGCTGAGTTTTTTTTTCAGGGGTAGAATATGCAGAACCCATCTGCTGGGTAAGGATTAGATAACCCAGGTTAATACAATATTAACAGATAGCACTTGACAGCATCTGTGAAAATGACAAAGACTTCCCGAAGGGCACGTGTAAGAGAAGTCAAATGCACAACGTTCATAAATAAACTATTATGAAAAAAAGAAGCCTAGTGGCTCACAGAGTTTTCATCCTAGTCACCTGGCAGGAAGATTTCCTGCTTTGGACACCAAGGGTCTACTATTACACAGGGTTATATTCCTACTCAAGTAAGTAAGTGAAGCACAATCTCTTTTCTCGTTTTCTTTTCCTTTCTTTTTTCTTTTCCTTTTTTTCTTTTCCTTTTTTCTTTTCCCTTTTTTTCTTTTCCTTTCCTTTCTTTTCCTTTCATTTCTTTTCCTTTCTTTTCCTTTCATTTCCTTTCCTTTCATTTCTTTTTTCTTTTCCTTTCATTTCTTTTTTCTTTTCATTTTTCTTTTCCTTTCATTTCTTTTTTCTTTTCCTTTCATTTCTTTTTTCTTTTCCTTTCATTTTTCTTTTCCTTTCTTTTTTTTTCTTTTCCCTTTCTTTCCCCTTCCTTTCCCTTTCCCCTTCCTTTCCCTTTCCTTTCCCCTTTCCTTTCCTTTCCCCTTTCCTTTCCCCCTTCCTTTCCTTTCCTTTCCCCCTTCCTTTCCTTTCCTTTCCCCTTTCCTTTCCCCTTTCCTTTCCTTTCCTTCTCTTTCCTTTTCATAGTTTTCTCCTTTTCTCCTACTTTTTTTGGTAAGCAATGGTACAGGCATAACAATCTCTCCTTCTTTCAGCTGCTGGTGCCACCACTGTGGTTGAGCACATTGCTTCTGAATTATTTTAACATACATACAGTATAGCTGGCACAACCTATTATTTGTCCAGCATCCAGATGAGTCGTCCTTCCTACTCATTCTAATGTGCATCCTGTGTATGTTTTAGTACGGTGGGAGGTGTGACCTGAAATGTCCCGATAAGAAGTGTGTCCACTTTCCTGGAGGCAATACTTCACTACAAAGATACGCTGAGCAGACTCTAATTTGCCATCAATGAGAACATTCCAGGTTTTTCTTAATACCCAGCCTTTATTTTCTTTCCTCCTTCTTAGCCCCGGGTATAGGATGTCAAACCACCCCAGCTTACCTTTCTGTCTAAAGGCATGCATTTGAAGGGTATTCACACTACAAAAGCATGCTGTCTTACACCAGCCAAAACTAAGGCTCATTCCTCTGCATTTCCTTATGCATATAGATACTTCCTTGGAATAAATACTGTTTAGCTAATTACTGTTTATTCCTGATTTCACATTGGAAAGGCTATAAAACATTCTTCCTTGTTCTGTTTTAATATTTATGGTAGCTTTTTGCACCTTTGTTCACTAACATCTAGTGGTTTCCAAATATAAAAGTCCACTAAGTAATTCGTAAAGTAAGAAAATTCTTAATAATTCTTTTCTTCTTGCTAAAATTTGCATTACGCCCACAAAAGTAGTTTTCCTACTATTCAGTGGGATTTTAATTTTAAAGCTGTTTCAGACATTACAGGCAGTTTAGTTCGGATGTTTTTGGGCTTTTTTCTTTCTTTAAAATTCAGTTCTCAGTATTTATTTTTTCTTTGACATGGAGTAGAGGGAGTGGCTTTTAGAAGTTGTTTGGAGATCACCTGACCTAATTTCTGTGGTTTGAGTTAATGTATATTTAAATAACTTACTTAGGTAACCACTTCATCTGCTTGAAAATTAAGTTCTGAATAAATGGAACTGTACAAGAACACGATGAGGAAATCTGTAGCAAGCTTTACAGGATTTCTCGATCACACAAACAACATATTATGTACTTTTTTTTTTTTTTTTTTACTTTTTTTCACTTTTTTTTTACTTTTTTTTATTAATAGATACACTTTTTTCTTGCAGTTTTGGGGTCCTCTGCGCTCAAGCGATGATGGAATGCACCTGTTTTACATCCTTTGTATACTGTGGCACCCAAAGCTGCACACCATAGTACTCAAGGTGAGGCTGCACCAGTGCAGAGCAGAGCAGGATGATCCCGTCCCTTGACGGGCTGGCAGTGCTCTGCCTGATGCACCCCAGGGTACGGCTGGCCCTTTTGGCTGCCAGGGCACACTGCTGGCTCATGCTCAACTTGCCATTGACCAGAACCCCCAGATCCCTTTCTGTGGGGCTACTCTCCATCCCCTCATCCCTCACTCAGTATGTACAGCCAGGGCTGCACCTTCTCGAGTGCAGAATCTGAGACTTTCTCTTGTTAAACTTCATGTTGTTGGTGACTGCCCAGCTCTCTAACTTTTGAAGACCTCAAGGCCGCAATCACTTGAGATTATGGTTGCAACGTATCAGTGAGATGTAGTTAAAAAATTGTGAAAGAAATTCTAAAATTCACCTTAAAGCAGAATTGCAAACTACAAATCCACTACAGGGGAATGGGAAGGATGCTGAACTGCATGCCATCACTTGCCATTTGTCATTTAATGTAACTGGTATATCATAACCTAAGTTTCCACTCTGACAAAGCCAGGTAACATGCCCTTTATAACTCTGTCCCAGGTCTTCTGCCCTTGTAGTCAGAACTTCCTTAAAATGACTTTGTGTGCAGCAGCTAAAGCAAAACAGTAGTGAGCAGCATACCTGACATCATTCTGCCTGCCTGAAGCCTTTCTCCATGATTTCTCTAAACACACATTAAAGGCAATGCAACGAACATCAACTTCTAGAGTTTTTTTTTTTAAGAACATACTGATACAGCGCTAGTCCAACATTAAGTTTCCATGTTGAATTTTCTCCTACCTTACATGCTTAAAATCTATTTAATTCCACTATACCATGTCAGCCAAACTGCTGCAGAAAGCTTACTACATAATGTAGTCTTGGATATCACACCCAAAAGAACTACAGTCTGAAGGCCATACCCTTTGTGCTGTGACATAGTCAGACACAGCTAACAGGGAAAAGTGCAAACTTGTCCCTTCTCTTTAAAACCACTTGTTTTTTCACAGTCTGAGTTTGTGCTGACTCTCCAAAAATCCCACCAAAAACTGACTTCAGGCTGTACCTCTGCATATTGTTATTTGTCCCCACTTGTGGGACAAAACCTGAACGCAGCCTTTCCAAACAGAAAATTTATGAATTGAAAGATAAAAATCTTCACAGGAATATCAACGCTGTCTCATCTGCATGGGGACAGCAAATAGAACAAAGGTTTTTATCCTAAATACACACTCGGAACAGAAAGGAAGTGTTGTAATGACCTTTTGATTTTTTTTTTCCTTTACATACTGTCTGGAAAAGGTACAGAGTATTGCACAGGTCACATTCTGCTCTTTTTCATTACCAGGGCTCTACTGCATGGACAGCAGAACAACAAAATTCTCATGCTTATGCTCCGGAGATGTCTTTCATCTGGTAAGTGTAATTCAGGGGCAGGTGAATCAACCTTTGCATAAAACCACTGACCTCAGAGAGAAGGTTACAGTTACATCTGCAACTACTACAGTAGCCGATGTAACAGGAGAACTGTTTCCATTTTTTATGGCTTAATGTAGGGAATGCCATCACCCCTCCCAACTTCTACAGACCTTAGTTTCACAGGCTGTTTATTTAATCCTAACTAGTCCTGGACTCAAGCCATATCATTTTGGGTAGGTGAGATAGAAAGCTGAAGGATTATAAAAAGAAAAGATTATTTAAATTTACTGATATTTACCGAAGTATAAAGATACGCCCTTCCTCTCTTTTCCTCTCTCCGAATTTACTGTTGTTGAAGAAAATGCAAAGTCACAGGAAACATCAGCTTTTAAAAAAGTGAATAAAGTTCTCATAAACACTTCAGTAGTGCAGTCTTCCAACAGAATTCAAAAGATCCGGATGTTTACGTCACAAGTTTAAAGTACCCCATACTGGCAACATACACTTGCCTTCAGAGATCACTGGATTTCTACTAGAGTTATCAAAATATCAGACCTTTGTAGCTGTAAAATACCAGCCTTAATAATGAATTCATGTTGCAATTTGTCCTTTGTGTGAAATAAGTAATTTCCATAAGTAATAAAGTTAACAATCTAAGATTTGACAGCCTATTGAATTCCAGAGCTTAGGATAAATTCTTGTGAGTAGTTTGGAAAGAGTTATCTAAGGCAGGGAAGTACTAGGACTCAGATCTTCCTGTAAGTTGGTCAGCCTTTATTTTTAGCAGTTGTCAATATTTTTTTCCCCTTTTGTAAAGGAAGCGTAAAGAACTGCCAGTACTTGAAGCTCAATTACTTTATTTACAGGTCCAGTATGATACAAACATGACTGATGATGCTATCCATTGCAGTATTCTGTCCAGTCCAGCACCTTCAGCTAGCACGACCTCTAAAAAATGCTAATGCTAGATTTAGTCACTGAAGTTGTCGTAGGTTTTTTGATCTCATATTGCCTGAAAAACTGCTCAAGAACTCAGCACTGTAGGGAAAGCACAAGCCACTTTTCCAGATTAAACTCTTAATACTACTTCTAGATCGACTCTTTGTGGAGTCACACTGTGGTGTACAACAGCAGTCCCCGTAAAAATAGCAGCTAAATGCTTCCTTTACCAAAGTGCACAGAGAAAGGGATTAATTTGGCACTGCTAAATTAGCACAGCCACCTTCACTTGAAGACCATAAAAACTTCAGCTCAAAACATATCATGCAAATGGAATCAATTCACAGATTAAATCTGTCACTGTGTTTTATGAACCTCAGCCTGCAGCAAACGTACTATGAGTATGCTGAAAGACTATGCTTTTTTTGAAGAAAAAAAAAAAAAGGTAAGAATCCATGTTAAATAAAGGGGAGGCAAAGGTGGTTAGAACAACAAAAAAAATGTAATATTTAAACAGGAAAAATTGCTTGGCTGTATTTAATGCTTTCATTAAAGCTGCAATGCACACAAAAAGATTTCATGAGGAGAATGCCAGGGCTGAAGGCTGTAACAGACATCTTGTAGATGATGTCAAAAACTGAAGTGCTTTGAATTTTCTTAAATGCAATCACTGAGGTGACATTTCTTCTATCAAACTCTGACTAAGCATGTGGCTACCTTGAGTAGACTTGAAACTAGCCTTTAAACCAGCTAATCCACAAACAACTAATAAGCCTGTCACTCTTTTACTTTAGTAGCCTTTTGTCTATCAATTAAATTTTCCTCATCTCAGCACTTGAAAATTCAGTTCATCTCTGCTGCCCATGAATGCAGGAACAAGCAATGCTAATATGCAGAACCATAAACATACTGCACAGGAGTGTAAGGTAAATTGCTCCTATGACCATTGATTTCTGTCAACTTTTTTGATCATACCCTTTATTTTCAGCAGTTGTGTATATTATTCTGGTAACACATTCTGTATTTTTGCTATGAGTTTTCAGGATGTTGGCAAAATGAAACATACAACTGCCTGTTGGATTCCAGATCTGCTATTTCCATTTCTATTCATGTGTCAATTCGTATGAAAGATTAAAACCTAATAAACACACGACAGCACAACAATACCAAAGTAATAGTCACATGCAAATCCTTTCTCCGCTTGCAGTTTCTTCAAACATCATGCGAAACACTGCCATCTACTGTTAGCATCACTGAGTTTTGCATCACTGAGTTTTTCAATATATATTTTGCAAGGTAATGGGCAATACTATTTTACGCCATTATCAAAAGAGTAAAGACCTCCCAAGCCACACAGTTTTATGAAATCAATCTGAAGGGTAACATCATTAGTACACTATTCCCCTACCCTAAAGCAATGGCTCTACCGGAGATGAATTCACTTCTAATTTCAGTATGCCACAGAATCTATACCTTAATGGTTGGATATTTTGTCATTCTTGCCAAAACACAGCTAAATTATTTCCAGTCACTTCGCATATGGTAATGTTCTGTTCTGTTTCCTCACTGCAGATGCAACTACCTTCTATTCTTTCTCCCTTGCCTATTCCTCTCTTAAATTCCTTAAGGAAAAAAGGCAAGTTCCAGGGGGATGGGAAACCAGAAGTACAATACAGTTTGTCCTTTTGGAAGTTAAGTGACACAAGAGGCTACAACAGCACATCCGCTACAGACCAAGACATTTGTTTTGTACTGCAGCCTCCAGACCACAGCAAACAGAAAGAACTGCTGCCATTTCATTCTATCTCCAATCATTTGTGTGCTAACTTCTAGCTATGATGCAGAAAACATCAGTGCAGTTGAAAGAGGGTTACTGACATGTATTCACTGCTGGCTATGCTGCACATGGCAGTTGGAGGCAATAGTTTTAAAAAAAGAAGTACTTGCCCCGTTGCCACACTATGTGAGGGGAAGATTAGATTCAAGCACTATTTTTTTTTGTTTTACACAGTCCATGTCAGAAAACACAGGGATATGAGATACTGACATCTTTGATACTTATTAAGTAGGTTAATTTGGATCTGAAATAGAGTACTATGTTAGTACTTGGCTAACTCATTTCTGTGTGTTACTACACTTACATCCTAGCACAATACCTGCTACTGATATAACAGAAGATTCTGTGTACCCCGGTATGGCTGGCTCCAATTAAAATGGAAGTGAACGAAATTCTATGAAGAGTTCAGTGAGAAACAAATGAGTTTTCTTTAAAAAAATAAAATGAATTGATAAGGGCTTAGTAAAACTCACCATAAATTCAGTCTAGGCAAGTCAGATCACTTGCAACTAAGTAAGAAGACACTTTCCTTTGGAAAATGCCTCATTATGTTACTATAATACTGTAATTACAAGATAAACAAAAACAAAATTACTCACAGACCCTGATATCTACAGCAATATCCTGAGGTGAGGTTACGGTTAAATTCTCTTGTTCCACTGTCAACCACAAACTCAAACCCTGCTAACCCTCCTTGTTCATTCAAAGGTGCGAGCCAGAAGAAAAACACTACACACACTTTCCCATCTGCAACACCAGAATAATTTATTCAACCTTAAGAAGTCTCAAACATTACAGTATTTTAGTGTACAGTTAAAAACAACTTCAGAAATCATGCTTTTGAGTCAAAGCATAAACTTAACGTGAAGCTCCATAAGATGGCTTTTCACTAGTTCAAAGCAGTATATGATTGATGATAAACTTATAAATATTATCAGGATTAAGAACTGCATTTCACTTGCATTTAGTTTCCAAAAGCTCTGGATTGCTGGGAAACAATCTCCGTCTGATAATTATCATAATTAAAAACTTCCTGGCTGAAGTAACACAATTTAGCAGTACATACATATATATATATACACACATATATATATAGTTATGCACTTTTTTTTTTTTTTAAGGGAACTGTGTCTCGAACTTCTGTGGAAATATTAGTATCTTCCACAAAAGATGTCCACAATGATATCATAACGAACAGTAAAACTTAAAAACAGTTTGGTTTTAGTCCATGTTCTTGGCAATAATAACAAAAATTAAAATTTGAAAAACAGTTAAGACAGGTATCTACTGCTGTTTTTCACAGGCCTTATTACCAGATATTATCCTACGGGGGAGAAGGGCATACTCTCCTCAGGATTCACGCTTTTTCGTTGGTTTATCAAGGTAAGGAGTATTGTCTTGCAGCAGATCCTTCCTGGGTATGAGCACTGTAAAAAAAAAAAAAACAAAAAAAAAACTATTACAAATATCATCTTATAGCAAATACTACTTAAAATCATAAAGTTGTTTTAACATTTCCAAACAAAAAATCAGGTTACTAAAGTAAGAATTAAACTTATGGTATACATACAAGCAGCATCATGGTAACTACCTAAGACAAAATTATACTGGTTTTACCTTCTGCTAGACAGAATATTTCCTTCATCTTTTTCCTTTTAGCAACACTGAAAATATTTTAATAGCATTAATAATTCATAAAAAATTTCAAACTGTTGCAATAGCTTTTAATAAGAAAGAGAATGGCAATTTTAACGCTCCTGAGTCAGATTATGTTTACTTCAACAATTCCCAAAGTTAACATTAAATTTGGCATAACCCTCCACTTCAACCTCCTGAAATCTAATCTGTAACAATCATCTTGTCACAGCTGCTTTACAGGCCAACAGAAAAAGAAAGCATCAAATGACAATTATGACCACTATATCCTCACAGAACTGCATCAGGTCAGGGTTTGTCTAATTACGCATCACTTTAACCTGTTTCTGGTAAGTTCTTGCCTTTTAGCTCTTAGAAATCAGCCTGTCCTTTCTTCCTGAGGGGAAGGAGCTGTGTTGCGTTGGATTTGCTCAAGCAGTACAAACTAAAGCACAAACAGCCCAAATCATAATCCTGTACTTTGACTAAGTCAGATATCAGCTAAGCATATAGCAAACCTGTACAAATGTACATGTGCACGCGTGCAATGACATTCTGTCCCAAGTACACTGATAACCCGTGTACTGTAAGAAAGAAAATTGATTTCCTTAAGGTTATGTTCCTTTTGCCTTTGTGGACTGACAGCAATCCATTAAATAAGTTTCTAAGACCTTTAAATAAACTTGCAATTCTGTTTCTCTTACAGTGAAAAGACTGATAATTAATCTTATGACAAGTCATATTGATATACACACCTGGAACAGGTAACAGAAATTAAAAAAGACAGAATTCGATATAAAGTACTGAAAAACACTATGTACAAACAGATAATGACTGAAACAACTTTTAAATCTTCCTTTAAAAAGCTATGTTTTGAACATATGCTATCACATGTCACACTCAGCACATCAAAAGAATCAGAACATGTAGCATGTGTGATTTGTTATTAAAATGTAAACTCTACTTGTACCATTAGAAATTAAAATGAAAAGAATGGAACATGCTGGATAACATAACTCATACTGGATCATTTGGGGAAAAAAATGAAAAATTGTCTAATGTGACTAACAAGCTCTTAAATGAAAACGTCTTATCTCTAGTAAGGAAAGTTCAACCTAATTCACTAGTAAATACAAACTTGACTATACACAACAGTCCCAATTTCTTTTTGGAAAGTTTAACATTGCCCTGTGCACTGTTTCTAAAGTTACGACAGCACATAATTATATCATTTGATTAGGGAAAACGTTCCCCTTACCGATCAATATTTGTTCTCACTGCCTAAGACCAGAGATGCAGGATGCAGAGGAAGAAAAACAGCAGATGTAACTAAATCGTATATTGTCAGCTAAAATACGAAAAGTTAAGAGTCTAAAGATTATGAACTCAGTTAAGTAAACAAACTGCAGCAATAGGCTTCTGAAACATATTTTGCCTAGTTTCTTGTTCCCCTCTCTTCTTTCACGTGACAGAACTAATCACTTCAAACTCTTTTTTTTTTTTTAAATGAAGCAAGAAAATTAATTAGTAGTTAATTATTACTAAGTTTATACAGCCCAAATGTAGGTATTTCACATTTTCACTCCATATAGGCCAACACACTTTCTATTACAGCAACCTACAAAATTTCTAAAATAAACATGTAGCACTAAAATAAAACACTATGAAAAGTTAACTTTTCAAAGGGATTCACTTATTTTTATTTGCCAGCTAATAGCAACTCAAGCAGCCACCTTAAGACACACTACAAATGATTTTAAATGTTTTTATCTTAACTTTAGTAACTTAAAGAATAGCTCATTTAGAAGCAAGACAAGTTCACAATATTTCTTCCATTCTAAACTAGAAAACCATAAACACATTTTCATATCCATTTGAAGACAACTGAAAGCTTCTTAAAGGCTACTTATCCTTGAATCTGCAAATGAAAATAACTTTCTTTTCCTCTAAATCAGCACCAAGCCTCTCATGTAACACACGATGATACCATAAAAACATAAGAGATAACTGAAATTCTATTGGCACTGTGAAAGTTAACACAGAGAATAAAAATTAAGGAGTTTGACCTTACTCTACTACAACTTTTTAAATCAAAGCTGTATTGAAAATGAATACCTGTTCAATTTACTACTTAAGCGGACTCATATACCTACAGAGGGACTTCCTACAACAAACTTTCCTCTGTAAACTGGCTTGCAGGTACCAAAATGCAAAGGGGAGTTAAAAGAAGGTGATTATTTTCATCATGTACATGCTTGCTTTAAGTAAAGTTAAAAGAAGCACAGTTAACGAGCCAAAAGATACCACTTCCCTAAAGATGCAAGTGCTTCAGGCACGGTTTTTACAGACAAAACTCTGCTTGCAATGTCAGAAAGGAAAAATAAAACTAAGAAGCCCTCTAGACAGCTATCCATAGACTGAACTGAAAGTTAAAGTCCCACTTCCAACTTTTTCCTTTTTTTAATCTTTGACATTTTTTCTTTACAAAGAGGCAAGGCTGGGAACAGCAGTACGACATACTCAAAAAATGGAGCAGCAATGGAAACCACACCCATTGATAAGTAGGTACCACACTAACCATGCTGCTCAGCATAAACTGTTACCAAACTGTGCTGACAACTCCCTTGAAATTCTGGATATGGTTTCAGAAAATTTCTAATGGCACCCTCTCTACTACCAGTGACATTAATACTATAATAAGAGCTATACTAGAATTGCCTCTATCACAGTCCTATCTGATTAATCAAAGCTGGATTCTCAGGAAAGACACAAATACACTAGAAACCTGCTCAAGCAATGGTACTTAGGAACTAATGTTTCGTTACTGATCAATTTACTACGGTATAAATGTCTGTATATTCTCTCTGGAAGGAGATTTGCTTTTACTCTTTCTACGACAATATCAAGCCATACAATTAGTTTCATCTTCTGCTTTTTTGTATTTTGACTTACAACCTGCTTCTGGCCACAAAGAAAAAAAACATTGCCATGACCTGTATGAATTATTGTGTAAAGTTAAAAATGATTTTTTTGGGTTATTAGGTGTAAATGTAAATTCCAGCTTCACCGAATACTCTCTGTATAATTAAGCAGGAATATCTACCCACTCTTGACATTTTTAATAGTGTTCATTCTTATTCTGGGAACTTTTAACATAATGCTCTACACTTTTCTAAGCATTCCTGATCTTTTACATGATGACTCACTACCTGTCAAGATTAAATATTTCTCTCTTCAATATATATTCCAAACACACACAAAACACATGGCTCTCAAACTGTGACGGCTGTTTTGAAATTATTATTTTATTCTTATTACAGAAATATCAAGCATAGCAAGAAGCAGAGCTTAGACCTATCCAAAACACATACAGAGAAAAAATTAACAGGCAAGAAACTGCATAATGACATCCTTTGTTTTCATAAAGTCAAATACACTCTGTAGCATTTATTGCTAGACGACAAAGTTTTCCTGGCTAGACTCTGAAAGACCTCCATCTACCACGCAAACTTTGTCGTCACCTTTTCTCCGAGAATTCTGTAAAATTAGGCAGGGGCATTTCTGTCACTGTATTCTTATGATGATGTTACAGGGGACAGCACTGAAAGCCCTGCTAAAGTCAAAAAAGACGACAATCAATGCTCTTCCCATGCCCACTAAGTCATCCCTTTCATCACAGAAGGGCATCAAGTTTGTCAGGCACGATTTCATAAATTTTTGCTGACTACTCACAGTCACCCTTCTGTTCTTAGTATGTTTGGAAACATCTTCCACGAGAATTGGCTTGCCATCTTCCCAGGAATCAAGGTGAGGCTGACCAGCCTGTAGTCTCTCAGGTTCCCTCTTGCCCTTCTTGAAAAGGGGAGTGACACTTGCTTTCTCCAAGTCCCCAGGCAATTTCCCAAATCACCATGACCTTTGAAAGACAGTTGAGCAGCCTTCCAATGACATCAGCCAGCTCCCTCAGCACCATGGGCGCACTGCATCAGGTCTCATGGATTTTCGTATACCCCGTCTGTTTAAGTGTTCCCTAGATTTGTTTGCCTCTACCATAAGTAAGTTGTTCGTGCTCCAGATATTTCCACTGATATCTGAGGCCTGGGACCCCTGAAGGCAAATCTTATGAGGAAAGAATAAGGCAAAGAAGGTACTGAATACCTTGGCCTGCTCCATGTCCTTTTTTACTAGGTCCCCTGCCCTAATCACTGGTGGACCCACACTTTTCCTCCTCTTCCTACTGCTAAATTTGAAGAAGCTGTTCTTGCTGTCCTTCACATTCCTTGCCAAGATCAACTGCAGGTGGACTCCAACTTTCCTAACCCTATCCCTACACACATTGTATTAGAACATAAATTAGTATTTGAATACGAATCCATTTGGATTCCATTTTTTGTGATGGAAATTCTGCCTTACAGCCCCCGTTGGCATTCTCTAAATAGCTTTTGTCACGCTGCCACAGCATGCCTGCATTCCCAGAAATGTCTCAAAGAATGCTCTTAAGAAAATGGAAGCCGTATAATGACAGAAGGTCTTGCATGGACGTATCACTGGTTAAACTGTGCAAAGTCCATCAGTGCTGGTCAATTTTTAAGCACCACCTCTTAAAAGCACAGGAGCAGGCAATTCCAAAATGCTGGAAGTCGAGCAGGCAGGGCAAAAGGTCAGCTTGGCTGAGCAGGAATCTTCTTCTAGAGCTTATGCAGAAAAAGAAAGCATGTGGCCACTGGAAGCAAGGTCTGGCTGGCAACATGGGAGGACTACGGAGATGCTGTTTGCCATGGTGGGGAGAAAATCTGTGCGGCCAAAGCTCAGTTAAAGTGGAAGCTGGCAAGCACTGCGGCTGACAACAAAAAGGACTCTTGAAGTATGATAACAGCAAAAGAAGGACCAGAGATAACGTAGGTCTGTTACCTGATGAGAATGGTCACCTCACAAACACGGATGTACACGAAGTATAGAGACGTTTAATTCATGTCTGTCTTCAACACCAATGACGGGCCCTGGGATACTCAGCCCTGATTTGGAGGACCATGACTGTGGGAACAATAAATTCCCAGTCAACTCCAAACTTGTGCAGGATTTGCTGCTCCAGCTGGATGCATGCAAGTCTATGTGGCTCAATGGGATTCATCTCAGGGTATTTGGGAAGCTGGCTGATGTCTCAAGAGACCTCTCTCAATTAATTTCAAACGGTCTTGGGAATCTGGAGAGGTCCCAGTCAATTGGAAGCTGGCAAATGTTACCCCATTTTTCACAAATGACAAGAAAGATGAACCTAGTAATTACAGGCCTATCAGTCTCACTTCCGTATCTGGTAAAATTATGGAAAATATGATTTTAGGAGTTATTGAAAAACACCTGTAAGATAATGCAGCCATCATGAGTTCAGAAGGGGAAAGTCCTGTTTAATTTCCTTTTATAACAAGGTCATCCACTTAGTTGACCACGGGAAGCCAATTGATGGATTTTTTTTGTATTTCAGCACAGCTTTTGATACTGTTTCTCACAACATCCTTATGGACAAAATATCCAGCATACAGCTAGACAAACACATAATATGATGGGTGATAGGTCAGGATCAAAGGGTTATAGTAAATGGGGTTACATCAGGCTGGCATCCAGTCACTATCAGGGTTCTGCAGGGCTCCATTTTAGGGCCACTTTTCTTTAATGTTTTCATAAATGACTTGGATGCAGTACTTGAAAGTATACTAAGGAAGTTTGCGGACAACAATAAATAGGAAGGAGCTGTTGACTCTCTTGAGAGTAGAGAGGCCTTGCAAAGAGATCCTGACAGACTAGAGGGCTAGGCAAACACCAGCAATATGAAGTTTAACCAGATCCAAGTGCTGGATTCTGCACCTGGGAAGGAGAAACCCTGGTTATACATACAGACTGGGGGATGAAAGGATGGAGAGCAGCCCCAAAGAAAGGGATCTGGGGGTTTTGGTCAATAGCAAGCTGAATACGAGCCAGCAGTGTGCCCTGGCAGCCAGGATGGCCGACTGTATCCTGGGGTGCATCACGCACAGCATTGCTAGTTGGTCGAGGGAAGGGATTGTCCCGCTCTTTGGGTGCCACAGTATAAAAAAGATATAAAACTATTAGAGCGTGTCCAAAAGAGGGCTACAAAGATAGCAAAGGGTCTAGAGGGGAAGACGTACGAGGAGCAGCTGAGGTCCCTTGGTTTGTTCAGCCCAGAGCAGAGCAGGCTGAGGGGAGGCCTCATGGCGGCCTGCAGCTCCCTCACGAGGGGAGCGGAGGGGCAGGCGCTGAGCTCTGCTCTCTGGGGACAGCGACAGGACCCGAGGGAACGGCATGGAGCTGGGACAGGGGAGGGTCAGGCTGGGTGTTAGGGAAGGGTTCTGCACCCAGAGAGGGGTCGGGCACTGGGACAGGCTCCCCAGAGCAGTGGTCATGGCACTGATCCTGCTGGAGTTCCAGAAGTGTTTGGACACCGCTCTCAGACACAGGGTCTGATTTTTGGGTGGTCCTGTGAGGATCCAGGTTTTGGTCTTAATGATCCTTATGGGTCCCTTCCAACTCAGAATATTCTATGATTCTAGGTGAAAAGTAATGAAAAGAAATGAAAAGTAAGTGAACAGTTCTCACAATGGAGGGGTGTCAAAAGTAGTTTTCTACACATATTTTCATTGATATCCATGCTTTTCAATGTATTTCTAAATGACCTGGAAAAGGAATTGAACAGTGGAGTATTTTTCCAATGATACCAACCTGAACAGTTTTTAATGTAGAGAGATTCAGTGCACGCAGGCTCAAAAAAATACCAAATGCAAAGAAACTGATAAAGTTTACTTTGACCACTTAAATGATTTTAATGAAAACAATATAATTTAGTAAAAATAAATAAATGAATGTGGCAGCCAAAAATGAAATACTCCAGGTTTGCCCACAGCCTGATGACTGGTGTTAGCTCTGATGCCCTCCTCACTTGAACACATACAGGAGAACTGGAAAGAATGCAAAGAAGAGCAACAGAATGATCACAACCGTTCAGTTGTTGTTTCACAGAGAAGCCGTTCCATAGGTGAAGAAAACAAACCAAAGGCAACAAGGGGCTTAAAAACCCATGAGAAGCTTGGTGAAAACGGATAGTGATTCACAAGCAGGACTTCACTCCAAACATACTACAGTAAGCGCTTCTTCATGCAAACCATAGTAAATTCTCTGACAAAAACACCTAGATGCAAGAAATTTGCATGGGTTGATGGAAGCAAGTACATGATACAGAAATTCACTGAGGATAACTAAAACAGAAACCATCCCTGGCTCTGGAGGTGTTGTCAGCTGTAAACACCTGGAAGATACGAAATGTACTTGCTTTGTTCCTACTCTTCCACTGCCACCTGCCTAGGACCACTGTAGAATCATTGCCAACACAGTCTAGACATATCTTTGCCCTTGATCATTACGGCTATTCTAAGCCTGAAAATAGACACAAAGATTTACAGACACCACTAACTCATAGAATGGCTTGGGTTGGAAGGAACCTCAAAGGTCATCCAGTTCCAACCCCACTGCCATAGACAGGGACACCACCCACTAGAACAGGTTGCTCAGGGCCTCATCCACCCTGGCCTTGAACACCTCCAGGGATGGGGCATCCACAATGCCTCTTGGCAACCTGTGCCAGTGCCTCACCACCCTCTGAGTGAAGAATTTCCTCCTAAACAGAAGAGAAAGGAAATGATGTATACACCTGAAGACTTACCCTATAATCCACTACACATCTGTTTGGTGTAAACTGAACCTACTACTTCTCTTCTGTCTGCCTACAAGACTAGAGGACTTCCAAACCAGGAGTCAATATTTCAGAATTTGATAGGCCTTTCCGTCAAGGTCATCGCTGTGTGGCATACTCCAAGGAAGAACCCGCAACTTAAGTTGTCAGAACAAGGTTTTGGGTAGAACACAACAGTCCTGTACAAAAAAAGCTATTCTATAGGCAGCATACACACTGCATTTGTTAATTCTCCTCACACAGCTTCTACCTATTTGGCAGAGCAAAAACCTAGAGAAATTGTGGTTAATTCCTTCAGACATACACTGACTGATTAGCCAGTACATGCAACTTGACTTGCTAACTAATTGCTGTCACTCCTAATGGTTAAGGTACCAATTAAAACTTATTTTTCTCCATGAGAGCATTAAAAGCAGTTTGTGCCTCTCTTCTACCAGCTTCTGTATTTCAAAAAACAACAACAAACACAACCAAAAAACAACTGTGTAGAAAATTTGTATCTTTGAAACTTCTACTGGTTAAATTATACTGTACCAATACTATACTATATTATACTGTATGGGCAGAGAAACAAACAAGAGGAAGACTTCTGCCCTCTCTATCCCTCTAATAAATGCATGTAAAACTTGAAAACTAAGCAAACTACAACATTTTTAAACATGTTTAAGCAAGCAGCTTTACTCACGTATTTTGTCGGAATCTGTGTGAACTGCCTGAATAACAGAAGTTCTGAGGATCACTTCAACATCTGAAGCTATTTTCAGAAGCTAGTAAAGGAAAAAAAAAAAAGAGCAATTTAAATAATATGCAATTATTCCTGAAGGTATTTTCTACATTAGAGAGCTATTCAAATACAAAAGTTCTATTATGCAATAAGCTACCTATGATCTATACATAGCCTTCACTTTGGAGGTCACGGAGTACCAGACAAGCTGACATACAAACTACATACAGCATGAGAAGAAGGAAACAAGCTCAGTAGCATACAGTAGTATAAAATCTATACACCCAATTAAACCTGCAAAGGAATAAAATATAATGCAATTACCACAAGAATTAACTCTTTTCCAATGATCACAGATATCAGTGAATGCCTCAATAACATAATTCAAGTACCCTCTAACGAAAGCGCAAGCTGGCTCTTTTAACATTCCTGCTCTTGAAATAAGGACACAAAAATAGGGGCAAAATATAACAAGAACACTGAGGGTTAACGAAAAAAAACACAGAGGACCATGATTAGCAGAGGCATTAATATTTGGCAAAAAGCCCAGAATTCCTTCCCTCATCAAAAGGATAAACAGAGTAATCCTTGCCAATTTTGCTGAGCAATTACCAGAACTGTAGTACTTGTTTGCACGATACCTTCATCAGAAATAAATGAATTAGCACAAGTGAGTCGCTCTGGGAGACATGCCTACACTAGGAAGTAGGGTGTACCAACAGGAAAGGATTTTTGCAAAGTACAAATAGGAGCTGAGGACTTGCCATCTACACAAAATTTCTACGCACCCTCTCCCTTTTAAAGGGTTTGGACTAGGTATCTTCTGGCTCCCCCTGTGCAATGTGCATTAGCAGCCAGACTGCACGCTCTTGAAGCACGCCTTCCATTTCAGCTTCATCTTAAAGGAACTGTCGTGCGCTCTGAGACCGCTTCACAAAAGAAGCCAAATCACAGTACGTGGAGACAACCAAGGTTGCGCACTCCTGTTCTGAACTAAAATGCTGCTGTAGATGCAGCTGCATCTCACATTTTAATATTGCTGACAGTTACTCCTACCTCCTTATGTCACTACATACTTTAATATATGATGTCATATTAGAAGATATTGCGGCTTTCAACTCTGGCAAAGCAATGAACAGCGGTTGCTCAGCATTTACTTTTGGTAGTTGAACAATAATTCCCCTGGTGTTTATGCAAATAGTTTTCCAGATTCTTAAAAGTCCCATAGGTCATTTGATTCAGTTCTTCCGCATTCAAGTCACTTCAGTATATATATAACACCCAGCTTCTATGGTGTTCTAGGATACTGTGGTTTTGGTGAAAGTCAAGAATTTCTTCCACTGACTTTTTTAAATCCATGTATCATAAACCCATATTAAAAAAGTTACATATGTATTTTGTTGGTTGCCACTCCTAACAAATATAGTTTTAAAAACTACAGCAAGTATTTTTTTGTACACCTATCACACACAGAACATACAATTTAACAAAGCAGATACCTGGAACATAAACAAAGAAGTATTACGTCTAGGGCCTGACAAGAAGCAGAAATGGTACAAAGTTGGAAAGGTTTAGACTTATTTCCACAAGGGACAGATGGAAGCACTTTACAACACATTATTGTCAGTGTTAGAGCTACTCAGTAGCACCCAATGAAACTGGAAATGTGGCCCTTACAAGGCTGAACGATAATGTCTATATTATTCCTCCAAATAGATAGTAATAACCAGAAATAGCTAATAGAGAAGTTTCATTTCACACCTCAGTGAATTTTAGAAGAATTACTCAGTAAAATGTGTTAAAATAACTGAACAAAGGTAATGCAATGTTCTATTCCTTTCAATGCACCATGAGGAAAGAAGCAAAAAAAAACCAAACAACAAAAAGCCAAAAAGGCCCAATAGTATAAATAATCTCTCTGAGCTACAATAGTCACGACCATTTGCCTGTTTTCTACCTCCTACAAAAGAAGCCACCTCATTTGTGATCAGGAATCAAAGTACCTTCTTGTCTCTGCCAGTAACTGTGCAGATTATTTAAAGTCTTCTCCCTCTTTCTGTGCTTCTCTGCACAATAAACTAAACAGGTAAACTTAAGTGAACAAAGCTCAGGTGTGTTATAAGGAAAACAAATCTTTTCATGAAAAATAGCAACATAAAACACTAACATTGTTCTAAGTTTCAAAATAAGCATATTGGAATACCAGAAGAAGCCTTCTCCCTATATATTGTTGTACGTGCAAAATTCTATGATGTACTCTCTATAAAAAAAGATCCATGGAAAAGCCTCTTCTGACTCACCTGGTTTTCATAATGATTCAGTAAGCATTTGTGCTGGTTTAGAGATCTTTTAAGTAAAAGGCTCCCCTTTTATAAGTATTTTTATTCAAATTGGAAACAAACAAACAAACAAAAACATGCAAACAAATAAATACCTCATTTATTTTCTCTTCAGATGTCTCATTTTGGTTATTTTTAAATTCTTCATTTATCTTTTGTCTTGCAGCTAAATAAAGCAAGCAAAGTAAATAAAGTGTGAACAAAATCATAATCATGGATTTGTCACTGTCAAAGCTCACAATCCTATGACCATTATATTTGCCTCGGGGTTGTTAACCTGGCTTTTGTCTACATTCCTTTGGCTACCTACTCCTTTCCCCTAAGACATCATTTCCTTCCTGGTGCACTCAGTCCAAAGTCTTAATACAAGATTTCCATGGACTTCAGGTGATGTCAGATTTTGAGTTGACTGGTCCAGCAGTAAAATACAGTGCTTTGATTGCTCATCTAGCATTATGAGCCTTAAAAAGAACTGACATACAGAGGCCATTACTAAAATGTCAGTTACTGCAGAAGCAGTATTTATCCCCTGAAGGGCAGCCATACATGAAGAGGATAAACTCCAGCACTTAGAATTAAATATGCTCTGGTTGTACTGAAGAGAAGGAAAGAGGGGGAAAAAAAGCTAAAAAAATCCTAGAAAACCACCACGGTTCAATAAAAAGAGATGGTTTCCTTAAGAAGCTTGACTCTTAACAGTCAGTTTTTTATTTCAACTTAAAGGATGTCTGTTTACGGACGCAAACAGGTTTCCCCAATAATTGTCTATAAAATGTGGAAAGGAATCATTCAATGAAAGATAATTAAGAGTTTTCTCTTTGTATGTTCTTTTGCCTACTTCTTAAGCTCCTTCTCTCTTACAAAATATGTACATACACATTTCAAAAAAGAATGAAAACATCTGAATATAAATTCTCCCCTCTCCAGCTATTTTTCATAAAATGGCATTGATATACCCTCCCTCACAACAGCAGCATTGTTTATGATAACAAGTCAGTAGAAATAAGAACATTCACAGCTTCATATTGCCTATCTTCTCTGTATGCCACCACAACAAACACGAAATGGAAAAAAAAATAAATCAAAATTTCCAAAAATGGGAAAAGTTGCAAAGAATACAGAGAAAGAACAGAATACAGTTGCTATTTCTCTTGAAAAGGCTGTTTGGGTAAGACAGGAAAATTACTACTGAAATTACAGTTGCTTAAAATAGGCATAGGCCAATACTGAGAAAAAAAGAAGTACTCCCATCTCCTTCCCTTGCATTTTTGGCTCTTGAATCACATACTCACTGGTCTTGAGAGAAGAGTTAGCACAGCTAAATACAAACAGGAGCTGCAGAATTGGCTCGAGTCAATACTAAGCATCATCACCTCCTCTGGAAAAGGGAGTATTATTAGCTCCCTTCATCACTTTTACATCCTTAGTAAAAAGAGCACAGGTGCAGCAGCATCCCTGTGACATTAACAAAGAAGCCCTATCAAATCTCCACAGACACGGCAACGACACATACTGTAAGCATCCATCTTACTCAGGCATGTAACACACAGAGAAGAAGTTCCACAAAAAGGCAGGTAAGCATCCACCACACAAAAATCTATCTTACCTTCAAGGGCTCTGGTATCATTTTTAAAAACTTCTTGCCGGGTTCTGTGTAGCAATTTAAAAAGCTTCAAAACCTGTCAATACAACATCAATAGGATTAGCTTGTTTGCCAGCAAGATTCTTAGTTAAAACGAGCATGCTGCAATGAACAGTGTTGTGGCTTTCACACTGCTGCTTTTTAGTATGACATCTGGTATGAAATCAGTACCTGAAACACTTTACTTCAATTCCTGATCAAATAGCTTGCAGCCAAAGCAGATGTAAGGAAATAAAATTCCTAGATGGTTCTAGATGTTACAAATCAATCTGAAATGCTACAGAGTACTAGCAATACACATGTAAGTAGTCATTTGGCATGGTGGGGATATAATCCTGAAAATACCTTCATGCAAGCATATTTATTGTGCCAATATCAAATACAAACAACAGAACCAGAATACCTGTGCAACGATTTTCATGGTTACATTACTGGATATTCTCCAATTAAAAAAAAAGAAAAAAAAAGATAAAGTATTCTCACAGTTAAAAGCCACTGTAAAGAAAGCGAACTTACAAAGGATCTCGAAATTGTATATTAACTAATCAGAAAAAGTATTTTTAATTTCTCCCTGTAATACACAGTTATAACCTTCTACAGGTAATGGGGCAAAACCAACAAAAAATGGAAGTATTTCTCTAAATGTAACTGCCAGATCAGCAAATAAAAAAAATCATTAAAAACAAACACTTGAAAAATTAGGATTTACAATGTAGAGATGACAGATCTTGCTATGGATGTAAAGCAAAAATATTGATAATCATTGCTCACAGGCATATAATTTGGGCTGTTTATTCACACAGATTGTCATGAATTACAGAAACCCTCTGAAACTCCTGACCTCATGTCAATCTGTGACAAGTATCAAAAAAAGTCCATTAAGGTGACACCTTTTAAAGTTATTTCTACCACTTCCTCTTACACTGAGGCACCACTAGAAGGCACAATTCTCAGTACCTCACAATAATCTTGTTTTCTCACAATTAGTATTCCACAAATTTCTCAGAAGGAAACAGAGGAAACGCAGGTCTGTAACTGAGAAATGCCTCTTATCCATCACCGTGCTTTGTACCTGTAAACTGGAGAAGCAAGCAAGCCTGTCCCCTGGAGGTAAAAGGCCAATGATGGGACAGCAGCCAGTAAATACATCCTAGCAGGGCCCTGGAAAAAGTGCTGTCTCTTTTTTCGGTCTCTCAGTGACAGAAAAAGAAGCAGCAAGCATCTCTGAATGCTTTCACTTCCACCAGATGTCAAGACATTTTTAGATTTTTAATTTAAGTTCTCATCCCTGTGCTCAACTGTTCACTCGGCTACATTTTAAGATAATTCATCCAGACACACAGGAACAGAAAAAGACAGAGGAGAAGAGAGAAAAGCTATGAAACAGTAAGAACCTTCAAACAGTTTAGTACTGCTTCCATAACATAACACTAACATAAATTTATTGCTATTAAGGGACAACTTACAAAAAACAGAAAGTTCAAATCTTGTTACACCTCAGCGGAGTAGAGCACTTTATAATTCATGATTAAGTACCCTGTTGTTGAGGATATACTACATATGAAATCAGAGCATGTGGACTCTCCTGACTCCATGCCCTTAAAAATCCACAGCCAACAAAAAACATTCCCTAGATGAATTCCCTGGGCTGAAACTGTGGAAAATACACCAATACAATTGAGAATCAGCAAGTAAATTTCTTGATCTGTTGATGCATTTTAGGAGATTTGACCATGCTATTTAGAGAGAGTATTTTACTATTTCAGTTCCATAATCTTTCACGATCTTTGCAAATAACACAATTACCATTACAAACAGCTTTGAGTCAAACGTGCACGTGTGGTGAAGCCAGAGGAAGCATTTCATGATTATTTTGAACTGCTGGATCAACATTTTTCATTATTTTTCTTTTCCTCTGGTGGGGGTGTGTGTTGTGTGCGCGCTATTTACCTGTTAACTGCACGCCCCACCTGGAAAGTTCTTCACCACACCAAGTGACAGAAGGGTTACCTCAGACAGCCTGGGGGCAGGGGTTACTGATGGACTCACCCCTCCGTGCCCCACAGCCATCTGCTGAAACACAGTACCACCCTAACACCTGATGTGTACACCTAAGTATTAGCAGCCCTGACACTAGGCTGTAAATCACTACAAACGGGCTCAAATTCCCCCGGAAGTCCTCTGTACTGTAAAGGTGAAAGGCTTGGAAGCCTATTCTGTTCCCGCTTTTCACCTTTGCGCCATAATTTCTTATTTTAATGTAATTTTACCCACTAAACGACTCCTTCCTCGCAGCTTGCCTCCTTCTTCCACAACGTCCCCGCGGGCAGGAGGGAGGCCACCGCTCCCTCGTTCCGCGTCCTCACCCCTCAATTAACGCCAGCAAACAAACAAACAAACAAAAAAACCACCCTATTAAGCATAAAATTTGCTCCCGGTCGCTATTCCCACCCCCGGGGTGCAAATTACGACCCCGGGGGGTGGGGGCAGCGCAGGGCCCCACCGACCCCACTCCCGTCCCCAGCCCCCCGCCGCGCATGCGCGCCGCGCTCACCCGGCCGCGGCTCGCCATGGCGACCGCCCTGCTCTGCCTGGCGCAGGGGGCGGAGGCGGAAGGGGCGCGGGGCCTGGGGCGGGACCGGGCGGTGACGGGAGGCTGGGGGGGAGCCGCCCGCCCACTGCGTCTCCGGCTCCTGAGGGGAAATGGGGGGGTCATTCCCTAATATGATGGGCCCTGTCTTAGCGACTGTATCCTTCATGTCCCTCAGGACCCTTGGATGCATCTCATCAAGCCCCGTTAACTCGTATACCTTTAGGTTCCTCAGCTGGTCTCGAACCTGATCTTCTCCTGCAGACGCTGTTGCAGAGCAGTGCTTACACAGAGCCCAGGACTTTGCAGCTCCTGGTGCTGCCCTGCCTGTGAGGAGGCTGGGGGTGCACAAGGGGCTGGGAGGGGACACAGCCTGGCCAGAGGGGTGTCCTGCACCGTATGATGTTGTGCTCAGCAGTAAAGCTGGGGGAAAGGAGGAGGCATAGGATGTTGGGACTTAAGGTGTTTGTCTACAGATACCTTAAAGGAGGCTGTAGCGAGGTGGGGGTTGGTCTGTTCTCCCACGTGCCTGGTGACAGGACGAGGAGGAATGGGGTAAAGTTGCACCAGGGGAGGTTTAGGTTGGATATTAGGAAAAACTTCTTTACCAAAAGGGTTGTTAGGCATTGGAATGGGCTGCCCAGGGAAGTGGTTGAGTCACCATCCCTGGAGGTCTTTAAAAGACGTTTACATACAGAGCTTAGTGATATGGTTTAGTGGAAGTCTTGTTAGTGTTAGGTTCTGACTGTTAGTTAGGTTGGACTAGGTGATCTTGGAGGTCTCTTCCAACTTAGGTGATTCTGTCTTCCCAAAAAAACATTACCCACGATGAGCCCTGGTTTCCTGGATGTGGCTGACACCTGCCAATGGCACCTGCAGTGCCGCATTTAAAACTCTGTTTCATTTGTTTATAAATGCTGACTGGGACTAAAGAAGAGCTCCAAAGTTAAAACAATTACCCTATTTTTATGCCTACCACAATTAGTAGAAAGGAATCCAACCTAACACTGGAGAAAATAGGCATTTTTTTAGGTGGCTTGAACAAGGAATTATGCTCTTCCACACCAGATTTGCCGTCGATGGCAGATGTCTGGGCCCCACGTGCACTAATGCCTTCGTGGCCTGGGGCCCCCTTCAGCCCCAGGGCTGTCAGTCACCGCCCCAGCGATGCCACAGCAGGGCCCAGCTCCAGCTCCCACAGCCCTGTCCAGCCTGGTTCTGATCAGGCTGCTCCAGGTTCAGGTTCTGACACTGCCAAGGTTCCCAGATGTGCCCTACCCCACTCAGCCAACTCCTAGCTTGATGGATGTGTCTCAAATACCCTGGGAGTCCTTCAGCCAGTGATGTGTATTGGGTTTATGTGCCAAGTGCTTGGTAGCGAGGGACCTGCAGGGGTGACCTCTGTGAGCAGAGCCCAGCAGCTGCCCCCTGTCAGAGCGGAGCCAGCTCCAGCTGCTCCAAAAGGGACCCGCTGCTGGGCAGAGTTGAGCCAGGGAGTGACACTGGTTGGGCCCCTCGGAAAGCAGATTTAAGGAAGGGGAAAAAAACTGCTGCACAACAGCAGCAGGGACAGAGAGGAGTGAGAAAATGGGAGAGAAGCAGCCCTGCAGCCCCCCCAGGCGAGTGCAGCAGGAGGGCAGGAGGTGCTCCAGGCAGGCAGCAGCAGTTCCCCTGCTGACTGCAGCCCCTGTTCCCATTCCCCTGCACTGCCTGGGGGGAGGAGGTAGAAGAGGGTGAATGGGGGGAAGGTGTTTTAGTTTGTTTTCTGTGTTTCTCACTTCTCTTGTTAGTAATAGGCAATGTCTCAAATGTCCCTACACTGAGCCTGTTTTGCCCATGATAATAATTGTTGAGTGATCTCCCTGTTCTTATCTCAACCCTTGAGATCTTTTAATCATACTTTCTCCCCTCGTCCTTTGCGGAGGGGGAGTTAGAGAAGCACTCATGGTGTTCAGCCACCCCACAGGGTAAAACCACCCCATGGTGCCCAGAAGCTGCTCCCTGCTTTGTGCCAGCACCTGCACGGTCTCCACCTCAGAAACCCCTGCAAACAGCGCAGGGCCTTCAGGCAGACATTTACAGCAACTCATTATTCTCCTGCGAATCCCCGTGACACAGACGAGACCCGCTACCAGCACCCATCTCACAGCGGGACGCAGTCCCACAGGACTGGCTGCGCAAAGCCACAACCAGGGCGCTCCAACTACCGCGCCCCCCTCCCCCCCGCCGCGCCCCCCTCCCCCCCCGCCCGGATCCCTCCGCGCCGCATGGCGCTCACGCTGCCGGAGCCGGGCGGGACGAGGGGCGTGCCCGATCCCCAAAAGACAAGCGAAACTACCAATGGCGAGGCGGGATCGGCGGCGGTGGTGTGACAGCGGGCCAATGAGCGCCGCGGGGGGCGTGGCGGCGGGGCAGGAGCGCGGCGGGCCGGGCGGGCGGCGGGGCAGGCGGGGGCCGCCATGTCCGACGAGATCAGCAAGGCGCAGGCGGCGCGGCCCGGCGGCGACACCATCTTCGGGAAGATCATCCGCAAGGAGATCCCCGCCAACATCATCTACGAGGACGAGCAGGTGCCGCCCGGGGCGGGACTGATCCGGCTGCCGACGGGCCTCGGCTGGGCCGGGCCGGGCCGGCTGGGTTAGGCCGGGGGGGCGGCCTGTGTCTGAGGGGGTGGCTGAAGTTGGCAGCTGTCAACGCGTAGGGTGCTGCTCCGCTTCCGTGGCGAATCTTGAATTCGCTTTATTAACCGTACCGAAAACCTGTTCCGAGGTTACAGGGAGAAAATATTGATCGAAGGGTTTCAAGGTTGCGAGGAGAAAGTATTGATTAAAGGGAGACTTGTAATCATTAATCGGCATGCAGAGAAATATGTTAAAAGTACAAAGTCTCTCCGGACTAAAGCCTTATCAGTATTGTTCTAGTCACATCTAAAATAAAAATAATTTGCTGAGGTGAAGATTGGTTTACTGTGCAGTCCTGCTTTCTGTGACTGCTTTTTGTTAGCTACTACTGCCTCTGCTATCTGTCCCACAAAAAATTTACTTGCTACTGCTTTTTGTCTCATTAAACTATTTGAGTCAGTTTATTGTTTGTATCCTCTCTACGGGTGCCACTTGAAACAGAAAAATTGCTTAGGAGATGCTGAATCCAAAGTAAGATTTACGTGTAATTACGTACAAATTAGTTTTACTTACCAATTCTTTGTTTACCACTCTTCTCTGTTCAGGAGAAACAAGCAGCTCACCAAGAGAGGTTTAAAACCAGACTTTTTTTTAAGGGTAGTTTATGATAAAACCAGCTGGAAGATAAGGTAACGCAATGGCCACTGTCAAGCTTCAGTTTAACACTGTTCGTCTCAGTAGGATTAAAAAATTGGTAGAATTGGAATTGCACAGGAAATTCGTTACTGATTCACAAATAAATGAAAGCATCTAGGAAGTGCACATTTTGAAGAATGTTAAGCATGTTACTCCTTGAGGCATAACTCAACCAGTAACTACTGCAAATTCTGCTGTGACGTGTGATGGGTAAGTCAGAGATGCCCTTTTAGCAAGCAGCAGAGTGCACGCACAGTGTGGGCATCTGTAGATTGTGGTGGCTGCAGCAGTGGGACTGGATTCTACTGTCAGCTATTTGCCTAAACAGCCATAGCTCCCTTTTCTCTTTCTCCACCTATTGGAAGTTCCCAATGTAATGTAAACATCTGTTTCCTTGTCCTGATTATATTGCATGCTGAATCCCACTTCTGGAGGTAAATGTTTGCAGTGTCTGAATTAATTGTGATACTTAAATAAACTTAGTTGTGAATGAACTACTTACTATGCACAGTTGTTGATGTTCCATAAGTGATACCTTTTCCTCAATTTGGGAATGTTTGAAGTAGGTCCAGCTTTAATACGCTGTTTTGAAATAGTCTTTCTCTGAAATACATGGTGTTACTGAGAACAGAAATGTGATATGGCTTCAACTGCATAACTGCCTTGTCATCTCTGACCAAGGCAATATTCAGACATTCATGGAATATGATTAGCAACTGTTTACTATTTGTTTTATTGAACAGAGTGAAATCAGAGAGGGAAATAAGCAGAAATGAACTTTTTTTTTTTATAGATCCCATCAACTCAACTGTTGTTAGTTGTTATGTGGAAATGACAAATCACTAAGTTAATTGCTTGTTAACTTGTTGAGAAGACAACAGCTTTTAAATAGCACTTTGGAAAAATCATTATTTGCTGTTTATGTAAGCAGGTATTTTGTGTGGAGAAATTGGAGAAATGCGAGTAATACATCACTCTAGAAAAACCCATGTCTCTACTTATGTTTAGGGTATCTGATAATGTGCATAAGTGTGTGTTCAGTGGGGCATGCTGACTTGCCTAAACTCTTACCTTTCTCTGAAGTAAATTGTTTTTCACCTGTTTGTTCTTCCTCCAGTGCCTTGCGTTCCATGATATCTCACCCCAAGCTCCAACGCATTTCCTCGTGATTCCTAAGAAGCCAATTGTCAGGTTATCTGAAGCAGAAGATTCTGATGAATCTGTAAGTACTGTTGAAGCTTTCTGCACACCAAACCGTACCTCTAAATATTTCAGAATTTAGTAGGTTCTCCCACTTTTCCTCTTGGCATTACAAAGAGGTAAAGTAGTTTTCTCACACTATAGTTATACATATATATATAAAACACTATATATTCTTTGCTTCTAGCTTAGAATTGGAATGGAAGTAAGATTTTCCAGTAAAAGTACTGATTTAAAGCAAAACAAGTTTCTGGGTATGGATTTATAGTGCAAAATACATTGTTGTTTTAGAGTACAGTCTGATGTCTGTTTCCACATTTTACAGTAAGTAGTACTTTAATATAGAGAACAGGGCTTGGGGCTTTTGGCAGGTGAAAGGTCAGTAAGGGGATTAAGCAGAGGGTTCCTGAATACTTCATTTTTAGCTATATACATGAAGTACAGAGATTTTTGTAAACCTTTACAAGGTAAGAAAGTTTTTTTAATCTGAACCAGAAGTTTTTTCACCTGATCTACTTACGTTGCCTGAAAAAGTAAATGGGGGCTTTAACCATGAGACAAATCTAGCTTCTGCATTACTTCTGTAGTCTGTTATCCATAGCTCTTTTTTGCACCCCTCTGTATTATGCTTAGTCAGTCTTTATAGCTTTGCTTGGAAAATGTCAGTTGGCTGACAGCAATTTGAAGAGCCGTGGCTGAATTTCTTAGAATTGGCTAACTGACCTCTCTGAATGGTTCTCTGCTCTCATTCCTTCCCTTCTTGCCCTCCCCCTTTTTTTTTTTTTCTTTTTTTTTTTTTCTCCTCCAGCTTCTTGGGCATTTAATGATTGTTGGCAAGAAGTGTGCTGCTAACCTGGGCCTGACCAATGGATTCCGGATGGTTTTGAATGAAGGGCCTGAGGGTGGGCAGTCTGTCTATCATGTACACCTCCATATTCTGGGTGGTCGTCAGTTGGGCTGGCCTCCCGGCTAAGATTTTTGCACCACAAGAGATACTGCATGCATGCAAATCACTAGCAAATAGATTTGTTGCCCATCAATCTAGCCACTGTTAATGTAAATTTTTTTGGGGATATATGTGTGAAAGGTAATAAATGCTCTGAACAACATTCGCACAATAAAGATTTAGCATGTGGGAATCATCTGTCTCGTGTGTCTTACTGATGGAATTGGTTCTGCAAGTTAAAATGTTGTCTCTCTGGAGCGTGAATATGAGTGTGTTTCAG
Source organism: Anser cygnoides (assembly GCF_040182565.1). NCBI lineage: Eukaryota > Metazoa > Chordata > Aves > Anseriformes > Anatidae > Anser > Anser cygnoides. Next base: position 36,869,030 of record NC_089912.1, on the reverse strand, counting down.
TCTGCCGTTAACAATGTTCTGTGAATAGTGATTTGCCCTGAAGATGCAACTGCTTAGCAGTCTTTCATGTCCTTTAGGAAGAAAACTTAAGCTTTTTGAGGCGGTTTGTAAATATTCATAGGCTGCTGCTACGACTTCAAAAAAGTATGTGAAATTACAAACATGCCATGCAAGGCCAGTTTCAGCAAAGTGCAGTGTGTCGGAAACCTGCTACTCCTTTCGGAGCACTCCCTCAGCCTTTGCTTTATAAGGCCCCTTTGATGTCATCCTTCTTTCTGCTGGGAAAGGATTAAGCAATAGTCTAAATGTCGTAGAATCATAGAATATCTGAGCTGGAAGGGACCCACACAGATCATCGAGTCCAACTCCTCCATTCCCCAAAGGACCACCCAGAAAATCAGACCGTGTGTCTGAGAGTGCTGTCCAAACACTTCTGGAACACCGGCAGGCTCGGTGCCGTGACCACTGCCCTGGGGAGCCTGTCCCAGTGCCCGATCCCTCTCTGGGTGCAGAACCTTTCCCTAACACCCAGCCTGACCCTCCCCTGTCCCAGCTCCATGCCGTTCCCTCGGGTCCTGTCGCTGTCCCCAGAGAGCAGAGCTCAGCGCCTGCCCCTCCGCTCCCCTCGTGAGGGAGCTGCAGGCCACTATGAGGCATCCCCTCAGCCCCCTCTGCTCTGGGCTGGACAAACGAAGTATAAGAAGTATATTTGAACATATAACCAGGGTTGACCCTTTCCAGGTGCAGAATCTGGCACTTGCTCTTGTTAAACCTCATATTGCTGGTGATTGCCCTGCTCCCTAATTTGTCAAGATCTCTCTGCAAGGCTTCACCACCCTCGATGGAGTCAACAGCTTTACCCAATTTGGTATCATCTGCAATCTTGCTTAAAAAACCTTGAAGTCCTTCATCCAAATCGTTTATGAAAACGTTGAAGAGGACTGGTCCTAAAATGGAGCCCTGAGGAACCTCCCTAGTGACAGGTCACCAGCCTGATCTAACCCCATTTAGAAGAACCCTCTGGGCCTGACACATCAGACAATTCTTCACCCATCCTATTGTGCTTTTATTTAACTGTATTTGGGTCACTTTGTCCAGAAGGATACTCTGTGAGACAGTGTCAAAAGTTTTACTAAAACCCAGAAAGATTATATTGACTGGCTTCCTTTGGCCAACTAGCTGGGTGATCTTGTTGTGGAGGGAAATTAGACACCAAATAGATCTTAAGCGGTGAGCCACAGAAGAAGTTTGACATGGAAAGTTACTGGTACAGAAATCTTGCGAATCAGGTATTTTTTTTTTCTTCTGTTTTTAAGGTCTTAAGAATGGAGTAAGCAAGGGATATGTCTATGTAAGTGTTTTAGTTTGAATCAGAACTTTTCTTTTGAAGTGAATCTGGCTGCATTATGGTTTGCATTTTTGAAATGGGCTTGAACTGTGTGTATTTGATTCATTTTGGATGAATTGGAAGATGTATGCCAGGACATACCAAATATATTCCAGACAGACACAGGTCTTTGGTCCTTGTAGCCAAAACAGAACTTTTCAAAAGAATGATAACCAAAATGCTGGAATGTTTGTAGTGCGGTATGAAACTCAAAAGATCTTGCACTGAGGAGGAGAACTCAGGTTTTATGACGGCATCAGGTACAGCTTGAACTTGGTTTAAAAACATTCCATCATTGTCAGGAAAGTTGAAGAAAATGCAGAGGATAAAGTTGGGCTACTTCAGAGGGTGTGTCTTTAGCCTACAGAGTAACCCAGAATACTTGAGAACTCGAGTGAAATGATATGTCACGTTTAATATTTTTGTCCAGTTTGAAGTAATGGTTATGTGGTCAAGAGAGCATGGCGATGTTCAAAACCTCTGTGTAATGCTGGTCTGTGTTTAGGTTTGTTTGTACTTGTATATTTCTTAAGCTAGGAAAAAGGTTGCTACTTCATGGAATGAATGATGAGGACATGTTTGAGGGTCATGGAAGATTTTGAAGGGTTTGTGTTAGCGCCATATTGCTATTGAGCTACGAGGTTTTTTGTGCCAGTGACTACTTAGTTCTGGTTCGAGGACATAAAAGCACACAGGGATCCAAGCAGCCTTCCGAGTGTCCAAGGGATAGCACTAAGCTACACATTTCTGATACTATGTCTGTTTTAAAATGTCAGTTCCTGACTTTTCATGCCTCAGAATGTTGGTTCAGTTTTGCACCCTCTCAAGTATTGAGCTCTCCAGACTTGCTTGGGCTAAGCTGGGGATATGTGCACATGTGGTTCATGAAACTTCCATGGGGTAACCAGTAACCACTCCACATTTAGACAAGCCTTCCTGACTTTGTCTGGTGTTGTCTTGCTTCCTCATTTTTGTTTGTTAGTTTTTTGTACGTTGGAACTCATTCCTGTGGACCAGATTGTATTTAAATCCACAACAAATACAGCCATAATCAGGTAAGAGTAATTCAGTGCTCCTGAAGGAAATTCAAAGTTCTCGCTTCATTCTTCCTGTTTGTTCTCCAGTTATCAGGGAGAAAAGAGCCATGGAACTTTCTTCTTCTATTTTTTTTTTTTTAACAGACAGGGAATGTCTTAATAAACTTGGCAAAATGTTATCTTGTTTTATTGTTATTTCCAGTTACAAATTTCTGTCCTTTTTAAAAGAAAAAAAAAACACCACAAACTGATACTTTTAAGTACCGTACTCTAGCCAATTCATAGCTGTGCATGGGAGAAATTGGGGAAAACGTTCAAAACCTGGGTTAATATTAATGGGGAGAGCTGTCTGCCAGGGCTGGTCGCCAGGTAAGTGCCCTATACCGGTCATGAAAGAGTTGAAAAGGAGATGTGATCTTTATTTAATCGTAATGTACTACAACCTGACACCTAGGCTATCTACAGAGTTGCCAAGAGGAAAGAAGTTGAATCTAAGCCTAAAATTCAGATTGTTCTGTGTAGAAGTTGGAGGAAGTTGTATGGCTTAAGGAGAAGGCACTGCTTTAGTGATCAGGGCAGTAACATGACTGGAGAAGAGAAACTCAGGAAATACCTACGGATCCAGCCCCATTGAAGAAGAAACTTCAAGAGTACAAATAGTTTTTCTGAGAAAGCTCCTGCGAGAAAAAAAAGCATCTAGATATTCCAGAAGAAAGAGACTACCTCTTCTCAGCTGGTGGTGAAAGTGAAAGGAACTGGAAAACCTGCATGCAAAAGGTAAAAAATGTAAGTATTAGCCTGCTGGATGCTCTGTGTTTTGGAAACTCAGCAACACTTGTAAATTACTGAGCAGATGTGAGCTGCATTAACTTGGTCTTACTAAACTTGCTTAAAACACAACCTACAAGAGAGAATGGCTTGAGAACAATGACGAGATAAAGCTACAAGTGGTGACGTTTGAGCTGCAGTTCCTGATCCGTTTTACAGGAACAATTAGGACTGAAGTGTAATGTCGGTTTGACTGCAGGTCAGGGCCTAAGTAGTCTTTTAAAACTGAGACTTTAGTAGTAGAGAAGACTCAAAGCTGAGAATAACTGTACTCCAGAAAAATGGGCTGTTTTTATTTTGTTAGGATAGCTGTACTTCTGTTACATTCTGTCAATGGACGAGTTCTGTTTTTGTGGAGAAGGTACAGATTATCTAGAAACTTCCTAAAACATTGTTCTTGATATTAAACATTGATAGTGTATGTTAATTGAAGGATGGAAACTAGATCTGGAAAAGCCATGCATGAAGCTGTTCTGTGCCTTGGAAGCGTAGCCAATCTGTAAATGCCGTTTTACATAAAATGAGGAGGTATTATCACTGCTTTAGACTGTGGCAGCTAGCAACTGGTTGGAGTCACAGAGTTCTAGTCTTCTTACAAGATCATTTACCTTCGCAGGGCTGAGGTAAATCTATTTATCCCTATGCCTCTGTTTTATTGTAATAGTAAGGTCCACACTTCATTGTGTGTGGTGTGGATGGAATAACAAATCAGGAGGGAAATGTCTGGGGAAAAGTAAAGGAAGAGGTGAAGAAAAAAAGAGTAAAAATAAAGTGAATGTGGTGATGCTGCAGTCAAAGCCCATGCATGTTTGTGTTTTATTAGGGCAAAGAGTGGGAAGGATGTTCTCATGAAAGGCCTCTTTTGCTTCCTTCTTCCATGGCGATACAAATTTGTGTATGCCTAGCATGGTTCATTTTAGGTCGTTTGCTCGGTGCGCAGGAGTAGAAACCCAGTAAAGAAGCCAGGTAATCTGAGAGATTGGTTCCTCCTCTCTGATTCGGCTCCACGAGTGCAGGCCTCTCTGTCATTTAACCAGTGCAAGTCAAGGGGGGCTCAGCGCCTGGTGTTGCATCAGAGCTCATCCACCTCTGAATAGCACCGGTACTGTTGCACGGCAGGGAGGTTCCAGTAAGCTGTGCTGACAAACCTAACATCACACTGCTCATGTAGGTCTTGCTTTCTGTGGTCTTTTGATTGGAATGCTCTGAATGATTAGATTACAAATGAGCGTGCTTCCTATTGCTAGTGTTCTTTTTTCTTTACAACAACTTCTGCAATTGGATTTAACTTGATTTACTTATTAGTGCCAGCACTTTATTCCATAAATTGCTTCTGGATATCTTCAGCAAGAACACTTGGTTTTCTGTGTGATGGAATTATTCAGTGAATTGTAGCCTTTTTTTTTTTTTTCTATTATAGTTAGAAGAACCTAATTTGTTTCTTAATATTGTGGCTTTTTATCATTTAACAGCTCAGCAGTGCCCAGAAAATTGCTTACGCTTTCATTCACAGTATAGCAAACAACATGCATTTGCTTTTCCAACTGTGACATAGGAATATTCATGTTTTGAATTAGAAGATGTGAAGTAAGTGGGAGACTTGATACAGTTGACTTTTCACTCTGAGACACCTCTCTGGATTGCATCTCGGTCTCCTTGGAGACTGCTGCTATCATTTAGTCATAAGCTAGCCCAGGGCCCTCCTGTCTTACTGCTGCGTAAACAGAATGGAATTTCAGCTCTGTGGCCAAACAAGATGCATCATGACTGTAGTCCAGGAGTTAGGACACTTATTTATATCCAGTGAAGATCAGCTTAGAGAATAATGGAAAACGATCCTCTGGTCCCAGAAGAGATGGTGAACGCCAGTGCGAGGGTCAGGCAGTTTTGCAGAGGAAGCTGGGAGCAAGAAGAGGATATAATTACGTTCCTGTACTCCAGATTCAAATCCTCTGTACCATTTTAAAAATACATAGGCTATGATATGCTGACTACTTCAAATGCAGGATATAGGATGTGAGGGCAGACTTTTTGTATTAATTAACATTTTCCTTCAGATAGCTTTTCTTAACTAAATGAAAACGAAAAAAGTTCTGACTGCATTTTATAAGTGTTCTGATCTTGGCGGAGTGTGCATGTGAGGCATGCTGTAAGCAGGCTTACCCTGCGCACCCTCTTTCAAAATATGGGTAAGCATATAAGGGTGAGCTCTCTGGAGATGACCAGAAAACTTGCAGGTAAAACAGGTGGGTTCCTTGCACACTTAAGCAGGACAAAGGTGGTGTTCTTTCTGAGTTTTTTTGGACATGGATGAGCTCCCTATTTGTGTCACATTTAGCATCTTTGCCTTCAGAGTTGAGTGAGAGGCTGTGTGTGTTATGGAACCATCGGCAAAATCAGAAGAATGGAGTGACATTAAAGAAAAATAAACATGTTTATGAAACTGTTTGGAACCTTTCCATGGGTACATTTACCCTTGTAAGAGGTTTTGTTGAGACTGTGTTTGTCATAGTAGTAGTGCTTCGTCATCAGTATGCTAGGAAAGTGATTTTCTGAGTTCATTCTTTATTACTGAAAGAGAACAAAGTGTATAGCAGAACAATGACCCTTATCTTCAGAAGAATGGGTGTAAGCTTGTTGGAGGTGGATGACATCCCACTGGAGGCAGCAGAAGAAAGTAAAGAGGGCCAAGAGAGCTTTTTGATGGTCAAGCACGGCATCCTTCATGCATAGAAAGGGAATGTTTTGAAGTTTATGAGCTGTGTATATGGCAGGAGGTCCCAGTGGCTAGCTGGGGAGCTCAGACTGAACTCAGCTGAACTTGTACATAGATGGAAGTGGGAATGGGCTACATGACATAAACAGACATAGTTAAGATGGCATAGAGGAGCTAGCTGCTTCTGAGGGGGAACTGAAATTTGTGGTGGATGAGAAAAGCAACAAGAAAGGCTGTTAGAGCTGCATAAACGACAACAGAGGGGACTAAGGAATACATGGACCTGCTGAAGAATGGGGTGGTGGGCCTAGTGATATAGGAAGTAAAAATGGTTGAGTTACTCAGTAGGTAACTGGCAAGGTTTGTTGTCAAGTCTTCTAGATCCATGTGCCTGGAGGCCAAGTCTGGGCCATGGTAAAGGAAGTCTGAGATGGGGATTCCTTAAGCAATCTGGACACACACAGAAATTCGTGGATGCATCCAGTGCTGCTGAGGGAGCTGGCCAATGTCGTTGGTCAACACTGCTCTCTGTGACCATCAAAAAGGCGTGATGATTGGATGAAGTTCGTGATGACCAGAAGAAGGCAAGCATCCTCGAGAAAAATTAGGTGAATTTGGGGAACCTCAGGCTAGGCAGCCTAATCAGAGTCCTCAGGAATATTATGGTGCCACTCTTCCTGGAAGCCAGGCACAGCTGGAAAAGGTGACTGGGAACAGAAAAGACAGATTTACTGAGAAAGATGTGATTGTCGTCTTCAAAGAGATGATCAGTTGTATGAACGAGGGGAGAGCGGAATTTTAAAGTCTCTTTGTAGCTAAGATGGAGAAGTATGCTGTGGACTGACAGATTATCAGATGAGTGGAAAATGGGCTGGACCAGTGGACTCAAAGGGTTCAGATGGCAGCTGGTTGTAGCTGGCATTGCTCAGAGGCTGATGTTAGGCTGATGTTAGAACATTTAATGTTCTCATAAGTTACCCAGATATTGGGATGGAGAGCATCCTCAGAAGTTCATGTCACACAAAATTGGGTTGTGGAGTGACTGATGAGCTGGAAGTCAGGCCTGATATCCAGAGGCACCTGGACACATTGGAGAAGTGGACTGAGAGGGACCTTCCAAAGTTAAGTCAGATGCAGAGTTTCTGCACTCAGAAGGGACCAGTCTACAGGTTTGCTGGGATTGACTTGCTAGAAAGCTGCTTGCAAAGCTGGATCTCGGAATTTTGTTTGGACAAAAATCAGCAACATGCCCTTGCAGCGATGAAGGCCAGGCCCACCCTGGGCAGCATAAGCAGCAGCATAATTGAGGGAATTCACTAATCCCATGCATTTTGCTCTAGTGAGACTACATGTGTAACGCTGTGTCCAGTTTTGGGTCACCAGTACAGGGAAGATGCAGATGTACTGGAAAGAGGCTTGTGGAGGGCCAGTGAGGGGGGATTGAGCCTATGGCATGCAAACAGTCTGAGAAGCTGGGTTCATTTGTCTTGAAGGGGAGATGTCTTAGAGGGAGCTTTCTAATTTCTGTTTTCTTCTATCCGATGTGTAGTCATAGGGAAGACAGACTCTTGGAAGTGCACTTGGAAAGGGTAAGAAGTAATGGACTGATGTTGCAGCAGGAGAAATTCTGACTAGATATCAGGAAAAAAAATCTTCACAGTGAGGAAGATCAAATGCTGGTTGTTCAGGGAGGCTGTAGTATCTCCATCCTTGCCAGATGCTCAAAGCCTGATTAGACGAACCCCTGAGCAATGTGGATCTGGCTTGAAAGCTGGCTCTCGTCTTAATAGGGAAGCAGACCAGACAGCCTGCAAAGCTCCCTTCCAATATTGTTGTGTGATTCTATTAACAACAGCATAAATATCTTCAAAGTAGGTCCAGAATAAAGTGATGCAAGCAACAAGAAAGCCACAAAGAGAAAAAAAAAAAAGTGAAAAGCCAGAATTGCAGAATTGAAATAAAAAGCATGTGAAAGAGGAAAAAGTCAGTTGTATTTGGAAGTTCTGTTACTTTGAAAGCATAAATTTACATTTATAAGCCTTTATATGTTTATACAGAATTTATGTAATATCTCTCTTTTTGTTTTGAGGGTGGGAGAAATGTCATATTACGCTGTTTATTGTTTGCCACAATTAATTAGAAATCAGTGATTGGAAACTATTAATCAGAAGAACACACTTCTTTAGACCATCGAAGGAAAAGAAATGGAATAAAAGAGTATCAGAGCTGTTACAAAGAGACTGAACTTTGTTTTGAAAAATGCGTGACTGTTTCTTGCCTTCCAGAACATAAACGGTAAGACGTGTGGCTAATGTCCTTTACCTGCTTTCCATCCCCTGATGGGCTTCAACTGCCATGGGACATCATTCAGCCTCTGTTAATCCCCTTGTGTGAAGTCAGACAAGTGCCGTGGTGGTGACTGAGAAGCCAAAAACAAAACCTGAAGTGGTGTAGCTTGTAATCTAATTAAAATTTTCATTTTGTAAAAGATTTTGGGAATTGTGTAAGCTGGTGCCTACCTCAGATGCTTGCTTGGCTTAAAATGTATGTGTGCAATGTACATATGTTACTTGACTCTTTTTAAGCCAAAAATAAAATGTATGTGATTTCTTGTTTGCCTTTTATACAGTAGAGCCTGGACTTCTGACTGCTGCACAGTGATCCCAGCTGACTGCTTTTTGGATAATAAAAGGCCAGTTCTGTGCTGCCTTCCAGATTGCTTGCATAAAAGAGAACCTCAGCAACACTTGTGTAGCCAAGTCGGGTCAAAATTTCAGACTGAAAAGAGAAGCAGATCTTGAAAGAAAAGCTCTTGGTCAGATTTATGTGTTTGAGTTTCATGATGTTCTGCTTGGTGTTCTCTTCTTTGTCAGCCTCTGATGTTTTATATAGCTGCATAGATTTCAGTATTATGATTTACCAAAATTGTAAATTTTAATTGGAAAAATGATGGCTGAATGGCTCCGTGTGGTTAAAAGGATAGGTTCTTACGTAGTTTTTTGCTTCACATCTATAAAATGTATGATGAAATGTCAGATACTTAATTAGACTGTTAAAAGATACAAAGCAGTTTAACTGGATGTTAATGAAGAGATGTCTAGGAGTGCCTAAAGCCAAACAAAAAGCTGTTCTATTAGTGCTGCTATCTGAAACTCCAAAACCCAAATGTCACACCGGACTGTATTCCTCTTGGGTCTTGTATCTAGAAAAGCTCCTATTTTGTTTATGTTTAGGAAAAAATGGAAAGAAAGGTGTGCATATGATGTAAGTATACTTGTAAATATACTGTAAATTGTGCTGTAAATATTTAGAATGTTAATTTGGATCATTGGTGTTGTCAACTAATAAAACAGCATAAATTATTTCCTGTGTCTTCTGGATATTTCTGTCTTTTGAAATTCTCACTTGGAAGGCCATGCAATTTACCTGGATCAAGCAATTGAAAAATGACAATACACAGTGGGCACAGCTGTTTAAAACCCTTTACTGCCCTGAAGAAACTGACTTGGGGCAATTCCCTGACCTCAAAATTAGCCAGCTCTTAAAATTCTTCCTCTTTTCTTGCCCCAAACAAGTAAGTTATTGCTGGCTAGCACTAAATTTTTCTAACTCCATGTTATCTGCCTTTGAACTTTTTTGCAATTCTGATTTTGACAAGCTCTGAGATAGCTTTAAAACAAAATAACTTTCCATGATTCTTTTATAAGGAAATATTTTCATTATTTGTTTACCTTAAGCTGCTAAAACTTACTAAATGAACTGCATCTGATGTGTTTCAAATGTGACAAAAGGAGAAGGTAAAATCCATTAACAGATAAGTGGAACAGTGTACAGCTGAACAATCACAAATCTAATAATCATGTAGTGTAATGAAAAGGATGAACGTGATTTGCAAGACAGATAACACCTTCCCAAGATAGGAGAATTTAATTATAGCTTAGTGACATGATTTCTTATCCAGATATTAGGGTATTATGTATATTACATCTGTATATATAGATACATGTAATGTGTATATGTGCATCTCTTAAGTATTTTTTCAAATTCTCTAAACACACTTTTGCCTTTGAAAATTGCACTGGTTTCAGTGGAGACTCTCTCTGTTCTGCTCTCCCTGAGCTCTTTTAGAAGTTCTTTATGACCTGTTTGGCTGTACCAGGACATAGTAAAATGGAAAAATCTTGTGGAAGTGAAAAACGTTTTGGTTCTTAGGGACCACGTTGATTCTAGTGTGTTCTATAATTGAAGTAGTGTACTTTGTGAAGTGGGTAAAATAAAAAGTAACACGCCCAAGTATGCATGGTGAAGTATTCATGTCTCTTTCTTACAAATCAGCATGCTGTCCTTTCAATGAAATAATCATCCCTTAAAATTGCAAATAAAACTGCACAAATTTTCCTAACTGCATTTCCTAGGCCAGGCCACTTGAGGGCAGGCGAAGACTTTTGTTGGGTTCAGCCTCTGCTACAGAGCCCTTGAGTGCTTTGGCTTTTTATTTCATGGTAAGAGAATGTGATTGCTACTATTAAAAGTAGTAAAAATAGCCGATTCAGCTTTTTAAACGGTTTCTTCTCTGAAGCACAGAATTTATTGTTTGCAGAATGGTATTCATCAGTTCAGCAATGGCTGCTGTGCTTAGACAGCCCTTTTCAGAGTTTAGACTTTTAACTAGCCGTATACAACCATCAGAGCTGCTCTATAGCAGCTCCATAACGTTATTGGCGGAGTCCTAGTGCATCATGCATCGATTGTTCTTGAAAATTTGACACATACACTTGTGTTTATTTGAACATTGTCTTCTGGATGCTCCTTTCCAATTATTATCAGTGCAAGTGTTAGAAAAATTACACTTAGTTTCATGTTTTGGAGCGACGTGTAAAAACTTATCTTCATATCTAATAAACTGCAGAGATGCAAAACATAGTATCAAATGTAGCATGTTCCTATAGAAAGCCTGCTATTGCTGTCTCATTCAGACAACTTTTGGAGTGTGACAGTGTATTATTAAATTTCTAGGTCAGTATTCAGAACATTAGGAGGAAAAGGATCATAAAAATCTGAATAATCACCAGAAGCAGCACAACAATCACTTACTTAATCATAGTTTTCTTCTTAACTGTAATTATATGTTGATAATATCAATAATAATACATGATCTTCCTTTCAGAAACACGTTGGATTTAAGGACAATAGTATAAATAAACAAACAAACAACAGTAAATAATGCTGTCAATCCCTTAACAACATCAATCATGTTGTTCTACGTCTCTGTGTGCTTTCAATAGAAACACAGATCTATTAAATATCTTTAGGTAGAGGGTTGCGTTTTAATCGGGAGAGTCATTAAATTATCTATAAAAGAAGAGACTGAATGCAGTGTTATGAATGCTATTCTGCATCTCGCTGGTTCTTTGAATTGTTTTTCTTTCTACACTCTCCCCCCTCCCAAATGACTTCTCATATGTGATTCACTATATATGTTCTATATGTTTTGTCTTGGCACTGCCATGAGTGCTTTAGAACATGACTGGAGCATGAACCCAACCTGTGTGTGTCGTGGGCAAACACAGTACTTAAGCTAGGGAAGAAATAGTTTGATTTACAATATTTGCTAAGCATTTATGTTTATAGGCAAAGATCTTGGGCTTCAAGTATTGAACAAGAAAACAGCAAGCTTTAGAAAGCTGCTATGTGAAAGCAATTTTGATTTTGAGAGAGAATGAGAAAGAGAAGGGAAGGGAAATAAATGATAGTAGTCTAGAGCAAGGTTATGAATATGAATCTAGAATCAGAAGAGAGTCAGGTTTGACCGGAATTTCTTATTTTTGCCTATTTACTAAGATGTAGTAACTCTCAAATAAACAAAGACTATTTTATTTTAAGCTCCATTGTCTTGGGGGTCTGTGACTGGGGGTAATATGAAGCCATATGCTGGCTCCTTGCTTGTGAAGTTGCACTATAGCTAACTGTCTTTCTAAAATCTAAATGATAAAATATTTGGTGAACTCTGTGGTGTATGGACAAGGTCTCAATTTCTGAAAATGAGAAGATCTGCCTGAATGTTATCAGATTCTATGTGACCCAGCAGGATTGAAAAAATATTGTGACAATTAGTGATGGCCACTTGCTACCTACCTTCCTGTTGCTGGACACTGGAATTTTGGAGCTGCCAGTCTGCTCTTCTCAGTGAGTTTCCTGCTGGTGTTGAGATGTGCAAGTATATGTCAGCTTGCAGGACGAGGTCCTTGAGTTGCATATTCTTCTCAGCACAGGGGTCTGCTTAAACAAACAGAGCATCATGCTTTATGTGGTGCTAAATTAACAATTCCAGATGAAGGGAAAAAGAATGCAAGAGTGCTATCTTTGGTAAGCTGCAGATCTGTGTTTGAATAGAAAATACAGCAGTGTGTTATAATTGTGAAGTTGAAAATTGTAGCAATAAGTAATGAAAACTAATGAAAGATTTTTATTTCAGCCTATACTGCTTCATCATCCGTAATTATCCTTCTAGGTCTGCTTTTTCCCAGTCACAGTGTATGTGTGTATGTCTCTATGTTGCTGTTGTTAAAAAAAACAAAAACAAAAACAAAAACAAAAAAACCCAACCAAACAAAAAAAAACACAAAAAAAACCTTACTGGAATGACAAACTGGACGAAGCTTTTAATTTCAATGTGTTTCGTATTTCTGGCTTTATGATGCCAATGATATGAAAATGTAAATATGAAATAGAGAAAGGTATATTTTCTGAATCTTAATACTCCATTTGAAATACCTCAGGAATGCTCCTTTCAACATATAAACCATTTACAGATTTTTATTATTAAAAAAAAAAAAAAGAGAAATCTGAGACATACAGTTTGCCTCTACAAAATCAGGAGTGATTTCTCCTGTGGCTCCCTCATCACAAGGAATATGATGACTTCTTGCAATTTTTTTCAGAGATGTGCTGTGCAGAGATCTTCAGGGCTTGCTTTTTGCTTTATGCATGTTTATGGTATGACATTAAGTCTTAGTCGTTTGCAGGAAAATGCATTTCTTTAAGCACTCTAATCCACTAGACAAGATCTTCCATTCTCTGTGATGCAGGACCCTTCAGAATGTCATGAAGGGGCAGGAGACAAGCAAAGATACAGGGACACAGGTTATATAGGGAAGAAACAGACCAGCTTTTCTCAGAAAGCCCTCTTCATGTTTGATATGAAAGCTGTGGAAGGGTTTGTGCAAGTGTGCTCTATGATTACTTTCATGTTACTTGCTGAGAGCCTCCCCAGTTTCCTAACTGCAGTTTGTGATTAGCCATCAGAAAAGGTGTGGTGTTGGGCTCTCTTTTTCAGTTTGGAACCTGCAAGCTGGTGACTGGTAAACATATGCAGTTTTTCACAGGTTAAATTAGATGCTTGCTTGATTTAATCTCACCCATACACCAAAGATCTGCCTTATGTGAACATTTATGGGACCAAAATGGAATCCATGCATTAATGTATGTGAAAAGTAAACACAATAAATAAATAAATAAATAAATAAATAAAACATGAATCAGAATTAGTGAAAATTTCAACAGGGTCATATTCCCATCGTTTTGCTCATTACATCTTGTCTGTGATTACTCTAGATGGAAGAGTGCAAGCTCTGAGGTTTTCTCTGCTTTGTAATAGTGTTAGCAGGAAGTGAATGTATTTTAAGTAATGTCTGTGGCCATGAATAAAGAACATATTTCATAATAAGCTGCAGATATGGAATGGTTGTATTTTCTTCTTTAGACTTCTACTTTACACTGCTTGAATGCAAGTTGCAGAACAGAAAACCCCACCAGTTAAATTTTATGATGCTTTTGACCATTGTAACCAGGAAAATTAGTTTTCAGCTGCTGATAAGTATCTTTTTATATTTTCACAGAGAAGAGATACAGATAAGAGACAGAAAATGGAAAATGAATTTGGAAAGAGTCTCTTTTCATTTAACCCAAAACCTCTAATTACATTAGGAAGGTACTGGACCCTGAGGGAAATACAGTGCAGCTTTGAGATGCCTGGCAAGCCAGGAGAAGAGAAGATCCTTGAGAGACTGTACCTCTGTATGCTGACCTGAAAAAAGGATTGCTCAAACATCTGGCTTCTTTCTCATGAGAAATTAAGTCAGAAAGCCACAAGCCTCTATTTCACATCTTCATGGAATGTGCATGTTTCCACATTGTTGCTCATTTCTGTCTCATTTTTTTAAAAGCACCGACTTTGTCTTGAGTACATTGGTTTCAAACATTCATCATATCTAAATATGTAGATACTTCCTTTTCTTCCCTTAACGATGTGGACCTGAGCCAGACTGCTGCCACTACTTGTTGCTCTTTTAGGTATGCTCTGAATCAAACAGGAGCTTGGACTGTTTCAAGTCTCACTTGGCTAACTAAAGGAATCGGTTTTGGAGTAGCCCAGATGACTGAAATCTTTTTCATCGCAAAGGCATTTTGGTGAGCTGGTGTCACTGGCTGAGAAGTTCAGGAATCGTTTTTTCTTCTCTAGACAGTCTTTGGCTAGTCTTTGCATTCAGTTTGTCTTCTAAAATATGAAATATTTTTTCTTATCATCACTCGAGATAATTTTGAGACAAAGCTATTAACTGATTCACAGGCTTTATTTTCAGATGCAGCAGAGTGCCTGTGTGGGAAAACAGCATTCATTCCTCCTTCATTTCCTGTTGCAAGCTTTCATGAGGCTACATTTGTGTCAAAAAAAAAAAAAAGTGTACCTATGTGCAAAAAGTGGTTTGAGTGTACAAGAATTCTTACTAAGCTATACAGCACCCATTTCTGCTAATAAATGAAAATAAGCAGCACCCCACTAACACCAGATCCTGGCAGGGAAATGAAAAGAGCAGTACTTGAGATCAGAAAGGAGACAGACAATTACCTTAGTAAGAGCTTTTTCTTTCTTCTAAGTGGAAGTTAGAGTACTTGCAATAAAGAGGCTGTTAGCAGGGGTATGACTGTTTTGTATAATAGAGCTATTGCTGCTTTTTCCAGAAAACAGCAGATATCTATTGTAAATAGGACACTTACACAGACACACCAAAACTATTGATTACGTTCTGTTTATTTTATTCTGCTTTTAATGTGAGCATTGGTGTATCTGTATTCATGCAAGTATCGAGTATTACTCTAAAAGCCAAGTGTGTGATATAATACGAGGTGTCTCACTGCTAATTTCCGTTCAAGTAATTGGGATTAGTTTAAGGTGTATCCAGGATGCTGAGCCTTCTGAAAGGTTTTGACTTGCTGTCTGGGAAGAAGTACGTTAGTGTAGACTTTCCAATATTCCTTCCCAATATTCCTGATCATTAATTACAGCGAGTCATTACTCAATGCTTCAGTTCGTGACCTATCTGCCACCCATGGCAATGCAGCGTAAGTGATAAAGCCTGCCAGTCTGGCTGATGCAGCTGAGTTCTTTTAGCCCATCTGTTCAGGAACATAAAAAACGCACAGACAGAAAGAGTAAATTCCTCTGGGCTGGATGGGAGGCCCAGGGTAGCACAAAGGAGCCTGTGTCTGAACATCAGATGCCATTGTAAGGCAATTTACAGGGGACCCCACTGAGCAGTGCAGGGGGTGAGCTTGAGGTGGGGCTGAGAGCTGGGGAGGTTTGTCAGAAGCAGGCCCTGGGCTTTTGGCCTGATGACTGTGACTAGAGCAGGCTGGGGCTGCTGCTGTGACTTTGAGAACAACAAGCACCACCTTATGTACGAAAAGGCCTAACTGCACAGAATCAGAAGGTTGCAAAAGGTTTTCACGTCTTTTTAGCATCCTTTCCCAGACTGTTTTGCCCGTTTGATAAGCTCATCTGCATCATGCCCGGCAGAGGAGGCGCTACTCTGGATCTTCCTCAATTTCTAAGGCCTTAACTTGTCCTCTGTCTGCTTCTGTTATCCCCAGCTGTCTTGACAGCAACCTTCTGATACCAAGTTTCTGGAAATGAAGCCCAGTGATAGTGCAGAAAGGGACTGAGCATGTGACATTCTCTTGATAAGACTCACTACAACTATGTTTTCTAGTCTGGGAAATAATTTATCCTCTTGTTTTGCTGGCAGATCAAAAGTATCATAATTTAGGGAAATGCTCTTACTTACAGTCTGTATGACTGACCATGGCTGGTGCTTTCCTACAGACACAAGTGAAAGTGCTGGCCAAGCACTTATTATGAATAAAACATTGAAGCTAAGGTTTACTGTGTGGCTCTGATATGAAAATTTGTTCGTAGTATTTCCTGAATATTAATTAATGCACAGTTGATGCCTGATTGCTCATACATAGTGAAATCTTCAAGGTGGAAATAAACAAAATAATTAGAAAAGATTCGGTGTTACAGGAATGAGACTAACATTTGTTTATCAGAGAATTTCAGCTATGCTACTGCCATCCTGTAACTAAAATCCACTGTTAAACAAAAGCTGGTCTCATCCCCCTAACAAGGTATTTGACCGAGGTGTGCTGTGAACCTGTAACAGTTCGTAGCCTAAGGGATTCGTGCACCACAGTGTCTATTTGTGCCAAACCCACTGTAATGAACTGCCTTGTTCTTTTCCTCCAGTGCAGAGTACAATATATATCAGACTTATTTTTTTTTTTTTTTTGCTATTGGTTTCTTCTCTTGGTTAAACCAATGAAGCAGTTCATCTGGCCCATGACGTAAAAAAATGGTGTTTCTGTAGAAAAAATATCTCATGACCCATCTATTGCTTTGTTAGCTCTTAACTATTATCCCTGTGTAAGGCTGAGTGTCATTATCTCAACACCAGAAAAAGACGCAGCCTATAGAGACAGAAGGTAATTTCAGTTCCCATCCTAGCCTTCCTCTAAGGATAATTTTACTGTCTTTCCAGAGATAATCTAAAACTGAGTTCTGTAATTAGTTTTTGCCTTTAAGCAGCATTTCTAGAATGGGAACAAGTGGTTAGAATAAGTAAAATTTGCTTGGAATATACAACCATCTTGCTAAGGGGCTAAGTGTTATCATGACACTCCTAATGTAAATATCATATCTACCTTGCCATGCATTATGCTTATCATAAATATAAGAATTTAACTTAGTTACATTTTTCATATCTATTTTACTTTTGTGAAGGCGGTCTTTTTGCTCTCCATTAGGAGACCAAACCCTAAAGCATTTTTTTTGTGGCTGTTTTTATTATTTTTAATCACCAGATAGTGAGACATACAGACACAACTATCTTAAATTGTTTGAAATCCTCTTAACATGGAACATTCTAAATTGGGAATAAAAAACAGATAACCTTATTGGGATTTGAATCTGTCTCTTGTGCTTATGAATAAATTTAATTCTAAATGTGTTTATTTATTTATTTTTTCAATCATGCTCATTTTTTAAAGTCTTCCAACTTTTTCCAATTTAGGAGAATTTTGAAGTTTCTGAAATATACAAATAATTTTTCTTTCACCCTTTTTTTTTCTTGCATAAAGTAGAAAGCTTCACTTCTGGAGATAAAGTAGCAAATTAGCTTAAGTCTGATTGCTTCAAAACCAGCAAATGGTAAAACGTTAATATTTTTGAATATTTTTTGTAATATGTCTGACTTGTAATAAAACATTGTTTTTTTTTTTTAAGCTTAAAAGGAATAGCAATTCTGTGAATAGATTTGCCTCCAAGAGATGTTAGCAAGTTGCTTGTTTCTATTATATTGAAAATTTGGTGAGAGTTTCATGAAAAGTTGCATGATATACAATTAAGAAACACAAGATTTAAATGAGAATCTTTTAAGCAAAAGAATAATACAGAATAAAGTAAGGAATGCTGGATAATTGTGCTAAGGGGTGATTTTTCTTAATACTAACCTGGTTTCACTGAAATCCATGAAATTTCATGAGAAATTTAAGATCCAGCTGCTTCCTTGCACAGATAAATTAATACTTTCACTCAGAACACAGACATTTTAGGAATGGCCTTTGTATTACTCTTTCATATCAATTCGATGTGCGCCCCTCTGCTCTCTGGCCCTCCAGTCAAATGTGTGTGGGGATGAATTATTTTTGAGAAACATTAGTCAGAAATGTGATGTATTCAGGCAAGGAGTGCTGCTAACGCTCACACTGACATATGGTTGCAACACAGAAAATGTCTTGGTAAGGTTCGCCTCCTGAAAAAGGATGGGGCAGTTTAAGGATAGTAGGGCTTTCTCTGCTTGCTTTCAGGTTTTCATTACTGGGAGCTAAAAAAGCTTTCATTCTAGCCTTATTCAGGACAGCGCTGATTTCACTGAAGAGAATGAAACTATCGGTCATGTTTTAAATGCACCCATAGGCAAATATTCTTTCACTGGGAGCCAAAACAGTGTCCTAAGAAAGCTCATGACAGTTGGGAATCTTCACGTGATAGATGAGATATGGGCACATATCTGGGCACACTTTGGAATTCCGTCCGTAATACTGCAATTGTTGTGAAGAATTATGTTTTCCTCCTAATTTTCATACAGTCGTACATGTTTCTTCCTGGTATTTTCCAAGACAGAAGTGTTTGCGTTCGATTAACTCTAATTTCTTTGTATATTTGTCTTGTCCACAGTCCACTGGCCTTTTATGTCTGTAATTTAGTGTATGGAGTAGCCCTTATGAATGTATTATATGCACTACATACTATATATATATATATGTATATATATATAAAAGTGTAATAGGCTAATGTCGAGGCACTGATATATCACGAGTTCTGATTTTGGCTCAAAAGTGCTATGCTGCTCTGGGCAAACCAAAGGGCCTGTAGAGGTGTGGCTACGGGATAGCTGGAAAAAAAAAATCCGTTTGGTGACAGAGCACTGGAACAGGCTGCCCAGGGAGTCTGTGGAGTCTCCTTCTCTGGAGATACTCAAGGCCTGCCTGGATGCCTACCTGTGCAACCTGCTCTAGGGAACCTGCTTTGGCGGGGGGGTTGGACCCGATGATCTCCTGAGGTCCCTTCCAACCCCTGAAATTCTGTGATTCTGTGAAAAACAGCTCTTGTGATCAATGCCAGTCACCTTCTCTGTTGTGCTGCCATGGCTGAGAGTACAAGTCCGGAGCAGTTGAAACCTGTTCACACCTGGGCTGCTGTGTTTCATACCAGCCCCTCTTTGTGCCCTCTGGTCCCTGCTCTTGTGCTCGTACCCGCACTCGCTCCAGTGCACGGTGAATTGGGAGGAGATAAGGCTAAAAAATTGTAGTCTTGCAACCCCTAAAAGAGATATTTTTTCCCGTGTCTGCTCCCTATATAGAGCCACTGCAGGAAGGAGTGTGTGACCATTGCTTCCAGCATTTGAAGTGCCCCAGGCTGCCCTGGCACCACTCTGCTACCTTTGCCTAAGGCGCAGTCAATAACCAATACTTGTTGTATGAGCCTATATCATTTCCTATTCCCATAACCAGTGGAAATGCCTGAGCATGACATGAGCATTAAGACCCACTAAACTGCATGTCACTGGGGAGGCAAACTGCAGGTGACAAATTACAGCTGCTCCTTCTTCTTCTCTCTCTTTAGCTGTTCACAAGCAGATTTTACTGTTTTGAATCTGTGTTCTCCTGTTGGGGGATGAGCTGGACGGTCTGGCTGTTCATAAACTGCAGGTTCTTCGCAGTCTTCTTCACTTTGCATACTCATCATTTCTTGTGAACAGCTCTTGGACTGGTCAGTTCTGCTTTCTACTTAGAAAATTTTCAATACCAGTGACATTTCATCTGTCTGTGCCTTGTGGTATGAGTGTTCAGGTCCTGGACCAACTAAGTGAGCTCTTCTTAAGCTGAGGGTAGCCTTTAAGTGAACTCCACTTAAAATGAAACACATGCCTTACTGGATTAAAATTTTAAATGTTGAGATGAATTTACCTGAGAAACCCTTGTGCTTAAAAAAGAAAAATATATATATATATTTACAAGTACATCTGAAGTGCTAACAGTATGCAGGTTTCTTTAGATAGATCAGTCCTTTTATTATTTTATTTTATTTTATTTTATTTTATTTTATTTTATTTTATTTTATTTTATTTTATTTTATTTTATTTTATTTTAATTTTATTTTATTTTATTTTAATTTTATTTTATTTTATTTTATTTTATTTTACTTATCATTTTGGAAGTATATAAGAATCCTTTTCTTAGCCTTTTTACCTTCTTTGCCTGAGGGAGCACCAATGTGATATACCATACACCTTGAGGTTATACCTTGGCTGTCAGAATTTTTGTTCTAGATCACTAGTTTGCCTGACTATGATGGGGGTCAAACCACGACATAGGAAAAAGTGGGTCAGCTTCAGTAATAAAGTTAAAGTTTGGTAGGAAAGAAAGGTGTTAAATCAGGCCTGACTCTAAATACTTTTATAGGTTATAGGGGCTAATCTCTGAATGAAGACAAACCTTTTCTGAAGTGTATTACATAAAAGTATAATTCTAATTTTCATTCAACAAATGGAGCAACTTCAGAATTAGCCCTTGTGACTTCAGATGTTTGAAATGAGCAGGGTGGATTTCGTGGTTGTCGGTCTTGGTCAACCACAGAGGAAAACACAGAAACCAAAGTTGTTATAGGCTGAGAAGGAGGGAAATGATGTTAAAATATTTGTTCAATAGCATAATGCTGGAGACATATCTGTGCTTGCTGTAGCTACTGAAGCTGACAGTTGCTGGATATGTGGTAGGAAGCCCTAATTCATCTTTCTGGCTTCTGGACACTCTTATTTCATGGGGCAGACTGCAGAGGTAATCTGATCTGCATTGCTGTTTTCACACGTCTGAAATTTTGACCTTCACAGAAATTTCGTTGTATGGGAAGGTCTGTTTGCATGGACAAGGTTAAAAAGCAACAGCTGAACAGAATGAGTGATTCTCTGACTTCTGGTTAAGAGGAATAATTTCTGCCTTCTTGGAGTGACATCCTCATGCTGTCTTTCAAATATGTTAATTAAGGCACAGAGAGAAAGGTTTGTTTCTAGGATTTTAGTTTCAGGGGTGATAAGGGACACACCTTACATGCTTCTGTAAAGAGAAGTTAAAACAGTATTTGTGTTACATGTAAATGGAGGAATGCACGTACATAACTTGTGGTGAAGATAGTAGTGCTTTTTTATGTGCACTACGGCTGCATTTGTGGACAAATGGTCACCTACAAATTTTAATTATGATTTCTCTATTTCTAGTGATGTACTACATTGTTACAGTTCTTGACATCCAACCATAAAATATAAGGCTGTAAAAGTCACTGTAATTTGCACAGCTCTGCAAGGTGTCCCTAGTACTGCATAATATCCTTTATAATTTATATAGGAAGATATAAATTCAACCCACTGCTCTGTAGGTTCTTTTGGGACCAGATAAATAGGAGGCAGGGAATACATTACTGGTTTGCCTATCTCACAGAGGGAATTGGGGAGGGAAGAACTGCAGTGGAAGTGTCTGCATTCAGCTAGGGCAGTTCTCACTCTAATGAACCATGCAATTACTAGCTCCTGTGCATTGACAGAAATGCAAAATGAAGGAGATTGAGATGCATGTTACCTCTTCTCTCTGCCCCCTTAGAACAGGCAAGTCCTTTTGTGGACAGGTGCAAAGGAAACATCCTTTGGCTTTATGGGAGACAGGTGTACTGGATCTGTCTGGGATGGAGTTAACATTCCCTGCAGTGGCCCATGCAGTGCTGTGCTCTGCACTTGTAGCTACACCAGCACTGGTATCACACCAGTATTGTCTCTACTGCTGAGGAGTGCTGGAGCAGCACCAAGGCTCCCTCCAACCTCGCCAAGAGCCAGCAGGCTGGGGGTGGGCAAGAGGTGGGGAGAGGACATGACCAGGGCAGCTGACCTAACCTGACCAAAGAGATATTCCATGACATGTGGTGTCACACTCAGGAACAAAAGGTGGGGAAGGAGAAGGGGGGCTCTTGTTATGAAAATGTCTGTCCCCGTGAACAACCACTGCATGTACTTAGGTCCTGCTTCCCAGGATGTGGCCGAACATCACTCGCTGATGGGAAGTAGAGAATATTCTTTTTTTCTTCTGTCTGTGCTTCTGTGCAGCCTTATTTTTTCCCCTCTTTCTTTTACCTCTAATTAATTACCCTTATCTCAACCCATGAGGTTTTTTTTTTTTTTTCTTTCTTTCTTTCCAGCATATTTTCTTCTTCCTCTCTTCTTCCGAGGAGGATGAGTGAGAGAGCAGTTGTGGTGGAATTCAGCTGCCCAGCTGGCTAAAACCACCACAGTGGGTGCTCTGGGCTTTCTTTCTCTGGACATGTCTGTGCAGCAAGGCTGGCTTGCAGTGCAGGTCTGTGTGCCCACTGGGCTGCTGCCTTGTCCACGCTGCTGATGAACGCACTGGCCTGCAGGCAGCAAGTCACATCGGAATCCTTTGGCTCAAGAGAGAAATGAAGTCTCAGTCTCTTGTCCTGGTCTTAGACCCCTTATCCAGAAATTTTGGGGAGCAAAACAAGTGCATGGGATTATCACCAGCCTGTCATTAACAGGTTACGATGTTAATTGCAATGGTGGCACTTCTTAGGGTTGATATAGCTGTTCAAGCTGCGGCTTGATGCTGTGAAACTGAATAGTTCAATGCCCTGAACTAGCTAATAAGACTTAACTTCAGCAGGCATTGCAACATGTAATTGTGAATTCCCAACGTTCAGAAAAGGCTAATAAATATATTCTTGCAGAGTACTGAATCTAATTCTGTGGGAATTCTGGGATTATGTGATTCAGTGGACAAGTTTGTGTGTGTGCTTTGCTTTATTCTCAAACAGATAATCTGTGCTTTTACTGACATTTTTCTGCTGCTTGCTCCTACATATCTTTTCTTTTAACACGCCAGCAACTACTCAGAGTATCTTCTATCCAACAATATCCTACAACTTTTTTGAAAACTGCATTGATTAACCTTTTCTAAAAAAGTTGCCTAGCTGTCATGAATGAATCTAAGAACCTGGTGTGTCAGGTCATCTTTCTTCCATTTTCCTTGAGAGTTTTCTTTATTAGTGAGTGCGCTTTCTTCAGCCAAGAAGATGGTAAAACTTTTCAAGAGATATTTATAGTTACAAGTATTGGAATAGGCTGTTTTTCAGCTGCTTCTGAACTCTGTTCATGAAAGTGGCCAATGCTTAAAAAAAAGTTGAGAAGGACAGGGAAGAATGTACTGATGTGGTGAATGTAGTTACAGACTTTCAGGGCCAGATGCACTATGGTTTGGGTCTTTCTGACTGTATTTAAACATTTATTTTTTCAATGCATGTAACCAATTTCTTTTTGGATTTTAGTGCACCTTTGTGACCTATAACATTTTTCAGTAGTGAATTCCATAGTTTACTCTTAAGTTTGTTGGGTAGGTGTCAAACGTACCTTTAATAAACAATAAAAAGCCCATTTAAGCCTATTCTGATGCCCTTAGGTATTTGTATTGCATGGAATAGGGAATATTCTTTTTTTTTTTTTCCTGGTAACTCATGATTATACATACGGACTCCTACGCTATCCCACCACAATATGGAATCAAAATGCAATTGTACGTTGACATAGTGTTTTTTGTCAACTAGAAATTAGAGAAGTATATATATATATGTACATATAAAAATATATATATATTTAGTACCACTAAACAATAACTGGCTTCTCCAATACAGAGATAACGTAAGTTCAAAACAACAACAAAAAACAACAAAAAAACCTTAAAAATATGAGGAAAAGAGAGGTGGGGAGATAAATGTGCGTAATATAATTACGAAGATCTATAATATCTCTGAATAGACTTTAAATTCTGTAAGCCAAGAATTTCTTAATTCAAATTTATAGGCTAGATTTGCAAGTGGAATTTAGTCATCATAATATCCAGCTCATAGATGGCTGCTGCCCAGTGGCTTTTATGATCCTGAGTGGTGTGTAATATATAAGGAGAATTCATAGCCTAAAAATGAGCTTTATGGCAATCAATATATTGATTCTATCTGCTTCTTAAATCTGTTGGGGCAAAGTAACTGGGAAAGGACTGAGATTCTCATCGCATTCTGAAACCAATGTTGAATGTCTAACCATGGAGTAGGAGAGGTAGTGTCTTGCATTTGGGATTCATGCCTGCAGATCTATGTGTCTTTGAAAAGTTAGATGGTCGATCTCTTTTCTTTCTTTCTTCTTTCTTTTTCTTTCTTTTTCTTTCTTTCTTTCTTTCTTTCTTTCTTTCTTTCTTTCTTTCTTTCTTTCTTTCTTTCTTTCTTTCTTTCTTTCTTTCTTTCTTTCTTTCTTTCTTTCTTTCTTTCTTTCTTTCTTTCTTTCTTTCTTTCTTTCTCTCTCTCTCTTTTCTCTCTCTCTTTCTCTTTCTTACTCTCTTTCTCTTTTTCTTTATGTATTTTCAATGTGGGAGAGGTTAAGAAACAAATAAAAGGCTATAAATTAGTGTGGCACAACTAACTTCCAACTAAACAGAATTTTGCATTCAAGAATTGCAAAAGACTGAGGCAAAAATTAAGCAAGGCTTTGCAAGCATTCAAATGCAGTACTCAATCTTTGAAGCAGCTTTAGAAAACATCTTATTGCATTTATCTGAGATCGTCTTATACTCCCCTAAATAAAAGAAGTTAAACCTTCAATGGAATGATTTTGTAAAATTTCCAGATCTTCTTGACCATGGAGACATTACCACTAACATCTAAACTGTATCTCAAAGTTGATCTTCTGGGTTTGGCCTTTGTGCCTTGTCCATCCATTTTACTGCCCGCAGTGAGTCAGTTTTTCCATTGACTCATTTGCTTTTAGACCTTCCAACTGTGAATTTATAAATGGTTGCAATCTGCAGCTGAAAGATAACTATAATTGGATAGAAAGTGTAAAATGTACCTTAGAGGCACATATGTATATTCTCAAAATCCTGGGATCACTGTAATGCATCATCTTTAGGCAGATGCTAGGCCAGCTTACAAACAGCCAGTGCAGGTTTTAACATGTTCCAATGTTGCAAACTACTGCAGCAGGAGCCAGAAACTACCTTTGGAGCAGGACCTTTATGCTGCAAATGCTTATCCCTAGAAATTGTTATCACTGAGAGGAAGGATAGTGTTTGTGCAAGCTGCTCAATTCCACTTTCCTACTGCAGGCATGGAGGTATGATGGTTCTGTATTTGCTACAGGCACTGGCTCTAGGTCAAACATGTGTGTTGGAGTTTTTTTTCTGTTTTGTTGGGTGGTGTGGAAATAGAAATGCAATAAGATAAGCCTCTGCTTTTATTTTTTTACTTTTATTTATTTATTTTTTAAGTCGGTATGAAAACATCTACTTAGCAGGATTCAACACCTAATCAGAAAGTACAAGCTATAATCCTGTGTTGATTTTTTTTTTTTCTTTTTTGTTAAAGGTTAGGTCTTTGGAGTGGAACCTGTATTCTCCTGTGTTCTATAAATTCCACGAAAAAAAACATTTACAGTAATGTAGAAATTCTTACTCTTAATGGAACAGGAAACTGTGAAAAAGGGCCAGTGTTGTGTTCTCCATGAGAAGATCTGTGCACCTGGAAGCACTAAATCTAGTGTAAACATTCCCGAAAGATCCCAAGTGCATTCACATTTGTAATGTCTAGAGCTAATGCTCTCTCTTTGTACATAGGTTTCAGCTGATATCTTCCAGAGTTCAGATTCCAAAACTAATAGTTTATGGGAGCTTAAATTTTGTTTCAAGAAGGGCTCTAAATATCTCAAAAACAATTTTACAGACAGAAATATACCTATTTACAGATGGGTATGGATCACTAAAATGTGAAATCATCTCCTTTTCCCTGATCAATAATTTTTTTAATTTTTACAACTGCAAAGATGTTGGCCTGCTACAAAGGGACTTGCTTTTTTAATGATCTAAAACTCTAATAAACTCTAACTGGAAACAAGGAGCTGTATACTTTAAAACTCTGCAATTGACTAAAGTTTACTTCATTTAACAGGTGCATTTTCGTCTAGTCCAAGGAATGCTGCCCTTCCCTTCTCCTTGTCTTGCAAGAAAAGCTGCTTCTGCTGGAGAAAATAATCACAACATCTCTTGCTGGAGCTCAATACAAAACATGAAACACGCATGAACTGCAGAGCCTGCTTTTCTTTTGGTGCATCTTCGTGTAGATTAGAAGTTCTTTAAAGAGGACTTTAGGAACGGTCAACTGCTGTACTATCTGGTCTTTCAAAGATGGTTTCTTTTCTTCCAGAAAAATAATTCTCATTTGTTTGGGCTTGTGGAAGGAGTGAGTTGTCGGCATGCTCATGCATTGGATACAAGTGGCTGTCTCTAGGATTGACTGTAAACCTCTGGGATCTACAGCCATTGCAAAATTTTTATTTAGGTAGTAAAGAGCAATGCTCTTTCATGTCTACTGAGAGCTGTCTATAAAATAGACTATTTACCTGTTTGAAGGTATGCAGGTGTGCCACAAGGAGCATGTGTAGTGGGTACGGAAATACTCTGTTGGAAGGATCTAAATTTTGAGACCACTCCGTAGTCATAATGTTACATGAGAGAAGACCATTATTTAGACTTTCTTTGACCTCATTGATATATATATATAAATATATATATATCATATATATATGTGCTATATATATATGTGCTATATATATATATATATGTGCTATATATATATATATATATATCATATATATATGTGCTCGAGAGAGTCCAGAGAAGGGCACCGAAGCTGGTGAGGGGTCTGGAGAACAAGTCTTACGAGGAGCGGCTGAGGGAGCTGGGCTTGTTCAGCCTGGAGAAGAGGAGGCTCAGGGGAGACCTCATCGCTCTCTATAGGTACCTTAAAGGAGGCTGTAGAGAGGTGGGGATTGGTCTATTCTCCCACGTGCCTGGTGACAGGACAAGGGGGAATGGGCTAAAGTTGCGCCAGGGGAGGTTTAGGTTGGATGTTAGGAAGAACTTCTTTACTGAAAGGGTTGTTAGGCATTGGAATGGGCTGCCCAGGGAGGTGGTGGAGTCACCATCCCTGGAGGTCTTTAAAAGACGTTTAGATGTAGCCCTTAGTGATATGGTTTAGTGGAGGACTTGTTAGTGTTAGGGCAGAGGTTGGACTCAGTGATCTTGGAGGTCTCTTCCAACCTAGACGATTCTGTGATTCTGTGATTCTGTGATATATATATATATATAATAATAATATATATTATATATAAAATATATGTATATATATTTTATATATATATATATATAATAGACAAATACAAAATATCTAATATTTTTTTCCAGTCGCATTTAATGTCTAAACACTGCTTCTCCTCTGGGCTATGTATACTAAATTATTAGGCTCACAGTTTGCAAAGTAGAAATTCTCCCCGCTCAAATAATACCTTAGGCAACTGTGAATACAGTGTTAGTAGTATATAATTATATATGTATCCAACAGCTCTGACTGCAAAACTTTCATTGACTTGCATGTTAATGAGCTAAGTCCCTTTGTAATAACTCCCATAGTGGGGTGTTTTTATGTTGAATTGTGAGTCTTGGTTTTGGTTGTTCACAAGTCATAGATTAAATAAAAACCTAGTTGATGGTGAATATCAACAAAGATAACAAAACAAAATATCTGTAAAACTAACATCAAACAAAAATCGAAATTAATTAAAACTGCTATTTTGTGTATGCTCTCCACTCCCTGGAGTAGCAGCAACTGACTTACTATTGTCTGTGAAACTTGGGATGAGGCTGCGAGTTCAGAGGTCCCCGTGGATCAGTGGAATGAATGTCTGCTGTTGAAACATATGTGTAAAAATAGCTGGTAGTTCTTGGTGTTAGTAATGGACAGAAGTTTGCATGTATCCTGTGTGCCAGCACTTACTTTCCTACTGATTTTATTTATACTTAAAATTCACTTCTTTTCTGTGGTCCAGATAGTGCTCCAAATGGTACATAGTCAGACATGTTTACTCACACAAGCAATAAATTCCTTTGAAAACAAGTCCATTCTAATCAGTACCTGGCACTTGGAGTATCACTAAGTTTTTAGGCAATGTGAATGATGAAGTTTGAATATGATTCAGCAATAATACTGGCAATACACCAATTGACTTAAGTGGGAGCAGGAACAATCTCATTTCCCATCTCTAGCCAAGAACTGTCAAATTTCAGAATAACCAACTTTCAAAACCATGTCTGATATCTCCCAGTCTTTAGCCTGAGAACACATTCATCTGTCTACTAGCGATGCAGACTACATCTTTTTCTTAGTTCTTTCTATTCAAACAACTCCTCTATAGTCACCCCTTGATTTATTCCTCTGTAGCATCCCTGATTTCTTGTACTCTATTCCATTCATAATACAAACACCCTGATATACTCATTCTCTTAAAAATTACTCTCCTCAGTTAACTGTTGCTCCTTTTCTCTGACCTTTTCTTTCTATCTGTTTTCTGTCTAATAGCAATGTTTTCTACAAGCTAGATATTGTGTGTTGAAAAGACAAGTGCATGCATGCTGGTTTTGCTAAGACACCATTTTCTAGAAGCAGATTACACAGGATAATTGGGTGAATAACATTGATTGTTTTTATGAGCAAATAACAAAGCACAGCTACTATTTTATAGATATGTCATTGTAGAAGAAGTAGCTGTAGGGCAAATTTGCAATGATTAAACAAATTTGTGAAACTCACAATATCTTTAAAACCATATGCGAATGAGAAAGCATTTATTTAATCTTTTTTTTTTTTTTTGGTCTCTGTGTGTGTGTGTGTGTGTGTGTGTGTGTGTGTCACAGTTAGAGCAGGTATCAGACCCAAGAGGAAACCTACAGTCAGTTAAATATGACTTATTATACTTATCACAAAATCTTTGTATGAGACAAAGGAATTCACACAGTTGTGAATTAACTTACCACACAACTACTTGGTTTAGTGGCCTAGATATAAAATCAGAAAATCTTTGCAACTTCAGCCTATTTCCATGTTATACTTGAATGTGTTTAAGACAAGAATAACATTAATGTAGTAATTATGAACACTTCTGGGAAGAAAGAAATGTGGCAATTAGGCTTTAATTTATCCTGTCTGCTTTTATTAATCTATTCATACGGGCTACAAAGGACTTCTAAGCAAACTTTGATGACTCAGTGGATCATATTATTTTATGCATAATCATCTGGTTTATATATTTATATATACATATTTTATTATGTACATACATATATACATAATATTTATTATATTTTCATTATATACATATATATACAGTTCCAAAACAGCTTTATATAACGGTGACAAATGTTCAGACAGAACAATGTTAGACTAATACTTACTATATTCTTAATGATATGTATGATTTTATTCTTCTCTGAAATTATAAATCTCTTATATACTACTTTTCATTCATTTGCTTTATTTTTTGTGCCTCCATTTGCTTTATTTCTTCAACTATAAACATGGAAAAGACTAGAATCGTGATCAGACAACTCATTATAAGTTAGTAATAAACGTTTAGGTAGCACTTACTAGTTTGCTGAGTAGGACTGACTTGACTCAAAATATTTTTCTCCAAAACAAACAAACAAAAGAGAATAATTTTTTTCCTTCCCTCTGTGCTTCCGTGCAGCCGTTGCTTGTTTTTTCCCTCTCCCTTTTTGCTTTAATTAAATTATCTTTATCTCAGCTAGTGAACCTTTTATTTTATTATTTATTTTATTTTATTTTATTTTAATTTTTTATTCTCTTTCCGACTTACTTTCTTCTTCTTCCCCTCTTATGTTGAGAAGGGAGAGTAAGAGAGAAGTAGTGGATGAATTTGGCTGCCCAACACAGTAAAACTACCACAGTATGAAAGGAACTGACATTAACGTCAATTACCCTTACTTATGATTTTTTCTGTAACTTTCAAAAATTGGATATTTCCAAGTCCATACAACAAGAGCGTCTATTGAACACAACTTCAGCCCACCTGCCCCACTCCCCAGTGCTCTGGGCAGGGCCAGTTGCTGACGGAGATCTTTTTTGGCCAGTGGAAATTCAACAGCTTTGCAGGAGAGTGCTGCAGCCACAGAGTCACAGAATGGCTGAGGCTGGAAGGGACCTCTGGAGGCCATCTTGTCAACCCCACCCCCCGCTCAAGCAGGGACACGCAGAGCATGTTGCCCAAGACCATGTCCAGGTGGCTTTAGAAGAGCTCCAAGGAGGCAGACACCACAGCCACTCTGGGCAACCTGTGCCCATGCTCGGTCAGCCCCTCAGTAAAGAAGGGCTCCCTGATGCTCAGGAGGAAAGTTCTGTGTTGCTGTTTGTGTCCATCGCCTCTTGTCCTGTCACTGGGCACAGCTGGGAAGAGCCTAACTCCATGCTCTTTGCCCTCTTCCTCCTGGTGTTTCTACACGCTGGTGAGATCCTCCCTGAGCCTTCCCTTCTCCAGGCTGGACAGTTCCAGCTCTCCCAGCTCTCCTTTGCAGGACAGGCGCTCCAGCAGGCCCTTTGCCATCTCTGTGGCCCTTTGCTGCACTCTCTCCAGTATGTCCGTGTCTCGCTCCTGGAGGGGAGCCCACAGCTGGACACAGTCCTCCAGGGGTGGCCTGAGCAGCAGTGGTGAGGAGAGGGGAAGGATCACCTGCCTCGACCTGCTGCTGATTTTTTGCACACTGCAGCCCGCCCTTCTGTCAGCCTTCTTTGTGGCCAGGGCTCGTTGCTGACTTGTTGAACTGCTTGGGGTTCCTGTCTCGGCAGGGCACAAGCCCAGCTTTCTACAGAGAGCAGCAGCACCAAGGCGCACTCTGTGCAGAAGGAGCTATCTCGACGGCATCGTGGCCAGGCCACAGCCAGCAGGGCAGGCTGGCGGGAGGGCAGAGCCTCGAGCCCCGGGGGCAGAGGTGGCGGTGAGCAGGAGGCCAGGCCTGGGGCGATGGGGATGGGCACGGGCTGGCCCCGGGCACCCCAGGCTGGAAGCCTCTCCCTGGGAGCAGCTGCAGAGCTGCAGGCCTGCAGCTGGGCAGCACGCGCTTTCAGGGGGAGCACAGCAGTGGCGCCGGGCACCTGGGGAAGGAAGCGCTGAGACGAACACCCCAGCCCTCCTGGCAAAGGGCGGCATCGCCGCGCCCCAATCCCACCAGAGCGACCCCATCGGCCTTCAGGCCCAGCAGCCCTGTGAGGAAGCGGTGGGCACAGCAGTAGGAAGAGGAAGAGATGGCAGCAGGGGTGGGGACAGCGACGCCAACCGTGTTGTTAGCAATACAGAGACTTTTTTGATAGCTTTTGTAGCTTTATTTCTTTTCTCCAACAGCTTCAGACTGCTGTGAGTCTTCTGGTCCCTCCCGGTTGCCAGCGTGTGCCCCATCTGCTGGCCCAGCCCCAGCTTGGCCAGCTCCTGGGGCGCTGTTCTAGTGTCGCCGGCGGGGTGGCCTCTTGGCGGGTGGGGCAGAGTCCTGGGAAGTGGGGGCCCTCCTCTTCGCGGTTCTCCGGGGCCCCCTGCGTCTTTGGTCCCTGCCCTGGCTGGCAGTGGAGGGACCGGCCTCAGCCTCCTGTGGTTCCTCCGGGGACACTTGCTGACTGTCAGGCGCCAGCCCTGGCATGGATGCGGGGTAGCCGGGACCCCCACGGAGGGCAGCTGTTGAAGTTCCGGGGAGCTCCTCCACGTTGGTTCCCTCGGAGGGCTCTGGGCCGGCTGCTGGTGTCCCCACCGAGCTGACAACGTGGCTGGGGACTGCTGCAGGGCTGCCCTCCTGTCCTCCAGCAGCGTGGGAGGCCCCCAGACCCAGGATGCTTCGGGCCTCCCCGCTGCACCGCTGCACGGCGGTGGCAATGAGCCGCTGCACGAAGCCGGCCGTCTGCCTTCCCAGGGAGGTCCTCAGGAGCAGGGTGAGGGCCCCCTCGTCCAGGCCAAAGAAGCGCAGGCCTGAGATGACGTTGCGCTGCGCTTCTGAGGCTGCCCTGCCGTCATCCCCGAGGAGCTGCCCCAGCTCGTGGCGCAGCCAGGGCAGCAGGGGCTGGAGCACAGCAGGGTACAGCCGGAACAGGGACGCCCAGGCGAAGGGGTGGAGGCCGCCCACAGCGGCTGTGGGCAGTGGTCCTGCAGCCTCTGGTCGGGAGGCTGCGTGGGCAGGAGCTCCGTCTGCCTGCTGGGCGGTGACCGGTGCCTCCGCAGGTGGTGGGATGACGAGCTCCTTGAACCTGTTGTCCGCCCGCACCGAGTGCACGATGGAGCTCACCCTCCTCTTGCAGAGGGGGCACTCGGGCTTGCTCTCAGCCCACCGCTGGATGCATTCAAAGCAGAAGCGGTGGAGGCATGGCACCACAAAGCTGGGGTTCACCCAGCTGTCCAGACAGATGGGACAGCGGGTGTCCAGCGCCGTGGCCATGCTCTCCACCTGCTGAGGTGAGCTGGGGAGAACTGGCGATGACGAGCCGCTCCCTCTCACCGGCGCTGCAGCAGCAGGTGTCACGCTGCAAAAGGCAGAGAAGAGGCCATGGTCATCGGCTGAGCCGGGGGCGGCTGGAAGAGTTGTGCAGGTCCCCCAAGGAGGAAACCCTTCCAGCTGCCCAGGGAGAGATGTCTCCGTAGCACTCACCTCTGCTGCTGCGAGCGCTCCTCCTGGGTCTCCCGACGGCCCGAACGAGGCAGGGCCGCGGAAGAAGCTCCGATGGCTCTGGGAAGGACACTGAGAGCTGCTGCAGCAACTCCCAGAGCACGACACCAGCACCAAGGCCAACCTTGCTCCTCACTCCAGACCTCGCGTAAACGCTCAGCTGGAGTGCGGGCACTAGCCGGCGGGGTGGGACTCTGCGCCCGCATATGAGCAGCGAGGGCCACGCAGTCACAATCCGTCGCTCCAGGCTCTCACAGTGCATCGCTCGGAGCCATCACAATGGGCCGTCCTGCCCCGCAGCGCTCGCTCTGGCAGCGCTCTGGCCCCAGCACATGTGTCTGGGGCTACCGCAAAGCCACTGTCACTCCATTCCCCCGATCTCCTGTCTAATGCTCGGCATCAGTGTTATTCACCAGTCACTGCAGCCTAGGCCGTGTCTCCCCAGGGCACCCTCAGCTCACCCTGGCCACGGCAGACATCTCCACATACGTTCAATAAAACCTCACGCCTGCCTTTGAGGCAGCACCACACAGTCCCACAAGCTCTCCCCACCCTCCAGCTCTGCTGATGGTTCTTCCCATGCCTAGCCAAAGGCAGCCCTTGACTTGTTGTCAGGGTTTTTTTCCTGTCTTTCACCCCTCTCTGGGGTGATCTGCTCTGCTCAGCGCTCGTCCTCCTTGGGGTCCTGGGTGGGAGAGATGTCAACAAGCCGGAGGGGTTCAGGAGAGGCCCCTGATGCAGTGGGGCTGGAGCACTCGCCCTGTGAGGAGGGTGTGTGGGGCCAGGGCCGGCTCAGCACGGACCAGAGAAGGCTTAGGGGCACCTAACAGCACTGCCTGGTGCCTGTGGGAAGGGATGACAGGGATGGGGACAGGCTCTTCCCAGCAGTGCCTGGTGGCAGGAGCAGAGACAAGCGGCATCAGCTGGGACTGGAGAGGTTCAGGCTGCAGATAAGGAAAAATGAAAAGTCCCGTGAGGCACACAGAGCACCAGAGTGGGCTGTCCAGCCGGGTGGAGGCATCCCTGAGCATGGAGGTTTTCAAGACCCGAGCAGGCCCAGCCCAGAGCACAAGGGTCACAAGCCTGCGAAGGGACACATGGGGAAGTCCCGGGAGGGAAAGCGTCGGCAGCGTGAAATGCGGCCAAGCTTCCCAAATGAGCCCATGGCAGCCGAAGCAAGGCACAGAGGGCCTAGAGATGCAGAAGGCTCAGCCCTACAGAGCGCTCTCTCCTCAGGACACAGAGCCCCCGCGAAAGCACACGTCCCCTCTCTGTGGAGCTCAGCGCAGGGCACAGGGCCTATAGCCCTCAAAGTGGGGGAAACGGGTCCCAAGGCCAGGCCCCATGGTGCTCAAGGGAGGGGAAGGAAGCCCTCAAAGACCAAGGCCAGGCCCATGGGGCTTGGATTGGGCCTCTGGAGCCCTGCAAGAGCAGAGGGCCAAGCGCCATGGCGCTTGACATAGGCAAAGGAAGCCCTACTAAACCGTGGTGCCAGGAGTGGTGGGACTCAAGTCAGGGGAAAGAGGTCCAGCAAGAGCAAAGGACCCAACTCAAGAGGTGCTTGTCTCAGTGCAAAGAGGCCCCCAAAGTCGATAGGGCCGGGCCCCACGGTGTTCAAGAAAGGGAAGAGGTTCCCTGCAGGAGCAGAGGGTCCGGCAGAGGGCTCTGGGGCACAATATACTCAGAGCGCTCAGGTCCAGGCCCCAGGCAGGACAAATGAGGGCAGAGAAGGCTGTGCAAGAGCAGAGGGAGAAGTCCTGCGAGCGCAGTTGGCCAGGCCCTGCGGTGCCTCAGTCAGGGCACCTGGCCACACAGAGCTTGGCCTCCCGCAGCAGCACTTGTGCTGTCTTGCCTGGGGGGACATGGGCTTGCAGAACGAGCAAGCACCAGCAAGACCTCACTTCCCTTTTCTTCCCGTGGTGGGTAGACCTTGTCTGGCATAAGGACGTGCAGATCGCTCACCAGTTACCATCATGGGCAAACGAGGCTCAGCTTGGGGAAGAGTCTTGTAATTTATAGCCACTTGTTAACAGAGCAGGGCAGTGAGATCTGGAAAAAAAAAAACCAACAAAAAAAACCCACCAACAGTGCACTAGAAACAACTTCCCCCACCCCTCTACTTCCCAGGCTCAATCTCACTCCCGTTTCTTCAAGCTCCTCCCCGTGCCGAGTGGTGCAAGAGGATGGGGAGTGGGAGTTGCAGTCAGTCCATCAGGCTTTGTCTCTGCCGCTCCTTCCTCCTCACGCCCTTCCCCTGCTCCAGCATGGGGTCTCTCCTAGGGGATACAGGTTCTGCACCAGTTAACCCAATGTGGGCTTCCCACGGGCTGCAGTTCTTCAAGAGGTGCTCCATCGTGGGTCCATACCATGGGGTGCAGTCCTTCGGGAATGGGCTGCTCCAGCTGGGTCCCCCAGGGGATGCGGTTCCCACCAGACTGCCTGATCCTGCATGGGCTCCTCTCCTCATGCTGCCATCCCCACCAAGAGCCTGCTCCTGCGTGGGCTCTTCATGGTCTGCAGCTTCCTGCAAGGCGCAGCCTCCTGCTCCAGTGTGGGGTCCTCCACGGGCTGCTGCATGGCTATCAGTTCCAACGTTGTCTTCCAAGGGCTGTAGGAACTACCTGCTTCACCATGGTCCTCTCCACGGGCTGCAGGGGAATCCCCAGCTGCGGTGCCTGGAGCACCTCCTCCCCCTCCTTCTTCACTGATCTTGGTGTCTACAGGGTTGTTTCTCTCACATCTTTCTCACTCCTCCCTCTCACAGCAGCGGTGCAGCACTGGATCACAGATCCATCTAAGGATGGATCACAGAACCATCTAAGCTGGAAAAGACCTTCAAGGTCATCAGGCGCAGCCGTCAACCTGACCTGCCGAGTCCCATGGCCGAACCGTGTCCCTTAGTGCCCCAGCTGCATGACTCTTCAATACCTCTAGGGATGGGGACTCGGCCACTTCCCTGGGCAGCCCGTTCCAACGCTTGACCACCCTCTCCCTGAAGAAACTCTTCCTCAGATGCAATCTAAACCTCCCCTGGCACCACTTGAGAGGTGCCATCAGTATTGCTCGTTGGCTCAGCTCTGGCTGGCAGTGGGTCCCTTCTGGAGCCGGCTGGAAGCAGCTGTGTCTGACATGGGGGTCAGCTCACAGTCTCTCCTCGCAGAAGCCCCCCGTGCAGCTCCTCTCCGCTTCCAAAACCTTGCCACTAAAGCCACGACACTTCCCTGCTCAGAATTGCTCTGCCCAGTGGTGGTCACTGATGGAGGTCTCCTCCTGGGACAGTGGGGGACAGCGGGCAGCCTCGAACAGCCTGCCTCCCTCATCTCTCTCCTTTCCCATGCAACAGTATAGTGGGTTTACATGGCAACGTTTTGGTAGCAGGGAGCCACAGGGGTGGCTTCTGTGAGAAGAATCTAGAAGCTGCCCCATATTAGATAAGGGCCCTGCTGCTGGCCAGAGCCGAGCCAGTAAGCGATGTTGTTTGTGCCTCTGTGAGAGCATATTTAAGAAAGGGAAAAGAAAAAACCTGCTGCCACACAGCAGCTGGGAGAGAGAGAGGAGTGAGGAACAGTCCTGCAGCCGCCAAGGTCGGTGAAGAAGGAGGGGGAGAGGTGCTCCAGGCACTGGAGCAGAAGTTCCCTGCGGCCTGTGGTGAGAATCATGGTGATGCAGGCTGTCCCCCTGCAGCCCACGGAGAACCACGGTGGAGCAGGTTTCCATGCTGCAGCCCGTGGAGTGCATCTTGTCATCTTGTGCCGAAGCAAGGCGCAGAGGGCCTAGAGATGCAGAAGGCTCAGCCCTATGGGTTGCTGTCTCCTCAGGACACCGAGCCCCTGTGAGAGCACACGTCCCCTCTCTGCGGAGCTCAGAGCAGGGCACAGGGCCCGTAGCTCTTGAAGTGGGGGAAAGAGGTCCCAGGCCCCATGGTGCTCAAGGGAGGGGAAGGAAGCCCTCAAAGACCGGGGCCAGGCCCATGGGTCTCCTTTGCAGGAGAGGCGCTCCAGCAGGCCCTTTGCCATCTCTGTGGCCCTTTGCTGCACTCTCTCCAGTATGTCCGTGTCTCGCTCCTGGAGGGGAGCCCACAGCTGGACACAGTCCTCCAGGGGTGGCCTGAGCAGCAGTGGTGAGGAGAGGGGAAGGATCACCTGCCTCGACCTGCTGCTGATTTTTTGCACACTGCAGCCCGCCCTTCTGTCAGCCTTCTTTGTGGCCAGGGCTCGTTGCTGACTTGTTGAACTGCTTGGGGTTCCTGTCTCGGCAGGGCACAAGCCCAGCTTTCTACAGAGAGCAGCAGCACCAAGGCGCACTCTGTGCAGAAGGAGCTATCTCGACGGCATCGTGGCCAGGCCACAGCCAGCAGGGCAGGCTGGCGGGAGGGCAGAGCCTCGAGCCCCGGGGGCAGAGGTGGCGGTGAGCAGGAGGCCAGGCCTGGGGCGATGGGGATGGGCACGGGCTGGCCCCGGGCACCCCAGGCTGGAAGCCTCTCCCTGGGAGCAGCTGCAGAGCTGCAGGCCTGCAGCTGGGCAGCACGCGCTTTCAGGGGGAGCACAGCAGTGGCGCCGGGCACCT
Source organism: Anser cygnoides (assembly GCF_040182565.1). NCBI lineage: Eukaryota > Metazoa > Chordata > Aves > Anseriformes > Anatidae > Anser > Anser cygnoides. The sequence continues at coordinate 36,831,949 of NC_089912.1, read as the reverse complement.
GGGGAAGGAAGCGCTGAGACGAACACCCCAGCCCTCCTGGCAAAGGGCGGCATCGCCGCGCCCCAATCCCACCAGAGCGACCCCATCGGCCTTCAGGCCCAGCAGCCCTGTGAGGAAGCGGTGGGCACAGCAGTAGGAAGAGGAAGAGATGGCAGCAGGGGTGGGGACAGCGACGCCAACCGTGTTGTTAGCAATACAGAGACTTTTTTGATAGCTTTTGTAGCTTTATTTCTTTTCTCCAACAGCTTCAGACTGCTGTGAGTCTTCTGGTCCCTCCCGGTTGCCAGCGTGTGCCCCATCTGCTGGCCCAGCCCCAGCTTGGCCAGCTCCTGGGGCGCTGTTCTAGTGTCGCCGGCGGGGTGGCCTCTTGGCGGGTGGGGCAGAGTCCTGGGAAGTGGGGGCCCTCCTCTTCGCGGTTCTCCGGGGCCCCCTGCGTCTTTGGTCCCTGCCCTGGCTGGCAGTGGAGGGACCGGCCTCAGCCTCCTGTGGTTCCTCCAGGGACACTTGCTGACTGTCAGGCGCCAGCCCTGGCATGGATGCGGGGTAGCCGGGACCCCCACGGAGGGCAGCTGTTGAAGTTCCGGGGAGCTCCTCCACGTTGGTTCCCTCGGAGGGCTCTGGGCCGGCTGCTGGTGTCCCCACCGAGCTGACAACATGGCTGGGGACTGCTGCAGGGCTGCCCTCCTGTCCTCCAGCAGCGTGGGAGGCCCCCAGACCCAGGATGCTTCGGGCCTCCCCGCTGCACCGCTGCACGGCGGTGGCAATGAGCCGCTGCACGAAGCCGGCCGTCTGCCTTCCCAGGGAGGTCCTCAGGAGCAGGGTGAGGGCCCCCTCGTCCAGGCCAAAGAAGCGCAGGCCTGAGATGACGTTGCGCTGCGCTTCTGAGGCTGCCCTGCCGTCATCCCCGAGGAGCTGCCCCAGCTCGTGGCGCAGCCAGGGCAGCAGGGGCTGGAGCACAGCAGGGTACAGCCGGAACAGGGACGCCCAGGCGAAGGGGTGGAGGCCGCCCACAGCGGCTGTGGGCAGTGGTCCTGCAGCCTCTGGTCGGGAGGCTGCGTGGGCAGGAGCTCCGTCTGCCTGCTGGGCGGTGACCCGTGCCTCCGCAGGTGGTGGGATGACGAGCTCCTTGAACCTGTTGTCCGCCCGCAACGAGTGCACGATGGAGCTCACCCTCCTCTTGCAGAGGGGGCACTCGGGCTTGCTCTCAGCCCACCGCTGGATACATTCAAAGCAGAAGCGGTGGAGGCATGGCACCACAAAGCTGAGGTTCACCCAGCTGTCCAGACAGATGGGACAGCGGGTGTCCAGCGCCGTGGCCATGCTCTCCACCTGCTGAGGTGAGCTGGGGAGAACTGGCGATGACGAGCCGCTCCCTCTCACCGGCGCTGCAGCAGCAGGTGTCACGCTGCAAAAGGCAGAGAAGAGGCCATGGTCATCGGCTGAGCCGGGGGCGGCTGGAAGAGTTGTGCAGGTCCCCCAAGGAGGAAACCCTTCCAGCTGCCCAGGGAGAGATGTCTCCGTAGCACTCACCTCTGCTGCTGCGAGCGCTCCTCCTGGGTCTCCCGACGGCCCGAACGAGGCAGGGCCGCGGAAGAAGCTCCGATGGCTCTGGGAAGGACACTGAGAGCTGCTGCAGCAACTCCCAGAGCACGACACCAGCACCAAGGCCAACCTTGCTCCTCACTCCAGACCTCGCGTAAACGCTCAGCTGGAGTGCGGGCACTAGCCGGCGGGGTGGGACTCTGCGCCCGCATATGAGCAGCGAGGGCCACGCAGTCACAATCCGTCGCTCCAGGCTCTCACAGTGCGTCGCTCGGAGCCATCACAATGGGCCGTCCTGCCCCGCAGCGCTCGCTCTGGCAGCGCTCTGGCCCCAGCACATGTGTCTGGGGCTACCGCAAAGCCACTGTCACTCCATTCCCCCGATCTCCTGTCTAATGCTCGGCATCAGTGTTATTCACCAGTCACTGCAGCCTAGGCCGTGTCTCCCCAGGGCACCCTCAGCTCACCCTGGCCACGGCAGACATCTCCACATACGTTCAATAAAACCTCACGCCTGCCTTTGAGGCAGCACCACACAGTCCCACAAGCTCTCCCCACCCTCCAGCTCTGCTGATGGTTCTTCCCATGCCTAGCCAAAGGCAGCCCTTGACTTGTTGTCAGGGTTTTTTTCCTGTCTTTCACCCCTCTCTGGGGTGATCTGCTCTGCTCAGCGCTCGTCCTCCTTGGGGTCCTGGGTGGGAGAGATGTCAACAAGCCGGAGGGGTTCAGGAGAGGCCCCTGATGCAGTGGGGCTGGAGCACTCGCCCTGTGAGGAGGGTGTGTGGGGCCAGGGCCGGCTCAGCACGGACCAGAGAAGGCTTAGGGGCACCTAACAGCACTGCCTGGTGCCTGTGGGAAGGGATGACAGGGATGGGGACAGGCTCTTCCCAGCAGTGCCTGGTGGCAGGAGCAGAGACAAGCGGCATCAGCTGGGACTGGAGAGGTTCAGGCTGCAGATAAGGAAAAATGAAAAGTCCCGTGAGGCACACAGAGCACCAGAGTGGGTTGTCCAGCCGGGTGGAGGCATCCCTGAGCATGGAGGTTTTCAAGACCCGAGCAGGCCCAGCCCAGAGCACAAGGGTCACAAGCCTGCGAAGGGACACATGGGGAAGTCCCGGGAGGGAAAGCGTCGGCAGCGTGAAATGCGGCCAAGCTTCCCAAATGAGCCCATGGCAGCCGAAGCAAGGCACAGAGGGCCTAGAGATGCAGAAGGCTCAGCCCTACGGAGCGCTCTCTCCTCAGGACACAGAGCCCCCGCGAAAGCACACGTCCCCTCTCTGTGGAGCTCAGCGCAGGGCACAGGGCCTATAGCCCTCAAAGTGGGGGAAACGGGTCCCAAGGCCAGGCCCCATGGTGCTCAAGGGAGGGGAAGGAAGCCCTCAAAGACCAAGGCCAGGCCCATGGGGCTTGGATTGGGCCTCTGGAGCCCTGCAAGAGCAGAGGGCCAAGCGCCATGGCGCTTGACATAGGCAAAGGAAGCCCTACTAAACCGTGGTGCCAGGAGTGGTGGGACTCAAGTCAGGGGAAAGAGGTCCAGCAAGAGCAAAGTACCCAACTCAAGAGGTGCTTGTCTCAGTGCAAAGAGGCCCCCAAAGTCGATAGGGCCGGGCCCCACGGTGCTCAAGAAAGGGAAGAGGTTCCCTGCAGGAGCAGAGGGTCCGGCAGAGGGCTCTGGGGCACAATATACTCAGAGCGCTCAGGTCCAGGCCCCAGGCAGGACAAATGAGGGCAGAGAAGGCTGTGCAAGAGCAGAGGGAGAAGTCCTGCGAGCGCAGTTGGCCAGGCCCTGCGGTGCCTCAGTCAGGGCACCTGGCCACACAGAGCTTGGCCTCCCGCAGCAGCACTTGTGCTGTCTTGCCTGGGGGGACATGGGCTTGCAGAACGAGCAAGCACCAGCAAGACCTCACTTCCCTTTTCTTCCCGTGGTGGGTAGACCTTGTCTGGCATAAGGACGTGCAGATCGCTCACCAGTTACCATCATGGGCAAACGAGGCTCAGCTTGGGGAAGAGTCTTGTAATTTATAGCCACTTGTTAACAGAGCAGGGCAGTGAGATCTGGAAAAAAAAAAAAAAAACAACAAAAAAACCCACCAACAGTGCACTAGAAACAGCTTCCCCCACCCCTCTACTTCCCAGGCTCAATCTCACTCCCGGTTCTTCAAGCTCCTCCCCGTGCCGAGTGGTGCAAGAGGATGGGGAGTGGGAGTTGCAGTCAGTCCATCAGGCTTTGTCTCTGCCGCTCCTTCCTCCTCACGCCCTTCCCCTGCTCCAGCATGGGGTCTCTCCTAGGGGATACAGGTTCTGCACCAGTTAACCCAATGTGGGCTTCCCACGGGCTGCAGTTCTTCAAGAGGTGCTCCATCGTGGGTCCATACCATGGGGTGCAGTCCTTCGGGAATGGGCTGCTCCAGCTGGGTCCCCCAGGGGATGCGGTTCCCACCAGACTGCCTGATCCTGCATGGGCTCCTCTCCTCATGCTGCCATCCCCACCAAGAGCCTGCTCCTGCGTGGGCTCTTCATGGTCTGCAGCTTCCTGCAAGGCGCAGCCTCCTGCTCCAGTGTGGGGTCCTCCACGGGCTGCTGCATGGCTATCAGTTCCAACGTTGTCTTCCAAGGGCTGTAGGAACTACCTGCTTCACCATGGTCCTCTCCACGGGCTGCAGGGGAATCCCCAGCTGCGGTGCCTGGAGCACCTCCTCCCCCTCCTTCTTCACCGACCTTGGTGTCTACAGGGTTGTTTCTCTCACATCTTTCTCACTCCTCCCTCTCACAGCAGCGGTGCAGCACTGGATCACAGATCCATCTAAGGATGGATCACAGAACCATCTAAGCTGGAAAAGACCTTCAAGGTCATCAGGCGCAGCCGTCAACCTGACCTGCCGAGTCCCATGGCCGAACCGTGTCCCTTAGTGCCCCAGCTGCATGACTCTTCAATACCTCTAGGGATGGGGACTCGGCCACTTCCCTGGGCAGCCCGTTCCAACGCTTGACCACCCTCTCCCTGAAGAAACTCTTCCTCAGATGCAATCTAAACCTCCCCTGGCACCACTTGAGAGGTGCCATCAGTATTGCTCGTTGGCTCAGCTCTGGCTGGCAGTGGGTCCCTTTTGGAGCCGGCTGGAAGCAGCTGTGTCTGACATGGGGGTCAGCTCACAGTCTCTCCTCGCAGAAGCCCCCCGTGCAGCTCCTCTCCGCTTCCAAAACCTTGCCACTAAAGCCATGACACTTCCCTGCTCAGAATTCCTCTGCCCAGTGGTGGTCACTGATGGAGGTCTCCTCCTGGGACGGTGGGGGACAGCGGGCAGCCTCGAACAGCCTGCCTCCCTCATCTCTCTCCTTTCCCATGCAACAGTATAGTGGGTTTACATGGCAACGTTTTGGTAGCAGGGAGCCACAGGGGTGGCTTCTGTGAGAAGAATCTAGAAGCTGCCCCATATTAGATAAGGGCCCTGCTGCTGGCCAGAGCCGAGCCAGTAAGCGATGTTGTTTGTGCCTCTGTGAGAGCATATTTAAGAAAGGGAAAAGAAAAAACCTGCTGCCACACAGCAGCTGGGAGAGAGAGAGGAGTGAGGAACAGTCCTGCAGCCGCCAAGGTCGGTGAAGAAGGAGGGGGAGAGGTGCTCCAGGCACTGGAGCAGAAGTTCCCTGCGGCCTGTGGTGAGAATCATGGTGATGCAGGCTGTCCCCCTGCAGCCCACGGAGAACCACGGTGGAGCAGGTTTCCATGCTGCAGCCCGTGGAGTGCATCTTGTCATCTTGTGCCGAAGCAAGGCGCAGAGGGCCTAGAGATGCAGAAGGCTCAGCCCTATGGGTTGCTGTCTCCTCAGGACACCGAGCCCCTGTGAGAGCACACGTCCCCTCTCTGCGGAGCTCAGAGCAGGGCACAGGGCCCGTAGCTCTTGAAGTGGGGGAAAGAGGTCCCAGGCCCCATGGTGCTCAAGGGAGGGGAAGGAAGCCCTCAAAGACCGGGGCCAGGCCCATGGGTCTCCTTTGCAGGAGAGGCGCTCCAGCAGGCCCTTTGCCATCTCTGTGGCCCTTTGCTGCACTCTCTCCAGTATGTCCGTGTCTCGCTCCTGGAGGGGAGCCCACAGCTGGACACAGTCCTCCAGGGGTGGCCTGAGCAGCAGTGGTGAGGAGAGGGGAAGGATCACCTGCCTCGACCTGCTGCTGATTTTTTGCACACTGCAGCCCGCCCTTCTGTCAGCCTTCTTTGTGGCCAGGGCTCGTTGCTGACTTGTTGAACTGCTTGGGGTTCCTGTCTCGGCAGGGCACAAGCCCAGCTTTCTACAGAGAGCAGCAGCACCAAGGCGCACTCTGTGCAGAAGGAGCTATCTCGACGGCATCGTGGCCAGGCCACAGCCAGCAGGGCAGGCTGGCGGGAGGGCAGAGCCTCGAGCCCCGGGGGCAGAGGTGGCGGTGAGCAGGAGGCCAGGCCTGGGGCGATGGGGATGGGCACGGGCTGGCCCCGGGCACCCCAGGCTGGAAGCCTCTCCCTGGGAGCAGCTGCAGAGCTGCAGGCCTGCAGCTGGGCAGCACGCGCTTTCAGGGGGAGCACAGCAGTGGTGCCGGGCACCTGGGGAAGGAAGCGCTGAGACGAACACCCCAGCCCTCCTGGCAAAGGGCGGCATCGCCGCGCCCCAATCCCACCAGAGCGACCCCATCGGCCTTCAGGCCCAGCAGCCCTGTGAGGAAGCGGTGGGCACAGCAGTAGGAAGAGGAAGAGATGGCAGCAGGGGTGGGGACAGCGACGCCAACCGTGTTGTTAGCAATACAGAGACTTTTTTGATAGCTTTTGTAGCTTTATTTCTTTTCTCCAACAGCTTCAGACTGCTGTGAGTCTTCTGGTCCCTCCCGGTTGCCAGCGTGTGCCCCATCTGCTGGCCCAGCCCCAGCTTGGCCAGCTCCTGGGGCGCTGTTCTAGTGTCGCCGGCGGGGTGGCCTCTTGGCGGGTGGGGCAGAGTCCTGGGAAGTGGGGGCCCTCCTCTTCGCGGTTCTCCGGGGCCCCCTGCGTCTTTGGTCCCTGCCCTGGCTGGCAGTGGAGGGACCGGCCTCAGCCTCCTGTGGTTCCTCCAGGGACACTTGCTGACTGTCAGGCGCCAGCCCTGGCATGGATGCGGGGTAGCCGGGACCCCCACGGAGGGCAGCTGTTGAAGTTCCGGGGAGCTCCTCCACGTTGGTTCCCTCGGAGGGCTCTGGGCCGGCTGCTGGTGTCCCCACCGAGCTGACAACATGGCTGGGGACTGCTGCAGGGCTGCCCTCCTGTCCTCCAGCAGCGTGGGAGGCCCCCAGACCCAGGATGCTTCGGGCCTCCCCGCTGCACCGCTGCACGGCGGTGGCAATGAGCCGCTGCACGAAGCCGGCCGTCTGCCTTCCCAGGGAGGTCCTCAGGAGCAGGGTGAGGGCCCCCTCGTCCAGGCCAAAGAAGCGCAGGCCTGAGATGACGTTGCGCTGCGCTTCTGAGGCTGCCCTGCCGTCATCCCCGAGGAGCTGCCCCAGCTCGTGGCGCAGCCAGGGCAGCAGGGGCTGGAGCACAGCAGGGTACAGCCGGAACAGGGACGCCCAGGCGAAGGGGTGGAGGCCGCCCACAGCGGCTGTGGGCAGTGGTCCTGCAGCCTCTGGTCGGGAGGCTGCGTGGGCAGGAGCTCCGTCTGCCTGCTGGGCGGTGACCCGTGCCTCCGCAGGTGGTGGGATGACGAGCTCCTTGAAGCTGTTGTCCGCCCGCACCGAGTGCACGATGGAGCTCACCCTCCTCTTGCAGAGGGGGCACTCGGGCTTGCTCTCAGCCCACCGCTGGATACATTCAAAGCAGAAGCGGTGGAGGCATGGCACCACAAAGCTGAGGTTCACCCAGCTGTCCAGACAGATGGGACAGCGGGTGTCCAGCGCCGTGGCCATGCTCTCCACCTGCTGAGGTGAGCTGGGGAGAACTGGCGATGACGAGCCGCTCCCTCTCACCGGCGCTGCAGCAGCAGGTGTCACGCTGCAAAAGGCAGAGAAGAGGCCATGGTCATCGGCTGAGCCGGGGGCGGCTGGAAGAGTTGTGCAGGTCCCCCAAGGAGGAAACCCTTCCAGCTGCCCAGGGAGAGATGTCTCCGTAGCACTCACCTCTGCTGCTGCGAGCGCTCCTCCTGGGTCTCCCGACGGCCCGAACGAGGCAGGGCCGCGGAAGAAGCTCCGATGGCTCTGGGAAGGACACTGAGAGCTGCTGCAGCAACTCCCAGAGCACGACACCAGCACCAAGGCCAACCTTGCTCCTCACTCCAGACCTCGCGTAAACGCTCAGCTGGAGTGCGGGCACTAGCCGGCGGGGTGGGACTCTGCGCCCGCATATGAGCAGCGAGGGCCACGCAGTCACAATCCGTCGCTCCAGGCTCTCACAGTGCGTCGCTCGGAGCCATCACAATGGGCCGTCCTGCCCCGCAGCGCTCGCTCTGGCAGCGCTCTGGCCCCAGCACATGTGTCTGGGGCTACCGCAAAGCCACTGTCACTCCATTCCCCCGATCTCCTGTCTAATGCTCGGCATCAGTGTTATTCACCAGTCACTGCAGCCTAGGCCGTGTCTCCCCAGGGCACCCTCAGCTCACCCTGGCCACGGCAGACATCTCCACATACGTTCAATAAAACCTCACGCCTGCCTTTGAGGCAGCACCACACAGTCCCACAAGCTCTCCCCACCCTCCAGCTCTGCTGATGGTTCTTCCCATGCCTAGCCAAAGGCAGCCCTTGACTTGTTGTCAGGGTTTTTTTCCTGTCTTTCACCCCTCTCTGGGGTGATCTGCTCTGCTCAGCGCTCGTCCTCCTTGGGGTCCTGGGTGGGAGAGATGTCAACAAGCCGGAGGGGTTCAGGAGAGGCCCCTGATGCAGTGGGGCTGGAGCACTCGCCCTGTGAGGAGGGTGTGTGGGGCCAGGGCCGGCTCAGCACGGACCAGAGAAGGCTTAGGGGCACCTAACAGCACTGCCTGGTGCCTGTGGGAAGGGATGACAGGGATGGGGACAGGCTCTTCCCAGCAGTGCCTGGTGGCAGGAGCAGAGACAAGCGGCATCAGCTGGGACTGGAGAGGTTCAGGCTGCAGATAAGGAAAAATGAAAAGTCCCGTGAGGCACACAGAGCACCAGAGTGGGTTGTCCAGCCGGGTGGAGGCATCCCTGAGCATGGAGGTTTTCAAGACCCGAGCAGGCCCAGCCCAGAGCACAAGGGTCACAAGCCTGCGAAGGGACACATGGGGAAGTCCCGGGAGGGAAAGCGTCGGCAGCGTGAAATGCGGCCAAGCTTCCCAAATGAGCCCATGGCAGCCGAAGCAAGGCACAGAGGGCCTAGAGATGCAGAAGGCTCAGCCCTACGGAGCGCTCTCTCCTCAGGACACAGAGCCCCCGCGAAAGCACACGTCCCCTCTCTGTGGAGCTCAGCGCAGGGCACAGGGCCTATAGCCCTCAAAGTGGGGGAAACGGGTCCCAAGGCCAGGCCCCATGGTGCTCAAGGGAGGGGAAGGAAGCCCTCAAAGACCAAGGCCAGGCCCATGGGGCTTGGATTGGGCCTCTGGAGCCCTGCAAGAGCAGAGGGCCAAGCGCCATGGCGCTTGACATAGGCAAAGGAAGCCCTACTAAACCGTGGTGCCAGGAGTGGTGGGACTCAAGTCAGGGGAAAGAGGTCCAGCAAGAGCAAAGGACCCAACTCAAGAGGTGCTTGTCTCAGTGCAAAGAGGCCCCCAAAGTCGATAGGGCCGGGCCCCATGGTGTTCAAGAAAGGGAAGAGGTTCCCTGCAGGAGCAGAGGGTCCGGCAGAGGGCTCTGGGGCACAATATACTCAGAGCGCTCAGGTCCAGGCCCCAGGCAGGACAAATGAGGGCAGAGAAGGCTGTGCAAGAGCAGAGGGAGAAGTCCTGCGAGCGCAGTTGGCCAGGCCCTGCGGTGCCTCAGTCAGGGCACCTGGCCACACAGAGCTTGGCCTCCCGCAGCAGCACTTGTGCTGTCTTGCCTGGGGGGACATGGGCTTGCAGAACGAGCAAGCACCAGCAAGACCTCACTTCCCTTTTCTTCCCGTGGTGGGTAGACCTTGTCTGGCATAAGGACGTGCAGATCGCTCACCAGTTACCATCATGGGCAAACGAGGCTCAGCTTGGGGAAGAGTCTTGTAATTTATAGCCACTTGTTAACAGAGCAGGGCAGTGAGATCTGGAAAAAAAAAAAAACCAACAAAAAAACCCCACCAACAGTGCACTAGAAACAGCTTCCCCCACCCCTCTACTTCCCAGGCTCAATCTCACTCCCGGTTCTTCAAGCTCCTCCCCGTGCCGAGTGGTGCAAGAGGATGGGGAGTGGGAGTTGCAGTCAGTCCATCAGGCTTTGTCTCTGCCGCTCTGCATTTCTTCAAGAGGTGCTCCATCGTGGGTCCATACCATGGGGTGCAGTCCTTCGGGAATGGGCTGCTCCAGCTGGGTCCCCCAGGGGATGCGGTTCCCACCAGACTGCCTGATCCTGCATGGGCTCCTCTCCTCATGCTGCCATCCCCACCAAGAGCCTGCTCCTGCGTGGGCTCTTCATGGTCTGCAGCTTCCTGCAAGGCGCAGCCTCCTGCTCCAGTGTGGGGTCCTCCACGGGCTGCTGCATGGCTATCAGTTCCAACGTTGTCTTCCAAGGGCTGTAGGAACTACCTGCTTCACCATGGTCCTCTCCACGGGCTGCAGGGGAATCCCCAGCTGCGGTGCCTGGAGCACCTCCTCCCCCTCCTTCTTCACCGACCTTGGTGTCTACAGGGTTGTTTCTCTCACATCTTTCTCACTCCTCCCTCTCACAGCAGCGGTGCAGCACTGGATCACAGATCCATCTAAGGATGGATCACAGAACCATCTAAGCTGGAAAAGACCTTCAAGGTCATCAGGCGCAGCCGTCAACCTGACCTGCCGAGTCCCATGGCCGAACCGTGTCCCTTAGTGCCCCAGCTGCATGACTCTTCAATACCTCTAGGGATGGGGACTCGGCCACTTCCCTGGGCAGCCCGTTCCAACGCTTGACCACCCTCTCCCTGAAGAAACTCTTCCTCAGATGCAATCTAAACCTCCCCTGGCACCACTTGAGAGGTGCCATCAGTATTGCTCGTTGGCTCAGCTCTGGCTGGCAGTGGGTCCCTTTTGGAGCCGGCTGGAAGCAGCTGTGTCTGACATGGGGGTCAGCTCACAGTCTCTCCTCGCAGAAGCCCCCCGTGCAGCTCCTCTCCGCTTCCAAAACCTTGCCACTAAAGCCATGACACTTCCCTGCTCAGAATTCCTCTGCCCAGTGGTGGTCACTGATGGAGGTCTCCTCCTGGGACGGTGGGGGACAGCGGGCAGCCTCGAACAGCCTGCCTCCCTCATCTCTCTCCTTTCCCATGCAACAGTATAGTGGGTTTACATGGCAACGTTTTGGTAGCAGGGAGCCACAGGGGTGGCTTCTGTGAGAAGAATCTAGAAGCTGCCCCATATTAGATAAGGGCCCTGCTGCTGGCCAGAGCCGAGCCAGTAAGCGATGTTGTTTGTGCCTCTGTGAGAGCATATTTAAGAAAGGGAAAAGAAAAAACCTGCTGCCACACAGCAGCTGGGAGAGAGAGAGGAGTGAGGAACAGTCCTGCAGCCGCCAAGGTCGGTGAAGAAGGAGGGGGAGAGGTGCTCCAGGCACTGGAGCAGAAGTTCCCTGCGGCCTGTGGTGAGAATCATGGTGATGCAGGCTGTCCCCCTGCAGCCCACGGAGAACCACGGTGGAGCAGGTTTCCATGCTGCAGCCCGTGGAGTGCATCTTGTCATCTTGTGCCGAAGCAAGGCGCAGAGGGCCTAGAGATGCAGAAGGCTCAGCCCTATGGGTTGCTGTCTCCTCAGGACACCGAGCCCCTGTGAGAGCACACGTCCCCTCTCTGCGGAGCTCAGAGCAGGGCACAGGGCCCGTAGCTCTTGAAGTGGGGGAAAGAGGTCCCAGGCCCCATGGTGCTCAAGGGAGGGGAAGGAAGCCCTCAAAGACCGGGGCCAGGCCCATGGGTCTCCTTTGCAGGAGAGGCGCTCCAGCAGGCCCTTTGCCATCTCTGTGGCCCTTTGCTGCACTCTCTCCAGTATGTCCGTGTCTCGCTCCTGGAGGGGAGCCCACAGCTGGACACAGTCCTCCAGGGGTGGCCTGAGCAGCAGTGGTGAGGAGAGGGGAAGGATCACCTGCCTCGACCTGCTGCTGATTTTTTGCACACTGCAGCCCGCCCTTCTGTCAGCCTTCTTTGTGGCCAGGGCTCGTTGCTGACTTGTTGAACTGCTTGGGGTTCCTGTCTCGGCAGGGCACAAGCCCAGCTTTCTACAGAGAGCAGCAGCACCAAGGCGCACTCTGTGCAGAAGGAGCTATCTCGACGGCATCGTGGCCAGGCCACAGCCAGCAGGGCAGGCTGGCGGGAGGGCAGAGCCTCGAGCCCCGGGGGCAGAGGTGGCGGTGAGCAGGAGGCCAGGCCTGGGGCGATGGGGATGGGCACGGGCTGGCCCCGGGCACCCCAGGCTGGAAGCCTCTCCCTGGGAGCAGCTGCAGAGCTGCAGGCCTGCAGCTGGGCAGCACGCGCTTTCAGGGGGAGCACAGCAGTGGCGCCGGGCACCTGGGGAAGGAAGCGCTGAGACGAACACCCCAGCCCTCCTGGCAAAGGGCGGCATCGCCGCGCCCCAATCCCACCAGAGCGACCCCATCGGCCTTCAGGCCCAGCAGCCCTGTGAGGAAGCGGTGGGCACAGCAGTAGGAAGAGGAAGAGATGGCAGCAGGGGTGGGGACAGCGACGCCAACCGTGTTGTTAGCAATACAGAGACTTTTTTGATAGCTTTTGTAGCTTTATTTCTTTTCTCCAACAGCTTCAGACTGCTGTGAGTCTTCTGGTCCCTCCCGGTTGCCAGCGTGTGCCCCATCTGCTGGCCCAGCCCCAGCTTGGCCAGCTCCTGGGGCGCTGTTCTAGTGTCGCCGGCGGGGTGGCCTCTTGGCGGGTGGGGCAGAGTCCTGGGAAGTGGGGGCCCTCCTCTTCGCGGTTCTCCGGGGCCCCCTGCGTCTTTGGTCCCTGCCCTGGCTGGCAGTGGAGGGACCGGCCTCAGCCTCCTGTGGTTCCTCCGGGGACACTTGCTGACTGTCAGGCGCCAGCCCTGGCATGGATGCGGGGTAGCCGGGACCCCCACGGAGGGCAGCTGTTGAAGTTCCGGGGAGCTCCTCCACGTTGGTTCCCTCGGAGGGCTCTGGGCCGGCTGCTGGTGTCCCCACCGAGCTGACAACGTGGCTGGGGACTGCTGCAGGGCTGCCCTCCTGTCCTCCAGCAGCGTGGGAGGCCCCCAGACCCAGGATGCTTCGGGCCTCCCCGCTGCACCGCTGCACGGCGGTGGCAATGAGCCGCTGCACGAAGCCGGCCGTCTGCCTTCCCAGGGAGGTCCTCAGGAGCAGGGTGAGGGCCCCCTCGTCCAGGCCAAAGAAGCGCAGGCCTGAGATGACGTTGCGCTGCGCTTCTGAGGCTGCCCTGCCGTCATCCCCGAGGAGCTGCCCCAGCTCGTGGCGCAGCCAGGGCAGCAGGGGCTGGAGCACAGCAGGGTACAGCCGGAACAGGGACGCCCAGGCGAAGGGGTGGAGGCCGCCCACAGCGGCTGTGGGCAGTGGTCCTGCAGCCTCTGGTCGGGAGGCTGCGTGGGCAGGAGCTCCGTCTGCCTGCTGGGCGGTGACCGGTGCCTCCGCAGGTGGTGGGATGACGAGCTCCTTGAACCTGTTGTCCGCCCGCACCGAGTGCACGATGGAGCTCACCCTCCTCTTGCAGAGGGGGCACTCGGGCTTGCTCTCAGCCCACCGCTGGATGCATTCAAAGCAGAAGCGGTGGAGGCATGGCACCACAAAGCTGGGGTTCACCCAGCTGTCCAGACAGATGGGACAGCGGGTGTCCAGCGCCGTGGCCATGCTCTCCACCTGCTGCGGTGAGCTGGGGAGAACTGGCGATGACGAGCCGCTCCCTCTCACCGGCGCTGCAGCAGCAGGTGTCACGCTGCAAAAGGCAGAGAAGAGGCCATGGTCATCGGCTGAGCCGGGGGCGGCTGGAAGAGTTGTGCAGGTTCCCCAAGGAGAAAACCCTTCCAGCTGCCCAGGGAGAGATGTCTCCGTAGCACTCACCTCTGCTGCTGCGAGCGCTCCTCCTGGGTCTCCCGACGGCCCGAACGAGGCAGGGCCGCGGAAGAAGCTCCGATGGCTCTGGGAAGGACACTGAGAGCTGCTGCAGCAACTCCCAGAGCACGACACCAGCACCAAGGCCAACCTTGCTCCTCACTCCAGACCTCGCGTAAACGCTCAGCTGGAGTGCGGGCACTAGCCGGCGGGGTGGGACTCTGCGCCCGCATATGAGCAGCGAGGGCCACGCAGTCACAATCCGTCGCTCCAGGCTCTCACAGTGCATCGCTCGGAGCCATCACAATGGGCCGTCCTGCCCCGCAGCGCTCGCTCTGGCAGCGCTCTGGCCCCAGCACATGTGTCTGGGGCTACCGCAAAGCCACTGTCACTCCATTCCCCCGATCTCCTGTCTAATGCTCGGCATCAGTGTTATTCACCAGTCACTGCAGCCTAGGCCGTGTCTCCCCAGGGCACCCTCATCTCACCCTGGCCACGGCAGACATCTCCACATACGTTCAATAAAACCTCACGCCTGCCTTTGAGGCAGCACCACACAGTCCCACAAGCTCTCCCCACCCTCCAGCTCTGCTGATGGTTCTTCCCATGCCTAGCCAAAGGCAGCCCTTGACTTGTTGTCAGGGTTTTTTTCCTGTCTTTCACCCCTCTCTGGGGTGATCTGCTCTGCTCAGCGCTCGTCCTCCTTGGGGTCCTGGGTGGGAGAGATGTCAACAAGCCGGAGGGGTTCAGGAGAGGCCCCTGATGCAGTGGGGCTGGAGCACTCGCCCTGTGAGGAGGGTGTGTGGGGCCAGGGCCGGCTCAGCACGGACCAGAGAAGGCTTAGGGGCACCTAACAGCACTGCCTGGTGCCTGTGGGAAGGGATGACAGGGATGGGGACAGGCTCTTCCCAGCAGTGCCTGGTGGCAGGAGCAGAGACAAGCGGCATCAGCTGGGACTGGAGAGGTTCAGGCTGCAGATAAAGAAAAATGAAAAGTCCCGTGAGGCACACAGAGCACCAGAGTGGGTTGTCCAGCCGGGTGGAGGCATCCCTGAGCATGGAGGTTTTCAAGACCCGAGCAGGCCCAGCCCAGAGCACAAGGGTCACAAGCCTGCGAAGGGACACATGGGGAAGTCCCGGGAGGGAAAGCGTCGGCAGCGTGAAATGCGGCCAAGCTTCCCAAATGAGCCCATGGCAGCCGAAGCAAGGCACAGAGGGCCTAGAGATGCAGAAGGCTCAGCCCTACGGAGCGCTCTCTCCTCAGGACACAGAGCCCCCGCGAAAGCACACGTCCCCTCTCTGTGGAGCTCAGCGCAGGGCACAGGGCCTATAGCCCTCAAAAGTGGGGGAAACGGGTCCCAAGGCCAGGCCCCATGGTGCTCAAGGGAGGGGAAGGAAGCCCTCAAAGACCAAGGCCAGGCCCATGGGGCTTGGATTGGGCCTCTGGAGCCCTGCAAGAGCAGAGGGCCAAGCGCCATGGCGCTTGACATAGGCAAAGGAAGCCCTACTAAACCGTGGTGCCAGGAGTGGTGGGACTCAAGTCAGGGGAAAGAGGTCCAGCAAGAGCAAAGGACCCAACTCAAGAGGTGCTTGTCTCAGTGCAAAGAGGCCCCCAAAGTCGATAGGGCCGGGCCCCATGGTGTTCAAGAAAGGGAAGAGGTTCCCTGCAGGAGCAGAGGGTCCGGCAGAGGGCTCTGGGGCACAATATACTCAGAGCGCTCAGGTCCAGGCCCCAGGCAGGACAAATGAGGGCAGAGAAGGCTGTGCAAGAGCAGAGGGAGAAGTCCTGCGAGCGCAGTTGGCCAGGCCCTGCGGTGCCTCAGTCAGGGCACCTGGCCACACAGAGCTTGGCCTCCCGCAGCAGCACTTGTGCTGTCTTGCCTGGGGGGACATGGGCTTGCAGAACGAGCAAGCACCAGCAAGACCTCACTTCCCTTTTCTTCCCGTGGTGGGTAGACCTTGTCTGGCATAAGGACGTGCAGATCGCTCACCAGTTACCATCATGGGCAAACGAGGCTCAGCTTGGGGAAGAGTCTTGTAATTTATAGCCACTTGTTAACAGAGCAGGGCAGTGTGATCTGGAAAAAAAAAAAAAAACAACAAAAAAACCCCACCAACAGTGCACTAGAAACAGCTTCCCCCACCCCTCTACTTCCCAGGCTCAATCTCACTCCCGGTTCTTCAAGCTCCTCCCCGTGCCGAGTGGTGCAAGAGGATGGGGAGTGGGAGTTGCAGTCAGTCCATCAGGCTTTGTCTCTGCCGCTCTGCATTTCTTCAAGAGGTGCTCCATCGTGGGTCCATACCATGGGGTGCAGTCCTTCGGGAATGGGCTGCTCCAGCTGGGTCCCCCAGGGGATGCGGTTCCCACCAGACTGCCTGATCCTGCATGGGCTCCTCTCCTCATGCTGCCATCCCCACCAAGAGCCTGCTCCTGCGTGGGCTCTTCATGGTCTGCAGCTTCCTGCAAGGCGCAGCCTCCTGCTCCAGTGTGGGGTCCTCCACGGGCTGCTGCATGGCTATCAGTTCCAACGTTGTCTTCCAAGGGCTGTAGGAACTACCTGCTTCACCATGGTCCTCTCCACGGGCTGCAGGGGAATCCCCAGCTGCGGTGCCTGGAGCACCTCCTCCCCCTCCTTCTTCACTGATCTTGGTGTCTACAGGGTTGTTTCTCTCACATCTTTCTCACTCCTCCCTCTCACAGCAGCGGTGCAGCACTGGATCACAGATCCATCTAAGGATGGATCACAGAACCATCTAAGCTGGAAAAGACCTTCAAGGTCATCAGGCGCAGCCGTCAACCTGACCTGCCGAGTCCCATGGCCGAACCGTGTCCCTTAGTGCCCCAGCTGCATGACTCTTCAATACCTCTAGGGATGGGGACTCGGCCACTTCCCTGGGCAGCCCGTTCCAACGCTTGACCACCCTCTCCCTGAAGAAACTCTTCCTCAGATGCAATCTAAACCTCCCCTGGCACCACTTGAGAGGTGCCATCAGTATTGCTCGTTGGCTCAGCTCTGGCTGGCAGTGGGTCCCTTTTGGAGCCGGCTGGAAGCAGCTGTGTCTGACATGGGGGTCAGCTCACAGTCTCTCCTCGCAGAAGCCCCCCGTGCAGCTCCTCTCCGCTTCCAAAACCTTGCCACTAAAGCCATGACACTTCCCTGCTCAGAATTCCTCTGCCCAGTGGTGGTCACTGATGGAGGTCTCCTCCTGGGACGGTGGGGGACAGCGGGCAGCCTCGAACAGCCTGCCTCCCTCATCTCTCTCCTTTCCCATGCAACAGTATAGTGGGTTTACATGGCAACGTTTTGGTAGCAGGGAGCCACAGGGGTGGCTTCTGTGAGAAGAATCTAGAAGCTGCCCCATATTAGATAAGGGCCCTGCTGCTGGCCAGAGCCGAGCCAGTAAGCGATGTTGTTTGTGCCTCTGTGAGAGCATATTTAAGAAAGGGAAAAGAAAAAACCTGCTGCCACACAGCAGCTGGGAGAGAGAGAGGAGTGAGGAACAGTCCTGCAGCCGCCAAGGTCGGTGAAGAAGGAGGGGGAGAGGTGCTCCAGGCACTGGAGCAGAAGTTCCCTGCGGCCTGTGGTGAGAATCATGGTGATGCAGGCTGTCCCCCTGCAGCCCACGGAGAACCACGGTGGAGCAGGTTTCCATGCTGCAGCCCGTGGAGTGCATCTTGTCATCTTGTGCCGAAGCAAGGCGCAGAGGGCCTAGAGATGCAGAAGGCTCAGCCCTATGGGTTGCTGTCTCCTCAGGACACCGAGCCCCTGTGAGAGCACACGTCCCCTCTCTGCGGAGCTCAGAGCAGGGCACAGGGCCCGTAGCTCTTGAAGTGGGGGAAAGAGGTCCCAGGCCCCATGGTGCTCAAGGGAGGGGAAGGAAGCCCTCAAAGACCGGGGCCAGGCCCATGGGTCTCCTTTGCAGGAGAGGCGCTCCAGCAGGCCCTTTGCCATCTCTGTGGCCCTTTGCTGCACTCTCTCCAGTATGTCCGTGTCTCGCTCCTGGAGGGGAGCCCACAGCTGGACACAGTCCTCCAGGGGTGGCCTGAGCAGCAGTGGTGAGGAGAGGGGAAGGATCACCTGCCTCGACCTGCTGCTGATTTTTTGCACACTGCAGCCCGCCCTTCTGTCAGCCTTCTTTGTGGCCAGGGCTCGTTGCTGACTTGTTGAACTGCTTGGGGTTCCTGTCTCGGCAGGGCACAAGCCCAGCTTTCTACAGAGAGCAGCAGCACCAAGGCGCACTCTGTGCAGAAGGAGCTATCTCGACGGCATCGTGGCCAGGCCACAGCCAGCAGGGCAGGCTGGCGGGAGGGCAGAGCCTCGAGCCCCGGGGGCAGAGGTGGCGGTGAGCAGGAGGCCAGGCCTGGGGCGATGGGGATGGGCACGGGCTGGCCCCGGGCACCCCAGGCTGGAAGCCTCTCCCTGGGAGCAGCTGCAGAGCTGCAGGCCTGCAGCTGGGCAGCACGCGCTTTCAGGGGGAGCACAGCAGTGGCGCCGGGCACCTGGGGAAGGAAGCGCTGAGACGAACACCCCAGCCCTCCTGGCAAAGGGCGGCATCGCCGCGCCCCAATCCCACCAGAGCGACCCCATCGGCCTTCAGGCCCAGCAGCCCTGTGAGGAAGCGGTGGGCACAGCAGTAGGAAGAGGAAGAGATGGCAGCAGGGGTGGGGACAGCGACGCCAACCGTGTTGTTAGCAATACAGAGACTTTTTTGATAGCTTTTGTAGCTTTATTTCTTTTCTCCAACAGCTTCAGACTGCTGTGAGTCTTCTGGTCCCTCCCGGTTGCCAGCGTGTGCCCCATCTGCTGGCCCAGCCCCAGCTTGGCCAGCTCCTGGGGCGCTGTTCTAGTGTCGCCGGCGGGGTGGCCTCTTGGCGGGTGGGGCAGAGTCCTGGGAAGTGGGGGCCCTCCTCTTCGCGGTTCTCCGGGGCCCCCTGCGTCTTTGGTCCCTGCCCTGGCTGGCAGTGGAGGGACCGGCCTCAGCCTCCTGTGGTTCCTCCGGGGACACTTGCTGACTGTCAGGCGCCAGCCCTGGCATGGATGCGGGGTAGCCGGGACCCCCACGGAGGGCAGCTGTTGAAGTTCCGGGGAGCTCCTCCACGTTGGTTCCCTCGGAGGGCTCTGGGCCGGCTGCTGGTGTCCCCACCGAGCTGACAACGTGGCTGGGGACTGCTGCAGGGCTGCCCTCCTGTCCTCCAGCAGCGTGGGAGGCCCCCAGACCCAGGATGCTTCGGGCCTCCCCGCTGCACCGCTGCACGGCGGTGGCAATGAGCCGCTGCACGAAGCCGGCCGTCTGCCTTCCCAGGGAGGTCCTCAGGAGCAGGGTGAGGGCCCCCTCGTCCAGGCCAAAGAAGCGCAGGCCTGAGATGACGTTGCGCTGCGCTTCTGAGGCTGCCCTGCCGTCATCCCCGAGGAGCTGCCCCAGCTCGTGGCGCAGCCAGGGCAGCAGGGGCTGGAGCACAGCAGGGTACAGCCGGAACAGGGACGCCCAGGCGAAGGGGTGGAGGCCGCCCACAGCGGCTGTGGGCAGTGGTCCTGCAGCCTCTGGTCGGGAGGCTGCGTGGGCAGGAGCTCCGTCTGCCTGCTGGGCGGTGACCGGTGCCTCCACAGGTGGTGGGATGACGAGCTCCTTGAACCTGTTGTCCGCCCGCACCGAGTGCACGATGGAGCTCACCCTCCTCTTGCAGAGGGGGCACTCGGGCTTGCTCTCAGCCCACCGCTGGATGCATTCAAAGCAGAAGCGGTGGAGGCATGGCACCACAAAGCTGGGGTTCACCCAGCTGTCCAGACAGATGGGACAGCGGGTGTCCAGCGCCGTGGCCATGCTCTCCACCTGCTGCGGTGAGCTGGGGAGAACTGGCGATGACGAGCCGCTCCCTCTCACCGGCGCTGCAGCAGCAGGTGTCACGCTGCAAAAGGCAGAGAAGAGGCCATGGTCATCGGCTGAGCCGGGGGCGGCTGGAAGAGTTGTGCAGGTTCCCCAAGGAGAAAACCCTTCCAGCTGCCCAGGGAGAGATGTCTCCGTAGCACTCACCTCTGCTGCTGCGAGCGCTCCTCCTGGGTCTCCCGACGGCCCGAACGAGGCAGGGCCGCGGAAGAAGCTCCGATGGCTCTGGGAAGGACACTGAGAGCTGCTGCAGCAACTCCCAGAGCACGACACCAGCACCAAGGCCAACCTTGCTCCTCACTCCAGACCTCGCGTAAACGCTCAGCTGGAGTGCGGGCACTAGCCGGCGGGGTGGGACTCTGCGCCCGCATATGAGCAGCGAGGGCCACGCAGTCACAATCCGTCGCTCCAGGCTCTCACAGTGCATCGCTCGGAGCCATCACAATGGGCCGTCCTGCCCCGCAGCGCTCGCTCTGGCAGCGCTCTGGCCCCAGCACATGTGTCTGGGGCTACCGCAAAGCCACTGTCACTCCATTCCCCCGATCTCCTGTCTAATGCTCGGCATCAGTGTTATTCACCAGTCACTGCAGCCTAGGCCGTGTCTCCCCAGGGCACCCTCATCTCACCCTGGCCACGGCAGACATCTCCACATACGTTCAATAAAACCTCACGCCTGCCTTTGAGGCAGCACCACACAGTCCCACAAGCTCTCCCCACCCTCCAGCTCTGCTGATGGTTCTTCCCATGCCTAGCCAAAGGCAGCCCTTGACTTGTTGTCAGGGTTTTTTTCCTGTCTTTCACCCCTCTCTGGGGTGATCTGCTCTGCTCAGCGCTCGTCCTCCTTGGGGTCCTGGGTGGGAGAGATGTCAACAAGCCGGAGGGGTTCAGGAGAGGCCCCTGATGCAGTGGGGCTGGAGCACTCGCCCTGTGAGGAGGGTGTGTGGGGCCAGGGCCGGCTCAGCACGGACCAGAGAAGGCTTAGGGGCACCTAACAGCACTGCCTGGTGCCTGTGGGAAGGGA
This sequence comes from Anser cygnoides, assembly GCF_040182565.1. Lineage (NCBI taxonomy): Eukaryota > Metazoa > Chordata > Aves > Anseriformes > Anatidae > Anser > Anser cygnoides. The sequence goes on along the minus strand of NC_089912.1, from coordinate 36,811,384 downwards.
TGACAGGGATGGGGACAGGCTCTTCCCAGCAGTGCCTGGTGGCAGGAGCAGAGACAAGCGGCATCAGCTGGGACTGGAGAGGTTCAGGCTGCAGATAAAGAAAAATGAAAAGTCCCGTGAGGCACACAGAGCACCAGAGTGGGTTGTCCAGCCGGGTGGAGGCATCCCTGAGCATGGAGGTTTTCAAGACCCGAGCAGGCCCAGCCCAGAGCACAAGGGTCACAAGCCTGCGAAGGGACACATGGGGAAGTCCCGGGAGGGAAAGCGTCGGCAGCGTGAAATGCGGCCAAGCTTCCCAAATGAGCCCATGGCAGCCGAAGCAAGGCACAGAGGGCCTAGAGATGCAGAAGGCTCAGCCCTACGGAGCGCTCTCTCCTCAGGACACAGAGCCCCCGCGAAAGCACACGTCCCCTCTCTGTGGAGCTCAGCGCAGGGCACAGGGCCTATAGCCCTCAAAAGTGGGGGAAACGGGTCCCAAGGCCAGGCCCCATGGTGCTCAAGGGAGGGGAAGGAAGCCCTCAAAGACCAAGGCCAGGCCCATGGGGCTTGGATTGGGCCTCTGGAGCCCTGCAAGAGCAGAGGGCCAAGCGCCATGGCGCTTGACATAGGCAAAGGAAGCCCTACTAAACCGTGGTGCCAGGAGTGGTGGGACTCAAGTCAGGGGAAAGAGGTCCAGCAAGAGCAAAGGACCCAACTCAAGAGGTGCTTGTCTCAGTGCAAAGAGGCCCCCAAAGTCGATAGGGCCGGGCCCCATGGTGTTCAAGAAAGGGAAGAGGTTCCCTGCAGGAGCAGAGGGTCCGGCAGAGGGCTCTGGGGCACAATATACTCAGAGCGCTCAGGTCCAGGCCCCAGGCAGGACAAATGAGGGCAGAGAAGGCTGTGCAAGAGCAGAGGGAGAAGTCCTGCGAGCGCAGTTGGCCAGGCCCTGCGGTGCCTCAGTCAGGGCACCTGGCCACACAGAGCTTGGCCTCCCGCAGCAGCACTTGTGCTGTCTTGCCTGGGGGGACATGGGCTTGCAGAACGAGCAAGCACCAGCAAGACCTCACTTCCCTTTTCTTCCCGTGGTGGGTAGACCTTGTCTGGCATAAGGACGTGCAGATCGCTCACCAGTTACCATCATGGGCAAACGAGGCTCAGCTTGGGGAAGAGTCTTGTAATTTATAGCCACTTGTTAACAGAGCAGGGCAGTGTGATCTGGAAAAAAAAAAAAAAACAACAAAAAAACCCCACCAACAGTGCACTAGAAACAGCTTCCCCCACCCCTCTACTTCCCAGGCTCAATCTCACTCCCGGTTCTTCAAGCTCCTCCCCGTGCCGAGTGGTGCAAGAGGATGGGGAGTGGGAGTTGCAGTCAGTCCATCAGGCTTTGTCTCTGCCGCTCTGCATTTCTTCAAGAGGTGCTCCATCGTGGGTCCATACCATGGGGTGCAGTCCTTCGGGAATGGGCTGCTCCAGCTGGGTCCCCCAGGGGATGCGGTTCCCACCAGACTGCCTGATCCTGCATGGGCTCCTCTCCTCATGCTGCCATCCCCACCAAGAGCCTGCTCCTGCGTGGGCTCTTCATGGTCTGCAGCTTCCTGCAAGGCGCAGCCTCCTGCTCCAGTGTGGGGTCCTCCACGGGCTGCTGCATGGCTATCAGTTCCAACGTTGTCTTCCAAGGGCTGTAGGAACTACCTGCTTCACCATGGTCCTCTCCACGGGCTGCAGGGGAATCCCCAGCTGCGGTGCCTGGAGCACCTCCTCCCCCTCCTTCTTCACTGATCTTGGTGTCTACAGGGTTGTTTCTCTCACATCTTTCTCACTCCTCCCTCTCACAGCAGCGGTGCAGCACTGGATCACAGATCCATCTAAGGATGGATCACAGAACCATCTAAGCTGGAAAAGACCTTCAAGGTCATCAGGCACAGCCGTCAACCTGACCTGCCGAGTCCCATGGCCGAACCGTGTCCCTTAGTGCCCCAGCTGCATGACTCTTCAATACCTCTAGGGATGGGGACTCGGCCACTTCCCTGGGCAGCCCGTTCCAACGCTTGACCACCCTCTCCCTGAAGAAACTCTTCCTCAGATGCAATCTAAACCTCCCCTGGCACCACTTGAGAGGTGCCATCAGTATTGCTCGTTGGCTCAGCTCTGGCTGGCAGTGGGTCCCTTTTGGAGCCGGCTGGAAGCAGCTGTGTCTGACATGGGGGTCAGCTCACAGTCTCTCCTCGCAGAAGCCCCCCGTGCAGCTCCTCTCCGCTTCCAAAACCTTGCCACTAAAGCCACGACACTTCCCTGCTCAGAATTGCTCTGCCCAGTGGTGGTCACTGATGGAGGTCTCCTCCTGGGACAGTGGGGGACAGCGGGCAGCCTCGAACAGCCTGCCTCCCTCATCTCTCTCCTTTCCCATGCAACAGTATAGTGGGTTTACATGGCAACGTTTTGGTAGCAGGGAGCCACAGGGGTGGCTTCTGTGAGAAGAATCTAGAAGCTGCCCCATATTAGATAAGGGCCCTGCTGCTGGCCAGAGCCGAGCCAGTAAGCGATGTTGTTTGTGCCTCTGTGAGAGCATATTTAAGAAAGGGAAAAGAAAAAACCTGCTGCCACACAGCAGCTGGGAGAGAGAGAGGAGTGAGGAACAGTCCTGCAGCCGCCAAGGTCGGTGAAGAAGGAGGGGGAGAGGTGCTCCAGGCACTGGAGCAGAAGTTCCCTGCGGCCTGTGGTGAGAATCATGGTGATGCAGGCTGTCCCCCTGCAGCCCACGGAGAACCACGGTGGAGCAGGTTTCCATGCTGCAGCCCGTGGAGTGCATCTTGTCATCTTGTGCCGAAGCAAGGCGCAGAGGGCCTAGAGATGCAGAAGGCTCAGCCCTATGGGTTGCTGTCTCCTCAGGACACCGAGCCCCTGTGAGAGCACACGTCCCCTCTCTGCGGAGCTCAGAGCAGGGCACAGGGCCCGTAGCTCTTGAAGTGGGGGAAAGAGGTCCCAGGCCCCATGGTGCTCAAGGGAGGGGAAGGAAGCCCTCAAAGACCGGGGCCAGGCCCATGGGTCTCCTTTGCAGGAGAGGCGCTCCAGCAGGCCCTTTGCCATCTCTGTGGCCCTTTGCTGCACTCTCTCCAGTATGTCCGTGTCTCGCTCCTGGAGGGGAGCCCACAGCTGGACACAGTCCTCCAGGGGTGGCCTGAGCAGCAGTGGTGAGGAGAGGGGAAGGATCACCTGCCTCGACCTGCTGCTGATTTTTTGCACACTGCAGCCCGCCCTTCTGTCAGCCTTCTTTGTGGCCAGGGCTCGCTGCTGCCTTGTTGAACTGCTTGGGGTTCCTGTCTCGGCAGGGCACAAGCCCAGCTTTCTACAGAGAGCAGCAGCACCAAGGCGCACTCTGTGCAGAAGGAGCTATCTCGACGGCATTGTGGCCAGGCCACAGCCAGCAGGGCAGGCTGGCGGGAGGGCAGAGCCTCGAGCCCCGGGGGCAGAGGTGGCGGTGAGCAGGAGGCCAGGCCTGGGGCGATGGGGATGGGCACGGGCTGGCCCCGGGCACCCCAGGCTGGAAGCCTCTCCCTGGGAGCAGCTGCAGAGCTGCAGGCCTGCAGCTGGGCAGCACGCGCTTTCAGGGGGAGCACAGCAGTGGTGCCGGGCACCTGGGGAAGGAAGCGCTGAGACGAACACCCCAGCCCTCCTGGCAAAGGGCGGCATCGCCGCGCCCCAATCCCACCAGAGCGACCCCATCGGCCTTCAGGCCCAGCAGCCCTGTGAGGAAGCGGTGGGCACAGCAGTAGGAAGAGGAAGAGATGGCAGCAGGGGTGGGGACAGCGACGCCAACCGTGTTGTTAGCAATACAGAGACTTTTTTGATAGCTTTTGTAGCTTTATTTCTTTTCTCCAACAGCTTCAGACTGCTGTGAGTCTTCTGGTCCCTCCCGGTTGCCAGCGTGTGCCCCATCTGCTGGCCCAGCCCCAGCTTGGCCAGCTCCTGGGGCGCTGTTCTAGTGTCGCCGGCGGGGTGGCCTCTTGGCGGGTGGGGCAGAGTCCTGGGAAGTGGGGGCCCTCCTCTTCGCGGTTCTCCGGGGCCCCCTGCGTCTTTGGTCCCTGCCCTGGCTGGCAGTGGAGGGACCGGCCTCAGCCTCCTGTGGTTCCTCCGGGGACACTTGCTGACTGTCAGGCGCCAGCCCTGGCATGGATGCGGGGTAGCCGGGACCCCCACGGAGGGCAGCTGTTGAAGTTCCGCGGAGCTCCTCCACGTTGGTTCCCTCGGAGGGCTCTGGGCCGGCTGCTGGTGTCCCCACCGAGCTGACAACATGGCTGGGGACTGCTGCAGGGCTGCCCTCCTGTCCTCCAGCAGCGTGGGAGGCCCCCAGACCCAGGATGCTTCGGGCCTCCCCGCTGCACCGCTGCACGGCGGTGGCAATGAGCCGCTGCACGAAGCCGGCCGTCTGCCTTCCCAGGGAGGTCCTCAGGAGCAGGGTGAGGGCCCCCTCGTCCAGGCCAAAGAAGCGCAGGCCTGAGATGACGTTGCGCTGCGCTTCTGAGGCTGCCCTGCCGTCATCCCCGAGGAGCTGCCCCAGCTCGTGGCGCAGCCAGGGCAGCAGGGGCTGGAGCACAGCAGGGTACAGCCGGAACAGGGACGCCCAGGCGAAGGGGTGGAGGCCGCCCACAGCGGCTGTGGGCAGTGGTCCTGCAGCCTCTGGTCGGGAGGCTGCATGGGCAGGAGCTCCGTCTGCCTGCTGGGCGGTGACCGGTGCCTCCGCAGGTGGTGGGATGACGAGCTCCTTGAACCTGTTGTCCGCCCGCACCGAGTGCACGATGGAGCTCACCCTCCTCTTGCAGAGGGGGCACTCGGGCTTGCTCTCAGCCCACCGCTGGATGCATTCAAAGCAGAAGCGGTGGAGGCATGGCACCACAAAGCTGGGGTTCACCCAGCTGTCCAGACAGATGGGACAGCGGGTGTCCAGCGCCGTGGCCATGCTCTCCACCTGCTGCGGTGAGCTGGGGAGAACTGGCGATGACGAGCCGCTCCCTCTCACCGGCGCTGCAGCAGCAGGTGTCACGCTGCAAAAGGCAGAGAAGAGGCCATGGTCATCGGCTGAGCCGGGGGCGGCTGGAAGAGTTGTGCAGGTTCCCCAAGGAGAAAACCCTTCCAGCTGCCCAGGGAGAGATGTCTCCGTAGCACTCACCTCTGCTGCTGCGAGCGCTCCTCCTGGGTCTCCCGACGGCCCGAACGAGGCAGGGCCGCGGAAGAAGCTCCGATGGCTCTGGGAAGGACACTGAGAGCTGCTGCAGCAACTCCCAGAGCACGACACCAGCACCAAGGCCAACCTTGCTCCTCACTCCAGACCTCGCGTAAACGCTCAGCTGGAGTGCGGGCACTAGCCGGCGGGGTGGGACTCTGCGCCCGCATATGAGCAGCGAGGGCCACGCAGTCACAATCCGTCGCTCCAGGCTCTCACAGTGCATCGCTCGGAGCCATCACAATGGGCCGTCCTGCCCCGCAGCGCTCGCTCTGGCAGCGCTCTGGCCCCAGCACATGTGTCTGGGGCTACCGCAAAGCCACTGTCACTCCATTCCCCCGATCTCCTGTCTAATGCTCGGCATCAGTGTTATTCACCAGTCACTGCAGCCTAGGCCGTGTCTCCCCAGGGCACCCTCATCTCACCCTGGCCACGGCAGACATCTCCACATACGTTCAATAAAACCTCACGCCTGCCTTTGAGGCAGCACCACACAGTCCCACAAGCTCTCCCCACCCTCCAGCTCTGCTGATGGTTCTTCCCATGCCTAGCCAAAGGCAGCCCTTGACTTGTTGTCAGGGTTTTTTTCCTGTCTTTCACCCCTCTCTGGGGTGATCTGCTCTGCTCAGCGCTCGTCCTCCTTGGGGTCCTGGGTGGGAGAGATGTCAACAAGCCGGAGGGGTTCAGGAGAGGCCCCTGATGCAGTGGGGCTGGAGCACTCGCCCTGTGAGGAGGGTGTGTGGGGCCAGGGCCGGCTCAGCACGGACCAGAGAAGGCTTAGGGGCACCTAACAGCACTGCCTGGTGCCTGTGGGAAGGGATGACAGGGATGGGGACAGGCTCTTCCCAGCAGTGCCTGGTGGCAGGAGCAGAGACAAGCGGCATCAGCTGGGACTGGAGAGGTTCAGGCTGCAGATAAGGAAAAATGAAAAGTCCCGTGAGGCACACAGAGCACCAGAGTGGGTTGTCCAGCCGGGTGGAGGCATCCCTGAGCATGGAGGTTTTCAAGACCTGAGCAGGCCCAGCCCAGAGCACAAGGGTCACAAGCCTGCGAAGGGACACATGGGGAAGTCCCGGGAGGGAAAGCGTCGGCAGCGTGAAATGCGGCCAAGCTTCCCAAATGAGCCCATGGCAGCCGAAGCAAGGCACAGAGGGCCTAGAGATGCAGAAGGCTCAGCCCTACGGAGCGCTCTCTCCTCAGGACACAGAGCCCCCGCGAAAGCACACGTCCCCTCTCTGTGGAGCTCAGCGCAGGGCACAGGGCCTATAGCCCTCAAAAGTGGGGGAAACGGGTCCCAAGGCCAGGCCCCATGGTGCTCAAGGGAGGGGAAGGAAGCCCTCAAAGACCAAGGCCAGGCCCATGGGGCTTGGATTGGGCCTCTGGAGCCCTGCAAGAGCAGAGGGCCAAGCGCCATGGCGCTTGACATAGGCAAAGGAAGCCCTACTAAACCGTGGTGCCAGGAGTGGTGGGACTCAAGTCAGGGGAAAGAGGTCCAGCAAGAGCAAAGGACCCAACTCAAGAGGTGCTTGTCTCAGTGCAAAGAGGCCCCCAAAGTCGATAGGGCCGGGCCCCATGGTGTTCAAGAAAGGGAAGAGGTTCCCTGCAGGAGCAGAGGGTCCGGCAGAGGGCTCTGGGGCACAATATACTCAGAGCGCTCAGGTCCAGGCCCCAGGCAGGACAAATGAGGGCAGAGAAGGCTGTGCAAGAGCAGAGGGAGAAGTCCTGCGAGCGCAGTTGGCCAGGCCCTGCGGTGCCTCAGTCAGGGCACCTGGCCACACAGAGCTTGGCCTCCCGCAGCAGCACTTGTGCTGTCTTGCCTGGGGGGACATGGGCTTGCAGAACGAGCAAGCACCAGCAAGACCTCACTTCCCTTTTCTTCCCGTGGTGGGTAGACCTTGTCTGGCATAAGGACGTGCAGATCGCTCACCAGTTACCATCATGGGCAAACGAGGCTCAGCTTGGGGAAGAGTCTTGTAATTTATAGCCACTTGTTAACAGAGCAGGGCAGTGTGATCTGGAAAAAAAAAAAAAAAAACAACAAAAAAAACCCACCAACAGTGCACTAGAAACAGCTTCCCCCACCCCTCTACTTCCCAGGCTCAATCTCACTCCCGGTTCTTCAAGCTCCTCCCCGTGCCGAGTGGTGCAAGAGGATGGGGAGTGGGAGTTGCAGTCAGTCCATCAGGCTTTGTCTCTGCCGCTCTGCATTTCTTCAAGAGGTGCTCCATCGTGGGTCCATACCATGGGGTGCAGTCCTTCGGGAATGGGCTGCTCCAGCTGGGTCCCCCAGGGGATGCGGTTCCCACCAGACTGCCTGATCCTGCATGGGCTCCTCTCCTCATGCTGCCATCCCCACCAAGAGCCTGCTCCTGCGTGGGCTCTTCATGGTCTGCAGCTTCCTGCAAGGCGCAGCCTCCTGCTCCAGTGTGGGGTCCTCCACGGGCTGCTGCATGGCTATCAGTTCCAACGTTGTCTTCCAAGGGCTGTAGGAACTACCTGCTTCACCATGGTCCTCTCCACGGGCTGCAGGGGAATCCCCAGCTGCGGTGCCTGGAGCACCTCCTCCCCCTCCTTCTTCACTGATCTTGGTGTCTACAGGGTTGTTTCTCTCACATCTTTCTCACTCCTCCCTCTCACAGCAGCGGTGCAGCACTGGATCACAGATCCATCTAAGGATGGATCACAGAACCATCTAAGCTGGAAAAGACCTTCAAGGTCATCAGGCGCAGCCGTCAACCTGACCTGCCGAGTCCCATGGCCGAACCGTGTCCCTTAGTGCCCCAGCTGCATGACTCTTCAATACCTCTAGGGATGGGGACTCGGCCACTTCCCTGGGCAGCCCGTTCCAACGCTTGACCACCCTCTCCCTGAAGAAACTCTTCCTCAGATGCAATCTAAACCTCCCCTGGCACCACTTGAGAGGTGCCATCAGTATTGCTCGTTGGCTCAGCTCTGGCTGGCAGTGGGTCCCTTTTGGAGCCGGCTGGAAGCAGCTGTGTCTGACATGGGGGTCAGCTCACAGTCTCTCCTCGCAGAAGCCCCCCGTGCAGCTCCTCTCCGCTTCCAAAACCTTGCCACTAAAGCCACGACACTTCCCTGCTCAGAATTGCTCTGCCCAGTGGTGGTCACTGATGGAGGTCTCCTCCTGGGACAGTGGGGGACAGCGGGCAGCCTCGAACAGCCTGCCTCCCTCATCTCTCTCCTTTCCCATGCAACAGTATAGTGGGTTTACATGGCAACGTTTTGGTAGCAGGGAGCCACAGGGGTGGCTTCTGTGAGAAGAATCTAGAAGCTGCCCCATATTAGATAAGGGCCCTGCTGCTGGCCAGAGCCGAGCCAGTAAGCGATGTTGTTTGTGCCTCTGTGAGAGCATATTTAAGAAAGGGAAAAGAAAAAACCTGCTGCCACACAGCAGCTGGGAGAGAGAGAGGAGTGAGGAACAGTCCTGCAGCCGCCAAGGTCGGTGAAGAAGGAGGGGGAGAGGTGCTCCAGGCACTGGAGCAGAAGTTCCCTGCGGCCTGTGGTGAGAATCATGGTGATGCAGGCTGTCCCCCTGCAGCCCACGGAGAACCACGGTGGAGCAGGTTTCCATGCTGCAGCCCGTGGAGTGCATCTTGTCATCTTGTGCCGAAGCAAGGCGCAGAGGGCCTAGAGATGCAGAAGGCTCAGCCCTATGGATTGCTGTCTCCTCAGGACACCGAGCCCCTGTGAGAGCACACGTCCCCTCTCTGCGGAGCTCAGAGCAGGGCACAGGGCCCGTAGCTCTTGAAGTGGGGGAAAGAGGTCCCAGGCCCCATGGTGCTCAAGGGAGGGGAAGGAAGCCCTCAAAGACCGGGGCCAGGCCCATGGGTCTCCTTTGCAGGAGAGGCGCTCCAGCAGGCCCTTTGCCATCTCTGTGGCCCTTTGCTGCACTCTCTCCCGTATGTCCGTGTCTCGCTCCTGGAGGGGAGCCCACAGCTGGACACAGTCCTCCAGGGGTGGCCTGAGCAGCAGTGGTGAGGAGAGGGGAAGGATCACCTGCCTCGACCTGCTGCTGATTTTTTGCACACTGCAGCCCGCCCTTCTGTCAGCCTTCTTTGTGGCCAGGGCTCGTTGCTGACTTGTTGAACTGCTTGGGGTTCCTGTCTCGGCAGGGCACAAGCCCAGCTTTCTACAGAGAGCAGCAGCACCAAGGCGCACTCTGTGCAGAAGGAGCTATCTCGACGGCATCGTGGCCAGGCCACAGCCAGCAGGGCAGGCTGGCGGGAGGGCAGAGCCTCGAGCCCCGGGGGCAGAGGTGGCGGTGAGCAGGAGGCCAGGCCTGGGGCGATGGGGATGGGCACGGGCTGGCCCCGGGCACCCCAGGCTGGAAGCCTCTCCCTGGGAGCAGCTGCAGAGCTGCAGGCCTGCAGCTGGGCAGCACGCGCTTTCAGGGGGAGCACAGCAGTGGTGCCGGGCACCTGGGGAAGGAAGCGCTGAGACGAACACCCCAGCCCTCCTGGCAAAGGGCGGCATCGCCGCGCCCCAATCCCACCAGAGCGACCCCATCGGCCTTCAGGCCCAGCAGCCCTGTGAGGAAGCGGTGGGCACAGCAGTAGGAAGAGGAAGAGATGGCAGCAGGGGTGGGGACAGCGACGCCAACCGTGTTGTTAGCAATACAGAGACTTTTTTGATAGCTTTTGTAGCTTTATTTCTTTTCTCCAACAGCTTCAGACTGCTGTGAGTCTTCTGGTCCCTCCCGGTTGCCAGCGTGTGCCCCATCTGCTGGCCCAGCCCCAGCTTGGCCAGCTCCTGGGGCGCTGTTCTAGTGTCGCCGGCGGGGTGGCCTCTTGGCGGGTGGGGCAGAGTCCTGGGAAGTGGGGGCCCTCCTCTTCGCGGTTCTCCGGGGCCCCCTGCGTCTTTGGTCCCTGCCCTGGCTGGCAGTGGAGGGACCAGCCTCAGCCTCCTGTGGTTCCTCCGGGGACACTTGCTGACTGTCAGGCGCCAGCCCTGGCATGGATGCGGGGTAGCCGGGACCCCCACGGAGGGCAGCTGTTGAAGTTCCGGGGAGCTCCTCCACGTTGGTTCCCTCGGAGGGCTCTGGGCCGGCTGCTGGTGTCCCCACCGAGCTGACAACGTGGCTGGGGACTGCTGCAGGGCTGCCCTCCTGTCCTCCAGCAGCGTGGGAGGCCCCCAGACCCAGGATGCTTCGGGCCTCCCCGCTGCACCGCTGCACGGCGGTGGCAATGAGCCGCTGCACGAAGCCGGCCGTCTGCCTTCCCAGGGAGGTCCTCAGGAGCAGGGTGAGGGCCCCCTCGTCCAGGCCAAAGAAGCGCAGGCCTGAGATGACGTTGCGCTGCGCTTCTGAGGCTGCCCTGCCGTCATCCCCGAGGAGCTGCCCCAGCTCGTGGCGCAGCCAGGGCAGCAGGGGCTGGAGCACAGCAGGGTACAGCCGGAACAGGGACGCCCAGGCGAAGGGGTGGAGGCCGCCCACAGCGGCTGTGGGCAGTGGTCCTGCAGCCTCTGGTCGGGAGGCTGCGTGGGCAGGAGCTCCGTCTGCCTGCTGGGCGGTGACCGGTGCCTCCACAGGTGGTGGGATGACGAGCTCCTTGAACCTGTTGTCCGCCCGCACCGAGTGCACGATGGAGCTCACCCTCCTCTTGCAGAGGGGGCACTCGGGCTTGCTCTCAGCCCACCGCTGGATGCATTCAAAGCAGAAGCGGTGGAGGCATGGCACCACAAAGCTGGGGTTCACCCAGCTGTCCAGACAGATGGGACAGCGGGTGTCCAGCGCCGTGGCCATGCTCTCCACCTGCTGCGGTGAGCTGGGGAGAACTGGCGATGACGAGCCGCTCCCTCTCACCGGCGCTGCAGCAGCAGGTGTCACGCTGCAAAAGGCAGAGAAGAGGCCATGGTCATCGGCTGAGCCGGGGGCGGCTGGAAGAGTTGTGCAGGTTCCCCAAGGAGAAAACCCTTCCAGCTGCCCAGGGAGAGATGTCTCCGTAGCACTCACCTCTGCTGCTGCGAGCGCTCCTCCTGGGTCTCCCGACGGCCCGAACGAGGCAGGGCCGCGGAAGAAGCTCCGATGGCTCTGGGAAGGACACTGAGAGCTGCTGCAGCAACTCCCAGAGCACGACACCAGCACCAAGGCCAACCTTGCTCCTCACTCCAGACCTCGCGTAAACGCTCAGCTGGAGTGCGGGCACTAGCCGGCGGGGTGGGACTCTGCGCCCGCATATGAGCAGCGAGGGCCACGCAGTCACAATCCGTCGCTCCAGGCTCTCACAGTGCATCGCTCGGAGCCATCACAATGGGCCGTCCTGCCCCGCAGCGCTCGCTCTGGCAGCGCTCTGGCCCCAGCACATGTGTCTGGGGCTACCGCAAAGCCACTGTCACTCCATTCCCCCGATCTCCTGTCTAATGCTCGGCATCAGTGTTATTCACCAGTCACTGCAGCCTAGGCCGTGTCTCCCCAGGGCACCCTCATCTCACCCTGGCCACGGCAGACATCTCCACATACGTTCAATAAAACCTCACGCCTGCCTTTGAGGCAGCACCACACAGTCCCACAAGCTCTCCCCACCCTCCAGCTCTGCTGATGGTTCTTCCCATGCCTAGCCAAAGGCAGCCCTTGACTTGTTGTCAGGGTTTTTTTCCTGTCTTTCACCCCTCTCTGGGGTGATCTGCTCTGCTCAGCGCTCGTCCTCCTTGGGGTCCTGGGTGGGAGAGATGTCAACAAGCCGGAGGGGTTCAGGAGAGGCCCCTGATGCAGTGGGGCTGGAGCACTCGCCCTGTGAGGAGGGTGTGTGGGGCCAGGGCCGGCTCAGCACGGACCAGAGAAGGCTTAGGGGCACCTAACAGCACTGCCTGGTGCCTGTGGGAAGGGATGACAGGGATGGGGACAGGCTCTTCCCAGCAGTGCCTGGTGGCAGGAGCAGAGACAAGCGGCATCAGCTGGGACTGGAGAGGTTCAGGCTGCAGATAAAGAAAAATGAAAAGTCCCGTGAGGCACACAGAGCACCAGAGTGGGTTGTCCAGCCGGGTGGAGGCATCCCTGAGCATGGAGGTTTTCAAGACCTGAGCAGGCCCAGCCCAGAGCACAAGGGTCACAAGCCTGCGAAGGGACACATGGGGAAGTCCCGGGAGGGAAAGCGTCGGCAGCGTGAAATGCGGCCAAGCTTCCCAAATGAGCCCATGGCAGCCGAAGCAAGGCACAGAGGGCCTAGAGATGCAGAAGGCTCAGCCCTACGGAGCGCTCTCTCCTCAGGACACAGAGCCCCCGCGAAAGCACACGTCCCCTCTCTGTGGAGCTCAGCGCAGGGCACAGGGCCTATAGCCCTCAAAAGTGGGGGAAACTGGTCCCAAGGCCAGGCCCCATGGTGCTCAAGGGAGGGGAAGGAAGCCCTCAAAGACCAAGGCCAGGCCCATGGGGCTTGGATTGGGCCTCTGGAGCCCTGCAAGAGCAGAGGGCCAAGCGCCATGGCGCTTGACATAGGCAAAGGAAGCCCTACTAAACCGTGGTGCCAGGAGTGGTGGGACTCAAGTCAGGGGAAAGAGGTCCAGCAAGAGCAAAGGACCCAACTCAAGAGGTGCTTGTCTCAGTGCAAAGAGGCCCCCAAAGTCGATAGGGCCGGGCCCCATGGTGTTCAAGAAAGGGAAGAGGTTCCCTGCAGGAGCAGAGGGTCCGGCAGAGGGCTCTGGGGCACAATATACTCAGAGCGCTCAGGTCCAGGCCCCAGGCAGGACAAATGAGGGCAGAGAAGGCTGTGCAAGAGCAGAGGGAGAAGTCCTGCGAGCGCAGTTGGCCAGGCCCTGCGGTGCCTCAGTCAGGGCACCTGGCCACACAGAGCTTGGCCTCCCGCAGCAGCACTTGTGCTGTCTTGCCTGGGGGGACATGGGCTTGCAGAACGAGCAAGCACCAGCAAGACCTCACTTCCCTTTTCTTCCCGTGGTGGGTAGACCTTGTCTGGCATAAGGACGTGCAGATCGCTCACCAGTTACCATCATGGGCAAACGAGGCTCAGCTTGGGGAAGAGTCTTGTAATTTATAGCCACTTGTTAACAGAGCAGGGCAGTGTGATCTGGAAAAAAAAAAAAAAAAACAACAAAAAAAACCCACCAACAGTGCACTAGAAACAGCTTCCCCCACCCCTCTACTTCCCAGGCTCAATCTCACTCCCGGTTCTTCAAGCTCCTCCCCGTGCCGAGTGGTGCAAGAGGATGGGGAGTGGGAGTTGCAGTCAGTCCATCAGGCTTTGTCTCTGCCGCTCTGCATTTCTTCAAGAGGTGCTCCATCGTGGGTCCATACCATGGGGTGCAGTCCTTCGGGAATGGGCTGCTCCAGCTGGGTCCCCCAGGGGATGCGGTTCCCACCAGACTGCCTGATCCTGCATGGGCTCCTCTCCTCATGCTGCCATCCCCACCAAGAGCCTGCTCCTGCGTGGGCTCTTCATGGTCTGCAGCTTCCTGCAAGGCGCAGCCTCCTGCTCCAGTGTGGGGTCCTCCACGGGCTGCTGCATGGCTATCAGTTCCAACGTTGTCTTCCAAGGGCTGTAGGAACTACCTGCTTCACCATGGTCCTCTCCACGGGCTGCAGGGGAATCCCCAGCTGCGGTGCCTGGAGCACCTCCTCCCCCTCCTTCTTCACTGATCTTGGTGTCTACAGGGTTGTTTCTCTCACATCTTTCTCACTCCTCCCTCTCACAGCAGCGGTGCAGCACTTTTTATTCTTGCTGAAACATGGTGTAGGATCACAGAACCATCTAAGCTGGAAAAGACCTTCAAGGTCATCAGGCGCAGCCGTCAACCTGACCTGCCGAGTCCCATGGCCGAACCGTGTCCCTTAGTGCCCCAGCTGCATGACTCTTCAATACCTCTAGGGATGGGGACTCGGCCACTTCCCTGGGCAGCCCGTTCCAACGCTTGACCACCCTCTCCCTGAAGAAACTCTTCCTCAGATGCAATCTAAACCTCCCCTGGCACCACTTGAGAGGTGCCATCAGTATTGCTCGTTGGCTCAGCTCTGGCTGGCAGTGGGTCCCTTTTGGAGCCGGCTGGAAGCAGCTGTGTCTGACATGGGGGTCAGCTCACAGTCTCTCCTCGCAGAAGCCCCCCGTGCAGCTCCTCTCCGCTTCCAAAACCTTGCCACTAAAGCCACGACACTTCCCTGCTCAGAATTGCTCTGCCCAGTGGTGGTCACTGATGGAGGTCTCCTCCTGGGACAGTGGGGGACAGCGGGCAGCCTCGAACAGCCTGCCTCCCTCATCTCTCTCCTTTCCCATGCAACAGTATAGTGGGTTTACATGGCAACGTTTTGGTAGCAGGGAGCCACAGGGGTGGCTTCTGTGAGAAGAATCTAGAAGCTGCCCCATATTAGATAAGGGCCCTGCTGCTGGCCAGAGCCGAGCCAGTAAGCGATGTTGTTTGTGCCTCTGTGAGAGCATATTTAAGAAAGGGAAAAGAAAAAACCTGCTGCCACACAGCAGCTGGGAGAGAGAGAGGAGTGAGGAACAGTCCTGCAGCCGCCAAGGTCGGTGAAGAAGGAGGGGGAGAGGTGCTCCAGGCACTGGAGCAGAAGTTCCCTGCGGCCTGTGGTGAGAATCATGGTGATGCAGGCTGTCCCCCTGCAGCCCACGGAGAACCACGGTGGAGCAGGTTTCCATGCTGCAGCCCGTGGAGTGCATCTTGTCATCTTGTGCCGAAGCAAGGCGCAGAGGGCCTAGAGATGCAGAAGGCTCAGCCCTATGGGTTGCTGTCTCCTCAGGACACCGAGCCCCTGTGAGAGCACACGTCCCCTCTCTGCGGAGCTCAGAGCAGGGCACAGGGCCCGTAGCTCTTGAAGTGGGGGAAAGAGGTCCCAGGCCCCATGGTGCTCAAGGGAGGGGAAGGAAGCCCTCAAAGACCGGGGCCAGGCCCATGGGTCTCCTTTGCAGGAGAGGCGCTCCAGCAGGCCCTTTGCCATCTCTGTGGCCCTTTGCTGCACTCTCTCCCGTATGTCCGTGTCTCGCTCCTGGAGGGGAGCCCACAGCTGGACACAGTCCTCCAGGGGTGGCCTGAGCAGCAGTGGTGAGGAGAGGGGAAGGATCACCTGCCTCGACCTGCTGCTGATTTTTTGCACACTGCAGCCCGCCCTTCTGTCAGCCTTCTTTGTGGCCAGGGCTCGTTGCTGACTTGTTGAACTGCTTGGGGTTCCTGTCTCGGCAGGGCACAAGCCCAGCTTTCTACAGAGAGCAGCAGCACCAAGGCGCACTCTGTGCAGAAGGAGCTATCTCGACGGCATCGTGGCCAGGCCACAGCCAGCAGGGCAGGCTGGCGGGAGGGCAGAGCCTCGAGCCCCGGGGGCAGAGGTGGCGGTGAGCAGGAGGCCAGGCCTGGGGCGATGGGGATGGGCACGGGCTGGCCCCGGGCACCCCAGGCTGGAAGCCTCTCCCTGGGAGCAGCTGCAGAGCTGCAGGCCTGCAGCTGGGCAGCACGCGCTTTCAGGGGGAGCACAGCAGTGGCGCCGGGCACCTGGGGAAGGAAGCGCTGAGACGAACACCCCAGCCCTCCTGGCAAAGGGCGGCATCGCCGCGCCCCAATCCCACCAGAGCGACCCCATCGGCCTTCAGGCCCAGCAGCCCTGTGAGGAAGCGGTGGGCACAGCAGTAGGAAGAGGAAGAGATGGCAGCAGGGGTGGGGACAGCGACGCCAACCGTGTTGTTAGCAATACAGAGACTTTTTTGATAGCTTTTGTAGCTTTATTTCTTTTCTCCAACAGCTTCAGACTGCTGTGAGTCTTCTGGTCCCTCCCGGTTGCCAGCGTGTGCCCCATCTGCTGGCCCAGCCCCAGCTTGGCCAGCTCCTGGGGCGCTGTTCTAGTGTCGCCGGCGGGGTGGCCTCTTGGCGGGTGGGGCAGAGTCCTGGGAAGTGGGGGCCCTCCTCTTCGCGGTTCTCCGGGGCCCCCTGCGTCTTTGGTCCCTGCCCTGGCTGGCAGTGGAGGGACCGGCCTCAGCCTCCTGTGGTTCCTCCGGGGACACTTGCTGACTGTCAGGCGCCAGCCCTGGCATGGATGCGGGGTAGCCGGGACCCCCACGGAGGGCAGCTGTTGAAGTTCCGGGGAGCTCCTCCACGTTGGTTCCCTCGGAGGGCTCTGGGCCGGCTGCTGGTGTCCCCACCGAGCTGACAACGTGGCTGGGGACTGCTGCAGGGCTGCCCTCCTGTCCTCCAGCAGCGTGGGAGGCCCCCAGACCCAGGATGCTTCGGGCCTCCCCGCTGCACCGCTGCACGGCGGTGGCAATGAGCCGCTGCACGAAGCCGGCCGTCTGCCTTCCCAGGGAGGTCCTCAGGAGCAGGGTGAGGGCCCCCTCGTCCAGGCCAAAGAAGCGCAGGCCTGAGATGACGTTGCGCTGCGCTTCTGAGGCTGCCCTGCCGTCATCCCCGAGGAGCTGCCCCAGCTCGTGGCGCAGCCAGGGCAGCAGGGGCTGGAGCACAGCAGGGTACAGCCGGAACAGGGACGCCCAGGCGAAGGGGTGGAGGCCGCCCACAGTGGCTGTGGGCAGTGGTCCTGCAGCCTCTGGTCGGGAGGCTGCGTGGGCAGGAGCTCCGTCTGCCTGCTGGGCGGTGACCGGTGCCTCCGCAGGTGGTGGGATGACGAGCTCCTTGAACCTGTTGTCCGCCTGCACCGAGTGCACGATGGAGCTCACCCTCCTCTTGCAGAGGGGGCACTCGGGCTTGCTCTCAGCCCACCGCTGGATGCATTCAAAGCAGAAGCGGTGGAGGCATGGCACCACAAAGCTGGGGTTCACCCAGCTGTCCAGACAGATGGGACAGCGGGTGTCCAGCGCCGTGGCCATGCTCTCCACCTGCTGCGGTGAGCTGGGGAGAACTGGCGATGACGAGCCGCTCCCTCTCACCGGCGCTGCAGCAGCAGGTGTCACGCTGCAAAAGGCAGAGAAGAGGCCATGGTCATCGGCTGAGCCGGGGGCGGCTGGAAGAGTTGTGCAGGTTCCCCAAGGAGAAAACCCTTCCAGCTGCCCAGGGAGAGATGTCTCCGTAGCACTCACCTCTGCTGCTGCGAGCGCTCCTCCTGGGTCTCCCGACGGCCCGAACGAGGCAGGGCCGCGGAAGAAGCTCCGATGGCTCTGGGAAGGACACTGAGAGCTGCTGCAGCAACTCCCAGAGCACGACACCAGCACCAAGGCCAACCTTGCTCCTCACTCCAGACCTCGCGTAAACGCTCAGCTGGAGTGCGGGCACTAGCCGGCGGGGTGGGACTCTGCGCCCGCATATGAGCAGCGAGGGCCACGCAGTCACAATCCGTCGCTCCAGGCTCTCACAGTGCATCGCTCGGAGCCATCACAATGGGCCGTCCTGCCCCGCAGCGCTCGCTCTGGCAGCGCTCTGGCCCCAGCACATGTGTCTGGGGCTACCGCAAAGCCACTGTCACTCCATTCCCCCGATCTCCTGTCTAATGCTCGGCATCAGTGTTATTCACCAGTCACTGCAGCCTAGGCCGTGTCTCCCCAGGGCACCCTCAGCTCACCCTGGCCACGGCAGACATCTCCACATACGTTCAATAAAACCTCACGCCTGCCTTTGAGGCAGCACCACACAGTCCCACAAGCTCTCCCCACCCTCCAGCTCTGCTGATGGTTCTTCCCATGCCTAGCCAAAGGCAGCCCTTGACTTGTTGTCAGGGTTTTTTTCCTGTCTTTCACCCCTCTCTGGGGTGATCTGCTCTGCTCAGCGCTCGTCCTCCTTGGGGTCCTGGGTGGGAGAGATGTCAACAAGCCGGAGGGGTTCAGGAGAGGCCCCTGATGCAGTGGGGCTGGAGCACTCGCCCTGTGAGGAGGGTGTGTGGGGCCAGGGCCGGCTCAGCACGGACCAGAGAAGGCTTAGGGGCACCTAACAGCACTGCCTGGTGCCTGTGGGAAGGGATGACAGGGATGGGGACAGGCTCTTCCCAGCAGTGCCTGGTGGCAGGAGCAGAGACAAGCGGCATCAGCTGGGACTGGAGAGGTTCAGGCTGCAGATAAAGAAAAATGAAAAGTCCCGTGAGGCACACAGAGCACCAGAGTGGGTTGTCCAGCCGGGTGGAGGCATCCCTGAGCATGGAGGTTTTCAAGACCTGAGCAGGCCCAGCCCAGAGCACAAGGGTCACAAGCCTGCGAAGGGACACATGGGGAAGTCCCGGGAGGGAAAGCGTCGGCAGCGTGAAATGCGGCCAAGCTTCCCAAATGAGCCCATGGCAGCCGAAGCAAGGCACAGAGGGCCTAGAGATGCAGAAGGCTCAGCCCTACGGAGCGCTCTCTCCTCAGGACACAGAGCCCCCGCGAAAGCACACGTCCCCTCTCTGTGGAGCTCAGCGCAGGGCACAGGGCCTATAGCCCTCAAAAGTGGGGGAAACTGGTCCCAAGGCCAGGCCCCATGGTGCTCAAGGGAGGGGAAGGAAGCCCTCAAAGACCAAGGCCAGGCCCATGGGGCTTGGATTGGGCCTCTGGAGCCCTGCAAGAGCAGAGGGCCAAGCGCCATGGCGCTTGACATAGGCAAAGGAAGCCCTACTAAACCGTGGTGCCAGGAGTGGTGGGACTCAAGTCAGGGGAAAGAGGTCCAGCAAGAGCAAAGGACCCAACTCAAGAGGTGCTTGTCTCAGTGCAAAGAGGCCCCCAAAGTCGATAGGGCCGGGCCCCATGGTGTTCAAGAAAGGGAAGAGGTTCCCTGCAGGAGCAGAGGGTCCGGCAGAGGGCTCTGGGGCACAATATACTCAGAGCGCTCAGGTCCAGGCCCCAGGCAGGACAAATGAGGGCAGAGAAGGCTGTGCAAGAGCAGAGGGAGAAGTCCTGCGAGCGCAGTTGGCCAGGCCCTGCGGTGCCTCAGTCAGGGCACCTGGCCACACAGAGCTTGGCCTCCCGCAGCAGCACTTGTGCTGTCTTGCCTGGGGGGACATGGGCTTGCAGAACGAGCAAGCACCAGCAAGACCTCACTTCCCTTTTCTTCCCGTGGTGGGTAGACCTTGTCTGGCATAAGGACGTGCAGATCGCTCACCAGTTACCATCATGGGCAAACGAGGCTCAGCTTGGGGAAGAGTCTTGTAATTTATAGCCACTTGTTAACAGAGCAGGGCAGTGTGATCTGGAAAAAAAAAAAAAAAAACAACAAAAAAAACCCACCAACAGTGCACTAGAAACAGCTTCCCCCACCCCTCTACTTCCCAGGCTCAATCTCACTCCCGGTTCTTCAAGCTCCTCCCCGTGCCGAGTGGTGCAAGAGGATGGGGAGTGGGAGTTGCAGTCAGTCCACCAGGCTTTGTCTCTGCCGCTCTGCATTTCTTCAAGAGGTGCTCCATCGTGGGTCCATACCATGGGGTGCAGTCCTTCGGGAATGGGCTGCTCCAGCTGGGTCCCCCAGGGGATGCGGTTCCCACCAGACTGCCTGATCCTGCATGGGCTCCTCTCCTCATGCTGCCATCCCCACCAAGAGCCTGCTCCTGCGTGGGCTCTTCATGGTCTGCAGCTTCCTGCAAGGCGCAGCCTCCTGCTCCAGTGTGGGGTCCTCCACGGGCTGCTGCATGGCTATCAGTTCCAACGTTGTCTTCCAAGGGCTGTAGGAACTACCTGCTTCACCATGGTCCTCTCCACGGGCTGCAGGGGAATCCCCAGCTGCGGTGCCTGGAGCACCTCCTCCCCCTCCTTCTTCACTGATCTTGGTGTCTACAGGGTTGTTTCTCTCACATCTTTCTCACTCCTCCCTCTCACAGCAGCGGTGCAGCACTTTTTATTCTTGCTGAAACATGGTGTAGGATCACAGAACCATCTAAGCTGGAAAAGACCTTCAAGGTCATCAGGCGCAGCCGTCAACCTGACCTGCCGAGTCCCATGGCCGAACCGTGTCCCTTAGTGCCCCAGCTGCATGACTCTTCAATACCTCTAGGGATGGGGACTCGGCCACTTCCCTGGGCAGCCCGTTCCAACGCTTGACCACCCTCTCCCTGAAGAAACTCTTCCTCAGATGCAATCTAAACCTCCCCTGGCACCACTTGAGAGGTGCCATCAGTATTGCTCGTTGGCTCAGCTCTGGCTGGCAGTGGGTCCCTTTTGGAGCCGGCTGGAAGCAGCTGTGTCTGACATGGGGGTCAGCTCACAGTCTCTCCTCGCAGAAGCCCCCCGTGCAGCTCCTCTCCGCTTCCAAAACCTTGCCACTAAAGCCACGACACTTCCCTGCTCAGAATTGCTCTGCCCAGTGGTGGTCACTGATGGAGGTCTCCTCCTGGGACAGTGGGGGACAGCGGGCAGCCTCGAACAGCCTGCCTCCCTCATCTCTCTCCTTTCCCATGCAACAGTATAGTGGGTTTACATGGCAACGTTTTGGTAGCAGGGAGCCACAGGGGTGGCTTCTGTGAGAAGAATCTAGAAGCTGCCCCATATTAGATAAGGGCCCTGCTGCTGGCCAGAGCCGAGCCAGTAAGCGATGTTGTTTGTGCCTCTGTGAGAGCATATTTAAGAAAGGGAAAAGAAAAAACCTGCTGCCACACAGCAGCTGGGAGAGAGAGAGGAGTGAGGAACAGTCCTGCAGCCGCCAAGGTCGGTGAAGAAGGAGGGGGAGAGGTGCTCCAGGCACTGGAGCAGAAGTTCCCTGCGGCCTGTGGTGAGAATCATGGTGATGCAGGCTGTCCCCCTGCAGCCCACGGAGAACCACGGTGGAGCAGGTTTCCATGCTGCAGCCCGTGGAGTGCATCTTGTCATCTTGTGCCGAAGCAAGGCGCAGAGGGCCTAGAGATGCAGAAGGCTCAGCCCTATGGGTTGCTGTCTCCTCAGGACACCGAGCCCCTGTGAGAGCACACGTCCCCTCTCTGCGGAGCTCAGAGCAGGGCACAGGGCCCGTAGCTCTTGAAGTGGGGGAAAGAGGTCCCAGGCCCCATGGTGCTCAAGGGAGGGGAAGGAAGCCCTCAAAGACCGGGGCCAGGCCCATGGGTCTCCTTTGCAGGAGAGGCGCTCCAGCAGGCCCTTTGCCATCTCTGTGGCCCTTTGCTGCACTCTCTCCAGTATGTCCGTGTCTCGCTCCTGGAGGGGAGCCCACAGCTGGACACAGTCCTCCAGGGGTGGCCTGAGCAGCAGTGGTGAGGAGAGGGGAAGGATCACCTGCCTCGACCTGCTGCTGATTTTTTGCACACTGCAGCCCGCCCTTCTGTCAGCCTTCTTTGTGGCCAGGGCTCGTTGCTGACTTGTTGAACTGCTTGGGGTTCCTGTCTCGGCAGGGCACAAGCCCAGCTTTCTACAGAGAGCAGCAGCACCAAGGCGCACTCTGTGCAGAAGGAGCTATCTCGACGGCATTGTGGCCAGGCCACAGCCAGCAGGGCAGGCTGGCGGGAGGGCAGAGCCTCGAGCCCCGGGGGCAGAGGTGGCGGTGAGCAGGAGGCCAGGCCTGGGGCGATGGGGATGGGCACGGGCTGGCCCCGGGCACCCCAGGCTGGAAGCCTCTCCCTGGGAGCAGCTGCAGAGCTGCAGGCCTGCAGCTGGGCAGCACGCGCTTTCAGGGGGAGCACAGCAGTGGCGCCGGGCACCTGGGGAAGGAAGCGCTGAGACGAACACCCCAGCCCTCCTGGCAAAGGGCGGCATCGCCGCGCCCCAATCCCACCAGAGCGACCCCATCGGCCTTCAGGCCCAGCAGCCCTGTGAGGAAGCGGTGGGCACAGCAGTAGGAAGAGGAAGAGATGGCAGCAGGGGTGGGGACAGCGACGCCAACCGTGTTGTTAGCAATACAGAGACTTTTTTGATAGCTTTTGTAGCTTTATTTCTTTTCTCCAACAGCTTCAGACTGCTGTGAGTCTTCTGGTCCCTCCCGGTTGCCAGCGTGTGCCCCATCTGCTGGCCCAGCCCCAGCTTGGCCAGCTCCTGGGGCGCTGTTCTAGTGTCGCCGGCGGGGTGGCCTCTTGGCGGGTGGGGCAGAGTCCTGGGAAGTGGGGGCCCTCCTCTTCGCGGTTCTCCGGGGCCCCCTGCGTCTTTGGTCCCTGCCCTGGCTGGCAGTGGAGGGACCGGCCTCAGCCTCCTGTGGTTCCTCCGGGGACACTTGCTGACTGTCAGGCGCCAGCCCTGGCATGGATGCGGGGTAGCCGGGACCCCCACGGAGGGCAGCTGTTGAAGTTCCGGGGAGCTCCTCCACGTTGGTTCCCTCGGAGGGCTCTGGGCCGGCTGCTGGTGTCCCCACCGAGCTGACAACGTGGCTGGGGACTGCTGCAGGGCTGCCCTCCTGTCCTCCAGCAGCGTGGGAGGCCCCCAGACCCAGGATGCTTCGGGCCTCCCCGCTGCACCGCTGCACGGCGGTGGCAATGAGCCGCTGCACGAAGCCGGCCGTCTGCCTTCCCAGGGAGGTCCTCAGGAGCAGGGTGAGGGCCCCCTCGTCCAGGCCAAAGAAGCGCAGGCCTGAGATGACGTTGCGCTGCGCTTCTGAGGCTGCCCTGCCGTCATCCCCGAGGAGCTGCCCCAGCTCGTGGCGCAGCCAGGGCAGCAGGGGCTGGAGCACAGCAGGGTACAGCCGGAACAGGGACGCCCAGGCGAAGGGGTGGAGGCCGCCCACAGCGGCTGTGGGCAGTGGTCCTGCAGCCTCTGGTCGGGAGGCTGCGTGGGCAGGAGCTCCGTCTGCCTGCTGGGCAGTGACCGGTGCCTCCGCAGGTGGTGGGATGACGAGCTCCTTGAACCTGTTGTCCGCCCGCACCGAGTGCACGATGGAGCTCACCCTCCTCTTGCAGAGGGGGCACTCGGGCTTGCTCTCAGCCCACCGCTGGATGCATTCAAAGCAGAAGCGGTGGAGGCATGGCACCACAAAGCTGGGGTTCACCCAGCTGTCCAGACAGATGGGACAGCGGGTGTCCAGCGCCGTGGCCATGCTCTCCACCTGCTGAGGTGAGCTGGGGAGAACTGGCGATGACGAGCCACTCCCTCTCACCGGCGCTGCAGCAGCAGGTGTCACGCTGCAAAAGGCAGAGAAGAGGCCATGGTCATCGGCTGAGCCGGGGGCGGCTGGAAGAGTTGTGCAGGTCCCCCAAGGAGGAAACCCTTCCAGCTGCCCAGGGAGAGATGTCTCCGTAGCACTCACCTCTGCTGCTGCGAGCGCTCCTCCTGGGTCTCCCGACGGCCCGAAAAAGGCAGGGCCGCGGAAGAAGCTCCGATGGCTCTGGGAAGGACACTGAGAGCTGCTGCAGCAACTCCCAGAGCACGACACCAGCACCAAGGCCAACCTTGCTCCTCACTCCAGACCTCGCGTAAACGCTCAGCTGGAGTGCGGGCACTAGCCGGCGGGGTGGGACTCTGCGCCCGCATATGAGCAGCGAGGGCCACGCAGTCACAATCCGTCGCTCCAGGCTCTCACAGTGCATCGCTCGGAGCCATCACAATGGGCCGTCCTGCCCCGCAGCGCTCGCTCTGGCAGCGCTCTGGCCCCAGCACATGTGTCTGGGGCTACCGCAAAGCCACTGTCACTCCATTCCCCCGATCTCCTGTCTAATGCTCGGCATCAGTGTTATTCACCAGTCACTGCAGCCTAGGCCGTGTCTCCCCAGGGCACCCTCATCTCACCCTGGCCACGGCAGACATCTCCACATACGTTCAATAAAACCTCACGCCTGCCTTTGAGGCAGCACCACACAGTCCCACAAGCTCTCCCCACCCTCCAGCTCTGCTGATGGTTCTTCCCATGCCTAGCCAAAGGCAGCCCTTGACTTGTTGTCAGGGTTTTTTTCCTGTCTTTCACCCCTCTCTGGGGTGATCTGCTCTGCTCAGCGCTCGTCCTCCTTGGGGTCCTGGGTGGGAGAGATGTCAACAAGCCGGAGGGGTTCAGGAGAGGCCCCTGATGCAGTGGGGCTGGAGCACTCGCCCTGTGAGGAGGGTGTGTGGGGCCAGGGCCGGCTCAGCACGGACCAGAGAAGGCTTAGGGGCACCTAACAGCACTGCCTGGTGCCTGTGGGAAGGGATGACAGGGATGGGGACAGGCTCTTCCCAGCAGTGCCTGGTGGCAGGAGCAGAGACAAGCGGCATCAGCTGGGACTGGAGAGGTTCAGGCTGCAGATAAGGAAAAATGAAAAGTCCCGTGAGGCACACAGAGCACCAGAGTGGGTTGTCCAGCTGGGTGGAGGCATCCCTGAGCATGGAGGTTTTCAAGACCTGAGCAGGCCCAGCCCAGAGCACAAGGGTCACAAGCCTGCGAAGGGACACATGGGGAAGTCCCGGGAGGGAAGGCGTCGGCAGCGTGAAATGCAGCCAAGCTTCCCAAATGAGCCCATGGCAGCCGAAGCAAGGCACAGAGGGCCTAGAGATGCAGAAGGCTCAGCCCTACGGAGCGCTCTCTCCTCAGGACACAGAGCCCCCGCGAAAGCACACGTCCCCTCTCTGTGGAGCTCAGCGCAGGGCACAGGGCCTATAGCCCTCAAAGTGGGGGAAACGGGTCCCAAGGCCAGGCCCCATGGTGCTCAAGGGAGGGGAAGGAAGCCCTCAAAGACCAAGGCCAGGCCCATGGGGCTTGGATTGGGCCTCTGGAGCCCTGCAAGAGCAGAGGGCCAAGCGCCATGGCGCTTGACATAGGCAAAGGAAGCCCTACTAAACCGTGATGCCAGGAGTGGTGGGACTCAAGTCAGGGGAAAGAGGTCCAGCAAGAGCAAAGGACCCAACTCAAGAGGTGCTTGTCTCAGTGCAAAGAGGCCCCCAAAGTCGATAGGGCCGGGCCCCATGGTGTTCAAGAAAGGGAAGAGGTTCCCTGCAGGAGCAGAGGGTCCGGCAGAGGGCTCTGGGGCACAATATACTCAGAGCGCTCAGGTCCAGGCCCCAGGCAGGACAAATGAGGGCAGAGAAGGCTGTGCAAGAGCAGAGGGAGAAGTCCTGCGAGCGCAGTTGGCCAGGCCCTGCGGTGCCTCAGTCAGGGCACCTGGCCACAAAGAGCTTGGCCTCCCGCAGCAGCACTTGTGCTGTCTTGCCTGGGGGGACATGGGCTTGCAGAACGAGCAAGCACCAGCAAGATCTCACTTCCCTTTTCTTCCCGTGGTGGGTAGACCTTGTCTGGCATAAGGACGTGCAGGTCGCTCACCAGTTACCATCATGGGCAAATGAGGCTCAGCTTGGGGAAGAAAGGGAAAAGAAAAAACCTGCTGCCACACAGCAGCTGGGAGAGAGAGAGGAGTGAGGAACAGTCCTGCAGCCGCCAAGGTCGGTGAAGAAGGAGGGGGAGGAGGTGCTCCAGGCACCGCAGCTGGGGATTCCCCTGCAGCCCGTGGAGAGGACCATGGTGAAGCAGGTAGTTCCTACAGCCCTTGGAAGACAACGTTGGAACTGATAGCCATGCAGCAGCCCGTGGAGGACCCCACACTGGAGCAGGAGGCTGCGGCTTGCAGGAAGCTGCAGACCATGAAGAGCCCACGCAGGAGCAGGCTCTTGGTGGGGATGGCAGCATGAGGAGAGGAGCCCATGCAGGATCAGGCAGTCTGGTGGGAACCGCATCCCCTGGGGGACCCAGCTGGAGCAGCCCATTCCCGAAGGACTGCACCCCATGGTATGGACCCACGATGGAGCACCTCTTGAAGAACTGCAGCCCGTGGGAAGCCCACATTGGGTTAACTGGTGCAGAACCTGTATCCCCTAGGAGAGACCACATGCTGGAGCAGGGGAAGGGCGTGAGGAGGAAGGAGCGGCAGAGACAAAGCCTGATGGACTGACTGCAACTCCCACTCCCCATCCTCTTGCACCACTCGGCACGGGGAGGAGCTTGAAGAACCGGGAGTGAGATTGAGCCTGGGAAGTAGAGGGGTGGGGGAAGCTGTTTCTAGTGCACTGTTGGTGGGTTTTTTTTGTTGTTTTTTTTTTTTTTTCCAGATCTCACTGCCCTGCTCTGTTAACAAGTGGCTATAAATTACAAGACTCTTCCCCAAGCTGAGCCTCGTTTGCCCATGATGGTAACTGGTGAGCGATCTGCACGTCCTTATGCCAGACAAGGTCTACCCACCACGGGAAGAAAAGGGAAGTGAGGTCTTGCTGGTGCTTGCTCGTTCTGCAAGCCCATGTCCCCCCAGGCAAGACAGCACAAGTGCTGCTGCGGGAGGCCAAGCTCTGTGTGGCCAGGTGCCCTGACTGAGGCACCGCAGGGCCTGGCTAACTGCGCTCGCAGGACTTCTCCCTCTGCTCTTGCACAGCCTTCTCTGCCCTCATTTGTCCTGCCTGGGGCCTGGACCTGAGCGCTCTGAGTATATTGTGCCCCAGAGCCCTCTGCCGGACCCTCTGCTCCTGCAGGGAACCTCTTCCCTTTCTTGAACACCATGGGGCCCGGCCCTATCGACTTTGGGGGCCTCTTTGCACTGAGACAAGCACCTCTTGAGTTGGGTCCTTTGCTCTTGCTGGACCTCTTTCCCCTGACTTGAGTCCCACCACTCCTGGCACCACGGTTTAGTAGGGCTTCCTTTGCCTATGTCAAGCGCCATGGCGCTTGGCCCTCTGCTCTTGCAGGGCTCCAGAGGCCCAATCCAAGCCCCATGGGCCTGGCCTTGGTCTTTGAGGGCTTCCTTCCCCTCCCTTGAGCACCATGGGGCCTGGCCTTGGGACCCGTTTCCCCCACTTTGAGGGCTATAGGCCCTGTGCCCTGCGCTGAGCTCCACAGAGAGGGGACGTGTGCTTTCGCGGGGGCTCTGTGTCCTGAGGAGAGAGCGCTCTGTAGGGCTGAGCCTTCTGCATCTCTGTATTGCTAACAACATGGTTGGCGTCGCTGTCCCCACCCCTGCTGCCATCTCTTCCTCTTCCTACTGCTGTGCCCACCGCTTCCTCACAGGGCTGCTGGGCCTGAAGGCCGATGGGGTCGCTCTGGTGGGATTGGGGTGCGGCGATGCCGCCCTTTGCCAGGAGGGCTGGGGTGTTCGTCTCAGCGCTTCCTTCCCCAGGTGCCCGGCGCCACTGCTGTGCTCCCCCTGAAAGCGCGTGCTGCCCAGCTGCAGGCCTGCAGCTCTGCAGCTGCTCCCAGGGAGAGGCTTCCAGCCTGGGGTGCCCGGGGCCAGCCCGTGCCCATCCCCATCGCCCCAGGCCTGGCCTCCTGCTCACCGCCACCTCTGCCCCCGGGGCTCGAGGCTCTGCCCTCCCGCCAGCCTGCCCTGCTGGCTGAGGCCTGGCCACGATGCCGTCGAGATAGCTCCTTCTGCACAGAGTGCGCCTTGGTGCTGCTGCTCTCTGTAGAAAGCTGGGCTTGTGCCCTGCCGAGACAGGAACCCCAAGCAGTTCAACAAGTCAGCAACGAGCCCTGGCCACAAAGAAGGCTGACAGAAGGGCGGGCTGCAGTGTGCAAAAAATCAGCAGCAGGTCGAGGCAGGTGATCCTTCCCCTCTCCTCACCACTGCTGCTCAGGCCACCCCTGGAGGACTGTGTCCAGCTGTGGGCTCCCCTCCAGGAGCGAGACACGGACATACTGGAGAGAGTGCAGCAAAGGGCCACAGAGATGGCAAAGGGCCTGCTGGAGCGCCTCTCCTGCAAAAAAAAGCTGGGAGAGAACTCCCCATCCTTTTGCGCCACTCACATGGGGAGGAACTTGAAGAATCAGGAGTGAAATTGAGCCTGGGAAGGAGAGGGGTGGGGGAAGCTCTTTCTAGTGCACTGTTTTCTTTCTTTTTTTTTTTTTTTTTTTTTTTTTCTGACCAGCGGTATGCTGAATTGGGATTTAAGAACGAATCCTGGAGACAAAGGCGTCTTGCAGAAGCACGATCTGCAACCAGTAAAACATCTGTTTTTTTTATCAGCATTATTCTCATCCTAAATCTAACACATGGTAATATACCTTGCACTATGAAGGAAATTAATACTATCACAGCTGAAACTCAGATGCTCAACCCATCCTTTAGCAGTACGCCGAAGGCTGGACTGCCAGTGGAAGACATTGTGAGAGTTCCCTTTTTGCATGGGAATTCCTGGTCAGAACGAATTTTCACATCCTACCCTTTTGTTGCAGTGCTTCTGTTACTGCCATTTTAAAACCCTACAGGAATATTACTCTTGTTTCCATGTTTTTTTTCTTATTTTTTTAAAGTTTTCTCTTATAAAAATCTGACGAGAGTAATCAGAAACTGACAGTAATCACAGAAACTGACCTTTTCAATAACTCTATTTTTAGTGAGGCAATGGTGAAAGAGGAAAAAATTATGTGCCATAGGTATTATGTGCCATATATGTCACATACCATACCAAGATATTAGGTTTCTTTCTCTTTCTCATCAGCTTGTGTAAAACTTGAATAAAATCATAAAATGAATAATAATTTAAGGTAATCTTTTTTTTTTCTAAAAATTGAAATGGTTTTAAATATTAGCTGAAATCTCACAAATTCTGTAGCTTGAATCTTGTGGCCCTCTGTTGACTGGCTCATCAAAGGGATTTTCGTCCATTTATATGTGCTTCCTTTGCAACTACGCATTCACAGTAGAATTTTAATGCAAAATGCGGCTGAAATTCAATGCCATACTCTTTCTTTCCTTTCAAAGCATCTCTGTACTTAATGACAGCATATATGGAAGAGCTTGGAAATGCTGAGAGTCTGATACATATTCCTGTAAGTGGGGTATACCAGGGAGGGGCTGAATCTACGTCTGTGCCAAACATGAAAAGATCCCACTAGCAAACACCTGCAACAATGCACTAAAAAGGATTTCTAAGGCAGTCTTAAATGTCTTTCTCTCTGTCTTTCAGGTGAGACGCATGACTTCTAACTTAGGGATTCTCTGAGCTGGAGATGAACTTACAGAATAACAACTTCCTTACATGTCTCCCATGCAGACTGCTGTTCTTTCCTTTTAAATTTTCTTTTACGTGTACTTTTGTATAAGCTATCTTCATACACTTCCAAAGCAGATGTTAAAGTGCTTTAGTAGTGTGAACTAAGGAAACGCAGCAGAAAATAACTAGGGGTTTGAATGTCTGAAATAGCATTGTATCAAGAAAGAGAGGAAGTTCTGACTGCAGATAGCAACAGTACATTTGTCAAGACAGTAGTATTCCTTCTGAGACTGGAAATTCACTGACCTCCTCAAAATGCCACTCAAGACTTTCTCTGAAATCATTCTGAAATGCTGGTTTTGTGCAATATTCAGCATGATAAACATCTCTGGGACTCTCTTGTTGGCCACTTGGCAGGTGACAGAGCTGCTGCTGACATTTTTGAACTTACACTTCTTGAACTTATGTTGGTAATGATACAGGAGTGAGATGTGATCAGGATGATACATAAGTGAGAATAAACTGCCTTTGCAATTTTGCTGGCAAGTAGCTGATTGGGCCAGCATGTGTTGGTTTTGATTGACTTAAAAAGCAGAAAAGTCTCAGAGATATCTCCTCTATGTACAACCTTTACAGAATAAAAGGAAATGTACTTTACTTTTGAAAATAGCCATAAATCAGCATCTGCTTCTTGTAAACTCAGCGTAACCCTTTTTTTATTTTTATTTTTATTTTTATTTAGTTATTTCTTTTTTTAAAGGGACATTCAGAAGTTTTGAAAGTGTCAGATTTTCAAGTCAGCATCAAAAAAACTTTCAGGCAACTACAGGAAGGGAAAATTGCAAACAGTGGAGAAAGAGCTCTAAGAGGGCAAAAAAGTTGGTGGCTGATGTAGCAGAGGTCCCAAACAGCAGAGAGAGAGATGAGGTGGTCCTGTACACAGCAGTTGTGAGAGTTCTCTTGCAAAAGTGATGATGACTTTTTGGATGCTGGATGAAACAACATCAGCATTCAAGGAGATTCTTCAAGGGCTGGAGCTAAACTTTCAGAAAGAGAGCTCTGCCTTTAGAATTGTTACAAAAGTGAAATTGGATGATGTATCTACAGTGTCTTTATGAAGCCAAAAGTTCTGTTTCCCTCTTTATTACCAGGATAAATATTTTGTGCTGCCAAGTGTTTCCTCTGTTTTGATGAATGGGATTCCATCATGTTTCTCTGTTAACCAGAAAAGGGATATCAACATTGCTAACTCCAGTTAGCAATTTCAGGTGACATTTCAGTTTCAGCTAGACATTTTCAGGCAGTCTGTGGTAGACTGATTTGATCGCTTGGTTATGGTCTCTGTTTTTCTGTTTCTGTCTGCCTACAAAAGGAGGTAATGGCACATAAATACTTTTCTAATACAACTTTTCTGAGGAGTAAGGCCTGCAATTGTTTGGATTGTATTTGTGTGCAGGAGTAGTCCAGCTCTGTGAAAAAGAGAGAAAGTAGTCATCAGGGAACCTCTCCATTAAGAACTGCTTCTCTTCACTAATATAAAGAAGCTTAAGTGAATGGATTCTACTAACCTTATCAAAACAAACAAACAACAACAACAAAAAAACACAAACAAAACCAACCAACCAACCAACCAACCAACCAAATAAAAGACTTAAGACAAATTTGACTAGGAAAATGGACATATGATGAGTGGTTTTGTTACTGTTTGTTTTTTAAAGAAGATAATCTGTCCATTGCTAAAGCCGTGCTGTTCTTACACAGAAAAAAAAAAAAAATGGAATGTGCTTTCTAGATCCTGTTGTAGATCTTCATTTAGTCCCGTACATAGTGTTAGTGAGGGTTTCAAATCATAGTCACACTTTTTTTTTTTTTTTTTCTCCTCTTGGATCCCTGATACTGGATATACAGAAAGATCCTATGACCTATATGGTAACTATTGAAACCTATAAAAAATTATAGTTGCAAAACAGATTTTTGCAGAGCCCTTAAGAAAGTAATGGCTTATAAATCTCTGATGAAATAATGGGAAGTCCGCTTTTTAACCCAGAAGAGTGCAATCTCTGATGTACTAACAAAAAGTTCCATTAATGTTATTAGAAAAAATAATTGCTAAAAATGCTCACAGAGTACTGTTAAATAGCTAGACTGTTCTGTTGCTATTATTTATCTCAAGGCTAAGTGCTATTCAAACAATTTAAAAGAAATATAGCAAAAAATGAACATATTCTTTGATGTGTTGCCACTTGAGCAGGCTTGCAATTTGCAAACAACCCTGCAGATGGCCCTTGGAGCAGGCTGGACAATTTAGTGTTGAAGAATTGAAGTACTGTCTGATACTGATGAGATCAACTCAGATCACCTGAGCTAAGCAATGCTGAGGTACTGAAACATTTGCATGGCATAGCCTATGAACTTGTGTAGCTTACTACTGCAAAAGGAGATGAAGGCAATGAGTTTGGATATGTTCTCAACCAGGGCTGCAGATAGGGTGATCCTGTTAGTCTGATCCTACTAAGGGAAGAGCCAATGTACCACTGGCAGGTAAATTTTTCACCCCAATGGAGTTCACAGACCTTTGTGTGTCCAGGATTTCCTCTTATTTTTTTTTTCAGAAGTTGTATCAATTTCCAAATGGATTTATTTATTTATTTATTTAATTATTCAGAATTATTATTATTATTTATTTTTTCCCCAGCTTTCAGGGATTTTCATTTCTGGCTTTGCCCAGGAATATTTCTAGGATATGTGATTTTTCCTTGAGCAGAGTTTGTGTTAGTCTGTTAAAGTGTTTTCGAGTTGAAGAATGTATTACAGGAGCATAAAATAGTAATGTAATGGTAATAGCAAGTTGGAAAAGAATTTCATAGGGTAAGACCTAGCAGCTTTTCCTTTGTTATGTTAAAAGTGCTGCCATATGAATATACTCTTTAGAAAGAATTCTCAGGTAATGAAAGCCCTAACGGTAATATCTGCCCATGTGCATTCCTGCTGGTATAATTCTGCTGACAGCTACCATGTGCAAATTTTTCACAGCCAGTAATTATCTTTACAGCTAAAGTAGCCTTGTGCTGGGCTGAATCTTGATCTTACAGCCATTTGGATCTGAGGCAGATTTTCCTTTCAGCTTTATGAATAAAGTGGTCACAAACATATTAGCCTTGATAAGGTATTCTTTTTGCACTGGGATTACATTACAGTATCAAAATGAACTGTTACTAGAAGACGTGAGTTTTATTTGGTAAAGGGAAAATATATTTTACGGCTTTACAAAGATAGTGTAAATCTATATCCATTGTAGGTATGTGTGTTTTGAGTAAAGATGTTTTTAAAATATACTCACACCACTACCTGAAAATGTCAAAGTGTTGGCACTTTTTAACTGACTCCTGTTTTTTTGTTTCTTCTTCTTTTTTTTTCTTTTTTTTTTCTTTTTTTTTTTTTCTTTTTTTCTTTGTCTAAATCTCACAGATACATTCTGAGGAATTGCTGGAAAAAAAAAATCAAGTCAACCTTAGTTTGGGTTTCATCTGACAAATAGCTACATGAATACACATCTGAATACCTTCATTGAATCTGTCGTGGCTGTGGGCTTTACTCACATGTGTAAATTTGTTCTTACTAAGTTTTCTGTGCCTGACACCTGCTGAATTGGGTTATCCCATCAACACCTGCACAAAAGGACAGCTGCTTAGAAAAAAAAAAGCAAAGACACTGAATGGCAGAGGAAGGGTTGAAAGACCATCACCACCTTTTTCCCTGCTCTCCTCCACAAGCGTCACTCAGGAGAGTGAATGCAGCCTTGCTCACTCAACGGTTTGCAGCCACGTGGTTGTACAGCCCTCTCTTCCATCCTGCTTTGGTGTTGCTGGACTGATTACAGGCTTTTCAGCAATGTAAAAGTGGATCTGGACAAACCAAGAATGAATACAAAATAAACCCAAAAGCTATCTTAAAACAAGTATCTGGGACAAATGGCCAGATGAGAGCTCAGAAGCTGGGCTTACTGCTGCTGATGCCACAGAGGAGAATGTAAAAGGCAGCTCTTGCTGTTGGGAGAGACTATGATATCTTCCACCTTGATCCTCCTCATGAATGTAGAGGCAGCAGTGACAACTATGACCAACCCGTCTGTGCAGGTGGGAGGCAGTGAATGAGGCTAAGCACAGGATATATTAGCCAGCTGTGCTGGATAAGGCAATAATCTATCTGGCTGAAGTAAGCAAAGAGGTCGTTACTTCTTATGGAGGTGCACTGAAGCAGTATGTAATGGTTTTACTTGCCTGTGTAAAAGGTATTTTGTGGTTCTGCTGCAACTTAGCAAATAAAGAAAGAGACTCTTTCAAAATACTGGCACCTACTTTTACAAATTCCTGAAGTGTGCCTGCACTGAATAATGGCTAAGAATGGAACTGTTTGTCTGTCTACCTATCTTTCTGTCTATTTATTTGTGAGCCCAATGTCAAGGAGCCCATTTAGGATCTTTGAAAGTTAATATAGCATTGATGATCTGCATAATGAAATAATAATGTTAGCTGGATGGAGTGGTAAGCCAGAAGTTCTAAATGCTACGGCTGTGCAGCCGCAGGCTGTATGTGGGCAGAGCTGGCAGAGAACTGCATAAAAGCAGGTTTTAATGTGGGCACATACATTCCTTGTTTGAACGTACATTGAGGTATCATATATGTTAAGGGGTGGCATTCATAGTCTAGCTTATGGAAGGTGGGTTCAGTTGGTGGATAATGAGCAAGGAAATCACAGATTCAAAAACGTTCTTCCCCTCAAAGCAAAAAAGGCAGTCTATATACCTCATAATTCATAGACTGAACGCATTTTGTGTTTTAGGAAAAGACACAATTGCTATTCTCTTATGAGGAGTAGAGTCTTGTGTTTCTGCAAATCACATTGAAAATGGAACAGTTGATAGAAAACAGCAGTAGACATTGCCAGGGCCATCCTTGTGAAGAAAAACTGTCAAGAATTTCTAACTCACACTGATGTCTGTACTATGTGTGTCATCAAATCAGGAAATCCAGAGTACCTTTGAAATCATTTTCTTTAGTGAGAAAATCAGTACTCAGTTCTTGAGGGATTCATCGTGATGACTTAGAGGTTTGAGATTCAGAGTTGCATTAAGGACACATTATATTACTTCAACCCCGAAGTGAGTATAACTGTAACTGACTTACTATATTTAATTACATAAAGGAGAACAAAAAGACCATGTCTGTCATTCTAGGTTTAATCTTTTTTTTCCACTTTGCCCTTCTGTATGCATGTCATCCCATCTCAAGTCCTGCTTATTTATATCATATTTAAATGTAGCCAGTTCTATTCCAACTGGAGTGTTTACTAGCTATCTGTTATTAATGTATTTTCTGATCTCAGCCAGCTGGCAGAGCAGACTCCTCTGATGCTTCTTAAAAAGTTCTTGAAGCAGCTTTGTGGACATGAATGCTTTGTTTTTCAGAGCCTTTAGGAATGTTGATACGTACATGTTGATGATGCTGTAAATGTTTTTATATGTATTTGCCTGTATGTGTGCGTGGCACTGTCTGGAGTCATAGCAATTTGAATCACTGTTATAGTTTCAAATAAATTCCTTCAATTGCACTGCATAAAGCCACGTTGTGTTGGCGTGCGGCTAGGATTTGAATAGCTGTGGGTACCAGATCTCCCTCCCCTCCTCTGGCCACCTCCAGAAGAGAGACATATGAATGACAGACACATTGGTCAGCTCATGAACCGCCACACACATAATGCAGCATGTTACAGGAGACTGCCTTTGACTCTCAGGTGCTGCTAATCTGCTGAGCACCAGACCACATAGCTCAGAAGCTAAGGCGTGAGCCTCTCTGCCACTGCTGCAGTGTGTCATCAGCCTGTGAAAGTGGGGCATGCTGGCAGGTAGGCATGCCAGCTGCTGCCACTGACCCAGCTCACCCACCAAACACATGTCCAGAACTCCACAGTGTGTCCTCCACATTCAGCTTGCTCACATGAACAGCACTCTGCAGGCATTTCTGAGCTGGATGTCTAAAATGGAGACAAAACACTGCTGTCTTGTTTTCCCTTCTCGATCTTAATAGCATGTACTATCAGCACCTTTGGGAATATGAGGTATAGACATTGTCATTTTCTAAGGATGCTTGTCATACCTTGCCTTTGGCTTCTTCCAATGATTCTTACCTACTTTAAGATGATGTGGCACTGGTTACATGCTTGCAGGGTGTTTGCTTTAGGTCCTAACATCCTTTAGAAATGACATGAAAGAAATGAGTACCTTGCCTGCTTGCTGGATAGCTTTTGTACTGTAAAAAGTGGAAAAAAAGACTCTCTTTCTAGCTCAAATTCAGCAATCCAGTGAAAAAAGATCAACTCACTGTATTAACAGCAACATTTTCCAGCTGAAGTCTCCCCATGTTGTTATAGGAAATAGACCAAAGAAATGATGCTGTGTCCAGGAGAAGCATTTAGAATACTGTTGTGGTTTTACCCTGCAGGCAGCTGAGCACCACACAGCCATTCGCTTGCTTCCCCCCAGTGGGATGAGGGACTGTCCTGGTTTCTGCTGAGACAGAGTTAATTTTCTACGTAGTGGCTGGTATGTTGCCGTGTTTTGGATTTAGGAGAAGAATAATGTTGATAACACACTGATGCGTGCAGTGCTTACACAGAACCAAGGACTCTTCTACTTCTCGTGCTGCCCTGCCTGTGAGGAGGCTGGGGATGCACAAGGAGCTGGGAGGGAACACAGCCAGGACAGCTGGCCCAAGCTGGCCATAGTTTGGGTCAGCTACCAACAGATGACATTATGTGTTATTAGTACTATTTTCGTTTCATTTTCCCTTCCTATTAAACTGTCTTTATCTCAACCCACAATTTTTATTTTTTCCGATTCGCTCCTCCATCCCACTGGGTGGAGTGACCAAATGGCTGTGTGGTGCTTATCTGCCTGACAGTTAAACCACAACAGGGTGATCCCATCAGGTGGTCTGTGTGACCCATGTACTCCACATAGCACCAGCTGCATGACGTGCAGAGGGGACCCTCCCTATGAACATCCAGCCAGCACCAGCAGTCAGGGTGCCAAGAGGAGCTCTGCTTCAGAGTTAACCACAGCTGAAGCAGCTTGAACCCCTTCATATGCTCCCAATATCTCTTTTTAGATTGTAGTATAGTGGGCCTCAGATTCTGAGTCTGCATCCCTAACTCCAAAACCCTAGGGATAGACCTTGGGTCTCCCCAGGTGCTTTCTGCCCAGAGGCTCCAGGTGGGGCCATTCTCCCCGTCTGCAGTGTAAAGCACGTTTTTGATATCTTGCCCTGTCCAGACAGGCACAAGGTCTGCTGCATATGAACTATCTCCCGTGTAATTTTTTTCAAAGACTTCTCATTTCTTAGGACCCCATTTGAAATTGTGTGAAAAGAGCACAAAAACTTTAACCAGGATGTTCCAATACTTAATGCTTACAGATTATGAAATATTGCTCACTTAATGAATAGGATGTTATTCCTGTAAAAGTATAGTAACAGCAAAATGCACAGACTTGAACATCTGATGCCTTCATTCATTGTGATTTAAGGGGTTATGTAGACCCTTGAGAGCTCTCAGACCAGAGGCAACATCTGATCCAATTTATATTGCATCTAATGCAATGGTGATGCGGTATATAGTAAAGGAAATGACAAACAAAGTAATTTGGTGTATAGCATACCCAGTCTTTTTTTTAGATCTTACAGCTTTTTAGGCAGAAGGTGTCATACCTTAAAAGTGCTAATTTTTAGTTAATAAATCATGCTAAATTTCAGGATTTCTTCCAGATTACTTCTTAGTGAAGTGATAGATAAGAATGTAAATACAACTTGTCTTGGTAAATGAAGAAGGAAAATTAGTCTTGTGATTTGTAAATAAAACTATTGTTAATTTGAATTTTTAAAGGAAAAAAGGTGAAAAAATATGCATGGGAATGTTTTCAGATTTTGCAAACAACACGAATCTAGCCATATATCCTGGATAATTCTGCAGGTTTGGGAGCTGTATTGAAATTCTGTCAAGCAAGTCAATTATCTGCAGCCTCCAAAATAATAAAAGAGAACAGAAAAACAACCAGCTGTGCCCTTCTCCAACATTGATGTAGACAAGATTCATATGTATGTGTCCATCTGATCTGGAAACTGAACAGCTAGGGTAAAAGAGTCCTTCAGTACTAAAGATAAAAGCTATGATAACACTTGGGGATCTGCAGTTGTTACCTCTGAAGTCTAGGGAAGCCCTTAGGTACTTATTGGTAGGTAGGTATAAACTAAGTCTCTGGTGTAGCTCAGCTATTGCATGAACAGATTCTTTGAATTTTGTTTGTTATGTGGTGTATTATGTGTTATAAGATTTTGTGTGTGACATATAATGGAATAGCTGATGTGAGATAGTCTTACTTAAGAAAACAATGGATGTGAGAGGAGATTAAACTGTTCCTCCTTTGCATATGTACAGACAAGATTAAGTGGAATGAGGTTTACCTTTGAACTATAGCCCAAATGTCAAGTGCAGGGAGGCAGGTTTTGCAAAACATGCTCCTCGCATATTAAGTAGAGATTTGTAGTTCATACTAAAAAGGATTTACGACTTCATGATGGGATACAGAAATGTGTTAGAGGTGGATATTGCTTTCAGTATTTGAGTTGAGTTTGTGTAAGAGACATTTTTATTGTGAATATCTGTATTGTGCTGTGATGTTGGCTGTATCTTGAACACCTCGATTTCTTATATCTTCTCTGTTTTACCCAGTAAAGAGTTGGATGCATATGTATGTATATTTAAGTTCATAACAACAGAAAGATTTAATCCTTCACTATTCTCCAAACCAGCTTGCCTGCTGATATTTCAGATAATTAGAATCAACTGTGAAACCATGATGCATTTTTCTGTTACAGAATGTAGATTTATTTCAGGAAAATACTTTAAGTATGATTTTGAAATGTAATAGTTTGTGAAATAAAGCACATTGTAGAATTGCAGAGAGATAACAAAATCAAATTTGCTATAAGGAGCCTCATGTCTTAGGCTCCATCCTTTGAATGGTCACATATTGAGTAATTTTATGCACATATGAAATAGGATTGCTTCTGTGTGTAAAGTTAAGCCAGTGAACAGACCCTTAAACTATGATGGCTCTCTGAGAAAATTATATCTACAGCATAATTTGAAATGAGTATCACTTACAACTCATGAAATGTCACTCAAAAATATCCTCTCATTCAGAAAAAGAAAAAAATAGAGAAAAAAATAATAAAGTAAGATCTGGTTGTTGCCCACTCAAAAAATCTACTTCCCTTGATTTTCTTTCACCTGCTTCACATCTGCATGAGCTGGCTTCTACTGCTGAAGTCTGTATGATACTAGAAACATTGCTGTGTCCTAACTAGTATTGACAGGAAATGGTTTCCTGAGCTTTTCAGAATTTCATTTCAGCTGGAGGGCCTGGAGCTCTCCTTTTATGCTGTCAGGATGGTGCATTAAACACAGCAGAGCCAGCCAGCCAAAGGAGGTGATTCTCATGCTATATTTAGCATTGGTACGGGCTCCCCTTGACTGTTGTGTGCAGTTCTGGGCTCCACTATATAAAAAGGATGCTGGGGTCCTTCAAATCATCCAGAGGAGGTCAACAAAGATGGTAAAAGGGCTGGAAGGCATGTCTTATGAGGAGAGGCTGAGGACACCCAGATTTGTCCAGTCTGGAGAAGAGGAGGCCAAGAGGTGACCTGGTGGCCCTCTGCAACTCCCTGAGGAGGGGAAGGGCAGAGGGAGGTGCTGGCCTCTGCTCCCTGGGAACCCATGGCAGGATGCACGAGAATGGCACAAAGCTGTGCCAGGGGAGGTTCAGACAGACAGCAGGAAAAATGTATTTACCTTAAGGGTGGTTAAGCACTGGAACAAGCTTCCTAAAGAGGTGGTTGATGACCCCTGCCTGTCAGTGTTTTAGACGTATTTGGATAATGCTCTCAATAGTATCACAGAATCATAAAATCATTTGGGTTGTAAAAGACCCATAAGATCAGCAAGTCCAACCACCATGTAACTGTACCAAGTCCACCCGTAAACCATGTCCCTCAGTGCCACATCCACACATCTCAAGTACCTCCAGGGATGGTGACTTTACCATTTCCCTGGCAGCCTGTTCCCATACCTTACCACTCTTTCCATGAATAAATTCTTTCTGACATCTAATCTAATCTCCCCTGATGCAACCTGAGGCCATTTCCTTGCGTCCTATCACTTGTCACCTGAGAAAAGAGACCAACACCCATTTTATTGCAGCCTTCTTTCACGAACTGCAGACTGCCAAGTAGACAGCTTGCAGTAAAACTGCTCAACCAGTATGAGACCCGCCTAAGGAAAATTCTGAGTGTGGTACTAGGTGGTACTAGGATGGCTATGGTATGATGAGTATCAGTGTATCTCTAGTACTAGAGACATTTTTTTTTAAGTCCTCCTCTGTGAATGAAATGCAACAATATTGTGTTTGTCTCTGCTGCAGAAAATTCATTTTTGTGTTTCTGTTGTTTGTAAAGTAACATAAGGTACTTAGAACAACAGTGGAAAAGAAAATCTTAGATGTGTGTTTGGGAATTTTATGTATTCAGACAAAGTATTTTAAAGGACCTCAGCTTTGAGCAGAATTGTTCTCAGCAGGATCCATTTCCTATGATTCCTCTGTTTCTCTGGATCAGATTGGTTTCCATCACAGGTGAGAAATCTGGTACAGAGCTGACCACCCAGAGACTACAAAGACTTTGTTGGCAAAGGGACAACCAAAATACTGACATTCCACCTCCCTTAAATCAGTGGTAAGAAGATTCAGTGACACACACTTGGAAATACATGCTAAGGATTTGAATCCTTTAGGAGAAGGGGAAGGACTTCTAGTTTATACAGGAAATCTAGTAAAAAATCATGACTATATACTCATGTATGGAACCCAATGTATTTTAGTACTGTAGACCTGTGAATGAATGAAGCTGAAACCAGGACAGCACAAAGAGGTTATACACTAGAGAGCTATCAATTTATATACTTCTAAAGGCACAGTGAAAAGCTGTCAAAAACAAGTGGGTTCTTTGTAGAATAGTTATGTACTGCAAAGTGGAGCCTGCTGCTATAGTAACACAAACAGAATGAAAGCGACTGCTTCCTGTTTAAATTGCAGTTTGTTGGTTTAGAGCTCAACACATTTGATTAATTCAAGACTTCAGCATGCTGTTCTGTTCAGTCTCCATATCTCTGTGTTTTCAGTCCCTGAAACCTGTGTGAGGTTTCAACACAAGAAAAGAGGAGCCAGTTTGAGTCAGTGAGGTCACATAGTCCAAGTTACTTCGGAGTTAGTCTGATGTGGGTTCTTATCCCAGTGAAGTCTGTGGGATTGCCTGTATGTAAAGCAGAAGTTTGAGTCTTTGAAATGATAAACAAACCACGATGGATAGGTGAGCACAATCAAAACTTGTAACCAAAATTTCATCCTGTCTGTTAGGGAATAGTAAATGCTATGTCTCTTATGTTTCTGCAGTTAATTTACTCATTTAATTTACCACCAAAATATTGGTCTGCTGAATATCAGACTTCTCCACTTACTCTGTGTGAATGCTGCTTTATGGTACGTATAAAACTTGTAAAGAAGTTTTAATGTATACCTTCTGCTAAAGACTGTGGATTGCACTGATTTGAAATCTTTTAACCAAGATAGTAAGTTATGAAAGTAAGTTATGCTCTGCAAGTAACTAGAGTCAGATACTCTTCAGGACATGGACAATTACTTCATGTTTCAGATGAAGACTTCACTGCCTCTGAAAACTCACATGTAAAAAGTGGGCATAATTTTATGTTTGTCTGGCTTTGCTTATTCCAGGATCTATCCTTAGCTGCCTTGGAGTTAGCAAGTGCACTGCTTAGTTTCCAGCACTGACCTGTGTAGAACAAACAAAATCTTTGTTTATATTGGTAAAAGGCAGTCTGCAATATTGGTTATTAATACGGAACAGATTCGAAGCAGTGTATGAGAAAGCGAGGCACAAAAGTGAGGCACAAAAATGAGGTAGAATATGTTTTTTGCATTTGATGCAAATTAAGATCATGGGCTGCATTCCTAAATCTACCTAACCAAATATGAATACTGAAGAACTAGTTGAAGTGTTTGGTGTGTAGATTCGAGGTTTCTTTCCAGTATCGACCTCCATTTAGGAATAAAATCAAGCATTAGATAATGTGGCCCTAATTCTCTTTTTCCTTAACAACGTGAGGTCACTATTTCATAAATCTTTTTTCTACCTTTTTTTTTTATTTTTATTGCTTGAGTGTTATTTCCATATTCTCATTTTCTTCCTTCTCATACTTTACAGCTTCTTGATTTTCTTTCAGAGATTTTTAGTGGTGTTGCTATAATTTAGGTATCTTGTTGTGTTTCAGCAGATGCTATTTTAGATACATCCAACCTTATTTACACAGAGTTTTAGTATAGCCTCTTGGGATCCTATTTTCACTTGTTTCATTTCAGTTACAGAAAGTGTTTGAAGACTCTAACAGAAATATATCCCTATTGTCCATAGCAGCCTATGTTCTCATCCTAAGGGATAGATCAAAAAGATGGTGGTTGATTTTGTTCATTTTTCATTTTCTTTGCGTAAGGTGGTATAGCATGTACATAAAGGCAAGAAAATTATATGAAACTACTGAATTATTGGAAAGGAATTTAAAAAGTTCCAGTCTTCTTCAATTCTCTTATATTTTGGTTCAATGTCTTTTGTAGGCTGGTGGGTAATTGCATTGTCTTTAGGCTTCTGACAGGGATCATCTATATGTGTATTGCAATAAGCAATGCACGGATTTTCTGGCTTCCACATGTGGTGAGCTTATCACTACCTCCATTACTTGAAATCATTTGTCTTGAAGGTGTTTCCTTAGCCACTGTAAACTATCGAGATAATCATCCTGTTTGGTGAACTAGCGTTGGGTAACATGTAGCAGTGTCAAATGAAGAAATGCAACTCATGTATCTTTTATTTTATTTTTACTTTTAAAAATATTTAGAAACAAACAAACAAACAAACAGACAAAAAAATGTAGGGGTTAGACTAGATAATTTTTAAAGTGATTCTTTATGTTTATATTTATATTTTTATAGAATTCTAAGCTGTAGAGTGTCATATGAATGAATACTGAACCAAATTGTTTTGTGTCATTCTGTTCAGCCATTTAAATCTATAGACTATCTTCTGCATTGCTTTAGTCTTCATACATTGCACATCATATAGCAAAAGCAATGGACCTCTAATGAGAGATCTACACTCATGAAAGGTAATAGTGGGAGAATCTTCTGTTATTGTTACTCTAAAAGCAGATATTTTAGGTGTTTCAGAGACACTTTGAAGAAAAGGTCTCTAAATGTCTAGAAAGTCTCTAAAAAGCTTGCAAGTTGTTCCGTACTGTATTTCTGAATTTTGGCAGAATGGAATCATCTGTTCGAAATTTGTAATTCTAGCCCTGCAGAGCCATAACAGGAATTGTGAAAGTCCATTGATGCTCAGGACTGAATCTTGCATCTTCTTGGCACCCACAAGTGAATAAGGGTTTCTGAAATTTTCTCCTGTTATTCAAGAAATAGGAAATATTTCTTTCACATTTGATTAAAAAAAAGACACCTAAGCAAAGTTTCCCAGAGCTGTGAAAGTGAAGATCTAGAAAATCTAGAAAATGTCAAGTCACAAATGTATGACAAATAATTTCAGTCTTCTGTACAAGTATTTTACCTCCCAATCATATTTGTAAGCAGAAAAAAAAGGACACAAATATACTTTTAAAATACTAATCCACAGACTCAAAATTTTAAAATTCTTCTATCTGAATATCACTACATTCCTATGAAGAGCTGCAGCCCATGTGCATGGATGCCAGACACCCATGGTTTCCTGTGTCCAGGACTGCATTCATGTATTAAGTATATAACTATATATACGTACATACATACGTCCATATAAACATACATATATATGCAACATTGTTGTTTGGTCTACTTGGGCTAAGCTGCACCTAAGACTTTAATGAAAGTGAGCAACAGAGTTGTAGAGTACAAGTTCTGCCTATGCTGATATCCTATTTACCATAGCAGCAGTACAGGGGGCACAAGAGAATATTCGTCCCTACATCTCCTGAGGAAGCATCCATTTGCTAAAGCGTCTCTAAAGAAAGCTTCCAAATTCAGGGACTAATTAGAACTCTCTCTGCCTGATAGTGCTCCCGTTCTATTTGGATGGGAGCTGGGCTCCTTGTTGCTATACTTGGTTAGAACAAGCATGCTGAATCACAGGGCCTGGATCACAGGGCTGCTTGTGAAAGAAGCCTGGCTGAGCACTGGCTTTTATCTTTGATATAGGATGAAGACTGTCCAAGTGTGGCTCAGCAGGTAGCTGACTGCCCCTCCTGCTCACTTTAAATTTTCAGTGTCTTATCTCCCACAATGATTTCTTAGTTTTTGCTTTTCAGCTGAGTCCCTTTATTGATTCCACAAGAGAATAAATGCATGGATAGGGCAGGAAAATGAAGACATATTTTCCTTGGGGTAATGTACATTTTCAAAACCTTTGTGAGGCCCTGCTCCATCCATTCCAATACAACAACATTTTATAATAAAAAAATTCAATGTGAAGCCTGCTTTTTACTTACAGCAGCAAACTTCTTTGTTCAGTATAAAGGTATAAAGATCTCAAGTGCACATAAAGATCACAAAGTGCAGCCCAGCTCTGCTTGGATGCAGTGCCTTGTTTGTGAGAGTGTATAATGTCTTGGATGAAAAACCTTGTTCCTATTCAGCTGTGCTAGCATGGCACCATGCCCAAGCTAATGGGTTTTGCAGCTTGAGGAAAAAACTATGCTACAGCAGCAATCCTGTATTGGCTTCTGAAGCCAGCGTGGTTTTCACTCACTCTGTCACCTGTGCTTTGCTCCACTGTTCGATGCAGACATGACTTACATGATTCTCTTGTTTTGGAGTTCTTCTAGCTAGAAGAACTAGAAAAGATTAGTAATTTGAAATCACTAAAGCACAGAAAGCCTGTTTTTACTTTCTGCCTGTGCCTTGTGCTACTGCAGTTAGATCATAATATGTTCCAGTGTTCTTTCACTCTGTTTTTGTGGTGCCTTAAACACTGAAATACTCCAGAGTACATCAAATTCATATTGGGCTTCCCAGCTGAGGTCTTTAACTCAAGTGAGGCAAAATTCTGTATATTTTCAGTGTTTTTTTTTAGAAACCTAAACCCAAATGACATCTTGGAAGGATTAATTTACTTCACCCCCCAAAAAACAAACAAACAAACAAAAAAACAACAAAAACAAAAACAAAAAACAGAGGATCTTTTTTGTTTCATGATTTAAATGGACTGCTAGAGTATTACAATGTGTAGCTTCAGTGTTTTATTATATGCCATAAGTAAACATTTCTAATATTTTGGTACTCTGTCCTTGCCTCCCATCAGGAGATTTCATAGCATATTTCAAATGTTAAGAAATATAAAGCAAATTAGTAAGATATATAAGTGGCATTATTCCTGGACAAAGAATGGGAAAACTGAGAGCAAAGCAGCTCAGTTTTGTGCTCAGTCTTTTTTTTTTACG
Source organism: Anser cygnoides (assembly GCF_040182565.1). Classification (NCBI taxonomy): domain Eukaryota; kingdom Metazoa; phylum Chordata; class Aves; order Anseriformes; family Anatidae; genus Anser; species Anser cygnoides. The sequence goes on along the minus strand of NC_089912.1, from coordinate 36,766,861 downwards.
CTTGTGGAGCCAAGGTTTACAACCATTCCTGCACCTGGAAGAAAGGTCTCCAATATTTCTGCCTGCTTCAAGTGGATTATACTACTTCCTCTTCAGAAATATTATTGGTAGAAAACGTATTACTGCATATATACTGTGAAGGTCTTATTAGAGCCAACGGTATTAGGAGATTTGTAATTAAACAAAGGCAACCTTTGAAGAATTCTGTCTATCCTGTCACGATCCTGTGGACTGCAAACGTCTTCTAATGGCAAACATTTGTGTATGGCTTTTACTTTGTAATATCGGTGTCTGCAAGTTTTCTTGCCTGTGAAGGTTAAAACTTAAAATCAGATCCAAATTGTTATTTGGGTCATATTTCCTTAATGTGCAATTTCCTTGCTTTGCAGATAAGCAAGCAGATGTACTGCAGGCAGCACTGTAGGATGACAGTATGAGTGTTGTATAATACACTTGTTTTCTTTCTCCTCGTTTTGCTTTTGCTTTTCTCCTCCTCCAGAAAGTTTGCTCCAAGACATTCTTGGAAAGGTGCCAGTCCAGAAATATAAACACTTGAAATTCTTCTTATCCTTAGATTTATGATATCCTTTTCATGGAGTAGTCAGATTAGAAAGGACCCCCAAAGTAATTTTTGTGGAGGATGTAGCTGGAGAAGTGAGGGCAGGGTCAGACAGAAGATCCCCAGAGGAGCAAGCATCCCATTATGAAAAGAGTTATTCATACTTTGTGTGACTACTCTACGCAATGCAAACTGCATAAGAAACAGAGAACAATGATAATCATTCTTCTAGTAAGATGTACATGTTTAATCTCTTGTGCATTGCTTCTGACTACCCTCCTTCTATATGACAAAATCTTTCTTTGATGGGACTTTACACATTGCTTCTAGTCTACTCAATATCAACTACTAATAAAAAAGCTTAACTTAAAAACTAATAAAACTTTTAACTAATAAAAAAGCTAACTTAAATGCAGAAAAAACACATAAAAAGAAAGGGACTGTAAGGTCTATTGTGTGTTGGGTTGTTAATGGACTCCAGATCTTAAGGGATGCTGTAAGCTTTGCATTTTACAGCAATAATATCCACATTCATGCTGCTTTGTTAGGTTGCTCCCCAAAAACCTTTCTTCGGTAGAAAACCACATTGTTTATATCTATACTCTTAAGGTGAGTCTAGACACACCTTATGGTGCACTGCATGATATTCTTAGATAAAACCTATCCTATGGGGCATTGGCAAAATTATCTAATATTTGTTCTGCCCCAAACTGTTTGCTTTTGGTCTCGCTGTGTGGGGCCCTGACTGACTTATGCTACAAATCTAACAGCACCTTGTAGCAAAAAAGGAAGTTCTGGGCCCATGGGCTAGGAGCCAACCCTGCCTTTGACATGAAAGAAGTGCTTGTCTGGGAATCATCTGAGCTCAGCAGTCCCCAGGAAGGTGGCATAGGTCACTACACTGGAAAAGTGAGGATTAAAGTCCTTTGGGGATTGATGGTGTGGCAATGTAGATTGCTTTCCAGAGCAACTTGTCAGGAGGCAAAACATATGTAAAGGTGATGTACAGCTTCTCTATGCCAGGAAAAAAAAGCCTATTGTTATTTTGCAGGACAAAAATCATAGAATCATAGAACAGCTTGTGTTGGAAGGGACCTTAAAGATCATCCAGCTCCAAAACCCCTGCCATGGGCAGGGACACCTCCCACCAGACCAGGTTGCTCAGGGCCTCATCTAACCTGGCCTTGAACACCTCCAGGGATGGGGCATCCACAGCTTCTCTGGGCAGCCTGTGCCAGTGCCTCACCACCCTCTGCGTGAGGAATTTCCTCCTAGCCTCTAATCTAAATCTACACTCTTTCAGTTCAAAAGCATTTCCCCTTGTTCTGTCATTATCTGACTGAGCTAAAAGTTGCTTTTCATCTTTTTATAAGACCCATTTAAGTATAGAAAAGCTGCAATGAGGTCTCCCCGGAGCCTTCTCTTCTTCAGGCTGAACATCCCCAGCTCTTTCAGCCTTTCTTCACAGCAGAGGAGCACCAGCCCTCTGATCATCCTCGTGACCCTCCTCTGGACTCGCTCTACTAAAATAAAACATCCTATTTGCAAGGGTTGCAAATAAGAGGATATCTCAGAGTCCTACCATCATCTAGAAGTCACAATGGGCAAAGGAGATTTTGTCTCCTGTCTTACTGTGTCATCCAGTTTGGCCCCTAATGAAATAGTTGGAGAGCCCAATGCCCAGGCAGATGATTTTCCTAGGTGACACAGCAACCCCAATTGAAAAATAAAATAAAATCATAAGTTAGTCCTCAGCTGTCATTTATGCACTGCTGAGGTAGTGTGTGATCTTGGCTTTTCAAATGTTTCAGTATAGGTATGGGGTGGTTTTTCGTCATATGTAGGCCTTCATTGAATGACATGAGCCATCACTGCATATGCTTAACACAACCTGATTCAGGAGAGAACGTTATTGGAATTGCTTTCAGCATTAAGGTAACTTTTTGCTCCTTCCTACAGAGATGTTTGTTGGAAAAATCCAGACACTTGGGATTCTCTCCCCCTCTCTTTCTTTACCTCTCTGTTGACTGCTATGCGAGCACTTCGGAGATATCCCTGGACAAGGATGGGTGACTCTTGCTTCAGCAGCAATATGTATTAGGCAAGGATTCAGCTGGCCTCGTTCCTGGCACACAGTGGAGACTGTGAAATGAGTAGTGATAGATTCTCAGTGCTAGGGCATTGCCGAGCCTGCACGTCCTTTCTCCCCTCTCTTCCTGCTTTCATCAAGAAGATACCATACAGACCAGCCAGCACCTGGCTCTGTGAAACCATCTCACAAGAGAGTATCAGACACACTGCCCTCTCAGTATTGCGAAGTTTTCTTTGGAAGACGGAGATGGGTGGACACCACTTGAGACTGGGTTGGAAACGTGTCATAGATATGATTTCCTTGCTATTGGCCACAGACAGTGTGAACAGATGCAGAGGTAAGAGTCATAATAAAAAGAAGGTAGGAATCATAATTCTATGATTCTATGAAAGAAGGTAAAACCGTAACATCCCACAGGCCAGTTATCCTTACTTTCACATACTGAAAGAAGGATTTTGTGACAATGGGAGAGCAGAAATTGTTCTGAAATATGCTTCTTTGTGGTCAAAGAGGAATGTTTGCTCCAGCTGTGAAACAGCCCTGTATGTGGGGGGCAATATACTCTTTTGTGCCTCTGCCAGAGCATCTAGCTTGGTAAAGTTGGATTGCATCTGGCAAGGATTTTCCAGGGTGTCAGTTTGTTCAGACTGCCTGAGGACATATGCTGAAGGGATGGGGTGGCCTATATGAACCTTAGTATTTTTCTTGGCAGTCCAGCATGCCCACTGAGTTCCAATGCCATGACAATGTGAACGTTTTGGTTTTAAGAAGGCTGAATGACTATTGGGAATGCAGTAGCTGCACAGCGTGGACACAACCATACGGATCCAGTGCTAGATAACAATCCTCTGGCAGTTCCATCTAGCCCTTGGAAAACTATCTCGAGCTCACTGGGTGGTAGAGAAGACAGAACATGTAAGTCTGGGTTCGTCCTGGCTGTTCCTAAAGTGTAGTTTTCTTAGGGGTTTTTCTGCTAATAAAAACTTAGCATGACTGGGAATGAGGTAAGATGCTGACTGCAAATTCAGAAGTCTGTATTTTGGATGTGGACTGTCTTTATATCCTAGAATAATACCAGCTCATCAGACCACGTCTCACCTCCATCTGGCAGCTAGGACTGCAGTGTCCTGTTGTTTTAGAGGTGTAACTGCCTTATGTGTCTCTGCTCTCTTACCTGATGAACTAGTGACTCTGCCACACTGTCTCACGTCACAGTGCTGTAAGTGAACAACTGTACCACTCAGCTCTGAGTGGTTCACAGGACAGCTGCAGAGAGAGGGAACACAAGACAACAGGCCTGCATTTCACCCCACCCCCCCCCAGACTTACAGCTGTTTAGGGGTACATTTTTATCTTGGTAACTGGGAAATCTAATCAGATATCCTAGAGTTCTAATTAAGTGGCTTTTATGGTTATAAGAGATTTTGAGAATAATCAGCTGCAAAGGCTTGGGACCCATGTTCTATCAGCATGTGCAGTCTCTGGGGCTTTATAAGTGCTGTGATTGTCTGTAGGAATTCAGAAGGTGTTTGCCCAAATGGAAAAAAAGTTACAAATCCTTCCTAACATTTAGTTTTCAGGTCCCCGATTTTAGAATTACAGGGAGAGGTGATGTAAAATACTATATTTGAATAACATTTCAGGAACAGGAATCATGTTCTGTACATCTAAACTGTATTTATTTTTTCTTTTTGCCAGCCTGAGTATCATTAGATTGAAAGTTAAAATTTTGCAGCTATTTAACAGTTTGTTAACCACCATAGAAATCCTTTGTAATCACTGAGTACATACCATTGCATAGAATATATGCTAATATAGTTCTTATTAAGCAGCATTCATAGCAATTCTCTCTCATTAGGTAAATAATTTCTGAGGCAGATATACTAATTAAGTGTTTTTCCTCATTATGTGTTTCATGATTAGGAGGAGTTTACTATATTTACAGCAGTGCAACGAAAACTATTCAGAACTAACCATACCAATATTTACAGAACACAGAGAGAAACTGCTAATAGTTCCGTGTTCTTCATTACTAATTGTAGAGGGTAATTTAGTTTCTTTAGAGGTGCATTCACTTCTTTAATAAGCAAAATGATCCCTAAATTAATAAAGGGTTTTGAGATCCCCCAGAACATAAATGACATTATAATTTTAAAATGCAATTGTTGATCAGTACTCTGAGCTATCCATTGCTGTCCAGCAGCCAATTTGCATTTTTATAATAGTAGTAATAAGTTGCCTGTTTTAGCATTGTATTGCCATGTAAAGCTTTTGAATGCAAGACTATTGCAATCATTCAGAACAATGGGGCTTAGAAAATATTTTTCATATATGTCATGAGACCTTGTTACCTGCCAGCACTCTGAGTTTTTTATTCCATCTTAGAGACCCTTTTTTGAATTTCTTGTTCGCATTTTCATAGTGGTGCATAAAGTATTAATAGTCCATTTGTAGCTCTGAGAACATTATCAAATGTTAGCTTTTATACACACCTTTACTTCCAGCACATCAGGTTTCTGTACCACAAGGATGAGCCTATCAAGGTGAAAATGTTTCTGTGGTTATCACTTGGGCCTGGGTAAATACCATACTACTTCAAATAACTTCTATTAGAAGCCTAGAATAGTAGAAATAGTAGAAAAGTCACAGATGAAGACAGAGGCTCTTGACCTCATCAGATAATTGGCAGTACTGTGATAGCTCATGAACTTGGGATCAGGAAACAAGGTCCAGTTTCCTTTCATCACAGCAGTTTGTTAGGCTTTGCTCCAGCATTTCTCCACCCTTGCAATTTTATAATGGATCTCATGTTGTTTTGGCAGTTTAATTCAATTTAAATGCCTTGTTGTTCCTGATTTCTATTTTCTCATTTCAAAAGGATTTGATTTTAAATGAAACGGTAGTTTTTCAGGATTGTGAAGAAATTTAATGCCTTTTTCTTCTTACTTGTCCCACATTCTACGGGCCCTTCATTTTTCTTGTGCTCCTTTCCTTAAAATGCCAGTGCCCTGAGAACCAAGCAGAAGCTCAGAGGCCAGGCTTGTTTTGCTTTTGTTCCTCTCTTGAAAATATCAAGTTAATGTTATCCAGCCTTGTCTTCTTCTTGTAGCCATTCCTTTCCTGCTAAAAGAAGCAATTCAATTATTCTTTTTCCTCCTTCACTCCAGCCCCATTCACAGTAAAAATCTAGGCAGGTGCTTGTGTAACTAATATTTTTATGCACTCTTGAGGGATGGCTGAGCTGTTTCTCAAGACAGTGAAACTGAGACTGTGTAGTATTTCTGAGAAGACACATATCAGTGTGCAATGATTATCCTTTTATGGATATTCCTGTGTAGCTGCCGAAGTCTGTGCAGATGTTCTTGGCTCTGATCTCTGGAAAGAAACCAGGAGGTCACTTACGAGTCCTCTTTCCTGAGGGTGCCTCTGAAAGCATCATTATCTGGATACAAACAATACAACAACTGAGTACAAATACAGTAGATGAAATGCAATCATCCTACAGTTCAATGTTTCTCAGTCTGTCAGTTCTGTCTGCCCTAAGGAGGCTGTAATATATTGAAAATGTACCCAGTCTAATGCAGAGTAACCTGATTTCCCTTACCCCCACCACAGGCACACCTTATTTTCCAGAATTCTCAATCAGACTTTTAATATGAGCTCACGCAGGAGGCTACACGCACGTCTCCTACTTGTGCTGTCCAGCACAGAGTACTCAGTTAGGGTCAGGTACCTCCCCACATCCCAGTGCTAGTGGATTTGGCATTTCTTGGTTGTTATAATTCATCCTTTTTCTCTTATCTTTCTTTTTTTCTTTTTCTTTTTCTTTTTCTTTTTCTTTTTCTTTTTCTTTTTCTTTTTCTTTTTCTTTTTCTTTTTCTTTTTCTTTTTCTTTTTCTTTTTCTTTTTCTTTTTCTTTTCTTTTTTCTTTTCTTTTTCTTTTTCTTTTTCTTTTTCTTTTTCTTTTTCTTTTTCTTTTTCTTTTTCTTTTTCTTTCTTTTTCTTTTTCTTTTTCTTTTTCTTTTTCTTTTTCTTTTTCTTTTTCTTTTTCTTTTTCTTTTTCTTTTTCTTTTTCTTTTTCTTTTTCTTTCTTTTTCTTTTTCTTTTTTTTTTCTTTTTCTTTTTCTTTTTCTTTTTCTTTTTCTTTTTTTTTTTTTCTTTTTCTTTTTCTTTTTCTTTTTCTTTTTCTTTTTCTTTTTCTTTTTCTTTTTCTTTTTCTTTTTCTCTTTTTCTTTTTCTTTTTCTTTTTCTTTTTCTTTTTCTTTTTCTTTTTCTTTTTCTTTTTCTTTTTCTTTTTCTTTTTCTTTTTCTTTTTCTTTTTCTTTTTCTTTCTTTTTCTTTTTCTTTTTCTTTTTCTTTTTCTTTTTCTTTTTCTTTTTCTTTTTTCTTTTTCTTTTTCTTTTTCTTTTTCTTTTTCTTTTTCTTTTTCTTTTTCTTTTTCTTTTTCTTTTTCTTTTTCTTTTTCTTTTTTTTTTCTTTTTTTTCTTTTCCTTTTCCTTTTCCTTTTCCTTTTTCCTTTTCCTTTTCCTTTTCCTTTTCCTTTTCCTTTTCCTTTTCCTTTTTTCTTTTCCTTTTCCTTTTCCTTTTCCTTTTCCTTTTCCTTTTCCTTTTCCTTTTCCTTTTCCTTTTCCTTTTCCTTTTCCTTTTCCTTTTCCTTTTCCTTTTCCTTTTCCTTTTCTTCTTTTTCTTTTCCTTTTCCTTTTCCTTTTCCTTTTCCTTTTCCTTTTCCTTTTCCTTTTCCTTTTCCTTTTCCTTTTCCTTTTCCTTTTCCTTTTCCTTTTCCTTTTCCTTTTCCTTTTCCCCTTCCCTTCCCTTTTCCCCTTCCCTTCCCTTCCCTTCCCTTCCCTTCCCTTCCCTTCCCTTCCCTTCCCTTCCCTTCCCTTCCCTTCCCTTCCCTTCCCTTCCCTTCCCTTCCCTTCCCTTCCCTTCCCTTCCCTTCCCTTCCCTTCCCTTCCCTTCCCTTCCCTTCCCTTCCCTTCCCTTCCCTTCCCTTCCCTTCCCTTCCCTTCCCTTCCCTTCCCTTCCCTTCCCTTCCCTTCCCTTCCCTTCCCTTCTCGTTTCCGTTTCCGTTTTCTTTCCTTTTCCTTTTCCTTTTCCCTTTTCCTTTTCCCTTTTCCTTTTCCTTTTCCCTCTTCCTCTTCCTCTTCCTCTTCCTCTTCCTCTTCCTCTTCCTCTTCCTCTTCCTCTTCCTCTTCCTCTTCCTCTTCCTCTTCCTCTTCCTCTTCCTCTTCCTTTCCCTTTCCCTTTTCCTTTTCCTTTTCTTCTCGTGAAGGAGCACGTTCTTTGCAGCATGAAATATTTCTCTGCAATGTCTTCTGTGTTTTATAGCAACTGTTATGGCTGTGATTTTGGGGTTTAGGTACACAGCATAGCAGTGGGCTTCCAAGCTGAAAGGTCACCTCGTCTCTCAAGGACCTGTGAACTTTTTCTCAACTATTTAGATGAGCAAGGAAACATCTTGTCCTCTTCAGTGCTGTCAGAGTAGAACATAAGGTGAAGTATGTTTTATGAAAACTTGGGTTGAATATTTTCATTCTGGCTTGCCTGCAGTGAAATACTGTGAGGAAATTTTGTTGTACATATAGTTAAACAAACGCTTTTTGAAAGGTCTGACTCTGAATTCTGTACGTTCCAGAGCAAAATTCTGTTTCCAGTTTTCCTTTCTTTACACATACTTTTCAGGCTGTTTATCTGACAATTTTAGTCAAATAACAGTACCATCAAAAGCAATGATTATGGCAATAAACAGAATAACAATCTTATTAGCTATAATAAACACAACAATTAACATTGTTACTCTGACAGAAAATACCAATCTTTCTATGCCTTGCAGATGAAACAAAACCTATGTAATTTCTAAATGGTCAAAAGACCTATTGTGTCATCAAAACGTAATAAGAATGGAGGAGGACTGATGTCTTTTGGATCTAGTACCTGAAAGGATCATTTATTCTTCTAGAAAACTTTTGACCTGTTAACAAAGGATACCTGATCATATTAGGTATCTTAATAACAAATCTGAAAAACTGAAGCTGCCTAGAGTGGGTGAGGCTAGGTCCCATCCTTACTAATGTATTTTCACAGAAGCCACAGTTTAGTCACAGAAATGGAAAAAAGGCACATAAAGAAATTCAATAAATAAACTACTATGGATTATTCACAAAGCACCTCTGGTAGTTTTGTTTTTACACCAATTAGAAAGAAAAACATTCTGTGAATTGAATGAGGTAATACTCAGAAGAGAACCCTTATTCCCTCTAGCCCTGCAGTTCCACAAAAACCCTTACGAATTTTTCAGTCTCATTCACTCCGCTCCAGGGATCTGTGTAATTTCATCCTCAGCTTGGATATGAAGATAGTAAAAGTAGGCACTGAAAATAAACAACTTTGCAAAAAGACATGGAACTATTTTTTTTTTCAGGTACAGAAAATATATAATTGTAGCTTTGTTTCTTTCTTTAGTTAACTTGCTCTTTCTCCATACTCATCTCTAAACATATTTTTTTTCCATGTCTTGCTGCAAACATTTTGGGTTGAAACAGTCTTCCTGAGCCAGTGCCTGTAGCAGGAAGCTAGCTAGTGCTTCTTAATTTTATCAGTTCCGACCTTATTTGGCTGCTGGAGGGTGAGAGAGCTTAGGGATGGCCAAAATGCAATATCTGCCCTAAAGCTGCAGCTGGAGAATGATGATCTAATTTCTAATGACTCTACTTATGACAGTCAAAATCATTATTCAAAGAACAGCAAACATGGTTCATTATGTCTTGGAGCTGACAGGCCAAATACAAATAGGAATCCCCAGAGGGAAGTTATGCAATGGGTACTCTAATCTGCTTGCTTTCTTAGCCACAGAAACTACAGAATAGCAGGACTGTGATCCACTTTGGAATTAAGAAAATACAAGAGTCTACAAACAAAAATAAGCCCGTCAACAACAATTACTTGTTGTTCTGTGTTACGGGCTACATTTTATTCGGACAATTCCATGTGATTGCTTGTGGTACTGGGGTTTAAACTGCAATAGGGTATTCCGTGTTTTATAAGAGTTGTGCAAACTCCCAGTTTCAGTGGGAGGTTTAGTCAGAGTCTGTCAAACTGATAAACAGCTGTTCTGTCTTTCCCAATGACTACTTGTATTGTTCCTCCATAACCAGGGATGAATCACTACCAAAAGTTATTGTCGATGTGACCTTTTTTTTTTTTAATCTTCTTGGATTTTGTTCAAAATCCAAAAGTAGCAAGTTATAAATAAATACATTGAATGTCAGACATACTGATTCTTATTAGAAGGTGCATTCAGTTACAGCTAATCTATACCTGCTCCTCAATGAATGACAGTAAGCATGGATTAACACAACACGTATCTGCAAAATAACTATTGATCTATAACTATCTGCAGAAAAATACTAATAACTGTTTGCCTGTATAGAGTTATAAATATTTAATCCAGAAGACAGAGATCCTATATGATCTTGCTAACAGTAATCAATAACTCTATTACTGCATGTCATGTGTATTAGCAGTGTTGACTTCCTTTTTTATTTTTGTCTCCTTTCCTTTCCTTCCCTTCCCTTCCCTTCCCTTCCCTTCCCTTCCCTTCCCTTCCCTTCCCTTCCCTTCCCTTCCCTTCCCTTCCCTTCCCTTCCCTTCCCTTCCCTTCCCTTCCCTTCCCTTCCCTTCCCTTCCCTTCCCTTCCCTTCCCTTCCCTTCCCTTCCCTTCCCTTCCCTTCCCTTCCCTTCCCTTCCCTTCCCTTCCCTTCCCTTCCCTTCCCTTCCCTTCCCTTCCCTTCCCTTCCCTTCCCTTCCCTTCCCTTCCCTTCCCTTCCCTTCCCTTCCCTTCCCTTCCCTTCCCTTCCCTTCCCTTCCCTTCCCTTCCCTTCCCTTCCCTTCCCTTCCCTTCCCTTCCCCTCCCCTCCCTTCCCCTTCCCCTTCCCCTTCCCCTTCCCCTTCCCCTTCCCCTTCCCCTTCCCCTTCCCCTTCCCCTTCCCCTTCCCCTTCCCCTTCCCCTTCCCCTTCCCCTTCCCCTTCCCCTTCCCCTTCCCCTTCCCCTTCCCCTTCCCCTTCCCCTTCCCCTTCCCCTTCCCCTTCCCCTTCCCCCCCTTCCCCTTCCCCTTCCCCTTCCCCTTCCCCCCTTCCCCTTCCCATTACAGATTGATAACATGCAGCATACAACTTTTTAACATCCATTTGGGCAACGGGAGTAAAAGTAGATCTCTTAAACATTCACTTAATTAGACAATATTTTTTCTTCAGATATACCCATTACTTTTCTTCTATTGTGTTTCATGGTAACAAAAAAGAAGGCTGTAAAGGAACAGAAGAATTCACATAGTCTAGGCAGGTATTTGCCTAATTTGTTCTTAATAATAAAAAAATAAAAATAACTTTTTTTTTTTTTTAGTTAAAAATCCTATGTTCTTTTTATATCTTTTTCAGTGCTTCCCTACTTTTAACACCAGAGGGATATTTTCTAAATCTAAGTTCAACCTCTCTTATTATGCCAGAAGCTCATTTTTGTTGTAGCTACCATAGACAAGTGTACATTATTTCTTTCTTTCACATTTGAAACAGCCTTTTATGTATTTAAAGACTGTAATCGTTTTCCCCCTAGCCTTTCCCCTCCCCACCCCTCTGCACCTCTTGCTCATGTAGTCTTTTCATCTTTAGACTAAACAAGCTCAATTATTTCAGTCTTTCTTCATAGCTTATGTTTTGCAGATGTCTCATCATTCCTGCTTCTCTCCTCTGGACTGTCTCCAATTTGATACACGTCTTTTTGAAGTGTGATGCCTAAAACTGGGCACTATACTTCAACTACTTCAACTCCAGTCTTATTAGTGCTGGGTAGAATGGAAACATTTTTGTATGAGTCTGATAATGTTTTTGTCATTTATACGGTCATGTAACATTTGTCTTTTTTTATGTAACAGCATACCACTATTCATTGATCTGCAGTTTGTAGTCTGCTATAGTCCCCATGATCATTTCTGAAGACCTATTACCTTGTCAGTCCTTTGCCATCTGGTCTTTCCTGTTTATGCAATTGGTTATTCTCATCTAAGTACAGAACTGCACACCTGTCTAACTGAATTGCATTTTTTTTCCTAGACCATATTTTCAGTCCACCAGGGTCACAGTGAATGCTAATTTTTTTCTTTGTCAGACTTATAGCTATCTGAGCTTAGCATCATCTCAGAAGGTACCATGCTTTCAGAAACTTGTCAGAAACTGCTGATGCCTGGTGGAGTGGTGCCTGCTTGGTCTGGAGTGAGAGTTATTACTGCATCCAAAATCTGATGCTTCACTGAGCACTTGAGGAAGAATTTTCCAATGCTATGCTGAATAAATATATATTTTTTATATATAGGATACTTTTTTTTTTTCTTAACATGCTGACTCGAATCAATTTATTTTGTTGTTTTGGCAATTTCATTTTAATATTAGGCTCCTCTGCTGAAAAAATTGGACCTGGCCAACTAAATTTCACCAAGAGAAAGCTTACCTATCTTGGGATAGGGAGGGTGATGGGCTGCATGGTAGAATAGGGCCACATTTGTAGTGAATTTTAGATAATATACTAGTTGCTCAGTACTGACACTAAAAATTCAGCATTCTGATATTAATCTCCACTGACATTCTAAATCATGAGATTCTCTTGTTGTTGCTGTTTTTTTTTTTTTTTTTTTTTTTCTAATTGATTGACTTCTGGAGTTAACTAATCTGGGAAAAGTTTCAGGCTGCATATTTGATCCCAATATTATTATTTCAGTATTTGAGATATATTGGCTACTTAAGAATTAATCACCAAAGGAATTTATAAATCATTCTGAATAATGAAGAAATTTGTGCAGACAAATGGGTTGCAAACAACTTGTGAAAAGGAACAAAAGGAGAAATTTATTTGAAAAGGTTAACTGACATAACTCCAATAGGACTTTTAACAATCTTTTAAACTTACATAGAATCTTTTAAACTTACATACATGTTGCAGCAGCAGCAAAGAGGACGGTTTAATGCAGGGTCCAGGTAAAGAGCTAGGATTTGACCTTTTAGCTTCTATCTTTTGAATTGATAATTACTTCGTTTTTGCTGCCACATTAGTTCATACATTTGGAGTCATGAGGATAGGGTTTGCTTGGAGAGCCTTAGATAGCCATGCAAATCTCAAATTGCAGTACCACCAGACTTACCAATGAAGGGGAAAAGGAAAACAGATACAAGAACTGCAGTAATGACAGGTTGAGCCTTAGAGTGCCATACTTGCAATTGCTTTGCAATTTGCCTGGCGGTTTGATTACACACAATTATAATCCTGTTGTGCTGGCTGCTAATTCCAGAGCACTGTCTGTGCACAATGCAGCATAGATTAGGCCTCATAGAGTGAATATTAAATGCAGAACATAAAGCACTAAGCACCTTGTAAGCAAATTAGAAGGGCAGGCTGATAGCATTCTGAGTTAGGATTTTTATTTTGGGCTACTGTCTTCAAAGTGAAATGACAATTCTTTGTGTAGATCTATCAGTAGGTAATGCCAAAAATGTGTAAGAAGAAAGATTAGAAATAACCTAAATCTTGGTTGCAAACACAGAAAATCAAAATAACAAGAGTAGGCACTAGAAGTACAAAAGAAAAATTTGAAGAAAAAGGCTAGGAAAGGTGAACACTAATATTCCTTATGTTAAGCTGTAGGTCTGATTTCATCAGCTCTCCTAAAAGCACAAATCAACTGTAGGAAAATCTTCAGTACAAGAGACAGAAAAAGGTCCACAATAATGCCTGTAAATTAAAACAAAAATCAAAGCTGTAGTGTTTGATTAGTATGGTAGAAATTATTCTACAATAGTAGAAAAAGGACTCCAAAACAGTCTGCCAAAACTAGAGGTAACGCTCAGGAGATAACACTACTGAGGCAGTTAATACACTGTAACATAGGATAGTTATGACAGCAACTTTTTTGATTCACCTTTTTTCAGAACAACGATATTACAAAATTCTTTGAATAATGTTTTACTTTTGTATGATCTCTTCCTGCTTTTGCTGTCTTCCCGTTGGTTGTGTCAGAAATGGTATTTAAAGAAGAGATCTGCAAGCTCTGGTAGTGAGGAGGTTTTTGATTTTCCAGAAGAAGTCTGGTGTTTCTAGAGGACTGATTAGAGCCTTTTATGTCTTCTATGCCTGCTCAGGACTTGGTGGTTGGCAATATGAAAGCTTATTCTACTGTTCAACTGTAGTTTAATCTAAAATAATATTACAATTAGCATCAAAGTGTTGTGACTACATGAGTTGCTATGAAAAACTTCATTTAATAGTACTTTATTTTTGTTTTTGGTGACAATGTCTTCTGGATTACTTTTTCAGTTACAGCTCTAATCACTATCACTCACCAAAAATTTTGCTTTGTCACAGCAGGATGCTGGGCAGTTTGGACAAAAACATTCCCAGTTTGCTTCTGGAGGCTTAACCTGTGGTTTTGAATGAAAACAGAGCAAGTATTTTATGCAGGAACAGTTGCTTATACCAATCATGTCCCCATTTTGTCCAGAAAGTTTTTTGTGTGGAAGATAGTGATAACTTTCTTCATGTTTTCATCCCAAAGTCCTGGAAAGATTTACTGCTGTATGAATGCTGGCTACATGACATGTACTCAAGAACTGTGACATCTCCCACAGATACTGACTGTAAAGGCAGGCTTTATGTGCGTTTATAGCCCCCCATGGACTATAGAGATGTTTGGGATTTTGGTCACAAAGCACAAAAGCAAGGCAGCCATCTACTCAGAGGGATTCAGGCTGCAGGGCTTTCAGTTTTGTATTTTCTCCCCTATCAGACAGCCTCCTAGCAACTCTGCCTCCACCTTCACCACACCGCATTGAATCGTCATCATCAAGGACTTTCAGATCTGTTGGTGGGGTGAGTATGGGCTTTTCTGGTTTAAGCAATTGTATCTGTTTCTTTGTACTACTATGCCTCAGCAGGATGCTGTTGCCCTAAGAGCTGTGTTTAATGGCTCTGGGTTTTGAAACAAGGTCCTGGTTGTACACAAGGCACCTTGAAACCTTCTTCACAAATTATTGCTATAACAAAGAGAAGAATGGATTTTGAATGGTATTTTTTTCTCACCACATAGAAGTTCCCTAGGGGCAGAACCATTTTCAGGCCTCTGACCCAAAATGTAATGGCAAGCAGCTGCGGGCAGAAACAAATTTATATTTATTTCATTAAAAATAGGAGCTGTAAAAATCCACACTAAAAATAAATAAATGCTCATTTACGAAATCCACATATATACTTTTCATTAAGCAAAGACTCCTCCAATGGTAGAGAGTGAAGGCTAGAGTAGACACAGGACTGATTTCAATGACCTTGTCTGAACATACACTAAGTTTCACAAGCTGTCATTGTCCTAATTGGTGAGCTACGAGTTTCAAGTTCAAATACTTCACCTGAAACCCTTTATACTTCAGTCCTGAAGTTTTTCTATAATTGGTGAAGACTAAAAAATAACCGGTTCTGGGTGCAGTCATTCACACATGGAGTTTGGTTCTGCCACCATTCGCTCCATCAACAGCCTGTCCTGGATATTCAAATCTGTGAGGCACAAAGCCATGCATGTATCTTGGCTCACCTGATTAGTAAATCTATCTTTGTTACTTCTGGCCAGATTTCCTACACAAGTGTCCACTTACCAAGTATTCCTGAGAGCAATTGGCTTGAACCTGGTTTAAAACACAGAGCTTCCTATATCAATGAAACAGCAGTTATTACTTATGTTGCTGCGACACCTTCTTCTCCTCCTACATGGATCAAAATAAATTTTCAGTACTGTTTTATTTATTTGTTTGTTTATTTTAAGTTATGAATTTTTATCTTTGCCTGCTTGGATTTCTTTCATTCTAGTTTAGTGAAAAAGACATGGTATCTGGGAGATCATCAAATAGTTCAGAAACTTCAACCTCTGAGTCCTACCTGTCATACCATACTGGGGAGAATCTTCCACAGCAATAAAGGAGAATTTCAGCCTCCCCTGCAGTGGCTTGGGCTGTTTGTCATGCATCTGAAAAGGACTAGTAGATAATTCAGGATCTTTTGATCAAAATATTCGTACCTTCTTTCCTCTTGCCCTGGATTTTTCCTGTCACAAGGCTAAATAATAAATCATTGGCATAGATTAGGTGGATTTGAGTAACGGCAAGGAAACAGTCAGCACGCTTCACTGCAGCACCAAGCATGATGAGAATATTGCCTGAAGGTGGGTGCATAGATTCAGGATCTAGCATGAAAGCAGCATCCTAAGTCCTGTACTTCTTATGCTCTCACTTCTGAACCTTAAAGTGTATTGATCAAATTCCAGCCTACGATTAGATCTGCTATCTGGGCTTTTTATATTATCACAGATGAAATGGCGAGCAAGAGCTTTGTTGTCAGGAGCTGTTATTTATCCCCCCTTGAGCCAACAGGAGCTGTTTGAGCTTCTCCTAAGCCAGTCTCAGCTGCAACTTGTTTTTCATACTTCTGTATGTCTCACAGCTTGTCTGCATCTCCTTAATGATCTGAAAACAAGGCACTGTGAGTAAGAATGGTGGAGTGGGGTGGCTGAGAATCATGAAGGTTTCATTGCATGTGTAGCTTGCAGGCTGATAAATCTGGGAATTCATTTTATTTAAAAAATGGAAGTCAGAAGTATATTACCACTGCTTTCCTGTCACTGACTTAATTGTGATAATTTTGTCCCAAACTCATTTCCATGGCTTTGAAGAGACTAACATGATACATTGTGAACCAAAGGAATGAGTTCAACAAACAATCAATTAAAATCAAATGGAAAAGGGAGACAAATAAATATAGGCTGCCTTCAGCCTACCTGTGAAGAAGAGGTTGTTTCCTTGACCCCTCTGATTCAAAGTTTCTAGCCCAGAGGCTATGTCTACCCTCTGTAGTGGTACTCAGCTGCTGCACTGGGCTATTATTCTTACCTTTTACTGTTTGGATATGTTCTTTATTCTCATCAGGTCTTCAGATTTTATTGGATACATTTATATATTCATTGGAAATAGCACAACTATAAAAGAGTTGTCAGAAGAGATTTACAGGGTTATATTTAGTTCCTGAGAAACATTCTTGAGACTTTCTCTAAAGTCACTGATCCCAAAATCACCTCAGCAAAACTTTTGCACTGCTCTCCATCATACATTCCACATTGCTGTACAATTCTGTGTATGCTTAAATTAGAGAGTTGAGAAGATGGGATTTTGGCTCTCTTCTTTCTCTAAATTATTGCCTTTCCCTATTTTTGTACATAAGCTCACATATTTTTTCTTCCCCATGCTTTTTCTCAGCATTCTCATTTTATATGACACCTTTCAAAATACAGCTGTATGTGGGTACCACTTAAACATTAGTCTGTTTCTTTTTTTAGTGTTGTGTGTTATTACCTGCTTCCTGCTGTCTCTGTTTTCTCCTAACAGCCACCTCGCGATAACAATATCTTTTCTTCAGCTATCTGTGTATGATCTGTATGATAGTTGGTTTTCAGTTTATTTAATTACAATATGCATGACTAGTGTCTTTCTAAACTTCACAGCATTATTTTTCAAGAAAATATTTTCTATTATATGTAAAACATTTGAAGACTTCCTTCTGTGCACATTTAATTTATAGCTGCATTTTCTGTTTAGTATGATATTATCTCCAGGAGCTTTCTCTCTGTTCCCTTTCCTAGTACCACCAACATATACTGAAGATGTACTTCCTTGTATTTCTCATTATCCCTGTGAACTTAACTATTGAACATTTTTTTTTTGAATAATTTTAAAGTATCTGGAGCATCACAGATGACAGAGAAAGAATAGATGGTGTAGACAATCTCATTCCCTTGATAATACAGTGTTGATCTCCAATGCCTTTTAATTACTTTATCTGAAAAATGTACTGCCAATATGCTTAAGAAAGAATAGCATACACCTGGTTAGACAGCAAGATTAGTTTTTTTTTTTTTATATACAGAAATGTATTTATTTCTCAAAGTGAAATAAACACATACTTGTCACAATTTTGCCTAAATTTGATGTTCTCAGCAAGCAACTGAACTTCACAGAATCATACAATCATTTAGATTGGAAAAGACCTCTAAGAT
The DNA here is from genome assembly GCF_040182565.1 of Anser cygnoides. Lineage (NCBI taxonomy): Eukaryota > Metazoa > Chordata > Aves > Anseriformes > Anatidae > Anser > Anser cygnoides. The sequence continues at coordinate 36,749,076 of NC_089912.1, read as the reverse complement.
AATCAAGGCCAACTAAACTTTGATTTCGATTATGTCAGTAAAACCTAAAAGATGTATATATGTTCCTAAAACCAGTGTTTAGGGTCTGGACTTTTTGATTTCTTGAGATTTTCCTTTATATGTTCTGGTTCAGGTTCATCTTTTACTTCCACCAATACCTGTTCACCATATATCATTTCATGCCTTCATTTGTGTGGCCAAAAATATCCCCCCAAATATCTGTCATATACTCTTAGAATCATAGAATCATTAAGGTTGGAAAAGAGCTCCAAGATCAACCAGTCCAACCATCCCCCTACCAACAACATCACCCACTAAACCATGTCTGTAGGTACCATGTCCAACCTTTCCTTACACGGGTTCCCCAGGCAACCCATTCCAATGCCTGACTACTCTTTCTGAGAAGAAATGTCTCCTAATTTCTAACCTAAACCTCCCCTGGCACAACTTCAGGCCATTTCCTCTTGTCCTATTGCTAGTTTTCTGAGAAAACAGGCCAACCCCCAGCTCCACACCTTCCTTTCACGTAGCTGTAGAGAGCACTAAGGTCTTCCCTGAGCCTCCTCTTATTCAGACTAAGCAACCCCAGTTCTCTCAGCCGCTCCTCACAAGACTTGTGTTCCAGGCCCTTCACCAGCTTCGTAGCCCTTCTCTAGACATGCTCCAGGGCCTCAATGTCCTTCTTGTAGTGAGGGGCCCACAACTGAACACAGTACTCGAGGCGTGGCCTCATCAGGGCTGCATACAGGCAGGTGATTACCTCCCTGATCCTGCTGGCTGCACTATTCCTGTTACAAGTCAGGATGCTGTTGGCCTTCATGGCCACCTGGGCACACTGATGGCTTATGTTCATGTGAGCATTGATCAACACCCCCAGATCCTTTTCCTCTGCACAACTTTCCAGCCACTCTGCCTCAAGACTGTAGTGTTGCATGGGGTAATAGCTCTTCATTGAGCATTTCTTGTGCTTGATTAGCACTGGTTTTAGAAATTGTTTAACACCCATGTTGGAAACTCCCTAAGCAGCACTAAATCTCTGAGGTTGACATTAAAGGGAAAGTGTACCATGCCTTCTGGGAGAATATGTGGTTAGATCTGATGATGACTTAGGGAGGAATAGAGACTTCACACTGAATTTTGTGTAGTTTTAGAGATACAGAACAGAGCAGAGAACCTGAGCTGTCATTCTTTCTATTTTCTACTGTTTGTTATATAAACTTTATATCTTTACTACCCCAAATGATGAATTTGAAACATTTTTTCACTTGAGATCATAGGTTTCCAGTACCCAGGTTATTTCTTCATCATTTCTCACTGTGCTGATTTTACCCATCTAGGAAGGTGAGCTCCACCACAACCACTCTCTCACTCCCCCCTCTCAAAGGGAAAGGGGGAGAAAATACAATTAGCTTAGGGGTAGAGACAAGGACAGGGAGACCGCTCAACAATTATCATCACAGGCAAAACAGACTCAGCATAGGGAGATTAATATAATTTATTGCCTATTGCTAACAGGCTACAGCAGAGAAGAAACTTAAACTGAAAAAACCTTCCCCCACCCTTCTATGTCCACCCCCTGAGCGGCACAGGGGAATGGGAAATGGTGGCTGCGGTCAGTCCCTGACGGCTCTTCAGTCTCCACCGCTCCTTCACGGTCCCTCCCTGCCCCTGCTCCCCGTGGGGTCCCTCCCACGGGATGCCGTCCTTCCCGAACTGAGCCTGCGGGGGCTGCCCACAGGCAGCAGCTCTTCAAGACCTGCTCCCACACGGCTCCGTACCACGGGGTCCATCCATCCCCCAGGAGCAAACTGCTCCAGCACGGGTCCCCCACGGGTGGGCCCCTGCTCCTGCATGGGCTCCTCTCCCCAGGCTGCAGCTCCGGCCTGGGGCCTGCTCCTATGGGGGCTCTCCATGGGCCGCAGCCTCCTCCAGGCCACATCCACCTGCTCCACCGGGGGCTCCTCCACGGGGGGGCTGCAGCGTGGAGATCTGCTCCGTGTGGGACCCATGGGCTGCAGGGGGACAGCCTGCTCCACCAGGGGCCTCTCCCTGCACAGGCCGCAGGGGAACTGCTGCTGCCTGCCTGGAGCACCTCCTGCCCTCCTGCTGCACTCACCTGGGGGGCTGCAGGGATGGTTCTCACTCCTTGCACTCTCGGCTGCTGTTGCACAGCAGTTTGTTTTTTTTTTTTTCTTTTTTTCTTTTTTCTCGCTTGCTGACTTGACTCTGGCCAGCAGCGGGCCCCTTTTGGAGCTGTCTGAAACTGGCCCTTGTCTAACGTGGGGCAGCTGCTGGGTTCTTCTCATAGAAGTCACCCCTGCAGCCCCCGCTATTAAAACCTTGCCATGTAAACTGAATATACTCAGTTATCAGTGGTGTCTGTTATTTCACCACCTCAATTAGGACAACAAGGTGTGACTGTAAACCTTGGGACCTATCCAAATAACCTTGTTGCATCCCTGGGCTCATTCATAAAAATGAATTGAAATCAAATTTAGTCATGATCACAATTCCTTTATTATTTCTCATCATATACTTTTGAAATGCCAATACCAGCTGTCTTTTTTTTTTTTTTTCACCTTCTTCTTTTTAGCATATTTAATTTAATTTATAGTCAATAGGTAATATAGGGTGTTGTTGTCTTTAGGCTAGTTTAGTTTAGTTGTTGGAAGGCCGGACAGGGAAGGACAGATCCTAAGATCTCTAGGCTTTATGAAGGTAGAAATTATCTGGGAGTACTAAAACTCAGTGTTATTTTCTTTTAGTTATTGGTTGGATAGAGGCCTTACTGTTTGGTAATCTCTCAGAACGGCTGAAGCTGGGAAATGGTCCAGCTGACTGTGGTTTTGTTAGATTATGTTGGGACTTGTGGTGATATAAGGCATCCCTTATTTTAGTTTCTGGGAAAGAATGGAGAGGTTGATTTATATTTCTGTTCTGAATTATTAAGTCATTTATTTTACTGTAGTTTCATGACTTCTCAGCTGAGATCACATCCTGTCTGGCAGGACAAAATAAAAATACATTGTCACAACTGCACTGCCAATGGATTTGCCAATGGATTTACAGACTAAATAGCACGGTGATGTCAAACGACTTGCCTAAGGACAGTGAGCAGGTCAATGGCAGAGTTGTACAGGGAGCTCGAATCTCAGTCTTCAGTCAGTGGCCCACACTGTCTATTGAAAACAGCTGTATCTCAAAAAGGGGAAGTGCAGTCACAGGCCTCAAACATGGAGTTTCACTGGAGATAATGGTGGAACCTCCCCTAGTTTGTACCATTCCCTGGAAAATGACAGCTTTTTGTTTCCCACAGGCAGCTTCTCTTACATGTGCCAGTATACCCATGAATTGCACGGTTATTTTCTGCAGGCATAACTTCCTCCTTCCAGACCTGTATTCGTATAGCTCTGCTCTCACCCAAGGTCTAGAGAACAGTTTCCTGTGCTGGAAGCTCTAGTCTTCTGACGATGTGACTTCACTCTGCAGTATATAAGGCTTACAGCTGCACATTTTCTTCTAAAAGCCACTGCTGTTTGTCTAATAAAGTTTATTTCCTGTGGGAGAAATAGAAATGTCATTCTTCTTACTGGAGGTGCCCTTTTTTTTTTTTTTTTTTTTTTTTTTAATAAGTAAACAATGCAAACTGAAATTGAGTGTAAGAAACTACAGTTTCTGTGCCAGATATTCTTCTTTTCAGGCTGATGAACTGCATTTTACATCCATAATCCTTCATCACCTGGCACATCAATTCCCTGTTTTGTGTAAAAATCCTGGCATTACTGTAATAACTGAGGAAGCACTTATTTCAGGGATCAACGCTGAGGTCCTAGCTTCCTTACTTCTTTGCTGTGTTTAATTACAACAATTGCTTATTATTTGCCTACCTAAAATAATAAGAAAGGATCTCATGCACTCTCTTTCAGTTGTCTTTGAAGTCTTTGGCCAGAGACCGCTGACCTTTTGCTGATGATGGCCTCTAATGCTGTGACAAGCCCTCCCCTTAGAGCGTCAGCCAGATGATGATAATCTTCCCCTCCTGTCAGAGCAGTGAAAAAGCAGTAGGTGCCACATTCTGACACTTTTATGACTCATTTCATCTCTGGGCTGACAGAGCTATACGGACTATTAAGCTCTAACTATTAATTCTCTTTATAAGTTTCCCAGTGTAATCGGAGAGTCTATTTTTGGTCTTTCTTCCTTCCTTCCTTCCTTCCTTCCTTCCTTCCTTTCTTTCTTTCTTTCTTTCTTTCTTTCTTTCTTTCTTTCTTTCTTTCTTTCTTTCTTTCTTTCTTTCTTTCTTTCTTTCTTTCTTTCGGATAATTTAAGATCAAGAAAATTTAATGTGCTTTTACAGTAACTCTTTATGAAGAGACTGGGGATTTTGTTTGGCTACTGTGTCATCCTACTTTATTTTTCAGAGCAGCCTGAAGACACACAATCAAGTAATGGACATTTCTGGGGATATGAAGGGTCCCTCTGCTCTCCTTCCCCACCCACATATGCACTATGCCAGGAGGCAGTAGGAGAAGGAATGTAAGGGGCCACAAAGCTTTTGATCCATTGGAGGGATGAAATCTACAGAAGCAGCTTGGCACCACGGCAGTGTGCAGGGCAGGCATCAGGGTGTAGGGAAAGCCTCCAAATGAGCTGCTGCTCTTATTTTGGAGAGCCCTGGGTGCCTTGCTCCAGAATATTGCATACCTGTTTGTGAGCTAGAAGGTAACATCGACAGTTTACTCAGCAGCATGACTGCCCTGCCAAGGGAGGTGGAGAATAAACCAGCACAGGGAGTCAAGGTGTAGAGATAATGTTGAGCTGCCACTCTTGGAGCTCATTGTCCATCTGGGGCCTGGACTTTCTGGGGTCTTGTACATAATAGTAACTTGACTGCTTTTCTTATATGTGCTCAGAGACTACATAGGATAGCAGACCTAGGGAGCAGTCTCTCTGTTCTCCTTGAAGGGTTTGTGAATTTCTGCAGGGCAAGAATCGCAGTAGAATCTAGGCTGGCATTTTATTTCACAGACACCTTGTATTTATGGTTTTACAGTATTGCAATATTGACTTTACAGTATTGAGGATCAAAAAGAAGTACAGTATGGCAAATTCATTGGGAGAAATTATGTTCTTCAGGGAGAAAAATATACCGGAGATACCATGCAGTTTATAACAACAAAGGACTTTGTTAGTTTCTTATTTTTATTTTTACAGCTCTTCCTTGGTAGAATTGTTTGCCTGTATGAAAGTACAATATCTAACCAATAAACAAACCAATAAGCATCCCTCCTGAAAGGTACCCCTAGAAGAAAAAAAAAATATATATTTCTTCTTTTTAATAGGCAATGTTTCTCATTATGTCTGCCTAGTCCTGAACTGACCTCTGGGTGAATTTTCTGAGATGAAATATAAGCCACCTTAAGAACTGAGCAGCCCAGCATGAACACAAATGGTGCCTTAGCTCCTGCACTCACTAACACAATAAAGTTGTACAAGGCTCTGAACAAAGCTGTTGTGGGTGGAAAGAACGGGGAAGAGAGGAGGTGGGCTTAGAAACTAACTGAAACTAACTAACTGAAGCTAACTGAAACACTCATCCGTATTTCCATTCTGTAGCATGTGCAAGAGGACTCAGTAATAATTCTAGGGGCACTCAGCGGTCCTTTTCTGGATTTTGGTGTTCTGATGAAAACACTGTTGAAGGGAAGGGAAGGGAAGGGAAGGGGGAAGGGAAGGGAAGGGAAGGGAAGGGAAGGGAAGGGAAGGGAAGGGAAGGGAAGGGAAGGGAAGGGAAGGGAAGGGAAGGGAAGGGAAGGGAAGGGAAGGGAAGGGAAGGGAAGGGAAGGGAAGGGAAGGGAAGGGAAGGGAAGGGAAGGGAAGGGAAGGGAAGGGAAGGGAAGGGAAGGGAAGGGAAGGGAAGGGAAGGGAAGGGAAGGGAAGGGAAGGGAAGGGAAGGGAAGGGAAGGGAAGGGAAGGGAAGGGAAGGGAAGGGAAGGAAGGGAAGGGAGCTCTTGGATTGCTCCAGGAAAATACTGCCCCTCTTTCAGGAGCCCTCCTAACAATGTCACTTGTGCTGGTGACAAATGCTGCTAGAGCTCTACTCATTCTGTCTGTAATCAACAGTAAGCTATAGCTGAGCTTCAGTTGGATTGGCAGCTCTTTCCATGGTGCAAAGGGATAGAAGGATCTTGCAATCTCTCCATTTAGTTCTTCTTACTTAATTAGGGGTCTGGAAACCTTTCTAGAAATCTGCAGCCCTTTCAGCCCGATAAACAGGAACACCGCAGCAGGCAACTGCTTATTAACTTACCACTTCTTAATTGCAGAAGCAATGCAGAATCAAGGCCTTGGGAGTTTCACTGAGTTTGGAAGAGACCTCCTAAGATCATGCAGTCCAGTGTCCCAGATCAAAGTAGAGTCAGCTACAGCAGGTTGATTGTGATCCTGTCCATTAGGGTTTTGAATATCTCTAGGGATGGAAATTCCACTGGGCACTTTGTGCCAGTGTTTGAACACCCTCACAGTAAGAAAGTATTATCTCACGTTCAGTTTGAATTCCCCATTTTTTAGTTCATGCCCATTGCCTCTTGTACTGTCAGTGAGCAGCACTGAGAAGAGTCTGTCTCCCTCATCTTCATTCTCTCACTTCAGGTATTGCTACGCATTGAGCCCTCTCTTCACCAGGCTAAACCGTCCCAGCTTTCTCAGTCATTCCTTCTAGGAGAGATGATCCAGTCCCTTCATCATCTTCCTGGCCCTCTGCTGGACTCCACCCAATATGTCCATGCCTGTCATGTACTTGGGAGCGCACAGCTGGACACAATCCTCCAGGTGTGGCCTCAGCAGTACTGAGAAGAGGGGAAGGATCACCTGCCTCGACCTGCTGGTACTGTTTTTCCTAATGCAACCTGGCAGGCTGTCAGCTTCCTATGCCATGAGGATGCATTGGATTTGTTGTTTCCTACTTGAAAAGCAGCACCAGCCTGAACACAGAAAGACCTGCTCAGTAGTCAGTCCTCTGACCAGCTGTTGAGAATGCTGTACCATGAAGTTGAAAGCATATTCTGCAACATTAGCTGATTTCCCCATGCAGTAGGGCTTATGTTTTCATCTTGCTGTCAGAACACTCCACACAGCACAGAAAGCAACTCTGCAAGCAGAATACAAGCCCCAGGTGGCAAAGCCTGAGCAATGAGTTAAATATAACTCTATGAAATAGCTCTAATGGCCATGACAAACAGGACTCTCATATTAGCCAGAGAGATGAAAGTTTTTTTGTTTGTATTATTTTGTTTTTCTTTTTAGTCATTGTCTATGTGATAAAATATATATTCTTCATTTTAAAAATGAAAGGAAAGAAAGCTATATGATTGGAAGCAGCTTGCTTTTCCTGGTGATTAATACATTTGGGATTCTCCTTCTCTACAACTTATTTAAAGTTATGCTAACATTGCCTACTCGAGCATCTTTCCATCACCTATAATAAAAAAAGAAGTGTTGTCATATGAATACTTCTGTCCTCATAAGCTTCCATGCTGCCTGGAACCAGCACAGTCCTATTTTTGGGGGGGGAAAGAAGGAAATCATGGAGTAGAACACATTGACATTTTCTTAAAAATGTTGTCACCCTTTTAAGAGCCAAATAAATCTGTACATCTTGAAGATGACTATCTGGGACTCTGCAACAGAATTAGCTGAACATGAGTCTCCTGGGATTTCTGGGCACCATTGCTAACTTCAATTTTAGAGAAACTTTAATTGCCTGTATGATACTTTCAGTTTTGTTCAGTTTTTTCTAGTTGATATGATACATATCATGTCTCCTTACTGCCATGAAAAGATCCCAGAAAGGTTTTTGTAGGCTTTTGGAATAACATCAGATCTGACACTACTATAAAATGAACAAACATTTAATTTGTTCGAATAATCTGTAGCTACAGTCACTATAACTGAAGATATAACTAATCTACTCTAAATTTCTAGCTGTGGTCTCCACCAGTAATTATGATACATGCAGGAATTTTAAATCTTTCAAATATTAAGTTAAATTAGATTTTTGAGTAGCAGGCAAGAGTGTAGTAGAATTTTTAAGTTGTAGTTTAACATAATATTTAAGAGGAAAAAATAGAAAAAGTGTAAGGAACAATATTTAAGAGAAAAAAAGTATTTAGGAGAAAGAATGGTGATGATAGCTATAATAGGATATCAAGCAATTTACAAATAATTGTGCTGGTGAAATTATGGTTGTTTGAAAACATGATTGGTCCTGAAGTGGTCCAGACCTCTCTGAACAACTAAAAGCATGACTTGATCACGCAGAAATCTGGTTAAATGTCTTTTTTAAAAGGATTACTTTGTATTAAAGCATTAAGAAAAACAATTGAAAATTTTCATATAGAATGACTGAGTAGTGTTAAAATGTCATCTCACACAGTTTTTGTCACCGGGGGACTGATATGTGACAAGAGATGTATCTGTGCTTGGAACTTATGAACAGCCCACCATGGAAAAACTTTACAGAGCACCAAGCAGGGAAAGGATGAACACCAGGATTTCAAGTCAGTTGTCATCTCACTGATGAGAAGAGCTGGCTTGATATTTAATGGTTTAATATTTATTAATACATTGTTGCAATGCAAACTTGTATTGGGTTTATGTGGCAAGATTTTGGTAGGGGGGGCTGCACGACTGGCCTCTGAGAAGAGTCCAGAAGCTGCCCCATGTTAGATTAGGGCGAGTCTCAGTGGGCTCCAGAAGGGACCGGCCACTGGCCAGAGCTGAGACAATAAGTGATGTTGTTTGCACCTCTGTGAGAGCTGATTTAAGAAGGGAAAAATTGGCTGTGCAACAGGAGCTGAGAGTGCAAGGAGTGAGAAGCAGCCCTGCAGCCCCCCAGGTGAGTGCAGCAGGAGGGCAGGAGGTGCTCCAGGCAGGCAGCAGCAGTTCCCCTGCGGCCTGTGCAGGGAGAGGCCCCTGGTGGAGCAGGCTGTCCCCCTGCAGCCCATGGGTCCCACACGGAGCAGATCTCCACGCTGCAGCCCCCCCGTGGAGGAGCCCCCGGTGGAGCAGGTGGCTGTGGCCTGGAGGAGGCTGCGGCCCATGGAGAGCCCCCGCAGGAGCAGGCCCCGGGCCGGAGCTGCAGCCCGTGGAGAGGAGCCCACGCAGGAGCAGGGGGTCTGGGGGGAGCTGCCGCCCACCCGTGGGGGACCCGTGCTGGAGCAGTTTGCTCCTGGGGGATGGATGGACCCCGTGGTACGGAGCCGTGTGGGAGCAGGTCTTGAAGAGCTGCTGCCTGCGGGCAGCCCCCGCAGGCTCAGTTCGGGAAGGACGGCATCCCGTGGGAGGGACCCCACGGGGAGCAGGGGCAGGGAGGGACCGTGAGGGAGCGGCGGAGACAAAGTGTCAGGGACTGACCTCAGCCCTCATTCCCTGTTCCCCTGCACTACTCAGGCGGTGGACGTAGAAGGGAGTGGTGGTGGTGGTGGTTTAGTTTGCATTCAGTTTCTCACTGCCCTAGTCTGTTAGCAATAGGCAATAATATATTTTAATCTCCCTATGCTGAGTCTGTTTAGCCCATGATGATAATTGTTGAGTGATCTCCCTGTCCTTGTCTCAACCCCTAAGCCCTTTTCATTGTATTTTCTCCCCCTTTTCCTTTGAGGAGGGGGAGTGAGAGAGCAGTCATGGTGTTCAGCCGCCCAGCTGGGTAAAACCTCCAAAAACCTTATAAGCATGGTTTTGTCTATTTTTAGCTGGAGTTTAAGTGGTGTGAGCATTGATTGTCTATACGCAAATAATAGCTGTTTTAGGCTTTCAAACTGAGAAGAGTTCTCTGTTTAGATAGATCACTTCTGCTGAATTAAAGGACCTTGGGAGCCCAATTCTAAATAAAGGGTGATTGCTTTATTATCTTTCTGTTTGTGTTTGAGTAGTAGCCCCAAAGACTCTATGACATAGGTATTTTTCCTTGCCCGTGAGCTATATAGATAAGTACCATATTGCTTGTAACTTTTCTTCAGCACCAAGGAAAGATGAACTAATGTAAGTGAGAAAAGAAAATTGGTTACAGATTGCAGTGAATGGATTGATCTAGGAGATCATAGCCTGAATGTAAAAGTGACGAAGGGTAAATAGTGCCCCTGGTGCTAAGAACCATATCTGTGGAAGAACCACATCACTAAGCATTACCAATTTTGTCTTGATCATGACTGTCATTTATTTATATGTTAGTCAAATTAGCCAGAGGACAAAATAAGCATTTATGCTTCCTTTACACCAGTTCTGTGTTGGCTGTGAGAAAATATATGATGCCTATCGGCACAGAGCACATTGATTCAAAATACCTTGAATAAATATACACCATCAGAATTAAATTATACTTTGTATTACAAGAACTCATTAGTTTTAATTCTGCATTTAGAGTCGGCAAGTTGAATTTACAGTGCTGTAAAGCTCTGGTGTGAGAATGGAAGCAGATTGGCATGTGGAACGGAGCAACAGGGAATACATGGTGACACATTGGGCAGCTTAAGTTCAGTGATAGCTAGTTGTCCTGATTAAGCAAATTATGTGTGTGTGTTGTGCAAGGCGGAAAAGTAGCCATGAGGAGAGGCATATTGATAAGGATATCCCCTAATATTAAATAATGGAAAAAAATAATTGTATCAATGGAGATAGGTTTTGCATATTTGACCCCAGGTATCAGAGCAGTTTGAAAAACGATTTGTGCTGGGTTGATCCTAGCTGAGAGGTAAGCCGCCACCACATTGCTCAGTCACTCTCTCACACTTGGATGGGAAGTCATGGGTCAAGATAAAGAGTTTAATAAGTGAATGGAAAAAAAAAAAAAAAAAAAGGGATTCAAAGGCAATTTTGCCATCAGAGTGTTGCCCAAGGAGTCTCTGAGCAACAGCTGCCTTGGACGAACTCCAACCCCCCACCCAGTTTTATTGTTTTATTGCTGAGCATAACATTATATGGTACAGAGCACCTTTTTGGTCAGTTCAGGTCCGCAGTCTTGGCTGTGGCTGTCCTCTCACAGGGTCTCCCAGTGGCCCACCCCTGACCTACTTGCAGTGAGGGCAGAGTGGGAAAAAGGGAAAACCTGTACAGGCACTGTCCAGCAATAGTAAAAATACTCTTGTGCTATAAGCGCTGTTTTGGTTACAAATCTAATGCATGGCATCATATGGGCTGCTAACTCCACCCCCATAAGCCTCAGTATACTCTGTCAAACAACCTATCAGTTGAAATCAGTGTGTGGTTTGAAGGAAAGAACTGCTTATGATAAAACAATATGGCTAGGAGGAAATTCTATATGTTATGCACACATCTAGATGTACCAATATATTTGATTTCTCTTGTATATTAATTTAGAATGGCATTTTCTATAGTTCTTCACTGAAGGTGAGTTTCACACTTGTGTATGAGCTTACAGAATTCAGTCTTCTGCATTTTTCACTAACATTTGTGTCATTTGTATCCACAAATGGTGTATTTTTGAAAACTCTATTGGTGGAAGAATTGTTCCCCTGGCAAATGCAAAAATTATTGTTCATCACTTTGAACATACATTTACATACAGTGAGAGACCCACTGTAGCTAGATCAGTTTTGTTTTTCTTGTAGGTTTAATAAGATATTCACTTGTCTTATTGTCCTTCAACAAGCACAGACGGCAAGTTTGCTTTCATGCAAGTTTGCTTTCATGCAAGGTCAATATTTGGTTGATGTTTTGGACTGGTTCTGAGGGAGTACTGAAAACAAAGATTTGATGCCATATTTGAAGGCTCTGGTCTTAAACCCTCAACCCAGACAAACCTATATATAAAAGTAGGAACCTTAGTATCTGAAACAGGTACTGCTATATGATGAACTGATACAGGCTTTAGAAGTGGCAGATGCCAGTTTGGTTTTACTCTTAAATTTCAGGCAAACACGTCTCACTTTGCCAAACTGAGACAATCCTGACCTTGTATCCAGCACATGACTCAAGGTGGGAATGATTCTGGACATTACCAGGAGCATTAAAAGCTGTTTACAGGCAGCTGTCCAACGCTAAAATTCTCTTGCAGTTTTCAGAATTAGCACCCAAAATGAGGTTAAAATTGTTTTGTTATTTTTAGCTTTCAGAAACTTTCACAGTGGGTGTTTGCTTTCATCAATTGAAAGCAATGTCATGTGTTTTGTTAATATCAGTTATGGGAAATTCTCCTCACATAAATTATTAGATTGAGGGTGTATCTTGCTTCTTAACTATTTTCTTAGTGGTCAAAAGTGTGTTCTAGTGTAACATACTGCACCAAAACACCAAAGAGGGTTTTAAGGTAATGAGAGAGGGTAAATTTAACTGGGGATGGACACATGCATACATTATTGGACTTCAGATGTGCACAGAGTCTTTTCTCACGGCAGCTCAGAGAGGAGGGCAGACTGAATGTAGGGCAGCTTGTAACTGCCTATATCAATCTCACTTAGCATCTTTCTTTGCACTTTCCTCAAGCCAAATAGGATCCCAGAAATCTTTGACAATGCATTCCCAAAATGTCCACCTCTCTTCTTGGATGCCACTTCTGTAATTGGAAATTTCTGCCCACATCCATCTTCAGTCCTTGTGAGGCATGGGTTCTTGCTACCAGGTTGGTCTCAGGGATGGCTAGAACTTATCCTCAGTCCATCCTGGAGAATCACAGAATATCCTCAGCTGGAAGGGATCCACAAAGATCATAAAGTCCAACTCCTGAGTACACACAGGACCACCTAAAAATCAAACCGTGTCACCAAGAGCATTGCCCAAATGCTTCTTGAACTCTGGCTCGGGACCGTGACCACTGCCCTGGACAGCCTGTCCCAGTGCCCGACCACCCTCTGGGTGCAGAACCTTTCCCTAACACCCAGCCTGACCCTCCCCTGTCCCAGCTCCATGCCGTTCCCTTGGGTCCTGTCGCTGTCCCCAGAGAGCAGAGCTCAGCGCCTGCCCCTCCGCTCCCCTCGTGAGGGAGCTGCAGGCCGCCATGAGGCCTCCCCTCAGCCTGCTCTGCTCTGGGCTGAACAAACCAAGTGTCCTCAGCCACTCCTCATACTTCTTGCCCTCTAGACCATTTACCATCTTCATAGCCCTCCTTTGGATACTCTCTAATAGAGAGAGAATGTCCTCTTACATTGTGGCACCCAAAGAAGCACACAGTACTTGAGGTGAGGCCACACCAATGCAGAGCAGAGCAGGACAATCCCTTCCTTTGACCAGCTAGCAACGCCGTGCCTGATGCACCCCAGTGTATGGTTGGCCCTTTTGGCTGCCAAGGCACACTGTCAAGCCAAGGCTTTGAAAATTGCTGTACTAAAAAATGGAAAACTTACCATATTGACAGTTTGTATTTGTCACCTTCCTAAAATGACTGAAATCTGACAAAAATATGAAGCTTAAAAAACAATGACAACTTTCCTGAAGTCAGCTGTCCCTCCACAGTTGTACATCCTGCTTCAGGGTGATGAGACTGATAGTTCTGCATTGAATTCACCATTCGAGGGATGCCTTTATGCAGACCTAGTGTTCATTACTAAATCTTCCTGCACCAATATTTATTTAATATCTTGTTTTGTATGTACACATTATAGTTTGTGAAGAGCTGTTTCTTCCTTCTTCCCCTTCATCCATTCTTACTAAGAACATTCTTTATTATGGTGGTTAAAAAAAAAAAAAAAAGCCAATACCTCAGAATGTAGTAATTACATTTTATTTCACTTTTAGATTTTAACACTTCTGAATTTGAAATCCAAAGATGAATTTCTGGGATGAATGAAGACTGAGGTCTGACATATTTCTTCTATATATGATTTTCTAACAAGTATTCATCATATAGACGTTGCAACAATAGCAGTGAATGAATGCCATTCTAATTCAGAGAAAAGAATAAAGTAAGGGTCACATCAGTGAAGTATTCTAGAAGAAAATGGATAAAATAGAATGAAACTTTTTTTTTTTCATTAAAATGAATAGCCCATCTGTGTGTAATGAAAGTGTGCTCTTATCTTACACAAGAAAAAAACATATGGCTGCAGGTAAATTGTAAGATATAGAAAGGTTGAATTTAGTTTAACATTTATCTTGTAGACCAAGGGCTTTGAAAGTCAACAGCTTTCTGCTCTGCAGAGGTATTTAGATTTCCCCAGTTCTCTTAACATCCTTTGAATTCTGTAGTGGTACCGATATACATGTTTTAGTCTACTGGGAAGTCATGGTAAAACAAATAGTTTTAACAGATAGTTATGTAATTTATATGATGCTTTCAGTCAGTCTGCTTTCCTAGTTATCAAAAAACCAGCCCCCACTAACCCCTGGTTTTAAGTGTAGGAAGTGGGAAATAGATTTTGTTTAGAAAATCATTGATTTTTGTCCTTTGATGACAAAGGACCTTGTAGATGTTGAAAAGCAATCATGGCTGCTGCATTTAAGCTGAAGGTGGATAGATTTTTACCAGTGTGTTCTCCTGCATTCTTTATCAGTTTTTATTTTTACCAAGAATGCCTTGGAATACAAAGAATACCTTAAATCTTTTTATATGTGCTCCACCGTCATAAAGAGGGCTGAATATTCTGCCATCAGCAGTTTCTGCTGACTTCTAAACAGCTAGCAGTATAAGCCTTTTCAAGTCCACATCAAAGATGCCATCTGCTAATAGTGGTAGTCTTACTTATGCAGTGTGGGTTGTAACCAGACAAGAGTTGAGTAGAAACAACAGGGACTTGGCTTCAGACATTTTCAGTTAAAAAGGTATATCTGCTAAATTAAAAAAGAAAAGAATTCCTACGGGGAAGATACACAAGAAGTGATATTTGTATATTGATTCCTCTGAATGAGCAGCCTCAATCTTTATGTCTCCTTTAAGGACATAAACATAGAACACCCAATTACCTGCTTGGAAGTTTCATTTAAGTTTTCCAGTTCATTGTACTTCACCAGTTTTTCCCTGTCTCTAGCATAACTTTTGTTTTGCTTTGTTTTGCTATTTATTTTCCTGCATCAATGTATAACTTCCCCCCCCCCATGAAATTATAATAAATGTAGTTCTCTCTTTCATGCTCTCTATTAAAACACACAGTATGTCAGTAGCATAGTTACAATATGCTTTAGTGATATATGACTAAACTCTGGTGAGCTGGAGTGATTTATTACTTTTTCCTTAAAGTGGATTTTTGTTTGCTTCTATAACCAGGGCCTTTTTAATGGCAATAGGAATAAACAAAGCAAATGTTTTGACAGTGCTCTGATACTGTAAACACTCGCTCACTTTCCATGTGATATTAAGGAAAGCTACCTCCTTGTACATTTAGAGCTTTCACCTGGTTACTAAAAGCCCTAATGGAAATACAGGTAGAACTGTTGTGTTTCACGGAACTCCCCTTTTCGCAGAACTTTCATTTATTTTAGTATCTATTAATATAAATTTACTTAAAACAAAACCTCATTGACCTTAATCTTTTAAACACCCCATTACACATGTAGCAATGAAAAATGATATAACAGTAGCACAGACCCACGCTTTAAAATAAGTATATTTTAAATATGTAAATCATGTACTTCGTGGCTGACTTTACACTGGAATGGACAGAGTATAAATCAAATACCAGTGGTAACTTCATTTGTACTCAATGCATTACAGGATCTTCTTGTAGGAGGTTTACAGAAGCTTTGCAGGAGCTCGGAAACCATATCCATCACTCCAAAGAGAGATTCAGAACTTTGTATTACCAACTGCTTTAGGCAGAAACATTGTCCGAATTCTCTTCCACACAAGAGTAGCAGAGTCTGCTTCTGTTTTGGAAGCAGTCTGAGATTGCCTCTATGAGTATTTGCCCATCTCAAAGACCTTTCGACAAGTTGGCCTTTCTGGACATCTAAGAAGCTTTATTATTTCTCATCCATACTAGTATTGCCATATAGTTCATGCCATGTGCCATAATATGTGGGAGCAGAACTGATGGTATTGTATTTTATAGATAATGTTTTATGATAATTGGTCTGTACATTGGTCTGTATCTTTAAATTGTTTCTCCCTTGTCCTGGTGTCCTTATGACAACAGAAAATGTTCCTATTTTACCGAACGGGCAAGAGCTAAAATCCTCTAGTTTTTAGAAAATTCCCCAAGTGTCTCACTGAATCCCAAAACGAAGCAAAGAATATTTCACATAAAAATTAATCAAGTCATTGAAAAATCTGAATCATTTTTATTGCATTGCTTTTCAGTGACTGTCCCCTGAAGCTCCTCATCACTGTGCAACTCAGAGTTCAGGTCAGTGCTGAGTCCGTTCCCTTTTTTCTTTTTGTAACAGGTAAGCAGGCACTTTGGTTGAGGATGACACTGCCAGAAGGAAGCCGTGAGCCTCACAGCTGCATGGAAAAGACAAGAAGCTGGGGACATTTTATAATGGGAGAGGAGGGAAGCTGAGGAGAATGACAGACAAGGATCAACATGGGGTAAAGTTTGAAAGGAAAGGAGGAACTGCGGGTAGCAGTCTGAGATACAGGATCTTTCAGCTTCTCCTGTGTAGATAGCAATAAATTAATTAATGTTTAATGTCCTGTATAATTTAATCATTATAGTCTCCTTTATAGCTACGCAATTATAAAGCATTTTATCAGTTGTTTGTTATATCATTAGACCTCACCTTAAATCACCGAGTGCATAAATAAAGAATTCTAACAGCTTCATTTTACACTTCTGCCATGTAAGTAGAAGTGGTGTCACTCTCCAAAGCATATGACCCCTGTACAGTCACCATATGTCCTTCAAAAAATTGTTTGAAGTATCAAAACCTTTGCCAGAGCTTTTTGGGAGAGTGTGAAGAGAAGTTATTAAAATAGGTACAAAACTAATTAAGAGTTTGCAAATGCAGTGGGAATAAAAGGTCAGTTTTGTCTTTGCAAAAGGTTAATAACAGGACACCACGTGGCTGTGTACTCAGGCTGATATTTATTATAGCTATAGATCATATTAGTAACCTCAACAGGTCTGAAGATTACAGCAGGGGGTTTAGTGTGGCCAAGTGCCAAGTTTTGAGGAATTGCCTCCCTGTGCCCAAGCCTGCATGCCATACAAGTGAATTTACAGTGAACAGAGGTGTCCCTCAGGTCTCAGCAAGTGGTGTAGCTTCAGAAAATGAAAGGTGCTAGTTAGGAATCATGGCAAAGATTGGGGCAGGAAAAGAAAAGGCTGAACCAGGATCACCAGCTTGAAGAATTGAGCCACATTTTTGGAACTCAGTACTAACATAAATGGGAGAATTCAATGTGGGCTTAAAATAGGTAACAGTACAAACATAAAATGCAGCATAAGGTGAAAAACAAGACACAGGACTGCTAAGACTAGGTACTCTTAAAGGTTACTGTGAATATAGTTTTGAAGGCAAGGCAGTTTTTTTCAGCACTTCTATGAGCATGGGTTTTTATAAGAAATATCTAAGCTTTGTGTTCATCATATTTAGCAAAAAGAATCTTTAATTCTTGCATTTTTTATGAGTATACTTATATTTTTATAAAGAAATCTATTATACAAAAAATTGTAACCATTAACCACATTTGAGGTAAAATTTTTGAAGTCCTCACTCAGTTTGAATTAATTCTTGTTAAGGTACTCGTCCTGAATAACAGAATATATTGAAAATAGAAGACACCAGGAATGCAGTCCTGTACAAAACTTGGGTTTTGCATTTCAAAAGATATTGAATGCAATATTGAATTTTGCATTTTCAAAAGATATTGAATGGACTCTACAAATGTTCTGTCGGGTTCTCAGTATATTACATATTAGTCAAGCTACAATACTTCCTGCTTGTGTTATGCCTGATTATTCTTCATGAGCACTTAGGTGCTACTCAGGCAAAGAGAAGTTGCTGTTCAGTGCTTTGTCAGTGATGTTCAGTGCTTTGCCTGCAGCACTTGTGCTTGCATCACACTGAGCATATTAAAAAACACCTGTCTTCTGTCTTCCTTTTCACAGAAAAACAGTATTTAAAATACATATTTATACAGTATTTAAAATTTCCAAGAAAGCCCTGTTCATTAGACAGCCTAATAACATAGTTACTATATAGGATTAATGAAAAATTAGTCAAACAAGAAGAGCTGACATTTAAATTGAGCTTTGCATTTCTCACTAACCTGGATTTGGGTTCTTTTGTCAAATCCTCAGTGCTGAATCTAATTTCACATTTGCATAAAATCGGTAGAAAATCTTCCATGGTTGTTGCCTTTCCTTTGCTTGCACTTCTTTGAAATATAAAACATTTTAAACCTAGGTTAATTTTAGATTATTATTGTTGTTGTTGTTGTTTTATCTAATTGGCACTTGGCAAGTTGGCCAAAGAAAAAAAGAAAAGAAAAGTGTTTAAGAAAGTTTTTAACAAATGAAAGATGAAGTAATCAGGTTGCAGTGAACTTTTCATATGTCTGCTGCCACTCCAAAAGGGGGAAAAAAGGCCCCAAGTTTTTCTGAGGTTTAGTGACATAAGTACTGTTTTTTTTGAAAAATCACTGAAAAAATAACTGTATTCTGTGTTCCGTTCACTAGTGCATTTTTTCTCTTGCTCTTTTGTGTTTGAATACCTCAGCTATCTCCATGAAATCCAACCACTGTGATATCTGCCCTTGCATCACTAATAACATCAGCAGTACTGCTGTGGAGAACAGACACTAATTTCCCACAAACCCTGAATGGTCAGATTGGTTTCATAAAGGTGAGCTTTTGGGCAGCTCAGAAACCTTTGCCATAGGTTTTTTGGAAACCTCTGAATGCTATCTAACTCATATGAGCCCTATGAAAATCCTATGAAATGCTTGTCACAGTATTTAAGACTGTTCACTCTTGTTCTTTTTTTGTGAAGATTCTCTGTAGTTGGCTTCCTTGAAGACTCTCACATAAGGGTAACAGGGTTGATAACAAATAACCTGAGTAGATAAAGGTATTGCTCAGAAGCACTTGGAGCAATAACACCTGCCAGCTAAATACAAGAGCTGTATTAAAATGTCTTCTTGGACAGAATTCCCACACAGAGATAAATACCGAGATCAAGGCTCCAGGAGGGAAGAATGACAAGTAAGGAGATCTAAAGTAAAGTAGTGGGGGAGAAAAGAATGTGGAAAAAAGATGTATTAGTAGTCTCCGGTACTTACTGTTGTAAAACTCTAAGTCAAGTTGAATTTGACTTTCATTTAAATTTTATAGACAGGAAATATCCCCAGGATGTTATCTTGCACTAGGTACCTTACTGGAATAAATTTTTTGTTATTTTATCCTCTCAGGCACAGATAAAATGAAATGGGATCCTTCATTGGATCCCTTAAGAAACTTGACATCAAACAGCAAAAAAGATATCTTGCACAAGAGGAAAAAACAACTGGGAAAAAAAAAATCCAAAGAAACAACATTTGTCTCATGTAAGTAATTGGATACCTCAATAGCAAAATGGGACCATGTAGGGAAAAGTATGACAAAGTCATGTAATTGATTCCCAGCACTAGTTATGAGCATTTGTTCATCTTATCAAAGGCAAGATGTCAGTGTGGTCTTTTCACTAGAAGAGATGACTTGAGTCTCATTTCTCTCTAGCCCTGCCTGTGAATTCTCATTTGATACTGGGCAGGTAAGTCATTTAGCCTCTCACTGGCTCATGTTCTTTATCTACAAACTGAAGAGATGTTTTTGAGTTCAACATTACTGTTATCAGCTTTCCACTGTGGCAACTTTAAAAACTACAGATGCTGGACAGTAAGCCCAAAATATAATTCTTAAAATAAACATCAAAATCTCTATGTTCTATGCAAAAGCTTTAGATATTTGTTAGAAGGACATTATTTCCAAGGCATTTTTAGACATGCACTGCATAATACTTCAGTACAGCCACATGCTGCCTCAGGCATTTGCTGAGTCAGAATAAAATTAGTTGATATTTTGAAATCACAAAGCAAAATGCAATGCTGAGCTTTACATTATTCTCTTAAGCCACTTCACAATGGAATGGCAAATTTTCTCTGCACTGAGACTTTCTGAGGTATTAGTCATAGATTAGTACTTAAAATTAATTAGTTTCATTTTGACATCTCATTTAAATATGAAATATTCTCATAGCTATAACTAGCAAGATACTTATTATTTTTAAAAATATTCTCATAGCTATAACTAGCAAGATACTTATTATTTTTAAACAAAACACATTAACTTTTGGACATAAAACTAATGATTCTGTATTTCTAACTCTGGCAAAAGACTCAATGAGACAAAGAAAACTTTAGCGTTTTGTTTAAGCCTTTTCTTCCCTGGGAAACAAATGACTGGGCCCACTGGAAGTACAATCAGATCTGTGCTAGCTACATCTTCAACTGAGCAAAGAACAAAAGGATTGCAGTCAATGTAAATTAAATCAAAAGTCAATTGCTTAAAGGCTAAACAATTGATTAGAAATACGGTGCAGCAGACTTGAAAGGAACCACCATCCCCCATCCCCCCACCCTGTAATAGCATAATACTCAGCTCCTGAAACTCCTCATGGATGCAGGTTGCCTACTGAATATAACTGGACCTTTTTGTGCACAGGGATAAATGAACATTAAAGTCAGCTTTGCTTTGTGGGGTTCTAAGATTTCTTTACTGAAGTACCCTGAACTTTGCTTTTATATATGCAGGATAGGACAAAGCAAAGATTGGAAAAGAAAAAAAAATAGCTGGAAGGAAAAAATGAAAACTAAAAGGTCTAGAAACATCGTAGGCATGATCTTGCAAGTGCAAGTGCAGACATTGAAAATCTTGTCCTTGTCTCTCTTTAAAATTAGATCAAGCCTAAGGACTAATGGAGTATAAAAACACTTTCCTATTTGAGTTGTTTTTTCAGTAAATAGTATCTGCTTCACCATCCTAACCACCTCTCAGCCATGGCAAGGATCTTGGACTTCCAGTGTCTGAAGATGCAGACCATGTCAGAAGGCTTTGTGTTTTCTCTTGGTGGCAGGCAAGGTGTGCAGTCACCCAGCATACTTCCTACAGGAGGGAAGGAAGTGCTTAACATCAGTCTTTTTGCCAGTCCCAGAGATTTAGGGTGCCCTCTGATACGGCTAAACCTGCTCCAGTAAAACAGGAAGGCACTGGAGATAATCGGCTTCATCTGAGATAAGGCAGACACTGGAATGATCATGCTATACAGACACATTCTGGATATTGTTTACAGCTGCTGTCTTTTTCTGTTATTAATGCAGATGATAGTCCTTGAATGCATCCCTAAATAAGAAGGTCAGCAGACCCTGGGCACGCATGCACTACCAGTGTGGCTAATGCACTTCGAGTCCCTGAATAGCAACTAGCAAATCTCAGCCTGAGATTTCCCTGTGCTCATTTTTCCTACAGTTCCTGTGTGCACTCTTCACAGCTCTCGAACAGGAGTCACATCACACCAAAGAAGCTGACAATAATGTCTGTACACCCCCAAAACTGCATGACAACACCTCCCTTGCCACCTCAATCCCTCAACTGAGCAAAAGGATTTTCAGGCCTATGAATATGCAGAAGTTGCAACACAGCACAAATGTTGTCATTACTAGCACTGTAAATAATGCAGCTAGGATTATTTGAGAAAGATGGTATGCAGCAGAATAAATGGAGAACCACCACCACCACCAATACCACTATCCTTATTTTCTAGTGTGGCATTACTGCATTCTTTCTCTGTGTGTTCCCTCATTGTTTCTCACTTTTTTTTTTTTTTGTGTGTGCTTTAATCTCAATGCAAGGACAATGTTGTCTATATAATGCAATATATATATTTCTTTCTGTATAGAAAAGATTTTTTTTTAAAAGAAAAAAAACAAAACAGAAAACAACTGACTAGTATATTAATCCAACAGTTTGAAAATACACATATAGTATCATTTTTTCAGTGAAGTCACTATGACGTTACTAGTTAAATATTTATATTTTTAACAGCATTGTAGATTCTAGAGCAGTGTTTAAGTAACAATTCTCAGAAAACAATATGGTAGTATGTAAAAATAGATGAAGTGATGTTCTTCCCCTGCATCCATACTTGAATATTTCTTGTTCTAAACCATAATCTACCTAAAATGCAAATTATATTTTACCTGTTTTGTAAAGTTCCACCTAATAAGTGATGTTTAACATTTATGCTCTATTTCATCAGTTGAATTCTATTAACTTAAACGCTGAACAATACCACAGAACACAAAATCCACCAGATCATGAATGACTTCTTACTTGACTTCATTGTTTAGTCAATGTTCAGGGTTCTGTTTTCTGTTCCACTACCTTCTGTGTGCTTATATTTTCCTTTGTATTTCTTTTGCTATTTACACTCACTTCAGCTTATTACTTGTTTATTTGTTAGACCAATTTAAAAATAGGAATATATATATGTTTTTGAAATCCTGTTTTCTAGCTCTTTCATTCTAGAAAGGAATGAAAGAAATGGGAAGAAGGCCGAGGCCACAAGCTTTCGCTCATAACAAGATGCCAAGCAATCCAGAAGGCTGCAATATACCTCAAATACTGGTCTTACACAATGAAACAGAAGACTTTTGCCCCAAAGGAAAGGAAATGGCCGGGTTACAGTAGGGGTTTAATTCTGTATTTTCCTTCTGAAAAAGAAAGACACCGTGTAGCAGAGGTCTTTCTAAATGGTGAGGAATTTTCTGGATGTTATGTGTAAAGGCATTCAGTTCCACACATACAGAAGTGAAGGTATTCAGCTCTTTTCAACCAGGTTTCCCACAAAGATACCTAAATACTCCTGTTGCTGAGGGTCTCATGGGACCGAGTTTTAAAGTATTGGCTCAGACAGCTAGGAAGTAGGAACTCTGAAACATTTTTTATTTGTTTTGTTTTGTTTGTTTTCACTCTTGAAATGAAAGAGTTCACAAACTCAGAAACAGAGAAAATGTAAATTCAGGAAAGAGTGAGAAGAGGAACATTACATTTCAGACCAGTGGCATGAATCCTTTTCCTTGAAATGACAAGACCACGGGTGATGAAAAAAGCCTTAAGAAAGACTGTGAAGCAGCTCTGTGGAAGGAAGAAAAGGAAATAAGATTTTTTTTTCCAGGCTTTCCATATGCTAGGAAGGACCTGTTGCTCAGTTAGCAAAACTGAGTGAGGAAACAACAGAGAATCCCAGGATTAACTGAACATTACTTCATTACCCACTGAAGCATGATTTCAGTCATGGGAACAGAGGCAGAACAAGGAAATGAAAAAACAGAATCAAGTTTTAGGGTTTTTACCCTACTTCCAGACATCCTGAAAGGTTGATAGTGAGAAACTGTAGTACAGTAGTATGCTACAGAGAAAAAAGGAAATTCAGGAGATCCCACAATGTATGGGGCAGATTTGTCAGGGTGCCATAGTGCATGATGTTCCCTTGCTCCCTTCATATCTTCCTGGCAAGTTTTTAAAACAGGTACCATCACATCTGAGAGACTTTTCATTTCATATTGAAGGTAGCTTGTAGAAAGGCTGTATTTCTAAGGTTTTTATCACAGCACAGAGGGCCTACATCTGCGTCAGGAAGGAATGAACTGATATTTTGATTTGCCAGATCCCTCACTGGTGTTTGGGGTAAATTACAGTGGGCACTGCATCATGCCCTGCACTCCTGCTACTGCTGAGCAAAGTGCTGGGTGACAAAAAGATCAGGAACAGCATGCGTGGACATGCAGCAATGCAAAGGAGAAACATCTGTGTATGTAATCCATATCATACGGATCTTATATGGTTTCTGCTCTTGAAACAAATATGGGGATGGTTAACAATGCCCATCTACTCAGTTCAGCTAATTTTAACCCTGCTGGATTTAGCATTATGGCCCTACAGCTTACTACGTCTGTCACTTCAAACTGCTAAAGAAAACACCTCCACAGAAACTCCTTCATGGATTTCCTTAGCTCAGTGAACTGTCCAAAAGAGTCACTCCTACAACTCTCAGCCATTTCCTGGAGCATATATTGCTGTAGATGAATGCTGCAATCTTGCTGCAGCTGAGAAATGGGCACATAAAACTACTGCAGTCAAGTGGAAGGAAATCTGCCTCATAAACTGCATGGTGCCACAGAGAACTGACGTTACATCTCTAGGCAGCAGAGAAAGGTAACCACAGCCTGGCTCCAGCAAGATTAAGACCAGGATATTTTCCTTTTTAAAATACCTGCCTAAACATACACACCATAACATAATTTGAGGTTTCCCTTCTCAGACTTGCCTGCATAAGAGCAAATACTCTATTTTTGAATTACTCCTTTTTCAAATGAGGAGGTCTGTCCCCACAGCTTTTGTCAGCTATTTCTTAGAGATCTGTCCCAGGTGACTTTCTCAAGGACATACAATAAACTGCAAAAAAGCACTGCATGTCTCTTAACCATTAGGTTAGGCCTATGCTCTGTTGACGTCATTGTGTTGAGAAACAAAAGATGTGCAGAAAAAGACACATCTGAGGGAAACTATTTAAAATTTTGCCTAATGTGAAGAGTTTGGCATTTTAAGCATGAATAAAGTTTATTCTCACATTATTCTCAGATCTGCAACAGTCTACTGATGAATATTTATTATGCTACTATTATGCCATATGACAACAGTTCTGTTGGCAATATACCTCATTTGAGGACTATTGTAACTCTTTGAGGCAAGTTTTGTCAGAAGATCTTTCAAGGCTCTTTCTAAAAAGAATTTAAAACCAGTCCTGCTACTGAAATTTCACATGAATTAGGAGCAAAAAATTAAAATCAGTAAACAAATAAATGATTCTGAGAAAGAGAAGAGATCAAAATTACCATGTTTTTTATCTACTGCCCTACATATGCACAGCAGCCCACAGGGACCCATCTTCTGAGACATGCTCTTAGTTTCTCTCCATCTCTCATCTCATTTTCTTCTGATGTGAATTTTTCCTCTGCCTGGGGAGTGTGCAGAACTCTGCAAGAAGCTCTGTAGCATCTGGTAAGGCTCTTTATAATTGCATTTCCTTGTGCTGAAATTTTGAGACTGATTCTTAGATTTGGACCAAAAGCTGGAGGTCAGTTCTTGCCATTTTTAATTATTTCCCTTCATGAAAGATAAAGGAAGACACATCCTTCTGATTTTATCATCACTGACAAATCATTCTCCAGCCCTTTCCTAGTTCTTATTATTTTACTCATTCTTAAATGAGCCTGGATCATTTGTGATAGTAGCACACACACACACTGATCACAACTAAGACAGTTTCTGAATTTTAGCTTCAGATATTTTAAGCTACACTTCTCAGACTTTGCTTTTAATATTTAATTTGCCTGGAAATCATTAGTGTACAAAAATAAGATTTTTTTTTTCTTATTGAAGTAATAAGTGTTTACATTTCTGATGTAAAAACAAATCCAGATAAAAGTACTGGATGATGAATCAAACAGAAAAAAAAAAAAAGTTTCTCTTTTACTTTAAAATGACATTGTGCCTGTCTCTTGTAGTTTATCTAGTACCAATTTCTACTTGTGAAGCTTCCAAAAACATACTTACATAGAGTTATCTAGCTATTACTAGGCAATATATTTAAGTCATGGTAAAGCACTCAGCTGAGAAATATTCTTACACTGGAAATCCATCAGTAAACCTCAATGACTAGCAAGGACGGAGACCCAACAACAGTAGTAATTCTGCTTGGGTTGCATGGTCAGATCACCCAGCAGTACTTACGTTACCAAACACACCATTGTACCACTAAGAACTTTACTGGAGGTTCCTTAAGCTTACAGTGGCCCAGGACAGCAGGTTATTGACATAGTCCTGAGTAGCTGAGGAACTGTTAAAAGTGTTCTACTGTTTTCATAGAATCAATCAAGGAATCATTGAATCCTAGACTGACTGGCCTGTCAGGCCTGGGTCTTTCTAGTTTCGCTTTTTAAAAGTGGGGGTTATGTTTCCCCTCTTCCAGTCAGTGGAAACTTCATCTGAATGCCACCATTCTTCAAGTATGACAGATAGTGGCTTAGCAAATATATCTGCCAGTTCCCTGAGGACCTACGGATGCATCTCATCAGGTCCCATGGACTTCTGTACCTTCACGTTCTTTAGATGGTCTCACACCTTATCTTCTACGGTGGGCCGTTCTTTATTTTCCTAGTCCCTGCCTTTGCCTTCTGGGGCTTGGGCTATTTGGCTGGAGCACTTGCTGGTGAAGACTGAGGCAAAAAAGTCATTGAGTACCTCAGCCTTCTCCATATCCTGGTTAACCAGGAAATTTGCCTCAAATTTCCTTCTGGAGAGGGCCCACAATTTCCCTAGTCTTCTTTTTGTCACCAACGTACCTATAGAAGTCTTTCTTCTTGCCCCTAACCTCTACAACCACATTTGATTCTATCAGGTCTGTAGTTTTCCTAACCTGATCCCTGGCTGCTAGGACAATTTCTCTGTATTCCTCACAGGCTGTCTGTCCTTGCTTCCACCATCTGTAGACCTACTTTCTTCTGTCTGAGTTTGGCCAGGAACTCCTTGTTCATCCATGCAGGCCTCCTGTTGTTTTTGCCCACCTTCTTCCTCACTGGGATGCATTGGTCCTGAGTCTGAAGGAGGTTATCCTTGAATATTAACCAGCTTTCCTGGGCTCCTCTTTCCTCCAGGGCTTTGTCCCACAGAACATTACCAGACAGATCCTTGAAGAGGCCAAAGTCTTCTCTCCTGAAGTCCAGGGTAGTGAGCTTTCTGTGCTCCCTCCTCACTGCCCTTAGGATCCTAAACTGCACCATTTCATGGTCATGGCAGCCAAGGCTTCCCTTGAACTTCACATTCTCCACCAGCCCCTCCTTGTTGGTGAGAATGAGATCCGGCACAGCACCTCTAGCTCCTCTATTACTTGGAAAAGGAAGGTGTTATCAGTGCATCCCAGGAACCTCCTGGATTGCCTGTGTCCTGCTGTGCTGTCCCTCCAACAGATGTCAGGGTGGTTGAAATCCCTCACAGGGACCAGGGCTTGTGAATGTGAGGCTATCTATCTATCTATCTATCTATCTATCTATCTATCTATCTACCTACCTACCTACCTACCTACCTACCTACCTATCTAATCTATCTATCTAATCAATCTATCTAATATATCTATCTATCTATTTATCATCTATCTGTCTACAGAGGGACATCTATCCATCTGCTTGTTCTTCCTGGTTGGGTGGCCTGTAGCAGACTCCCACTATAATGTCACCTGTGTTTTCATTTTCCTTTCATGAAAATATATCTCAGTAAAGATGGAGAGAACAGCAGTACTAGAAATATGATGGCTTAGCAAAATTCTTAACAGAATGACTTTAAAATCTTTCTCCAAAACACTGAAAATGAGTTCCTTAAAATTCTATATTGTGAGACCTAGGGTAGTCTTCATTTTACTGCACATCTAACATACAGTGAGATCTACTTTTTGTACTGTTTTACCCAAAAAGTCACTGATAAAATCTAATCTGGTATCTAGTCTTTCACTGTAAAATATTCAAACAATTTTTCCTGCCCGCAGTCACAGAATCAGTTGAGTAAAGCTCCTCCTTCTGCTGCCTTTTGTGTATTCCTGAATAACGGGCCTACTGGTATGAAAACTGCACTTGTTTGTACATGGCTCTTGGATTTTATTCTGGATAAACCCTCCTAAATTGCTCCGGATAATAAGCAGGTGTCCTATCCCAATGTATGCAAGTATGCCAAAACAGAGATACTTACATGGGTAACATTAGGCATGTGTTTCAGTACTTTGCTGAGTGGGAGACACGGCATCAGTGAAGTTGTGTGATTACAGGGAAGATCAGGCCCTTATTGCCTGTAATTTGTACAGACTGAATAGTTCCTGCAGTTTGAGGACAGAGCTAAGTTCTGCAAAGGTTAAGAGAATAATTAGAAGGGGAAGACAAATCCCAAGAACAGATTGAAAAGTAGGTTTTTCTTTTCCTTTTTATTTTTCCCAGAGCTTTATTCTTTTATTGTAGAAGAACAAGAAGAAAGGAATACTCAAATGTTTGAACCCTCTCTGGTAATAATGATGTTAAACATCACAAGCACATTTTATGTATACCCACTGAAGAGGGAAGGTAAATGTGTTTTGGAATTTCATACCCTACTTTGCTGCTCCAGTTATTTTATGTTCTGGTCCCTGTGCTACCAAACAGTCTATTATAATTTATTTTATTATTCTATGGCTTTGGTTGGGAGCTTGAAATGATATATAGTATTGGAAAATGAAAGCATTAAATGTACAGTATTCAGTTACCATGCCCTTGTTTCTTTTAATTCTCTGTTGTGATATACGTCGGACTTTTCCCTCTACATTTCAGAATCCTACAGAAATGAAATAGCGATGGAAAAGAGCTATCAAATGTGAGCAATAGTTAGTGAGGACATTTATGTCCAACCCAAATCCTAATGTTAACTTTGCATTCTTGAACAAAATGTTGAAGCCTGTAGGAACTACTGTACTCAACACCTCCCTGAGTCTGGTGCTGGGACAAGCACCAGTGTTCTTAAGAGATCCCTCTTATTCTAGTCAGATTTTCCCAGATTTCTCACCCTACTTTGATTATGCCCCAAAAGATTTTCCTTTAAGTTAAACAGGTATTTCACTAGAAAATAATTACTGAAGTTTTTTTTTTTTTTTTTTTTTTCAGTACTGTACAGGGATCTCTGCCACAAGAAAGGCACCTGGATTAAGTATTTTCTCAGTTCACCAGACACAGGCAACAAGAGCATATTAAGGCAACCCCACTGCTGCAGCTTCATGCTGTAGTTGTCTCTCAATTTTCCAAATTTGGCCTTAGCTCTAACTAGCTTCACTGAGCTCCTCACTGCTTCCCCAAAATGCTGACAGGGTATCTTTACTGCCTGGAGTTACTGTGGTAGAGGAAAGTGAAGTGGGTGAGGCCTCTGCTCAGTCATCAAGTACTATAATTAAATCTCTTTATATTTATGGTTTCAATCCAGAAGCCTTAAACCCATAACAGACAACAGCTTCTTTGTCAACTGAAAAGTCCAACAGTTGGAAAGGCTCACTTGAAAATGCTGCTAATGCTCCTGTGGCAGTACGTGGTCTGTCCACCATCCAGAATGTGGGAAATGGAGTTCTTCCTTGATTTTAATTCTTGGAAAAAATATATCTTCAGGTCAATAGAATAAGAATATGTTTAGGACTCTAAGTGTATTTTTTTCTTGTGAAAATCTGTTTTCATTATTTCAGACAAATACCCAATCCAAGCAGGAGATGGCATGCTGCTTCACTAAAAACAAAGCAAAAGAGCAAGAGAGAAGTCAGTGTAAGGTGCACACACTTAATCTGATTTCATTAGGTGGGTGATCTTGAATTAAAGTAGAGAAAACAGCAAGCCTGTGTAAATACTCTCAGCTGTTTTTCAAAGCTACTGGTTGGTTTCATTTTAGCTAAACTGACTACCTAAAGAAGAATATGGTCTGAACACCAAAATGGGCTGAAATGAGAAAAACTGAATTATGGCAAATAAATCTACTTTGATGTAAGTCTGTCTGTGGACCCATTTGCTTCCAGATCAAAGTGTAAAAAATTCAATTTATAAAGTCAATAACAAACTGCTAGGGTGAATGTTTTTTCTTCTTACCTTATATCCTAAAGTCTGATTGACCTATTACTCTGTTTCTTCAGATATTCCATCTGGAATAAGCCTTCTATGTTTAATGCCTTAAAAAGCATTATTTTATTTTATTTTTATGACTCAAAATAAATTGCAGAACCTGGAATTTCAGACAAAGTGTAGAAAGCCTTTTTAGTTCATCACTGGCTCAGCAGTCTCCAAAACTTTGGCTGGATGTCTGTACAGTTTGGTGATACTGTTGAACCTCTGCATCTCCAAACATTTTTTTTTTTTAAGCTCTTTGATGTAATGTAGTTCTCTACAGATCTGAACTTCTGAACTCTGTATAGTCACATACTACTTCATTGTGCTTATATATTTCTACATAAGTGAGGCTACTTGAAGACTTGCTACTTTTGCAGACTTCAAAACCATTACTGCTATAATGCATACAGAACACAGATTATCATGTGGATTGTTATCCAATCCAAGTTATCAAATACTTACAGAAGTATTTGAGGTTAAATTTTGGATCACTGTCTTCCAGTTGTTGGTTTGTAATCTTGATCTTAATCAACAATTTTTGTGTGCATACAGATATAATTTAATTTTCTCCACAGCTTTCATGTTCTAAAAGAGAATAATTTGCCTATTTGATGGATTTATATCTTGAATTCAATTTGTATTTCTGGATGCTCTACTATGCCCCTTGAAGTTTGGGTGAAAGTAAATAAAAAAGCTTTTTTTTTTTTTTTTAAGTGATTCAACATTGTTCAGAGAAGGAACTACCTCGTTCTGTGAGCCATATCTCAATATTTTGAGACCATCACTGTTGGGTTGTGGAAATACTGGTGGAACAAAATGAAGTATATTGAAATTTGAAATGGAGCTTACACACTTGATAAAAAAAGAGTTCAGATAGCATCAGCTATTTCCTGAATTTCTGCACAAGTCCACATATTATATCTAAAGGACTTGGAGTCTGAAAGTAACCATCAGATAGAAACAAGAAATTAAATAACTACAGAGAAGAAAAATGTTATTTGAAAGAAATTAATCCCTTCCCTTCATTTCATCTGCTCAGACCAACCAACCAACCAAACCATCTAAACAAGCAACTCCCAACCCCCCATGTATCTTTTTTCTAAAAGCTTTTCACTGCCCATGACTTAACCCTGTCAATTTGTCCAGTCTATTTTGGTGATTTTGTATTCTCTTGACCAGGTAATGATACTGCTGTGACTGTACTGATGTTATTTTTGTGCAACAACTAGCTTTTGCTGGCTTGTGCTTCAGCAAAACAATTCCTCCTCTTTCTTGTGACCGAATAGTCATATACTAAGGTAGATGCCACTGACATAAGTTGATAATCCGCTATAGTTCATTAAAAACTTCCATTCTGTATTTATGCCAAGAAAGGTAAGCGGGGTGCCTTCCATGTAAGAAACCGCCTTAAAAACAGTTTCTGTCTCTCTGCTAGAAGCTTCAATACCATGCTGAACTACTTCTGATGAAACACTTTGTTTGTACATTGCCCAGCAAAGAAATGGATATACAAACACATCTCACAAACAATTATTTTCTTCGTAGTTGAATTACATATCCAACACAAGGCAGTCTCTCTTTTCTCACAATCACAGTCTTATCTCCAAATTCAGGGTGGGGATTTGGATGTAATAATAATGTACTACATTTTTTTCTTTAAATGCATGTCTCTCAGTAAAATATTTTTGCTTTATATTTGTTGATGGGGGACTTCTGCAGCTGTGCTGGTAGTTGTGAAAGGTAGTGGGTATTGTGTGCATGTAGTGGGTGAAAACAAGAAGATGAATGTAGGCATTGTGGTATTATATAATATACATATACTGAAGCAAGTGTCTCATCTGAACTACACCAACAAGATAAATATGAAAATATCATAACATTCCAAGAATTCATCTGATTTTACTGAATTATTTTTGCCAACTTTTGAAAGACTTTTAAAGTCTTTTTAAAGTATTTATATCAAAACAATGGAGTTTGCTAAAAAAAAAACACAAACACATTGACTGCACTAAAACAAATAAACAAACAAAAGCTTCCAGATGAAATGTGAAATAGAAATTTAAATTCTGAAGTGGATAATATGCTTTATTTGACTTGCTACATTTTCATTTTTATTTATTTATTTTTAATTTAGAGAAAACAAACAAACAAACAACCCTCCCCTGTTATTCATATGCTTTATGTTGAGGTTGAAAATGTATTTCATTTATGTCTGTCCATATTGTAATGGAGAGAGATTTTATCTGAGATGATCCTGCATGTTAAGTGCATGGATTTTGGCAGTTAAGGACTATAAGTGCATTAACAGCAAGTGCTTCTGAGCCAAATTTATTTTTATGTTTCCTGGGGATGGGAGGGGCTACAGGGGCTAGAAGCAGGAAATTAACAATTTTCTGAGACCATCTAGAGACTTCTGGTTTCTGCTATCACCAAAACCTTGAAGAAGTAAATATTCTTGTTATCTATATTTCATATGCGTTGGTCTGGCCTAGTCCAGTCTAATTTATCCTTTTCAGTGTCTCTTTAAGAGTTAAACACTGCTTTCTGCTTATAGGCATTTGCTCACTGGATGCATCTTTAACTTAAAAAAAATGACTCATGCAAAATTATTCATAAGCCTAACTGCTTTGGAGGAACAAAAGAGGAAAAAAATGATGGAGTTCAGGGATTAGGTTTTCCACAGAATCACAAAATATGGGATGGTTAAAGTTGGAAGGAACCTCTGGTGGTCATCATTTGAAGATCACTAAAGAGGAAGACTCCACCACCTCTCTGGGCAGCCTGCCATTTCCCAGTTATTTCAATACAAAACTCTAGGCTGATCTTGTACAAGGTAGAGCCTCATAAATGGCACTGTGACTGCACAACAGCAATGAGCCTAAGTGGAAAAGAAATATTCTAAAAATCAGAACACAGTGGCAAGTGGGTCTGCTTCCAGAGTTGTCTTCATTCCTTCTGGTGCAGTCTAAACAAGACATGTTCTTTTCTTATCAGTATCCACCATCTCCTTTCTCTTCCACTTTGTACAAAACCAAGGAGACACTACTATTGAAGATCTGGGTGCCAGCTTCTGCATTTGACTGTGCACTACAGCCATGCAGGAGGTTAGTGGTGGCTTCCATTGCTGCAGCCTGTCCTGAGGCATGAGCCTTATGTCCCCTGTGTTGGTTTCCCTCTGGCCTTGTCCATGCAAAACATGTGACCAGATTTTACACATCAAAATCAAAGCAAAAAATCAGGTAGTAGTTCAAAGCTGATCTGACTTTTTTTTTTTTTTTTTCTTATTGATTTTAATGAATTTTCTGTTAAGCTCGTAAGGCATTTGCTTCATGGATGACAGAATTATGGTACTAGAAGAAGAGGGCCCATCAATGTGTGTAATTATTTGTCTAATCAATGCTAGCATTTTTCCGTATGTTCTCTTCTCCAAAGTTTTGCTCTGGCAGCTGACATTTCCAGTCAGTAATCTTCTTGGGAAACTACAGTCTTCCCTTCTTGATATCACCGTGCTTCACCTCATGCAGTAATTTGTTGTCTGAAACTATGACAGTGTGCATCACGTATTGCTTAATCATATCTGATCTTGCAAACCATCTAAACTTAGAGTCAAAAAAAAAACCAAACCTCAAGTAGTATCAGTATTGCTCTTTGGATTTATTACCTCAGTTTTAATGTGGTGTTCAGGTAAGTTTACTATGTCTTCACAATCAGTACGGCAGCAGAGTAAACAGTTGGTTTGTGACAAGTAAGCAAGTACTTAGTCTGTTACCTGTGCATTTTAATACCCAGACATACCTGCCTTACACATATTCTGCCTTATCACACTGCAACTATATAGCTGAACTAATGTTGAATATTGCCAGCTATGGGAAAAATAACCTGGTCAATATATAGTTTCGGCATAAGTTTTGGGCTGTTCAGAACATAAAGATGTTTGTCCTTGGACAAACTTGGACTGTGACCTGATTCTCGGGATTAAAATGAGCTATTGCCATTGCTACAATTATCTAAGTCCTTTTCATTAATTATTCTATTTTGTTCCATCATCCAGGATTCATACTCCCTTCTCCCGTTTTTCATATATCTTGCAATCACTTGATCTTATATGCTCTATTTACATTTTACGTTCTACAAATTAAAATGATTCTGCTACTGTCTCCAAGGTGACCTACAGAATCATTTACTTCAGATTTGAGCAAATGTTACTATATCTAAATAACCTTGTGTAGAATTGCTCTGTGATTTGGAATCTAGGTCAAAAAATAAGAAATACTATTAACTTTGTATTGTCCATTGTTGTAAATGATCACTTACATTGATTATATCTAAAATTATGTTTTGTCCTTGGTAGCCTTTATACTCAAGACTCAACAGAAAAGGTTGCATTCCCGGATGGTTTACTTGTCTAGAGATACTTGAACGGTGGGTTATATTTTATTGTATAGGTGTGGACAGGCTTGTTCTGAAGTAATTCTGGGCAACCTATTTGCTTTATGTAACTCACAGAAGGAAAGAAGAATTCTCCAAAGTTGTATACACACAACCCCATTACTTTCAATTTACTTGTACAGTTGTGATGGGGGCTTCTGGAGTAAACTATTGTAACTTTCTTCTGTATCCCTGATGTTACAAGAGTTCAGTATTTTGTTTAGTTTTGCCACAGATGGGTAATTAAACTACAGGTAAGGAGTGGTAATGACCTAATATTAATGCACTGCTGCAAAAGCCACTTGCAGTTTGAGCCAGAATAAGCAACACTGCAAATTAATCTGTGCTTCTGAAGGCAGATTAATTCCCAGATATAATGCTAGCAGCACTAACATATTTTTAAAGGACCTGCAAAGGTTTAATATTTTTCTCAATACAGAAAATGCTATCAATGTGTAAAGCTACATGGATTATGCTAAACAGATGTTTCACCACACAGGTTCTTGTCTCCATAGGTATGGAACCTTTCTCCATATGTCTTTTGAGTGTGCCCTTTCTGCTCTTCCCCTGCTCTAGTGTGGGGGTCCTCCTATGGGAAACAGTCCTTCACAAACTCCTCCAGTGTGGGTCCTTACCACGGGCTGCAGTTCTTCAAAAACTGCTCCAGCATGGTCTGTATCATAAGGTGTAGCTCTTCAGGAAGGAACTGCTCCAGCATGGGTCGTCACGGGCAGCAGCTCCCACCAGACTTCATGCTCCACTGTAAGCTTCTCTCCATGGGCTGCAGTTCTGGTCTGGAGTCTGCTCCTGTGGAGGCTGCAGCCTCCTTGAGGTCACATCCATCTGCTCCACCAGGGGCCTCTCCCTGCACAGGCCACAGGGGAACTGCTGCTGTGTGCCTGGAGCACCTCCTGCCCTCCTGCTGCACAGACCTGGGGGTCTGCAGGGATATAGCTCTCTCATTTCTCACTCCTCTCTCCCAGCTGCTGTTGCGCAGCAATATTCCTTTGTTAAAGCTGCATTTAAGAAATGCAAAGGCACAACCGGCATTGCTGATGGGCTTATCTTTGGCCAGTGGAATTGGCTCTTATCTAACAGGCGGCAGCTTCTGAGCTCTTCTAATGGAGGCCACCTCTACAGAACACCCACATCTAATCCCCACACCCAGCTACCAAATCCTTGCCACATAAACTAAACAGATCCTTGACAAATATCTCCTAATTATATCACAAACAATTCAGTGATCTAATTTGATACTTTTCCACCAGAGGTTATGCAGTGTTCATGAGTGACTTCAGAGTCTTTCCTCTGACCACCTTCACCTTTTTGTGCAAACCATCTAATGGTGTGTCTCTTCACATTAATAGTTACAAGCACTTTCATTACAGCAGGGCAGAATCATGCCGTAAAACTTCACTGACCATACATTACAGGGAGGTGAGATTATTTGTTAATTTTCATTGATATAGCACTTGAGTCCTAGCAAACTCTTCTGCCATTTCATAACTTTCACTGTCAATACACCATCTACAATCAGAGTGAACAAGACATCCAAATGTAAATTTTCTTCCAGTGCTAGAGCTTCAGCTGAAGGGAATGAGTGTAGCCCATGGGGCCATACCAATTTATAACCACAAGCTGTTTTTTGGATATAGTATTCTTTAAAAGAGGACACATAAGCAAAACTGGGAAAAGTGTACTTTTTTTTTTTTTTTTCCTGGCCCAGAAAAACACCTCTGAGTGAGAGAGGCCTTTTATTATGATTGATTTGTCTGCAAAATGACCCTCAGCCTTATGCCAATAACTATGTCTGGTCTGTAGTACCCACATGTCTGACAGTGGTTCTCCATAGTTACAACTCTTCAAAGAATACAGATTTGGTAAGACAATTATGAGAGAGATATCCGAGTGTGATAGACATGACCAATGCTCAGGCAAGAGCAATCTTGTGTCATGTCCAGAGCAGGCTGCAGAGCAGGCACTTTTTGATCACTGCCAAAGTTTTCTGCGCCACCACCACTTGCTTCCCTGGCAGGACTCTCATGCTCCTCATTCATTTATGTCCCATTTTTTCAGTCTTTGTTACATGTCTTTTATCAGTGATGGCAATTTCACTGTGGTTTTATTTCCACCTTTAGAGATGATGAGGAAGAACTGCAAAAGTGCAGGTGAGGTGTCTATGGATACTGAAGGCAGAAATGTAAAAGTATGGTAAAAAATAAATAACATTGCAACCTTTTCTCTTTTGAACTGGAAAGTAGGAATATCCTAGGCATCTTTGGGCTGGATTACCCTATATATTGAGATATGGATACACGGGTCATTATCTGTAATATTGTGTACTTCCTTGTGTGACAATATAATCACTGAAGATTTTTTTAAAATGTCATAAATAAAGGTTTAATGCACTCCTGGGATTACTACTTCACATCTCTCTGCCTGCAGGCAAGAGAAAGCAAAAGTGTTCTTTTTAATGAAATAACTGAAACTGTTGAATTTGTCTTCCATAGTTCATTAATCAGAACTTGTTTGGTCTCAGTAATTTTCTCTTGACACAGTGCAGCAAAATACACACAGATTCACTATGGATGATAGGATTCTTCTGAAGAGTTAACAGAAATCTCCAACTGGAAGCTCGATTTGACATTTTAGAAGCAGGCTTGTGTCTGTTCCATCCATACAACTTCATTAAAGGAGGGAATGTACTCTCTGGGAAGGACAGAAAGAGGCACACTTTATAAAATATAGCAACACTTCTTTCAACTTCACAAGAGTATGGGCATTTTATGTGCAATCCAACTGCTGGCACGTAACTAATGGACACTAGACTTTTTCTGTGATCCTTGGCTATATCTTCTTTACCTGAAAATACCTGAAATAAAGGGCAAGGCTACTGCATTATTGCCCTACTTTATTTTGAGAGTAATCCACAGATTTCTATCAGGTTAAGATCTTTGCAAACAAAGTGCTTCTGGACTAGATTCTGATAGATTTTATGACAGTGTGTGCTACTGAGGAAGTTTTCTGATGCTTTGTGAACTAGTATAAAATAATGATGATATTTTATAGGTGCTTTAATGTATTTTTTCGTAGTATTAATATAATTTAATAACTCAATTGCAAAATGTGAATGGATTTGTGATCATGAGCTATCTTATACACCATAGTTAAGACCAGTGATATAGTTTTTATAGTATGAAATTAGAACAGTTAAGATTTGGATTAGACTTCTTTTTAAGATGCTTAGGTAAAAAAAAAAAAAAAAAGTGTGCCAGCCAGATACTTGTTTGGGGATTGGATGATGACAGGAATCTGCAATAATTTAGTTATCTTTTTAAATTCCTTTCAACCTTTCAGTGACCACAAACCATTTATATCTGACTCATATCATATGTCCATGCACCTTATCATATTGTATGTTTATATAATATGTCATAAGAAATCATCTGATGATCTCAACTAATTCACCAGCAGAGAGAAGTTTACATTACAGACACTAACACAAAATATCCAGACATTAATGGGTCTCACTTTTGGCAGAATTTGCAGAGGAATCTGGATTACAAAATATCACTCATCTTTCCAGATCCTGAAAGTCTTGGTCATTCATCAGTCGACCCTGCAACTCACTGGGGAAGGATACTGATAAAATGAGGAACTCAAATTTCTTCTTCACAGACAGTTTCTGTTATCTGGAAATGCAGAAAATACACCCTTCAGATCTGGCAGAATTTTTCATACACAAGAAATATTCTTAAATTAAGATAAAAGAAATACAGTGCAGTGTAGAAATACTTCAAGTGGCTCACCTATGTTCTGTGTTTGGATCTCCTTATCACCCAAAAAAGTCAAAAATCCTCAGAAGTCCTCATGACCCAAAAATAAGTCAATCCTATATCATCGGTGGATATATATAAAAAAAAGGTTCATTTTATTTTAAATTGCTGACCATGCAAACATCCTTTATGTATGAATGCTTACAATTTAGTAGCTTAACAAAAAGTTATTTAACATGCATAATAAGTCCCTATAGCTGCTATCATTAAATTGCCTAGTGGACAATATTAAACCTATTTTTATATATATATATATATTTCTGCACCAGTTTTTATGTAGAATAGAATCATAGAATCATACCTGCTATATAGTGATCAAACAAGTTACAGAATCACAGTCACAGCATCACAGAACAGATAAGTTTTGAAGGGACCTCTGGAGCTCATCCAACAACACTACTCAAGGAGAGACACCTAGAGCAGGTTTCCTAGGACCATGTTGAGGTGGCTTTTGAATATTTCCAAGGAAGGAGACTACATTGGACTCTTTCCAGTATGTCTAGGTCTCTATTGTACTGGGCGCCCCACGACTGGACACAGCACTCCAGGTGTGGTCTCACCAGTGTTGGGTAGAACAGAAGGATCATCTCATGGCCTGCTGGTGATACTTTCCCTTAATGCAGCCAAAAATGCCATTAGCCTATTTAGCAGCAAGGACACACTGCTGACTCAGGCTCAACTTGGCGTCTACCAGGACCCCTAGGTCCTTCTCTGCAGAGCAGCTTTTCAGCTGACTGACCACCGGCATGGAGTGTTGTCTGATGTTATTCCTCTCCAGGTGCAGCAGGACTCTGCACTTCTCCTTGCTGAACTTTATAAGATTCTTGTCGGCCTACCTCTCCAGCCTGTCAAGGTCCCTCTGGATGGCAGCACAGCCTTCTGGTGAGTCAGCCACTCTCACCCAGTTTTGTGTCATCTGAATTTACTGAGGGTGCACTCTACCCCATCATCCAGATCTTTAATGAAGTTGTTAAACGAGACTGGACCCAGTATTGACTGCTGCGGTACTCCACTTGGTACTGGCCTTGAATTACACCTTGTGCCACAGACCACTACCCTTTGAGTCCAGCCTTTCAGCCAGTTGTTTATCCACCTTACTGTCTGCTCATCCAGACCATGCTTGAATAGATTCTCTATGAGGATTTATGGGGGACAGTGTCCTGATATATTTAAATGTCATTTTCAACTGTTACAAATGTCTAATATTCATTGTGCAAAATCAAGTGAGAAGTGGTAGAAATAAATTGAAATTCTTAGATGTAAATTGAATCTTGGTGACTGTTTACTGGGAAAGAAAGCATGATGTGAAGTACTGGTAATGATGACTACAGTAGTACTGAATTGATGCTGGCCTTGTTGAAGTTAATAGTAACTTTCTAGGGAATTTAGTAAGAAGGAGATTGAGCCAACATTGCTTGCTGCTGGATAGAGCTTTTCCAGCTGCTGAGAGGCAGTTGCTCTTTCATTCAAAATGGAGGAGGTAAAGGTCAATGTTCAGAAATCACTGTGATGATTTATGGTTTATGATTACCAGGGCTGTCTAAAGTACCATGGGTTTTTGGAGAGAGTGAGGCAACAGCCAAAAGAACTAGAAGTATGACGAAAAAGAAAAAATACTTGCTCAAAGTATTTGTAGAGAGAGAAAGTAAACATTATGAGGCAGTAGAAAAACTCATGGACAAACTGTATCTTTTTGCTGTATACTATGTGGTGCATAGCATGTGCTTTAGCACTTCTAAGCACAATTACACCACAAGATTTCTTTTGCTAAGACATACAGGTATTATAATAGGTGCTGGATAGCAAGATAATGCAATTCTTCTAAATGAGGCCATCCACTGACCAAAACTTGGAGATGTT
The DNA here is from genome assembly GCF_040182565.1 of Anser cygnoides. Lineage (NCBI taxonomy): Eukaryota > Metazoa > Chordata > Aves > Anseriformes > Anatidae > Anser > Anser cygnoides. Next base: position 36,709,308 of record NC_089912.1, on the reverse strand, counting down.
TTCTTCCTCTCTGAAGTCCTATCTAGATTTCCATTAATCTAAGAGCACAAACAAAAGCTCTCTCTGTCATCTCCATTTCCTTGCATACCTTTGTTTATTTAGAAATACCCTACTGAGCTAAAACTACTAATTTACAGCATGTAGTTTTGGAGACAGCAGGAGGCTTAGATAATAATCATAAAAGACAATAAAATTATCAGTTTTAAAAGGGCGAAAATATAGCAACAATGAAAGAGACAATCCACAGACACAAAAGCTCTAATTGGACTTCTTGGCATCTTGTCAAAATCAAATCTTCTTGCCTATTAATATGGCACCTTTCACTGGAAGATGTCAGTGCTAATGTGCAGGAAACATCTGTGACTATAACATGTCTCAAGTCTCTGTGTAATGGCCTGGAAGCTAAGACATCTACACATGGATAAAACCGGAAAATTCCTGTGCATTGAAATTAGACTCTGTAGTGATTAAATAAGCATTTTGTGCAGTTTGGTTTCTCTGGGATCCAGATGAAATGTATATTGATTCCTTGGAAATGTTGGGAACCTATCTTTCTTGTTTGTGAAATATACAATCATATTTAATACAGGAAAGTTGTGGCTGTGAAACCTGAGAGATGACTTTAGAATTTGAATTTCTTTATTTTAGTTTATCAGAAAACAACTCTGTCCTGGCTCATTCAGCTGCCTATGCACGTCAGGGGAAGGGAGCTAAGCATTCTGTTCTCACATCTTTCAGTAGAATTAGTTGAATTTAAAAGAATCAATTGAATTGAAGTCATGAGTGATTTCTAAGTGTGACAAGGCAGAAATATTGCTAGGGGTCAATGAAACAAATTTATGGATCGTAATGTCACCAAACTCAGAGGTCTATGAGATTCATATGGATCCAGTTTTTATATTTGTACCTTTTCTCATACTGTTTCTCTAATTGTTGAGAAAGGACAAGTGGTGAAATAATCAGTGATGTAATAATCAGTGGTGTGTAAGAGGAGCTGAGTGTTCACCATACAGAAAGAAGCTCTTAGGCAGATAATATCAGCTTTTATAGAACCTAGTACTCCTTAGAATTGTCCTATAAAACATAGGGTAAAAGATAATCTAATTTACTAATTAGGAACTGTGCTGACCAGGAGTTTGTATCAGTGCTTGCAGAGTCTCAGGAAGTTGGATCTGGACTTCAAAAGGGATAGACGAAATGTTGCTGTATTAACATCATCATGCTGCTATTAGTAATGGGGCTTAGATGTCATAGAATCATGGATTGGTTTAGGTTGGAAGGGACCTCTGGAGGTCACCTGTGTAATTAAGTATGGCCACCTAGAGCAGGCTGCCCATGACCATGTCCACTGTGATATGCCTAAGGACACATGAGTATTCTCAGTGAGGTTTGTAGGAAAGTCAAAAGGAATTTGAAATCCCAAAATGTTCCTGAAGCTTTCCTGACAGTTTCTTGAACACTGTCCCCCAAACTGTAAGGGACAAGAGCACATTAGATTCCCTACTCCACCATACACTTTTGCCAAGACAGTTGGCTGGAGACGCCCATTTTAAGGCATGCCAGTAGACTAGGCAAAATGTTACTGGCATCTGCACTGATATTGTCTATCTCCATAAGCTCCTCCAGCAGCAAGTTCCAGAAGATGGTGAAAACCTCCAAATGTCTTTGAAGCTCTGACTGCCAGGGTGGACAGGATAGCTCCTTTTTCCTGGGTATTTTCTATTTTGGGGGTAAAGATGACACACAAGGAATAGAATTCCTTCTGCTCCCTTTTTTTCCCCCAGACTTGCCCTTTTCCAGGGAGGAAGAAAGAAAATGCTATACTGAGCAAACACAAGAGAAGGAGTGAGATCTGGTGTATCTTTCAGCAGTTATTTGGCTATCTAAATCAGGTTTGCCTATGCTTAAATCTGACATTACAAGCTATTATTGTTTGGAGTAGTTAATATTTACAGTCACTTCTGGGAAGAATCTATTTTTAAAACTACAAGATACATGTAGCAGATGTTAATGTGGAGAAATAATAACACTTCTGCAAGAAGCATTTGACCTTACTTGAGTAGGCAAGTCATCCTCTTTGTGTAGTGCATTACCCTGTGCTACATGCAAGAGATTCCTGCCTTCCTGATATCTCTGGAAAAGTTCTCAAGGTCAAAGGCAAATCTATATCTAGCACAGGCATGGCTAGTCATTTGTCATTTCCTACTTCAATAATCAGGAATATGCTGTAAGATATCTGCAGAAATGTCAGTTTTGGAATGAAATGTTTTTTCAAAGACTCTCACTTGACTATTGAAATTTTCTTTTTTTTTCTCCTTTCCTTTCCTTTCCTTTCCTTTCCTTTCCTTTCCTTTCCTTTCCTTTCCTTTCCTTTCCTTTCCTTTCCTTTCCTTTCCTTTCCTTTCCTTTCCTTTCCTTTCCTTTCCTTTCCTTTCCTTTCCTTTCCTTTCCTTTCCTTTCCTTTCCTTCCCTTCCCTTCCCTTCCCTTCCCTTCCCTTCCCTTCCCTTCCCTTCCCTTCCCTTCCCTTCCCTTCCCTTCCCTTCCCTTCCCCCTTCCCTTCCCTTCCCTTCCCTTCCCTTCCCTTCCCTTCCCTTCCCTTCCCTTCCCTTCCCTTCCCTTCCCTTCCCTTCCCTTCCCTTCCCTTCCCTTCCCTTCCCTTCCCTTCCCTTCCCTTCCCTTCCCTTCCCTTCCCTTCCCTTCCCTTCCCTTCCCTTCCCTTCCCTTCCCTTCCCTTCCCTTCCCTTCCCTTCCCTTCCCTTCCCTTCCCTTCCCTTCCCTTCCCTTCCCTTCCCTTCCCTTCCCTTCCCTTCCCTTCCCTTCCCTTCCCTTCCCTTCCCTTCCCTTCCCTTCCCTTCCCTTCCCTTCCCTTCCCTTCCCTTCCCTTCCCTTCCCTTCCCTTCCCTTCCCTTCCCTTCCCTTCCCTTCCCTTCCCTTCCCTTCCCTTCCCTTCCCTTCCCTTCCCTTCCCTTCCCTTCCCTTCCCTTCCCTTCCCTTCCCTTCCCTTCCCTTCCCTTCCCTTCCCTTCCCTTCCCTTCCCTTCCCTTCCCTTCCCTTCCCTTCCCTTCCCTTCCCTTCCCTTCCCTTCCCTTCCCTTCCCTTCCCTTCCCTTCCCTTCCCTTCCCTTCCCTTCCCTTCCCTTCCCTTCCCTTCCCTTCCCTTCCCTTCCCTTCCCTTCCCTTCCCTTCCCTTCCCTTCCCTTCCCTTCCCTTCCCTTCCCTTCCCTTCCCTTCCCTTCCCTTCCCTTCCCTTCCCTTCCCTTCCCTTCCCTTCCCTTCCCTTCCCTTCCCTTCCCTTCCCTTCCCTTCCCTTCCCTTCCCTTCCTTCCCTTCCCTTCCCCCTTCCCTTCCCTTCCCTTCCCTTCCCTTCCCTTCCCTTCCCTTCCCTTCCCTTCCCTTCCCTTCCCTTCCCTTCCCTTCCCTTCCCTTCCCTTCCCTTCCCTTCCCTTCCCTTCCCTTCCCTTCCCTTCCCTTCCCTTCCCTTCCCTTCCCTTCCCTTCCCTTCCCTTCCCTTCTTTTTTCAGGAAAATCCTCTGAGATAAAAGAAATGCGTGTTTAACACTACATCCCTGTGTAGGAATCCAAACAACAGCCAAATGCACTTAAAACAAACAGTAACTCCTTCACACAACAGGAGCTATGTACAACTTTGCTAAACCAACATTGCATATCTCAAGCTGTTTCCTCTTCAGTGACCCTCTCTTGTGCATGCTAAACTTAATGGAAAAATACAAACTGAACTCTGTTAGAATAGGATCAGGCACACTGTGTATAAAGAATTTTGTAAATAAATAAACTAGGCATCCCTGTTCAGTCCTGGGCTTCCAAGCAGTTGGTGTTAGGTGACACTTAAGATTTGCTTAGTGTAGGATGATGAGTCTACTAACTTCCGATCTATTTTGCACTTCAGTGTGTGCTAGCACTGAGGAATTGTTATAATGAAACAAACTGTGTGCTTTTATTTCTAATTTCTAGCTGAAGCAGCTGGACAGTGCATCCTGCTCTGAACAGGATCAAGGTTTTCTTGGGTTGCAGTAGGGCTGGGAACCCACCAGGGTCTAACTGTGCCTCTGCAGCCACCCACCACAGAGGTGCTGGGATTGACAAGCAGAGGAACAGATCTGCAAACTGGGTCTCCTCTTCTCAGGAGATGGAGACATTCTTCCCGCACCAGGACTAACCACTCTTCTTCACACTTGGCAGCTCATCCATCAGCAGCCCGTTTGCATTTCCAGGCTACTGACACTAGCAACATAGATGGTGGTCCATTTGGTGCTTCTCAGTAGTTTGATGTGTTGTGGTAACTTCTTGCCTTGCTTGAACCTAGATTTGGTCTGTCATCTCAGATGGGTGGATTTTTGACAAAATACTATCATTAATATTTTACTTTACTTTTGTTTTACTTAGTTGGCCAAAACTTCTTTTTCTGGGGCTCAAACAAAAGTTTTCAGCATAGATTCCTAAAAGGAAAGAGTTAGATCTCATACGTGCCATTAAAACAACCAAACAAACAAAAACTAAAAAGGTAACACTGACATTGACATTATAAGAATAAGAACATAGTGTCAAGCTTCTAAGTCACTTGAATTTCATCATAAGTTGAGTTTTTACTGAATGCTTATCCAATGTACTTGCTGATCTCTAAGGTTTTATGTAAGTTCAGAGATAATGGATGATCACAGTGATGTGCATTTGAGTACAACAGTATTCCAGGCCACTCAGTGGGCATGCTGTAAAAAACAATAGCATCTGTTTAGAAATCTGACTCTTCAGACTGTTACACATTGCAGAAACAGTTAATTAATTGTTAGGGAATAGTAAAAGAGGGCCCACAGAGAAGAGCTGGAAGTTTGAGAAATTGTGGGCTCAGATATTGATCTGTCAGAAAGCTCTGTGTGAATACAGATCACGTCATATCAGTTATACACTAGGAGTGACTAACTTTCCAAGCGTATTTTGTAATATGAACCTGTGTTCTCATGAAGATGGTTTCAGCTGTTTCTACGTGAGCACTGCACTGCACTTCCACACGTACCTTCTGCACTACTGTATCTGTTCTGGACACACTCACTTAAAACATTTGCCTTGAGGTCATTCTTTCAAAATTGCTGAGCACTGGGAAGTGTGTGTGGTGGTGATGTGCTGTCATAAGCCAGTTTTATTCTGGTAGAGTAGAATAAAAAGAGAGGCATGTCTGTAATCTTGTATTAAGTAACAATATATATCTTAAAGCATATGTATTCACTAAGGATATATATTGAAGGCCCAGTTAATTATTCAGCACAGATCCTAAGATCTCCCAGGGGCGCAAGCCTTTTAAATGAGCAAAATCTCCTTTTTCAGGGCTTTTGTGTCAACACAGCTCTGTGTCTTGCTGCACCAGGTGAAGCAGGTTAGCAGAGGTGCTGGGAGTTGAAGGTAATGACCTTTTTTTTTCTGTGCAGTTCATGTACCTGACATCTTGCAGCTGCAAGGCAAGACACTTGAGCTTATGCCTCTATGAAAGATTTTTACTCAGCCATTGTCTTACATGGATTTGATGAATTTCTATGTGCTTTTCAGCAGTGTGCATTTGTGGAGGCACAGTCACTCAGTGATGCCCAATGCTGCAGTAGCTTTGGAAAGATCTGGAGCTTCAGAGGCTGCTGTTCCCCTGAGATGATTCAGGTAGGAACCCCTCATCTTTCCATTTTTTCAGCAGTTCTCAGCCCACAATGAGAGTGTCATATGCCCTGAGTTGGGTGGTTCTGGTGGTGAATGTTACATGCAGAAAGAAAATATTAGCCTTCAGACTCATGAAACGACACTTGTAAAACTTGGAAAGCCCTGAATAAAGCAGATATATGCAAACATGCACATTAAGAGGATGTCGGTGGAGTGGGAGACAGTCCTCCATGTTCTCTTTCACCAAATTGCCTGATTGAACTAATGACCAAACCGTCCTTACCTGCTCTGGATTCTGGAAATTGCTATTAGCACAAACAGTAACTGTATCTGAGTTGTTCATTCCTTCTCCAGAAAAATGCTGGTGTTGCAGTGGCATTTTTTTATTTTTTTAGGCAGATAAAACAGAAAATGAAAATTCTCTTGAGGGCTGCTTCAATTTACTATATATATAGGAACCTTAAAAAATATTGCAGGAATACACTTCTCTTTGCTCTTAGAAAATAAGAGTGACACTGGAAGGCAGAGAGTGTGTAGCATTGTTCTGTGCTTTACTAGACTTTAACTAGACTGCCAGGTAGTCTTTTATTTCACTGTAAGGCAGGTATAGGCTTCTACCTGAACTGTGGTGTTTTTCACCTGCTCAACACTGTAGAAGGCCTATAAAAATGCAGGCAAAAATGAAATCATGTCCTAGTGCAAAGGCTAAATGCAACTGTATGTGCAGCCTTGTGCCTGTGCATGTACAAATGATCGCAATGAGAACAGAAAGGACAGGAAATGACAAGGCTCCTTGTCTCACCAGCACAGAAAACTGGCCACCGCTGAGAGGGAGAGCATGGAGCATCTGCACGGTGTGAAGAGTACGAGCTTTGCCTGCAATCTAGCACCTGCCAGGGTTCTCTCTGTAGGAGGTGAAGGAGTAAACATTTTGTGTGTGTCTGTGTGTATGTACAGATCTATAGACATACCGGGAACTTAGCTCTTCTGTTATAAAATCAGTCTTTCTTGCACAACTTATTTTAAAGCAAATTGTTCATTTTTAGGTTCATGCCATGAGCTCTGACAATGTGCCTGTGCACTCAGCACAAGGTATAGTTCTCCCATTTAAAGACAACACCCATGCATGGAACTTTGCAGATTGAAGGTTACTGTGTACTGCAAAAAGGAAAATAGCTCATGTTGTGTCTTGGTCTCCCTTCCCATTACAAAACCCAACACATTGCAGCCAACTGTTCCCATGAGTCATCTGTCCAGTAATTAATCTCTGCTATGCCAAACACATTCAAAACCACAGACTAGAATTACTCAGGGGAATACATTAGCTGGAAATTAAAGTTTAAAAGGCTCTAGCTCTTGTTTCTCCTGTGGATGCTACTTTAAAATATTTCTAAGTGGAAAGTGGGAACTTGCTACTATTTGGGATGGGGGAAGTGGGAGTGACAATTCCTCTGTGGGTTAAAATGGTTGTTCAACAACAGCGAAGCCAGGGACAATCATAAGACACTAAAGTATAAAGTACCTCCAGAAAATTAGCACCGCATTAAGGGAAGAACAAAATGTTATTCCTACCTAATTATCAGAAGTCTGTTTGAATAGGGAACAATGCCAGCTGGGTAGTTTTAACTCATTGACAACTTTCTTATGATTTTTTTTTTTTTAAAGTAGTAGACCTAGAAACATTTACAGCTATTAATGCTCAAAACAAGATGGTCTGTCAGATTTATTTTTTACCTCTCTGCCAGGTCAAAGAAGTACTACTTTGTCATACTCGTGTTCCCAGTCCTTAAATCAAGGAGTACCATGAGAACATCTGAGTTGTGAACCTGAGTTTACTACACTAGAGGCAACTTCTGCTGTCTATGTGGAAAACCAGACTTGCAATGTAAGTTGCAATGCTGTTGTGAGAACTGGAGGGTTCTGTGGAGAATGTCTAATCTCCTTGGAAATCTAGGTCCATCACTAAGGATATAGCCTCTGTTTCCTTCCTCATCTGGGAAAAATCACCCCTTTTTTTTCTAGAGAGAGTTTTTTTAAACTTTCTTTAATCCCGGACTCTTCATGCATGTAGATGCTGTGACTGAGGTGACCAATGGTTCAGAGCCAGCTGGAGCCAGAGGGGTTTTCCTTCAGCAGATGAGTTTCAGCTGGATGCCTCTGTGTAACACAGCCCCCGTGCTCAGCATTGAGCCTGGTGCCATCTGGTTCTTGTGGTGCCTTCTGAAAGGGGCAGCTCCCTGCCTACTCCTTTCCCAGCAAACTAATAACAGAAATGATTATTAATATTATGAGCTGTTTGAAAAGCATCTGAACAGCTTACTAACTACCAGTGGGTGTCCAGAGGGTGCAGGAACAGATTGCATTTAATTTTTTTAAATTCATGTACTTAATTTCATAATAGTTGGCTCTGTTTTTCACTGAATGTAACTGTTACTTCTGTAGCTCCTCTTTGGTACCAATATCAGTGTTTCTGTCACTACACCTGTGCATAACCTCCAGTCAAGTGGAAATGAATGAATCTTTATTTGCCTGCAGGCTGCTAGTTCCTCTGACTTCATGACTTCATGGTGGATACTGTTGCCATCATCTTTGTCCATGTGGTGGTGTTGCATACTCTTACAAAGTACTGTAATCCATTATAGTTGTATTGCTTTCCAAATGTTGGGCATTTTCTTGGCCCATGCTGTTTGCTAGAGCATGTGTAGCCCCATGTGATACGTATATATTTTTTGTGAGCTCCAATACTGGCCTCTCCACCTTCTTTTCTGCCTGAAAGTTCCTTTTTTTTTTTTTCTCTTTTTTTTTTCTTTTTAATGGACATTATTAAAAAATAATCCTAATTTATGACAGCAGAACATTACCAGTTCTCCCCCCTTACATTTTGGGCACCGTTTTGTGACATACAAGCCTCAGTAGCAAAGTCAATTTAGAGTTTTGCTATATGAACATCTGGATGTTCCAAAAAAGAAAGAGGTTATATTTTACCTGAATCGCTTCAATGATTCAGTCCTAGTGCACAACCTTCTTCTGTTTAGAATGTTTTTAATATGTTTTTCCTGGTCAGAAATACCTCAGAGCCTACACTTTGAGACCATTTTGTTTCATCTTTTTTCTGAGCTCATGCTCTGAGCACTGCTCCTCAGCCCAGCACAACCAATTCAAACTGGCTTCTGTGAGAAACATGTCAAGGTACAGTTCAGTAAAGTTGTGTCCAAGTCTTGAGAGAAAAGGAGTGGAAACTTCTCATGCCAGCTTTGTTCTTTAAGCCAGCAATTCAGGAAATGATGTCTTCTGTCTGGACTGGGCAATTTCCATTGTTTAGCAAAACTCTTTACTTTCTTAAAGACTAGTTCATTTTCAGGAGCCTCTGTCTACTGAATTCTTCCCAGTCCTTTCTCCTCCCAGTCCAAACTGGGCTTACATTACGTACCCAGTTTGCACCTGCGACTCTAACCTACCACTTTAATCTTGGATCATTCAACACAGGCTCTCCTAGACTTTTACCTTCTCTTTTGTCCTGCCTGGCTGAATGAAAACTAGATTTTTTTTTCCTCTTCTTCTTCCTGTATTGACAATTAGCCTTCTTTTGGGGTGTTTCAAAATGGTGTTGCCATTTGGGGTGTTGCCATTGTTGCAGACATGACTTGGAGCCTTCATGAAATGCTGCTGTCTTCTCCAGAGTATGCTTCCGGTGATGCTATTCTTCCATCAGCTTAATTAGTTTTGCCTTATACTGTGTCCTACTCAAAGAAACTTGGAGGCAGAGTTTGACATTGCTTTGCTTCCTTTCTCTTTTTTTGCTATCCAAATGCTCAGTCAGCACAGGAGCCTGTTCCAGCTAGCTGCTCCAAGAAGCGCATAAAGATACAGTTCCCTGCAGATAGCAAAAGGTAATCTCTCTGAAGCTTACAAAAGAAATTCCCATCTTTATCACTTGATGTGAAATTTGGGAAATCCTTCCTCTGTAGCTCTCTCTCCCACCCAAAGACGGAAGGGAACAACATTCACTCATTGTCTGTCAGCACTCATATCCCTGCATGGCAATGCAATAGGTGTTCTTTTTCCCTGTGCTATAAAAATGTCTCCTGGCTCTACCTGTGATGATGTTAGTTGGCCCAGGTTTACTGCACAGAAACAGGAGTATTCTCTAACGAATATAAAGAGAGTTGGCTGCTCTAAGCTATTGGCATAGCTTAATGCCTTAAAGTAAATCAGAGAGATAGGTCAGCCCTGAGTTAAAACTTAAAGATTTGGCTCACTAGTGATACTTGAGCACAGTTGAAGTATTGCCTTGGGGGTGGTCAGTACTATTCAGAACAAAGGGAAAGCAAAAGTTAAATTTTATAAAAGTCTTATAAGAACTATGTGAATCTTTCTGTGACAGGCTTCCTCTGGTAATAGAGATGAACATGCTAAACCTTTTATACAGACATCTGCTAGCCTATAAAAGCTTAAGCTGTCAGGTCTGGTTCAGCCCTTGCCTTGGGTTTCCATTTCTTTGCTTAGCAATTGCGTTTCAAAGCACTCTTGAGTGCATGAAAATACACTCAAATCAAGGAAGAGACTTGTTCTTGTTTCCTGTGCTTTGTTGGTTTTGTTTGCCTTTTATTTCCCAGGGGAATGGGTCCCTATATTTAGAAAGGAAAAAGAATAAGAGACTGAGAAAGCTCTTTCGCCTCTCCCTGCCTCTTCCCACTGGGATCAGACTGGAATCCTTTCCGTGGCCTGGCCTTAGTCCATGGTAATAAAGCAAAGCCTCTGATGGCAAACCATGAGAGCCTGAAAAAGGAGGAACATGGCAGGGTGAAAAAACAGTCACGTTTTTTATATTTTCTATTCACTTTTGGTGTATGTCTGTCAGACCTTAGCGTGAACTCCACTGAGTGCTGTTACCATCCTTCTCTGTGTAAGCAGGAACTTGACAGAAGATGCAGTATTGCATGGCTCCTAGGGTAAACTTGCCCCAGTGTGCAGCTGCTGGCAGAGGCCACAGCTCAAGCCCTGCAGCCTGAGGGCTGTATGCTCCCACTGGCAGCACTGACGAGCTGTTCTCCAATGCACTGACTTACATGAACGCATGGTTGTCATTTCTCTTCCTCCTGGCGTCCGCCACTTCTTCTCACCCCCTCTCATTTTTCAGGGAGGGATCACCACTCACCTCCGGATGGAGAAACTGCACCTGACTCAGCTGGGCGCCAGGCTCCTAGGGGAGTGCAGATACAAGAAGGCTGTGTGCTTCATTTTTGCCCACTCAGGGGCCTGCCTGTATTTTGATCGAAATATAAAGTTCCTGTAGGCTTGCTTAAGCTTCAGGTCAGGATGTGAAGGCACAGGAGACCTTGGGATTTTTAAAGGATTTTCAGAGCCTTAAATATACAGCACTTTATTGCTGATTTTGTTGTTGTTGTTTTTCTTTGCTGAAATTAAGCTGTGAGACAAAGACAGGTCTTGTGGGTGAAGTTTTGTTAGTGCTGCATTCTCTCGGTTATCTTGTAGCCCATTCATCTTTCCTACCTTTCTTCAAGTCATTTGTGTGGCAGTCACATTTCTGCAACTCTCTTCTCTTGGATTCTGTCTTCATTTCAACTAATAGCTTATGCTATCTATCTTCCTTCAGTGTGTCAAAAAAAGTTGGAACTCAAGTAAGTATTTTTGAGCTCTCTCTCTGGAGCATCATCCAAGTACATGGTCTTTATTAAGAGCTTCTGCCTTTGGCTGATGGGAACTTGGGACATTCCCCATGGAAGTGCAATAATTTAATTCCCTAGACCTATCCTGGATCTCTTGTCAGTTTCTGCTATAATGGGATAGATGAATTTTGCTTGCACTTAGGAGCAATTACAAATTGATTAGTTGTCTCCCTGCTGCATGCTATACCCTTTCTGTCTCCAGAGGCCAGCAAGAGTGCCCATATGTGATTTGTTTGTACAACAGGTGAGAAGCAGACACTCCACCTCTTCCCCTCTCAATCAGGGATTCGGAGATTCAGACATCAGCAAGATCGTTATGGCAGAGAGACTGGGAAGAGTGGGGATCTTACAGCTATTCTCGGTGAGTTCTTGGAAGTCTGTTTTCCCCATACCTTTATGAAGTGACATTGGCATTTCCTACTGCACCATGTAGTGCAGAAATGTGTTGTTTAATTCTTTTCTCTCATAGTTGTAGGAAGGGGAAGTTACCCCTTGTTTGTTGAACAGAAGAACTATCCTGTTATCTTGGATCATATTAATGAACGTTAGTTGTGGTTCTAATCATGTTTTGCTCACAATAGCTCTCTCTAATATCATGTAATGTATTTCTTCAGTCATCTCAATCTAATGATAAGCATTGAGATTAAGAGCTTCTGCTGAGCTGAGCTTTTGATTAAAAACTGAAATGTCATTGACAGCAATATGGGAGGATAATTGGATGTGGAAAAAAGAGTCAGCATGTGTGGCTACATGCTATGCAGGCAGCTGGGCACAAGAAAGAAGGGTGGAAGTGTCTCCTCTGGCTCCATACAGAAGACTGGCACAAAAGGAGAAGGGAATCTAAACTTTTCTTATGGCCTCTCTCATAGGCCCTCTGGCTAATTGCCACAGCTCCGTTATATTGTGTTGCTGCAGCATCTCTTTACTCTTGTTTCTTCTGGTGTGGCAGAGACAAACTGGTGAGCCAAAAGACTATCATATTGCTGCTGAGAACTGGCAGGCCAGGTCCTCCTTCCAATCATTTTTTCCAAGAGAAATTTTGTTCTAGTGTTGCATCTTTACCACTTTCACTGTAGTGAAGAAGCAGGCCCAGACTTGCTGATCTTTATGGCTGATTGACAGCTGCTATCAAGTCTTCCCTGCTGAGTTAAATGTCTAAACTGAGACATTAGCTAGAAAAATTGGTGCTTGACTCCTTGTTTTAAAGAAGTGTGAGAGAGGCTGAGAAGCTTGACGAGTGTCACTGGGCTTGGCAAATCCTTTGTAAGCTAAGCCAAACAAGAACTGGGAGCAATGACACTGTCCCACTCTTAGTCACACAGGATGCTCAGGCATTACCCCTGGAGCTCTAGGCAAAGGGGCTGAAATCCTTCCTGGGGATTTCAGTGTTTGCTTGTTCTCAAGCTTTGCTGTCAGGCCCCAAACTCCTGGCCCTACCTAAGAAAGGATATAATGAAACTAAACTTAAAAAACCACCACCACCACCAAAAAAACAAAACAACAAAAACAAACAAACAAACAAAAAAACCCAACACACAGTTATCTGGTTGTTCATGTGCGCCCTTTTAGATTACCATTAAAGTTCTTGAATTTGGATAGTGATACTGGGTACTGAATCTTTTGGACCTGCTCATGTGTATGGAGGGGCTTAAGCTTAGGTGTTACCTGTCAGAAATTGCCTTCTGCTCAATTTTTACCGTCTAAAAATAGCTCAGTTAAAAACTGTGTTGACTGAGTAAGTTCACAGGTAGTTGTAGTACACCTACTAGGCATGCTCTGTGAATAGACTGAGTTTTAAATTTTAAGTGGAGCATGAAGTAGGAACACAGATAATGCTCTTTCCCAAAACTATTGTAAAACTGCTCGAGATGCCATGAGAGGTAGCACTAGAAGACCAGAGTTTCACAGGTTGCAGCTTCTAATATTCTTACTTGTCCACTCCTCCTCAAAGATTGACAGAATATGACGGAGCCCTCCAAAATATTGAGCAGACAGCGAAGTGCAGAGTAGAAATGGCTTCAGACCTGTGAGTACCACTATCAAAATGCTGCCAATCAGGTTACTGAACTTTTGTGATAAAAATTTTCAAGCTCTGTAAATTGCATATAAAACAAAACGAAACAAAAACAACAAACAATCAAAAACAAAGCAAAACAAAACAAAAAACAGTTCTTCTTTTGGTTGGTTCAATAACCTATTTTTCTAAGAGTCAAAGCTCTGTTTAGGCACATCACCTAAATGAATAGGTGACCTAAATTTGAGTTCAGGTCAGCTTGAGTTGCCTACTAACTTCTATTATACAACACACCATATTCCTTGTATCACTGAAACCTCTAAATACTAACAATACTTGCAGAGAATGTGAGATAAGTTGTCTTTGTGCCATAACTGCTCATTATATTGACCAGTCCAGAGTGCCAGAGTCTGTACTTCGCTATGTTTTGTAGAAGACACTCTCTTGGAAAAGACGAACAGAAGTTTTTTGTAATAAAAGGACTCAAGATAAAATTATTCTTTGTATTTTAAGTCATATGGGGTACTATGTTTTACAAAAAGAAACTAAAATTACTAGTGACACCTTAAATACTGCCATTCAGAAGAATAAAACATTAGCAAATATTTGAGTTTTTAAATATATTAAAATGTTATGACTTATGAAGATTAAAATTTTTAATTTCCAAAACATTGAAACATGTATGTAGTCATACATATTTTTTAACTTGAGCTGAATAAAATATGATTTTTTTTTTTCTAGGTGTCTAAGTAACGCTGGAGATGAAATAAACAAACAAGGATCCATGGCAATTACATTTAATCGGGTTATAGTATTTGGTACATAGATGGGTGCTACTAAAGCAAAACTCTATTCATTTTTACAATTCCTATTGTTTCTACAAAAGAATGGACAAAGGAAAACAATTGGCTTCTGATCTTCCTTTGCAGTGTTCAGTTGGGTGAGGATTTAGATGTTTATTTATTTTGATATGTTTAATGTCAACCCATGCTGTGCTGGAGTTTTAGGGATCAATCTGCAGATGGGTCCATCACTATTCATTTATGCAAAAACTTTCTGGTGAGGCTGCTTAACTGAGGATGAGATGGAGGCCTGGGGCAGGCTGGGTATTAAGCAGTGACTGTTGGAGCACTTTCCTTGGGACGCATGCCTCTGGCCTCCTTATACTTTCTGAGTATGTTGCAGGAATGAGAGTTGTATTCTGCTTGCCTAACATCCCTCTAAAGTACTGGTTTTCTGTCTTGTGGGAGGTAAAAATTGGTGTTACCTTGACATGCTAAGCGAAAAGCTCATTTTTCTTGAGTGCTAAATTAAACAGTCAACAAAATCCTCCTAATTTGCCTTCATTTTGAAACAAGACTCAGCTGAACAGCTTGCTTGTTTCAGGAAATTTACTTTAGCCACTTTCCTCAACACTCCTAGCTTGGACCTCATTTCTAACGTGTCTTCCTCCCTGTCCCTCGAGTGAGAGGAGTTAATGTGCTGGCTGGCATTAAAGCAGGGATCAGGGGCATTAAAAAATGGTGTTTCCTTCTGTGTGCTTCTTGTTTACTTCCAAAATGGGAATTTGAAGATGTTTTATTTGAAGGTGCCACTGGAAAATGTGGGAAATAATAAGAGGCCTGTCTGCTTTGGAATTTGCTTCTTCTTGTAACTTCAGTGCCGAGGTTGGTTTGTTTGTAATCTTGGTAGGAAGGTGCCAGGATATCACTGTGGTTGGTGATACTGCAATGCTTTAGAAACCCAGTTTTACTAGATGTAACGAGACAATATGGTGACATTTATTCTTATGTGAGCACAGAATAAATGGTGAGCTCACAGTTACCTAGCCAACACCAGTTATGGAACTGAATATTTTAATAATTCTTAGTACAGTACATCAGCTTTTTCACATTGCCTCCCACTTAAAAATTTGCTTTTTATGGGATGATGTGAAAGAATATATCTGAAGTAAATAATAGGTTTGTTCTAAAATGGTCACTCAGCCTATAAGCTCCCACAGTAAGTTCCACCCCCCGTGTCCCCTGTGTTGTAACACAGCCCTGTATCCCCCATATTTTACATATGATATGTTGCTTCATAGCTACATGAACACTATGGTATTTAACTTGACATGTATCAATGGCAATACCGGCTTTAATAGGAAATATTCAGAACCTATTTCAGAAGTCTGGCTTCAGAGTATGTAAGCTTCAGGCCTTTCACAATTGCATCTAAGAAAGTGTCTCTGCAGGGTATTACAGTGCCTTGAAAAATGTATGTCTAACATTAGAGGGTGCAAATACTTTCCTCTGTGTTCATGTGCATAAGGGTTTGCAACATGATGGCTTACGGCCTCACATGTGGTGGCTGAACCAGATGAGTGGCCCTCTACATTGGAGCACACAATTTCAATGATCTTTCTGTGAGACAGCAATATAAAATAAACTTTTGGTGCTCACTAAATTGAAGAAAATCTTCTGTAACTGAGTATTCATTTCTTTCATTTACATAACTAGTCTGGTATAGGACTGGATTAAAGGATTGTAATTGAATAGTTTGAGTAAAAAATGCATAATAATTATAGTGACTGCTTTACAAATTGAATTACATATTAAGTACTGGCTTAGTTACTGAGCTGATATAAATCAAACTTACTTAACATTTGTATCAGTTAAGGACAATGGAGGATCTAATTTGCTATACCTATCTTGAATCTACATATAGCTTAAACCCACATGGACAAAAAAAACTCAAGCTGAAAACTTCATTTCCAAATTTCTGGTTGTTTCCCATAAATTTTGGAGGAATTTTTTTATTTTTTACAGAGTAAAATATTGCACATGTATACATATTGAAAGAGTGAAAGTCAAACAATTTGTTCTGTGAAGTGTCTAGTAACCTGCTCTGCTTGTGTTCTTAGAAAGTTACAAAACCTTCAGTTTTCAGGTTAGGTCTTTTTAATTTCTCTCTCTCTCTCTCTCTCTCTCTCTCTCTCTCTCTCTGTCCCCTTTAAAAAAGCAGTCACTACCCTTTAAAATCTGGAAAAGATAGTGATGCTTTCACCCCTCTTTTATGACACTATAGTGGCTAGAACACTCATATAAGAAACAGGAGATGTATGCCTGACTGACCCAGACTGCAAGTTCACATTTGCACCATCAGAGCATGTGAAAATAGGTGGAATTGGATTCAGTCTTATGGTTATAGCCCTTCTCTGAAAAAGACTGTGACCTGGTTGCTGATCTCAGGACTGCTCCTTTAGCATTTTTCTCAATTTGTCTACACCCATTGTTCACAGGAAAATGTGTTAATATTCTTTGATGCTGAAATGATTTTTTGCTTTCCTTAAAGAAAACACCACAGCCAGTGGATCATATAATCTTGCCTCAGTCTTTAGTGGCAAAACCAGTTGTTCTCTGGATACCCAGTACCCTGAGCTGGTGGAAGGGGATGGGGAGCAGAATTTGGCCCTCACAATCCATGAGGAAATGGTTGGCGACCTGCTACAGCACTTGGATGTACGCAAGTCGATGGGGCCAGATGGGATCCACGCGAGGGTACTGAGAGAACTGGCGGAGGAGCTGGCCAAGCCGCTTTCCATCATTTATCGGCAGTCCTGGCTTTCAGGGGAGGTGCCAGTCGACTGGCAGCTAGCAAACGTGATGCCCATCTACAAGAAGGGCCGGAAGGTAGACCCGGGAAACTATAGGCCTGTTAGTTTGACCTCAGTGCCAGGGAAGCTCATGGAGCAGATTATCCTGAGTGTCATCACGTGGCACTTGCAGGGCAACCAGGCAATCAGGCCCAGTCAGCATGGGTTTATGAAAGGCAGGTCCTGCTTGATGAACCTGATCTCCTTCTATGACAAAGTGACGCGCTTGGTGGATGAGGGAAAGGCTGTGGATGTGGTCTACCTTGATTTCAATAAGGCTTTTAACACTGTTTCCCCCAACATTCTCCTCAAAAAAAAAATTGGCTGCTCTTGGCTTGGACTGGTGTACGCTTCGTTGGGTTAAAAACTGGCTGGATAGCCAGGCCCAAAGAGTTGTGGTGAATGGAGTCAAATCCAGTTGGAGGCCGGTCACTAGTGGCGTCCCCCAGTGCTCAGTACTGGGGCCAGTCCTCTTTAATATCTTTATCGATGATCTGGATGAGGGGATCGAGTGCACCCTCAGTAAGTTTGCAGATGACACCAAGTTAGGTGCGTGTGTCAATCTGCTCGAGGGTAGGAAGGCTCTGCAGGAGGATCTGGACAGGCTGGACCGATGGGCTGAGGCCAACTGTATGAGGTTCAGCAAGGCCAAGTGCCGGGTCCTGCACCTGGGCTGCAACAACCCCAAGCAGAGCTACAGGCTGGGAGATGAGTGGCTGGAAAGCTGCCTGGCCGAGAGGGACCTGGGAGTATTGGTTGATAGTTGGCTGAATATGAGCCAGCAGTGTGCCCAGGTGGCCAAGAAGGCCAACAGCATCCTGGCGTGTATAAGAAACAGTGTGGCCAGCAGAGCTAGGCTTTACTTGGCTCTGGTGAGGCCGCACCTTGAGTACTGTGTTCAGCTTTGGGCCCCTTGCTACAAGAAGGACATCGAGGTGCTCGAGAGAGTCCAGAGAAGGGCACCGAAGCTGGTGAGGGGTCTGGAGAACAAGTCTTACGAGGAGCGGCTGAGGGAGCTGGGATTGTTCAGCCTGGAGAAGAGAAGGCTCAGGGGTGACCTTATTGCTCTCTACAGGTACCTTAAAGGAGGCTGTAGCAAGGTGGGGGTTGGTCTATTCTCCCACGTGCCTGGTGACAGGACGAGGGGGAATGGGCTAAAGTTGTACCGGGGGAGGTTTAGGTTGGATATTAGGAAGAACTTCTTTACTGAAAGGGTTGTTAGGCATTGGGATGGGCTGCCCAGGGAAGTGGTTGAGTCACCATCCCTGGAGGTCTTTAAGAGTTATTTAGATGTAGAGCTTAGTGATATGGTTTAGTGAAGGACTTGTTAGTGTTAGGTCAGAAGTTGGACTAGGTGATCTTGGAGGTCTCTTCCAACCTAGACAATTCTGTGAGTCTGTGATTCTGTAATATAATCCTACTGCTGCTGTACCCTCTTTCTAGTCATCTTGTGTTATGTAGCTGGTGCTCCTTTCTAAACGAGTAACACCTGGAAAGTGAGTGTGTGATCTTTCCATTGCTTATTTAAGGCACCGTCTGGATAGATAAATTTTGCATCCACTTAGAAGAAGGAGTGTAAAGACATGTTGCTAGGCAAATGATCTAATCTTTCCTGCAAAGCCAGCATTGGTTCTAGAAACGAGCACCCAAAAGCAGAATTTAATGTTGTCTGTTCCCTTATTCACACTCTTCCCATGGCCACCTCCTGTGAGTCCTAGCTCACTCCTCACTCCTGTGAGTCCTAGTAAGGACAGAATATGTCAGAGCAGAGCAAGTCACCTTCTTCATACCCATCAGGTCTCCTCACATTTCTTATGACATTAAAAAGTAACATCTAATACAAGAAATGCTGTGGTACAATAAGAGAAGAGCAAGCAGTTATGAAATAAAGGAGGATAAAGAAGAAAGAGTTCTCTGCATCTATGTGCCTTTGAACTTGAGGCAAAACTACTTAAAAAAGAATTTGTCTCAGGTCTAACTAAAATATGCAGATTAGTCCCTAAATAAATGCATATTCTATAGTGAAGATCTAAATCCCATTTTGCTAGACATTCACACAGTAGAAGTCGGTACATACTACACAGAATCACTATCTAAATTAAGAAGTGGACTAATAAAGTATTAGAGGCTCTTTGAGTACTATCAGATAATTTCAGACGTAGAATAGTTACTTGCCTATGTTTGTTTGTCCACTTACAAGGAAAATACACAGCAGACTCAATACTTGAACCCCTATCTCTTGAATGGAACACACCATCATATTACTTTACCCCCCATACAACAGTACCCCAGAATTATTATGTTAAAATGAGATAAAAGCTGCTGCATATGAATCTATTTTTTTTCTCCACCATTAACACTTAGCAAAGATAAACTAGATGGCATGCAGCTGTTCCACATAATCACAGGCCGCTTTAATGGACCACTATCTTAAATTCTCCATCCTTTGTTGTGACTTTTGAATGCCATTAGTTCCATTGTCAATAGAAAGGATTTTTTTTTTTGTTTTCTATTGTTTTTCATCAGTTTTATGCTATGCTCCCTTTATTCTGTCTATAGTATTCAGCTTGTATTTGCGCCATCTGGATTAGACTGGCTGCTGAAGCTGGTGATATGATACAGAAGTTGTCTTTTGTGCCAATGCTATTAACCTAGATCTTCCCATAACTTGTATTTTGTAATCAAGTATGATAGAGATTCCACATTCAGGAGTGTTTTAAAATATTTTTAAAGCCTTTTCCTTCTCTTTGCATGAAAGTAATAATGAAGTCCTTCAAAAATTAATATTCTTCACATATGAATCTTCCTATGGAATTATTGGCACCAGGAAGATAAATGAAAGTGAGTGAGCTTGATTTAAGATGGTCTTGACTTCCATAGACCATTCACACCCTCTAGTACGATATGTTTAGCTGGTATACAGATTTTTGAGAAACTGCTGCTTTTTGATTTTTGTAGCTTGCATGTGTTTAACACCAACTCAACTCTTTGCTGTTATTCATTATATTTTTGAACTGCTTTGTTCAGGAACAGCTGTTTCTAGGATTTTAACATTTAAAATAATACGTATTTAATGTTTTAGTCTGGACTTTCTTTTGAAAGCTGGCTTTTGAATGAGTGTAGCCAAAGCACTTTCCCCAGCTTCCTTTAAATTGTCTCTTGTTACTTGGAAGAGCATCTTTTGTCTAGGATTTTGCTACACTTCCGTGGCTCAAAAACTTGGCATGAAAGTTTTGTCTGTGATTTTGTTGCTGTCTGTTACTATCACTTATGAACATAAAATGTACCATGCACCTCCATTTAATGATGACAATCTTTTTTGAAGTGGTATCTGGAAACTCTGCCTGCTGATAAAATGTAAAAAAAAAATGTTTTTAAAGCGTTCAGGAGCTACTGCAAATCAGCTCCAAATTTGAAATGAGAGTTAAAACTCTAGCGGGGGGGAAAGCAGATTTCTGGTTAGCCAATGGACAAATCAACTGTATTTTGCAGCTTTATGTGAAATTTTACCATGCCTCGAGTGAAACTCAGTGATCGCAAATCTTCATGACTGAAATGTATGGAGTTAGCTTCATTCTTATGGTTATGTGAAATCTGTCAGCCACGAGCCATGTTCACTTATGTACTCTGGCTTACTTATTTTTGTTATCCCCATTATTAGTAGTTTAGCTAGGTAGGTGAGTTTGGCCTAGGACTTCAGTAAGCACAAAACTCAGCTGAAACAAAGTAGTTTTTTCAGAGAAATGTTGCTGCTGTATCTTTTACTACAGTTTGTCCAAGACTAGAGGCCACCAATTTGCACATTGAATAAAGTTGTTCAGAAAATGCTTATATTCACTGGCAAGTAAAATAGTTAAAGAACATTTGAAAAGTGTGTAGTTCATCTAGGCTCAGAATTAGCTTATGCATGAGAAAGTGTATCTTTAATTACCATCTTTACAGAGGGAATGGGCTGTATGATTGCTGAAGAGCAGTCCTTAAAAGAGATAATTAAGTTTAATGTCACAGAATGGCCAAGGCTAAAAATATTCGTCCATTAGGAAATGTAACTATCATAGGTGGGGATTTTGCTCACAGTAGACAAGTGCAGATGGTTTGAGAGGTGCTGACAAACATACTACAAAGAAACCCAGAGGCTCACTAAGAAATTCATATTTTTTTCTAAGAGATGTCTTATACTTGCTTAAAACCCATGATGCTGGGAGTAAATACTACAAATTCTGACAAAATTCAGGTTAAGTTCAGTGAAAAAATACTCACTTTTGCTGTGGACAGGGGATAGAGGCAGGGGGAGTGAGCCCTAGAAGTAAGTTAGGCATAAGTTTATCTGTTGGTAACAGGAACAAAAACATATTTTGCTTTTCTAATCATTCAGTTCCCAATTTCTGAGCATCAGAACCCAATTTTTAGTGAGTGTCTATGGGAGAGGGCTGGCAATGAGAACCCAAGGGGTGATATAGACAAGGTATGGCACAATTTTGTGTAGCAGCGCCTGGGCAGGCAGAGGCAGAGGGTGCGTCAGATGCTGCAAAGACCCTGCATTAGATTCCCTGCTTTGCTGATGTAGTCTTGCTATAACTAAGTAGTGAATCTCAAACTCACTTTTCAATGGACATATTAAATAATGCCCTAAAATAGTCCACAGATCTGGAAACCAGCAGCAAATCTCTATTTCATGGTAATTCCAGTCTAACAGTTTTAGGTAAAATGGTGTCAACATAGTGAATTGCTTACTAAAGTGAGGATGCCTTTAGCACTATTTAAAAAAAAAAAAAATCCTTTTTTTTTTTTTTTTTTAAAGGTTCTGCATAAAACCTTCTGTTGATCACATTATCAGCTGGGTGTTTGCTTTAGTAGGGTAAGCTACTGCAGCACTAGTCACATATTTGGGTATGTCAATAACCATTTTCTCTGTCCTTTCGGACAAGCATTCTGGTCCTTCCAAACACCAGTTCTGGACACTTATTTCTGCAAAGGCTGCTGGAACCTTGCAAACCAGTGCTGTAAGGACTCTTGCTATCATGAATAAATCTAAGCCAGAAAACAGTGTTACATAAGAGACAGTATTTTCTACATGCATTTTCTTTCTCACTGTGATCCATTTTTCTTGATTCTCCTGTGTAGCTTGTAGGTAATTTCTCACTGACTCTGGAAGTTTAACTCTTCGACTTTTCCTAGATTAAGATCTACCTCAATAATCATTTAGCTTGAAAAGACAAGTTTAGCATCCACAGTACCTCTTGTGCTTACTATTACCTCTTACACTTTGTTTTTGCTACTGTACTATGAATGTTAGTTCAATTACTAATGAAGTTACCATCTTTCATTACGTCTGGATATGAAACATTTAAATGCACATGCACTTCCAGAGGTTATCTTGTGTAAGAAACTGGAAAGGCCTTTGCTCTCTGTGGACTGTACTTAAGCATCCAAACACTTCTTTTTTATACACAGTTCAACAGACCCTTTTCTCCCCTTGGAGTTCACTAAAGATGTGTGTAGGAGATGAATTTATTCTGCCCTGTTTCCTCCACCTTTTTCTTCTCAGAAACACTTAACTGCTTTTTATTCTGCGGTTATCCTCTTACATTGGCAGAATACTTGTGTTTCTTCCAACATAAAGAACAACAATATAAATTCAGGCAGTATTTTTCTTCATGGATTCTCATTATATTCACACAAACAACTTCATATAAAATTATATAGTCTTAAGGGAAAACTAAGAGGAGAAACTAGTGAAACATTCAGCTTTCTGTAGAAGTGCATCATTGCTTATAATAATTTGGCACTACGGAGGCTTGCATATTTAGTTAAACAAAATTAAGGCCATCTGTGATCTCAATAATGGGTCCTTATTAATTTAAACCAATGAGTGGGAATATTACTATTGGGGTCTTATAGGTTAGTTTTTGGCCCAGTGATCATTGCCCGTGAGTACACAGTTTTGCAAACAGAACTGCAGGGACTTTACCAAAGACAAGTTGAGAGATTATGAGATTATTGGAGATCTGAAATTTCTTGTTAAATAGTCACAAAATACAACTTCATGTGATATGCCAAATGCAAAGAAATAGCTGACAGGTGGGCTGGGATTTTTGAGGAAGATGTGGTTCTGCCTTGCATTACCTGGAGAATGAGCACCTCAATACCTTCATTGTACCTGGTGTTCTTCACTACCATCCCTCCACAATCTGTCCTTGACAAATATCTGAGCATGAAAAATCATTCTGGAGAGCAAAGACAAGCTTAGAATGACCAAAAAGATGAATTAAAATACTAGTTTTCAGTGAATTACTTTAGGTATAAGTGTTTTACCCAGCTGGGCAGCTGAACTCCACCACAACCGCTCTCTCACTCCCTCTCCCTAAAGTGAAAGGGCGAGAAAATACATTGAAAAGGACTCAAGGGTTCAGATAAGGACAGGGAAGTCACTCAGTATTTATTGTCACAGGCAAAACAGACTCAACATAGGGAGATTAATATAATGTGTTACATATTACTAACAGCCTAGAGCAGTCCCTAACGCTTTGTCTCTGCTGCTCCTTCACTGTCCTTTTCTGCCCCTGCTCCCCGTGGGGTCCCTCCCACGGGATGCCGTCCTTCCCGAACTGAGCCTGCGGGGGCTGCCCACAGGCAGCAGCTCTTCAAGACCTGCTCCCACACGGCTCCGTACCACGGGGTCCATCCATCCCCCAGGAGCAAACTGCTCCAGCACGGGTCCCCCACGGGTGGGCGGCAGCTCCCCCCAGACCCCCTGCTCCTGCGTGGGCTCCTCTCCACGGGCTGCAGCTCCGGCCTGGGGCCTGCTCCTATGGGG
The DNA here is from genome assembly GCF_040182565.1 of Anser cygnoides. Taxonomy (NCBI): domain Eukaryota; kingdom Metazoa; phylum Chordata; class Aves; order Anseriformes; family Anatidae; genus Anser; species Anser cygnoides. The sequence continues at coordinate 36,685,492 of NC_089912.1, read as the reverse complement.
GCTCTCCATGGGCCGCAGCCTCCTCCAGGCCACATCCACCTGCTCCACCGGGGGCTCCTCCACGGGGGGGCTGCAGCGTGGAGATCTGCTCCGTGTGGGACCCATGGGCTGCAGGGGGACAGCCTGCTCCACCAGGGGCCTCTCCCTGCACAGGCCGCAGGGGAACTGCTGCTGCCTGCCTGGAGCACCTCCTGCTGCACTCACCTGGGGAGCTGCAAGGCTGGTTCTTACTCCTCTCTCTTCCAGCTGCTGTTGAGCATCAGCCTTTTTTCCGTTTCTTAAATCTGCTCTCACAGAGGCGCAAAAAACATAACTTAATTGACTTGTCTCTGGGCAGCAGTAGATCCCTTTGAAGCTGGTCCTTATCTAACATGGGGCAGCTTCTGGACTCTTTTCACAGAGGCCACCCCTGCAGGCCCCTGCTACCAAAACCTTGCCACGTAAACCCAACACAATAAGAAAGTGAAATCCTTGATCAGAAAAGGGTGTGGTCTCATTATTTTGCTGCATTTTAAAACCTCTACTAAATGATTCCCAAGATTCCAAGACATGCTTGGAGAACACTAGGAGTGCCAGAGAGAGTTAAAAGAAGGGCTGCTAAAATGACCCAGGTACTGGAAAACAGGCCTGAGAAGTTCATTTAATTCATATTATTAGAGGAAGCTGAGAGATGACTTGTACTAAGGCAAAAAAGAGATATTAGTAAGCCTGTAAGACAAAGGGATAATGAGATTCAGTGGATAGAAGCTGAAAATTGACAATTTCAATATTAAAATAAGATGCAAATCTCTGGCAGGATAATTAAGCCTTTAAGCAGCCTAGCAGAGAGGATGGAGGACTCGCTTTTGTCTGGCAACTTTAAGACTAGATTATCTACCATGTTAATTTGAATTCTGTAGCCTGAATATATGGGTCAGACTTTGTTAAAATATTTTGTTATTAAATCCTGAAAATATTTATTGACTGCAGCAAACACAGGTATTTTTGTCATTAGTGACATTCACTACACTGCTTCGGTAGACTGATGTATATATCCTAGAATCATAGAATCCTAGAATGATTGGGGTTGGAAGGGACCCTTAAGTGTCTTCTAGCTCCAACACCCCCTGCCACTGGCAGGGCCACCTCCCACCAGACCAGGTTGCTCAAAGCCCCATCCAACCTGGCCTTGAACACCTCCAGGGATGGGGCATCCACAGCTTCTCTGGGCAACCTGTGCCAGTGCCTCACCAACTTTTGAGTACAGAATTTCTTCCTAATGCCTAAGCTAAATATTTTAGTTTAAAGCCATTTCTCCTGTAAAGAGATTACAACTAATCTTTTTTAGTTTAAAGCCATTACTCCTTGTCCTGTCACTACACTCCCTGACAAAGAGTCCCTCTCCAGCCCTATTGGCCCCCTTTAAGTATTGGAAGGGTGCTGCTATTAGGTCTCACCAGAGCCTTCTCTTCTCCAGGCTGAACAATCCCAACTCCCTCAGCCTGTCTTCACAGGAGAGGTGCTCAAGACCTTTAATCATCTTTGTGGCATCCTCTGGACTTGTTCTAATACATCTGTGCCCTTCTTAAGCCGAGGGCTCCAGAGCTGAACTCAGTTCTTCTAGGTGGGATTTCACAAGAGCAGAGTAGAGGGGGAGAATCACTTCCCTCGATCTGCTGGCCATGCTGCTTTTTATGCAGCCCAGAATACGGTTGGCTTTCTGGGCTGCAAGTATACATTGCTGGCTTGTGTTGAGCTTCTCGTTGACCAGTACACCCAGGTCCTTCTCCTCAGGGCTGCTTTCAATCCATTCTTGGCCCAGGCTGTATTTGTTCTAGGGATTGTCTTGGCCCATATGCAGGACCTTGCACTTGGCCTTGTTGAACTTCAAGAGGTTCTCAAAGGCCCACTTCTTGATCCTGTCAAGGTCCCTCTGGATGGCATCCCTTCCCTCCAGCATGTTGACCGCACCACACAGCTTGATGTCATCAGCAAACTTGCTGAGGATGCACTCAATCTCACTGTCCATGTCACTGACAAAGGTGTTAAACAGTGCCCATCCCAAGAGTGACCCCTGAGGAAAACCACTTGTTACTGATTTCCACTTGGACATTGAACAACTCTTTGACTGCAACTCTTTGAGCGTGACATATGTATACATACAAAGGTAATTTTGGGAGGTAATGTCAAAGCATTTAAATGGTAGTAGCAAGCACAATAAGTGTTGTCCTGTGCATGCTTGCATGGCACTGTCTGTCAGACGAAAAAACACGTTGCATTCTATCTTGACTCTATATATGCTAAAACCCAGGAGACCAATCTTGCTGGTTCATAACACTTCCAGTTTGTGCAGATACTGGGTGGACCTTCTAGGTATGTATCTGGTAGTCTTTGGCAGCTATTTGGTCTGTAATGAATGAAAAAGAAGAAATAATGGGGGCATGGATTACATCAGGCTTCTGGAAACTGTTTCATTGCACCTGTTCAGGATTAGAATCTGTGAAGAGAAGAGCAAAGGAGCTTCAAAGGCCGTAAGGCTTTGGGGATGTGCATGGACCTACAGAGCAGGAAACACTGTGTGTCACTTCTCAGCTGATACTGTTAGCATGGACTCTGCTGTGCACAGTGACAAATTTAAGGTAGTCATTATTGAATTCCACAGCTTCTTCTGAGCTTGTTCATTTTCTTTGCTTAGTCCTTTAAGATTTCTGCTTCTTGCCTGATATTTTGGGAATATTGTGTTCAGGAAAACCAGGAAGAGGATCAAGGAGAGAGAAGAAATAGACTTCAAAATGGAGGAAGATCGCTATAATAAGATATAATTAGCAAGTTCTTGGCCTGATTGTGTCATGCAAAGGATAATTGGCCTGAAGAGTAGGCAGGTTATATACTGAAACTGACTTAGCAAAGAGAAAAGGCGAAGTGTTTGTGTCGTGCGCATTCTGTAAAGAAGGTAGTGTGAATTTAACAGCGTGGGATCTGGAGTGAACATGCAAGCTATCATTTGTTGCAGTAGTGCATTTTGTGTGAATCTGCTAGGCTTCCAAATCTACAGCAAACTGCTAAGGACTTTGTACCATAAACCTGCTTCTATTTAAATATCAGCTGTCTGACATCATTTAAATGGAACATATAAAACACACAGCTTCTGCTTCTTTTCCTCTACTCATTTCCATATCTATTATGTACACTCTATCTCCATGGTCCGCGATGATTACTTGATAAACCCATTAAGTTATCAGCAGGGCATATTTGCAGGGCATATCCACTCTCTAGATGTTATCGTTGTTCAATTCAAATAAAGGTGAAATGGTTTGTACAGGGTGTAGCTTAGAAGCTGTTACCCACAGAGGCTTTAATTAATGATAACGTTGTAGCAAATAAAGAATATACTGGACAGAAAAATACAGTACAAAAAATCAAAAAAAAATTGACCAAATTAGATTGTAGTGCTGTGTTTGGGCTAGCAAACAAGCATATTATTAAGTAAAAGGCAGTAAACAATGATAGAAATGAAAGCTGATGCAACTAAACAGCAGTGGATTAACTGCTACCACATTTGGGACAGTGCAGAGATGATAATTCTCGAATATGTGGGTTTGGTTTGGAATTAAAGGAATTATCTGAATATTGTTCTTTGTTCTCCCCACTTCTCCCCTTTATTTAAATTAATTTGTCTGGAAAACTGTTGTTATGGCAACATATTTTTTCCAAAGGCAGTCTCTATTCTTCAGATTTATAAATTGTATAACTATGAAAATGAAGTTAAGGAAATAGTTAAATAAAATGTTTTACCGAATTTTATTGTAGTTTCCCTTTTAGATCAGAAAAGTATTGTGTCCTGAAGAAGAATATCAGATACAGAAGGGTTTTGTCAGTCGTGTGCATACAGCTCTGTCACAGCCCTGGGAAGGGGAGGAGTAGGCAGAAGTGGTACAGGGATAACTCCTATGTGAGAAGAAGGAAGAGCCTTGGAGACTTTATTTTCTCCTGCTCTGTACTTAATACTCCTGCTTTTGTTAGGGAGATGTGAAGTGGAAGTGTGAAGACTGATGCTGCCGTGTAGAACTACCCTTTCGAGCACTAGCTGCTTTCAAATTCACTGTAGTCTCTCTCTCTCTCTCTTTTTTTTTTTTTCCCTAGAGAAAACAATCCTGCTTACAACCAGGACAGCTGATTCTGTCACAGGCAAAATTAAGGAAGGGGGTAATGCTGTTTTCTGTCCTACACAACTATATGCTTTATTTTTCCAGGACTGACTTCTCCTTCTTATATTTCATTGCAGCACACTTTATTATTATAGCCTTTAGGAGTTTACCTCTGGCAGGAGGACTTCAGCTTTGCATAATTCTGTATATAACAGTTTTCAGAATTTTCAGACGTAACATTTCACTGAGTTTCCCATTGTATGTGCTTTTAACATGCCTGAATGAGCACAAGCATTTGACTTGAAAGTCCTATTCTTAAATAATTATTTACAAAGTAACACACCTTATATAAAACAAAAAAAGTGTCATTAATATAACTGACAGTCTAATCACTGTTAATCTAGATTTAGTTGTTGTAGAAAATAATGATAATAACAGTAACAAATTATGTAGTTAAATTTGCTATACACCCACTTCTTCATTTCCTACCATCTTTCCTGGCGTTATGCTCAGATTTCCTCTGCTTCTCTTCTCCTAAGGTTGGTAGTTTCATACTGCTGATGTTGGTGAGATGATTGTCCTTTACTGAGAGGAATAAGATGGTCATGTTTAATTTTTTTTCTTTTTTTTTTTATTTTTTTTTTTCCTGTAGGATTCACCTGTTGTCATTTTTGTATGTTTGTTGACATGCTTTCTCAAATTTGTTCTTACTTCATTGGTCTGCAAATCTATCTGATATCTGACTTTACCCTTTTTTGGTGCTGTGGTGGTTTTACTCTGGTGGGCAGCCAAGCTCCACCAGAGCTGCTCTCTCAGTCCCCTTCCTCGAAGGAAAAGGGGGAGAAAATATGAAGCAAAGGGCTCAAGGTTTGAGATAAGGATGGGGAGATTGCTCATGACGGGCAAAGCAGATTCAGAGTAGCGAGATAGTAAGATTTATTGCCTATTACTAACAAGCTAGAGAAGTGAGAAACAAAGGAAAGAAACCAAGAACGCCTTCCCCCCATCCTCCCTCTTCCACCTCCACCCGAGCGATGCAGGGAAATGGGGGAATGAGGGTTGCAGTCAGTCTATAGCACTTGGTCTCCACCACTCCCTCACGGTTCCTCTCTGCCCCTGCTCCCCGTGGGGTCCCTCCCACGGGATGCCGTCCTTCCCGAACTGAGCCTGCGGGGGCTGCCCACAGGCAGCAGCTCTTCAAGACCTGCTCCCACACGGCTCCGTACCACGGGGTCCATCCATCCCCCAGGAGCAAACTGCTCCAGCACGGGTCCCCCACGGGTGGGCGGCAGCTCCCCCCAGACCCCCTGCTCCTGCGTGGGCTCCTCTCCACGGGCTGCAGCTCCGGCCCGGGGCCTGCTCCTGCGGGGGCTCTCCATGGGCCGCAGCCTCCTCCAGGCCACATCCACCTGCTCCACCGGGGGCTCCTCCACGGGGGGGCTGCAGCGTGGAGATCTGCTCCGTGTGGGACCCATGGGCTGCAGGGGGACAGCCTGCTCCACCAGGGGCCTCTCCCTGCACAGGCCGCAGGGGAACTGCTGCTGCCTGCCTGGAGCACCTCCTGCCCTCTTGCTGCACTCACCTGGGTGTTTTCAAGGCTGTTTCTTATTCCTCTCCTTCCCAGCTGCTGTTCTGCAGCAGGTGGTTTTTATTTTTTCCCCTTTCTTAAATCTGCTCTCACAGAGGCACAAACAACATCGCTTATTGGCTTGTCTGTGGCCAGCAGCAGGGCCCTTATCTAACATGGGGCAGCTTCTAGATTCTTCTCGCAGAAGCCACTCCTATGTCCTCCCTCTCTCACTACCAAAACCTTGCCACGTAAACCCACTACAGGTGCCCATTACAAAAATCTTTGTTCTCTTTAATATTCCTTTTTTTTTTTTTTCCTGGCTCCAGGTATTTCTTGAACTTAGTGAGTTAACAGCAATGGCTTATAGCCACAGGGTAGCAGTGCCAAGGCTCTGCCACACCTCTTCACTACCCATAACTGTGCTCCTCTACACTACATTCTGACCCTTCCAGGATTGTACTAAATTTGTATTTCTATACACTACATCATTATACTAGAGTTGTAAATATCTCATGCTACAGAAAATAACAGCTTGTTACGGATGTCTGTATATCATGATGGGTGTGCCATACAAAGAAAGTAAACTAAACTAAAAAAAAAACAAACACTGTCTCCACTAATCCATGTGAATCAAAGCTACAGAAGAATCAAGAAAAATTTCTACAGGGGAAGTCTGACAAGCCTCAGTCCTGAGGACTTGCAATTTAAGTAGAATGCTTAATGAATGCTTAAGAATGGCCTGTTAACAGCAATGGCAGTATTGTATTACAGGGATAAATAGTTACAGAATACCTGGGTTATTGCAATAAAAAGCTATGAAAATTGGTTCTTGTTCATCTCCAAGTATGTTACCATTAGCATCCCAGCCTTGAAGTTGTTTTTCTCCTATTATCCGTGATTCTGGAAAGCAGCTATCCCTGTTGTGAAATTTGTCATGGATATGTTCCTGAAGCTAAAAAGAGTTCTCATTCTTCCCAAAATGTCTTGTTTCAAAGTTTTCACTCATTTCACCTGCTCAGAATTCTTTTTTAAACTTTAATATTTCATTTAGAAAACATTTTTATTTTCACATACTCTGGGCAGAGGTCTTTCTAGTCATACAGGAATACAGCAAAGGTCACTAAATATCTTTGATGTGTTTTAAAAAATGACAGTCTTAAATGTCCTTATAGCTTCCTGCTTATTTCTTACTGAATTCTCCAGCATCTTTTTTTTTGTTGAAGTTAGCCAACTACTTTGATACAAGCTTAGAACACAATCTTGTTTTGCAGTACAAGCTTAGAACACAATTTTGTTTTGCAGGTGAACAATCTAAACTCATCCTTTTTTCTATATCACTAAATGAAAACTATTTGGACTTTTGCATCAGTTTCCAGAACAGGAATAAATTTTTGTCAAGTGGCAGAAATGATTTATGCAGGTCTATTTTTAGAGTTGGACTGCTCATGCTTGAATACATGTAGGAGTGGGCCTGCTGTGTCTGTATTCTGTCAGTGAAGAGCCTTGGTTCAAGAATTCTTCCTAATGTTTGTAAATGCTTAAAGCTTTTTTTTTTCCCTGTTGTGATAAATAAAAAGGATGACAGTATTAATTCGTAAGTGTACCTGCAATGTCCTATATGGATTTTTCGTACTATCCTTTGGGCAATACTGCACCATTGCTTGTCAGAGTCTCTTTATGATATTGATATCTGCTTTAACAGGACTCAGCAAGTTATACTGCATGTACACACAGCATGATTAGGAGGAACTGATGTACAGAAGTAGGAATGAACTACAAAAGAAGATCTTAATCTTGTACCCCAGGTGTGTGCTTTGAGGGAGCTTTGAAACAGTTCATCACTCTAGGTTCAAAGACTCAGTTTGTGCTTCTCAGCTTATTTCATCAGACCCTATTAGATGGTGGAAAGGGAAAATAAAATGCCAACATGAAAGAAGCTTCAAGTTGCATCTGTCACATTAAAGACATTCTGTTAAAATAGTGGTAAAAAGCATCCATCAGGGGATTTGCTGAATTTATCCAGAAAAGGATAGCTTTCCTCTGCCTGTGGAGAGAATGATTAGCAAGGCATGCGCACACAGAGGCAGTGAGAATTAATTAGTGCCAAGCCCTCAAGTAAACAGGATAGTGCAAAACTAGATCTCAGGTTATAACAGCTAGTGTTGTCATCTGGTTAAGAATTTGATGCACATACACATTTTTTTTGGTGCACATACACATATTTTGACCTTTTAAGGGTCATTAAGGGTTTGTTAAGCACAGTTTGTATATAACTTCATTTTTGTCCTCAGTAATATATTTCCTCAAGAGTTCTATGGCTACAGTGCTATATGACAGAAACTAAATTAGCCCTACAAAAAAAAAACTATCTTCTATGTAGCAGTATGGAACCTTTTTAACACCTCTTCCTGTTTTAAAAACAGCTAAATTGCTACACTTTCTTTACATTTTTTGACTGAACTTGTTACCTCCAAACCAGTATTTTAAAAGTTCCTTCCCTGTTTGTCTGTCTCTGGCCAAATTTTATGATTCTCTGATGTACAGGAGTAAGATCTGTTAAGGAGAAAGTCAATGGAGTATTTATTTGTTTGATCAAAATAACCAGCAAAATTTGAGTCCTGGTAAGTATGGTTTAGCCACCTTGCAGGGTTGCTTTCAGTAGCTTAAAATGGGCAGTAGCTTTCAGAACAAGAAGGGTTTCTAGTTATTCTCTTAGCACAGTACTGCTGTTGCTTAAGTATGAAATGGTAGGAATCCACACTTTAAATTATAGAACTGTTGCTGTCTTTAAACAGTGTGGATACAAGCTCTAAAATCTTCTCACTAGCTTTCATGGGAATTGAAACATGTTTCTAATATGCTGACTTGCACAGAGAAAAAATAAAAGCTTTGGAGAATTTGATGGGTTACAATTTCAAAAAAAATCTATAGACATTAGTTTTGTGTCACAAAACTTTTTATTGCTTGAGTCAGAAATCTAAAAACAATTGCAAAGAAAGATACTGATTTTTTTACCTGACATTTGGGGGAAATTGAGAAATACTCAGTGTTCACAAAGTTGCTTATAAATTGTCTTGTACTTGCTCACAGGTCAGTGTGGGCCATCTGACAGCGTCTTAAGCCAGTCTCAGAGCTGAACAGTCCTCAAAGTTGTCTTTGCCAAGAGGTCTGCCAGTCATCTGTAAGTACTGAAAGAGGACTCAGAATTCAAACCAGCCTGTTTGTTCTCTTTCCTCTCCCTTACAGCATGTCTGTGTGCCTTGACTCATGGGCAGCCTGGCACGACTCCTGTCCTGGAACAGGACTCCTCCCTCCTGCAGCTCCCACAGAGACTGCTTCACTGCAGAGACAGCAGCCAGGCAAACAATATATTAATTACTGAGACCAATCTCTGACTTTGGTATTTTCAACAAAGTAAAGGTTTTGAAGCAGGGTCAGGCTCATTTTTCTTCTTGCCATTTGCCTCTGGCTCTTCTGGCTCTTGGGCCGCACCCAAGCTCCATCTCACTCTGTACAGCAGTCTGTGTGGCTCGGTTCAGTCTTTGTGCCTAAGATAATAAATTGAATGCTGTCGTGGAGAAAGCCTTAAAAACTGAATTTGTCTCTGTTCCTTGCACATCCAGTTAATAACCAAAGTGTTTTAAGATTTATATTCCTACTTAACTGGTGCCAGGACTATGTGAAATGTTAGAACTGCCTGGGGCTGGACTTCCTCTGGGTGCTGGGCAAAAGCCAATTTTTGTGTCTATCTAGTCCTTTTAAGGACACACAACATACCTCTGCAACAGAAGTGATGCAAAAGTCAAGCATGATAAACTTAGTATTATTTAAGAGATTCTTCTACTTTCTGCCTTGCTCCAGCAGCTCCTTAATTTGGGGGATTTACCAGGTTTATTTAGGGAGGAAGAAAACAAAGACTCAGAAGTATCTTTTGCAGAACCTGAATCAGCAGGATGCATTCCATGTCTTGGCAATTTGACTCATTAAAGCTAGCAGGACTACTACCTGGGACAGATTAAAACTTTCCCCTCTATCCCTTTAGTAGGGAATTTAGACTTGATACTGAATGAGACAGGGATTCTTTATAGCACTGACTGCCATGTATCATTATAAGCAAACTGCAGTTACACACATAATAAAAAATGAATGATAAAACCGTTCAAGAATTAGAAGAGAATTATCAGTTTGAACAGCACGAGAATGATTCTTCTTGTGACAGGAATGGAAAGAAAAGTTTGTTACTGCAGGGACTGAATCTCAGTCCAGTCCTGTTGTGTCTGGAGATGCTTGAAGTTTGCCTAGATGTCTTCTAGTCATGGCAGAAGTGTATCAGTCTTAAAACTGAATCTACTGCACAGCACTGATAATTTGCACTAAGTGCCTGCTAGTGGACCAGCAGAAGGGAATTAGCATAAGAGCTGTGATGTGGTTTAAAGTTGCAAGAGAAAGTGTGTCACTGGTTAAGTATTTGGAACTGTAAGAGAAAATAGTCAGTAAAAATGCAGAAATCTGGGAAATGGCAATGCTTCTGTATTTCAGTAATGACAATGCTATGTTGGCATATATTGTGGTGCTGCTCAGATAAAGCTACTACAAGACATTTCAGCATTGTGCACTGGTCATGTGAAATGTGCTGAGGTACTGACTGCTTAGAAGAATGTTTTGTCTTATTGTGAAAAAGATTATGGAAGAAGAAATTATGGAGAATATTATTCTGGGAGTAATTGGAAAATACTTGAAAGACAACACGGTCTTTGGTCATAGCTAACGTGGGTTCACAAGGGAAAAGCCCTGCTTAACTCAGCTTCCTTTTGCAATAAGTTTGCCCACCTAGTTGACCAAGGGAAGATAGTAGAATTATTTTTTTTTGGATTTTAGCAAAGTTTTAGATACAGTCACATATCTTTTGGACAAAATTTCCAGCATGTAGCTAGACAAGTGCCTAATACATTGGATGAACAGTTTGCTGATGGATCACGCTCAAAGGGTTATAGTAAATGGGGTTACTTCAGGCTGATGGCCAGTCACTAAGTGTGTTCCCCAGGGCCAATTCCCTTCAATGTTTTTGTAAGTGATCTGGACACGGGATTTGAATGCATACTAAATAAATCTGCAGATGATACTAAATTAGGAAGAAATGTTGACTCCCTTGAGGGTGGAGAGGCCTTGCAGAGAGATCTTGACAAATGAGAGGGATGGGCAATCACCAGTCATATAAAATTTAACAAGAACAAGTGCTGGATTCTGCACCTTGGACAGGGCAATCCTGGCTATATGTACAGACTGAGGGATGAGATGTTGGAAAGCAGCCCAGCAAAAAGAGATCTGGGGATTTTGGCTGATGGCAAGGCAAATACGAGTCAACAGTGTGCCTTGGTAGCCAGGAGGGCCAACCATATCCTGGGGTGCATCAAGCACGGCATTGCTAGCCAGTCAAGGGAAAGGATTGTCCCACTCTGCTCTGTTCTAGTGTGGTCTCACCTTGAGTACTGTGGGCAGCTTTGACTGCCCCAGTATAAAAAGGACATAAAACTATTACAGAGCATCCAAAGGAGAGCTACAAAGATGGTGAAGGGTCTAGAGGGCAAGATGTATGAGGAGTGGCTGAAGTCACCTGGTTAGTTCAACTCAGAGGAGACAGGGGCGGCCTCATGGCAGCCTGCATCTCCTTCACAAGGGGAGCAGACAGGCAGGTGCTGATCTCTGCTCTTTGGTGACAGCGACAGGACCTGAGGGAATAGTGTAAAGCTGAAACAGGGAAGGTTCAGGCTGCCTGTTAGGAAAAGGTTATTCACTGAGAGGGTGGTTGGGCACTGGGACAGGCTCCTCAGGGCAGTGGTCACAGCACTGAGCCTGCCGGAGTTCAAGAAGCATTTGGACAGTTCTCTCAGATACATGGTCTGCTTTTGGGTAGTCCTTTGTGGATCTAGGAGTTGGACTTGATGATCTTTGTGGGTCCCTTCCAACTCAGGATATTCTATGATTCTCTAATTCTATGATTGTCTGAAAGTGAGGAGTAATCAAATGTTAGACACGTGTTGATTTCATGGGTGACATAAGAGCACTAGTGCTTCATGTTGCCAGGCAGCCAGGAAAGGCTTGCTCATGGCTTTTAACTTTCCTCTTTGATAAATTTAGACAAAACTGAAGTTCTAGTAGCTTTTGTGTTTAGTAATGTATCACCACTTCCTCTTCAAGAACAGCAAAATAAATAAATAAAATCCTGAGTGTTGATCTGGAGTATAAATGTTAGAGTACCCTGTGAACAGGCATAGTCATCAAAGGCAAGGTGCTCTGTGGTTAGAGCAATAATCATAATGACTATTTCTGCATGGTACAAAATGAGAAGATTACCTTAGTGAAATTTGTTTATAAACCAGTAGCTGAAGTCATGGTTGAATACCTGCGAGATGATGTTTATCCTGTTTATAACTTGACCATATCTTTAGCCTAAATCTAGTCAGTACTTTCAGTAATGGACCTCCTAAAATACACACACCAAAGTCAAATTTCTGAATTCATCCTCTCTGAGAGAAGTAGTTCATGGCCTAATCATTCTCAAAGCCATTGCTGCGATTGTCTAAACCTTTTCAGTCCCTCTGTCTTCTCTTCCCAGGTCTGCACAGATGCCTTCGTTCAATTGTAGTTATATGTTTGGGGAACATATGGTGTATAAACCTAAAATGAAATTGATAAAATGTACATGTGTTACTTGCAGGTAATGCTAATAAATCATGAATCTGGGCAAAATAGCATGTCATGGGGGAGCTGCTGCTCAAAAATCTTCATTATGTATATTGCCAAAACACTGTCTGGACTTGGAAGAGAAAATTTCTGCACCACTGATCCTCCAGATGTGTTGTTCTGGTGCATCTGTATCTCTTTATGATATCCCTATTGAAGAAAACTGACTAGATAGATTCTGCTCTCTACCTTTTCTATTTCTTTGTTGGGATTTCCAGAGCACAGCAGGTTCCAAGAAGCCTTATATCTATCAATATATTTGTCTTTTAATGGCTGTTAAGTATTCTTGTCATATGCTGGTGTGGTGTTTTTATCCTCGTGAGCAACTAAACTCTGCCACATTATTCTCTCACTCCCCCTCCTCAAATGAATAGGGGTAGAAAATACAATGAAAAAGGGCTCAAGGGTTGAGATAAGGACAAGATCACTCAACCATTATCATCGCTGGCAAAACAGACTCAGCATAGGGAGATTAATATAATTTATTGCCTATCACTAGGAGACTAGAGCAGTTAGAACTGAAAATAAACTAAAACACCCTCCCTCCCATCCACCCTCTTCTACCTCCTCCCACCAAGCAGTGCAGGGGAATGCGGAATGGGGGCTGCAGTCAGCCTCTGCCACTCCCTCACGGTCCCTCTCTGCCCCTGCTCCCCGTGGGGTCCCTCCCACGGGGTGCCGTCCTTCCCGAACTGAGCCTGCGGGGGCTGCCCGCAGGCAGCAGCTCTTCAAGACCTGCTCCCACACGGCTCCGTACCACGGGGTCCATCCACCCCCCAGGAGCAAACTGTTTCAGCACAGGTCCCCAGCATGGGTCAGTGCTAAAAACACCTGTGGTCTATCTGTATTTGGTGTGGTTAGTGGGTCGAGAAAGGTACTCCTCCCCCTCTACTCTGCCCCGGTGAGACCGCATCTAGAATATTGCGTCCAGTTCTGGGCCCCTCAGTTCCAGAAGGACAGGGAACTGCTTGAGAGAGTCCAGCACAGAGCCACGAGGATGATTAAGGGAGTGGATCATCTCCCTTATGAGGAAAAGCAGAGGGAGCTGGGTCTCTTTAGCTTGGAGAAGAGGAGACTGAGGGCAGACCTTATTAATGCTTATAAATATGTAAAGGGTGAGTATCAGGAGGACGGAGCCAGGCTCTTCTCAGTGACACCCAATGATAGGACAAGGGGCAATGGGTGCAAACTGGGACATAGGAGGTTCCGCTTAAATATGAGATGAAACTTCTTCACGGTGAGGGTGGCAGAACACTGGAACAGGCTGCCCAGGGGAGTTGTGGAGACTCCTTCTCTGGAGACATTCAAAATCCACCTGGACTCTCTCCTGTGTAACCTGATCTAGGTGTTACTGCTCCGGCAGGGGGATTGGACTAGATGATCTTTCAAGGTCCCTTCCAATCCCTAACATTCTGTGATTCTGTGATCTGCTTGTCATTGACTAATGGAGATCTCTTAGTCACAGAAGGGGTTTCTGCAAAACCTATGGAGCTAAATTTCCCTCTGTGAATAAAAGGCAGGCAAGTCCCTGATGACATATGACATATCAACTAAAAGATGTCTTGTTACTTTTTTGTAGGCCTTTATGTAACAGAAGAGAACATGTGGGGAAACAGGCATGGATCAAATCCAATTGTTTTCATTCTGGCAAGAATTAGAAATAATTTCCCCTTAGATTTGCAATCCATTTGCATACAAATAGAAGATGTAAGGAATTGTTGGTCACTAGAGCGTCCAGTGCACCCTCAGTAAGTTTGCAGATGACACCAAGCTAAGTGCGTGTGTCGATCTGCTCGAGGGCAGGAAGGCTCTGCAGGAGGATCTGGATAGGCTGGAGCGATGGGCTGAGGTCAACTGTATGAAGTTCAACAAGGCCAAGTGCCGGGTCCTGCACCTGGGGCGCAACAACCCCAAGCAGAGCTACAGGCTGGGAGATGAGTGGCTGGAAAGCTGCCTGGCCGAGAGGGACCTGGGAGTATTGGTTGATAGTCGGCTGAATATGAGCCAGCAGTGTGCCCAGGTGGCCAAGAAGGCCAACAGCATCCTGGCCTGCATAAGAAGCAGGGTGGCCAGCAGGTCTAGGGAAGTGATTGTGCCCCTGTACTCGGCTCTGGTGAGGCCGCACCTCGAGTACTGTGTTCAGTTTTGGGCCCCTCGCTACAGGAAGGACATGGACGTGCTCGAGCGAGTCCAGAGAAGGGCGACCAAGCTGGTGAGGGGTCTGGAGAACAAGTCTTACGAGGAGCGGCTGAGGGAGCTGGGATTGTTCAGCCTGGAGAAGAGGAGGCTCAGGGGCGACCTTATCGCTCTCTACAGTTACCTTAAAGGAGGCTGTAAAGAGGTGGGGGTTGGTCTGTTCTCCTACGTGCCTGGTGACAGGACGAGGGGGAATGGACGAAAGTTGCGACAGGGGAGTTTTAGGTTGGATGTTAGGAAGTACCTCTTTACCGAAAGGGTTATTAAGCATTGGAACGGGCTGCCCAGGGAGGTGGTGGAGTCACCATCCCTGGAGGTCTTTAAAAGACGTTTAGATGTAGAGCTTAGCGATATGGTTTAGTGGAGTACTTAGTGTTAGGTCGGAGGTTGGACTCGATGATCTTGAGGTCTCTTCCAACCTAGAAATCTGTGATACTGTGATACTTCGCAGCTGGAATGGCACTCTTGATCTGTCAGATCTAAGTTAGATCCTTAAACTGTAAATTAAGAATTGGTTCTATGCTTACAGCAAAAGAGAATTTACGAATATTTTGCAGAAGAGGGAGAAGTCAGCCATCTGGAAACATGTGGGCTGGCTGCAGAAGCAGGAGCAGAACAGCTTCATTGCTGTGAGGCCTCGTTACTGTGTCCCAGCCATCTCTGCCAATCTCCCATTGTGCTGCAGCTGCTCTGCAGTACAAAGGAGCCTGAGCAAGGGTATAGCTGCTTACACAGATGCTGCTGTACCCTCCACAACTTTCCTTCAGGTTATGATAGGAAGCAATCTCAGCCTGAAGGTTTGTTCATTAGTGTGTCAGAACATGTAATTCATTAACACCTGAAGACTGTGAAAATGGGCTACTCATCTTGGCTTCTGAATCAAGCTTAAAAGAAAAACTCAAGAATTAGTTGTTACACCTTGGAGAAGAAAAGCAAGTGTTTACCAAACAGAAATACTACTTATACTTCAAAAGAAGATTTTCAAAAATGGGTATTAAAATCCCCACCAGAGCTTCAGCGGTGAGGACCTTGCTCTCTGTGGAGGTGTCTGTTTTGATAAGGCTTTGCAGTTGGGCTCTGGTGGCTAAAAAAATGGTGTGCTGTAAGAAAAGCATCTGAGAGCTTTTAAAGATAAAAGATGCAGGTTGTCTGAAGAGTTTTGTAAGGCTCAGGAAATGTAAATTCAAAGTATGTAATTGGTTCAGTTCAGAAGATACCCTGGTAACTCTTGTGGCTTTTCTGTTCTTAAGAGGTGGAGAGAAAGGGATTTAGCAATCTCTCTAGAACAGCCTGTCCAAAGTCATCCTGTTGAATATCTGCTTGTGAATCAAGCCCCTAACTAAGTGCACTGGAGAGATCTGCTGCCTTGGGACTGCAGTTTTGGTGACCTTGGGACTGCAGTTTTGGTGGCCTTGGCTCTGCAGAGGCTGCTTGCCCTATCACAGGTATTGTCTGTAAGCAGCCAGAGCAAAACTCATATTCCTTTTTTGATACAAACCAAAATCTCATCTTCTCACCAAGAAGTTGGATGAGAGTTTTCATTAGAGGGAGAATTTTCTTTAGAGGGAGAGATTGTCCTCATTGCTATGTTACGAAAAAACACATCAGGCCTCACGTCTGCAGAGGACAGGATATTGGGTAACCGTGTGATAGTCTTAAGACCCCTCACAATCTTAAAAACAAGCAGGCAAACAAAAAGCTCTGTGTTTGTGGTAAGATTTCCCCAAACTTATTTGTTCTGTTTTGAAAATGTTTTCCTGAAGGAGATTCTGAGTGTTGTGCCTTGTTTTCTCAGCTCTTTGACAGAGCATCTTCTTTCTGACAATCTGACAAGTTTGATATTGCTGATTTAAAGCAGAAAGAGTAAGACAAAGACTGGTGGATCAAACCATCAAAAAACAGACTAATCAACTACCTTAAAGGGCACATCTGCTTGATCACATAGTCATGTTTTATTCCTCAACACCATTACCTTCAGGCTAAATTAGTCTATTGATGTGCATAGGATCTTTTTCTTCTGTAGTCCTAGACTGGTTCCTTGACTTCACTGGACTAAAGCACTGAAATTTGCAAAAGTTGCTGTTTACTGCCATGAAAACTTTCAAAACAAAGAAAATCAAAATGCCAATAGCTAAAAGAAGACACTTCAAGTCTACTTCAGTTCTGCAGTCTGTCTTTTTTACTGTGTTTCTTAAATTACATGCTGTCAGCTACATGTTCTGGCAGAAATAGACATTTTAAAATGCAAATGCATAGCTAGCACAGAAAAATATTATAAGAATTTCAGGACATATCAGACCAAGAGCCAAACTGTGTTTTAATTTAGCATTAGATATTTGTTATAAAAGCAATGACCACAGTAAACTTGTCTGGTATTAGTGTGAATGTCATGTGTTCCCACAGGAGATCCATTGAAATTCAGCTATAATTAATGTACAATTGCAGCAAAGTGTCAATGAAAGGTCATACTGTCTAGTGCTTGTCCTTTCAAAACAATTAAGCAATTAATTACCATTCTCTAACCTCCTGCTCAGCTAAATGCCATTCTGACAAAAAGATTCTGTTTCTTTATATCCTGTTTTTCCTGTCAAATTATCTACTCAGGCTTTAAAAATTAACTTTTTTTTTCTGTACGTCACAAAGGTCTCACGTGGAAGTAGGTCATTGAAATTAACACAGTGATGATTCAGCTTGCAAGTTTTGCTGCTAGCAGATCATTGGTGGCATTAAACTGCCTTTTATTTACAAATAGGAGAAAAATGATGCAATTTACACCTCTGAAATGGCAGAACACTTTCTGTGAATTCTTGTGCACTGTTCTTCTGCAAGGACTTGCTTTTATATGTGTTTCTCTTTCTTTAGCTTTTTATAGTCTTTTACATAAATCTCATAAGCCAGTTACATGTTTCTAGTTTTATCTGGATCTTAGGTGATCAGTTCTCTTTCTGCATTTAGATAGGATGTGTATGTTCCTCAACTGGCTTTAACAGCTGTTTTTCTGCTGCAGGGAGCCTTGGAAATGATGGCAAAAATCTAGTAACCACCATTTTTTATTCACAGTGGACAACTTTTGATTTGAGGGTGGGGCTTTTTTTGCATAACCTGGGATATGTGGATTTCTTACCTGCCATGCAGATTCATTGTTAGCTGCAGACAATTAAAGGGAAAAAATATGCAAATCCCCATAACGTTGTTATGATGAAGCAGGATGAAGATGCCAGTACAAGAAAATCATCAGTGTTCACCAAAATTGAAACAGAAGGTATTGGCCTTTAGAGGACACTGCTCAGCATAAAAACAACGGATCAGTTGGAATGCTGTTGATGGAGCAATAACCACAGCCCTTGAACTATTTATCTGCTGAAGCAATTTTATGGTTTCCTGGCACTTAATCATTTTAAATGACTAACAGACCTGATCTGCGGAGTAGGTCTTAGATCACTAGGCTATGACATTCTATAAAGGGTCTTGGCATACTTTTAATGTAGAATATATATGAATATATAAACATATATATATATACACATTATAATATGTAATTTTGAACTGTGTACCTGTCTGGACCTGGAAGTCAAAGGTCATCTATCACTGGAGAAGTGATAGTGTCTATCACTTGGTTCAGTAAGGAACACAAAGGCCTGAGTCTTCCTCTGGGCATTTTATTATGGATGAAGAAGGCTCTTCAGTGTAAAAAAAATCTCTAAATCAACAAATTTAAGTAGGACTATAGCCAGAATTTGAGAGTGGAGACAGGATATGAGACATGATCCCCTGCAGCACTTATTCTGCCTGCAGAAGTGCTGCCTCCACTCCTTTCTGCTTCTGTCCCTATGTTGGCAACAATGGTCAGGCAGCTAGACACTTGAACCACATACAGTAAGGTCCCAGCATCCATGTGGATATCTAGCTGGGGGAGTCCTGACTGAAAGATGCAAGTGTTTACCTGAGTAATCAGCGTGCTAGTATCATGTATCACTGAGAGCAGTGGATGAAATATCTTGAGAGTACAAATGTCTTTGCAAAGTTATGCTAATTTGATATGAACATATTGATGTTTTGAGTATGTTTTTGAATGCACTGACTTACTGAGAACAAACTCATTCTGTGTAATCCTTCACGAAAATAAACATCAGGACTAATCTGAGACTCAGGCATAGGTCTTAGGTTTAAGGCTATCAATTTTACTCTTCATGATGGGTTGTCTGTCCTTCGGGTACTGATATTTGACTGGTTTATTTACCTGCTCATTTTGTCTTTGAAGAAGCAAGTAGTAGGGACTGCTATGTAGCTTTTAATCCCTGCTCTGTAAACCTTCATATCTTTGTTTCTCCTTCCAATTTTCTGGCTTGATGCAGTGCTTTATGGTTAGTAGTTTAGATTAATTTGAATTACTGCTTGGGATAATGTATGATTCAGCACAAGTAAGAGGTCTGCCCCTAGGCTTTCAGTTCTAGAAGGATACTAGACATTCACACTTCTTTCTCTGACTGCTTAAGCTTTGATCTTTCAGAACAGTGTGAGCCACAATGGGAAGGCTGGGTGGACAGATTTTGTGGATAACCCTTTCCAGGTTAGACTGAATTAAAGCTTTGCATGCTCAAAATATTAAGCAATGGATGTAGTCATAAAAAATTCAAAACCAGTCATAAATCTAAAGACTTATGTGACTTTTCACTTACTACCAGGGCACTATACTGTATTTGTGATGAGGTTCCTCATTCCACCTCATTCTCATGATCAGTGTTGACTGCAGATGTCTGAGATTTTGCTGTGTTTCACAGTTCAGGATTTCACAGAGCAGCCTATAAACAAGTTTGCTTCATGGGGTGAGAGGGCGTTGTTCCATTTATGTTAATGAAACATTAGGAATAGACTTGTTGCAGTCAAAGTTAATATATTGCCTCACTTGGATATCTTTACAGACCCTAATTTTGTAATTCCATCTTCTCAAAACAGCCACAACCAACAATGGCAACAGTGCATGCTGGGCATGTGCTGGTGCTCACTAAGTTATTATGTGCCCAAGTGGGTAATAAGGTAGCAGCCACATAGGAAAGGCTCCATTTTGGATGGTTGTGCATTCAAACTCTCTTGTTCTGCATGTACATAAATGCTGCTTCTCACTTCTGCTGGTCTGTCAGTAAGAGTTGTTTTATGTACAAGTTTATTTTCAAGTTCAAATGGATTTTCAGCTCTCTTTTAGGGCTTTGGCTGTTTCCTAGATGTTTCAAATTGAGTTACTATTGAAAAGGAAAAAAACATCTTGAGCCAAAAACTATTTTCGTGATGTATTTGCTTCTCAGTATTCTGATAGTTAATTTTATTGCAAGAGAGACATATGTCTCAATAAGATGTGAATTCTGAAGCCTTTGGAACATTAAGTGACCCACAGGGGAAAGGAATAATATGCTTCCACTTGCAGCAACCAGTCACAGAAATCCCAAGCATACTGAGGCTGAAGGAGGAGATGATGCAGACACAACTCCCTCTCCTGATTGCTATCTGTGGCTTTAAGGGATATGCAGAATGTTCTGCCTGTCATGTCACATCTCAGTGTTAATATTGATTATGACTTTTTTGTTTCAAAAAGGAAAGCATTCTTAACTCAGATTTCTTCAAATTTTAACGGTCCAGGAAAAAGAAAGACTGCCCAGCACATCTGGAATTGTCTACACCTCTGCCTGAGACTAGAATTGCAAAATGATTTAATCCTTTCTAGGTTAGCATCTCTTTCTTTTCCATGGCACCTACTCTGGCACATATATGTCTCTCGGGAGTCTAAGTCTGCTTAAGGAATAATTGAGGAAAAGTGTGTCTGCCTGCCTTTATAGCTCCACAGGCACTGGAAGAGTCTGCAGTGACAGAAATGCTTCTGAATGCATAACATGAACTATACATAATGCCTTGAATTACACTATTGTGGAACTAGGATGGCACCAGATGGATGTGAGAATTCTGATTTTTCTCCTAAATCCTTTTGAACTTTTCTAGCTTTGGCTGATAGCTTACTGCTTAGTTCCTGGGGCTGCAATCTGGAGAAGGGCACATAAAATGCTACTAAATGAAATTACAGTTTTGTGTATTCTGTTTACTCATACTTTGTACGTGAATTTTACGGATGCTTGGGTAGTGGCGTAGTGGGGAATATAAGCAGAACAAAAAGTTCATCAGTGGCATCCCTAGTTGAAATCTGCAGAGCTTTAGGACTGTTTTCTACTCATATAACATACAAGTTTGGCTTTTTGGTCTTTTGGGATCTGTTAACATTACGACAGCACTTTGGATTCAATGGATTACCCTCAGGAAGCTTCGAATTCTGATGAAAGGTAAACTCTTTTACATGGAAGGAATCTGAAATGTATTTTTAGTTAATCACCTAATTATAGTCTGTTGGGGGGAAGGAAAATGGGCTACAGGCTTTCAGCTGCTGGCAAACATATTTTATCTAAAATGTTTTTCATAAGTTTTTGATCATTAGGGTAGGCTGAGGGACAAACTGTGAAACTGGAAAAGCTTTCAGGCTTTCAAACTCTTAATGTGTAAGAGACTTTCACAGGGATTTAGGATAATCAACCCCACTTCCTCTCTCTAACTTACGCCTTTGTGTTAGGAACAGCTTCTCAAGAAACGAGGGTGGTTGATTTACCCAAAACGTGTGTAAATTGGAGAATCGTGTTGTCTTCAGCTATAAACAACAAAAAATCATTGCAAGAGACAGAGCTTTAGTTTTCTTTCAGTATGTCCTGCTGGGGCAATTCTGAATCTGCATTTCTGTCAGAGGGCAGAACAAATCCTCCCCATAAGAAACCCAGCTGTGTCCTGGAGAGCAGCCTGGTCCCAAAGCAGTGGCTGTGCTGTGCTAAGTGTGGGTATGAACACTTGGACTCACTGGGACCGAGTTCTCATTGGCTCCTGGGGATCATTAGTGGAATTAGGCATGTCTCAGAGCTGTTTCAGTTCCTTCTTCACCTGTGTATAACGACAGTTAAATTTATTGTAACTGAACTGGGAAATAGTTGTAGAACTTTTCAAAGTTTCTTCTTTTTCTGCCAACTGTCACTTCAGTTAAAGTAGCATATTTTACATTGTCTATTGTCCAGCTGGCTTGCTTTATGGTATTTTAACACTGCAGTGGAGCCTATAGCTGAAAAAGAAATTTTAAATGAAAGTAATGAAGGTATATGCTGCTCTCCATCAGGCTGATGTTTAAGTGTTAGTAAGTCTTGCATGTGCATAGAAGAAGTTTGATTATAGTGTTTTATTAGTATTATTATTATTTTGGCATACAGGAAAAAAATATATATATTAACAATGCTTGGCAGTGAAATGTAGTTGTAAGTCTCACGTGCCATGGAAAAGTGCAAATACCTACTTTTAAGGCACTGAGTATTACCTTAAGGACCGTTGATTTAACCTACTTGATAACTTTGCTGTGCTGTTCTGTAGCTAAAGTGAAATTAAAAGACAATGTCCAAGTTACTTATGAAATGTCTGAAAACTATTAGGAAATAATGGGCTTAAATTGAAGCTGGAGTTTTCTGGCAGTTGTGCTGGCATTTATTGCATGTTTTCTGAGCTAGACATGAATTTTTATTTTGCAGGTCTTTTGAAATGCTTCATAACCTGACACAGTACAAGTTGTGTAAAAATACATAAAATATCAAAACATTGATTTAAGAAAGAAGATTGAACAGTTGAAGGAAAAGCCAGTAGACATGGGATGAAATGTGTCTATGAGCAAAGAAATCTGTCCCTCTCTATTTTTAAAAATGTCCTGATCTTAAGCGAAAGGATATCTAATGGTTCATACACTGTTTAGAGAATATCAAAACTGTTCTTCAGACACTGTTTGTCAGCAGAGACTTTCTTACAGACTCCAAAATTGACCTAGTCATGATTGTCAAGGCTTGCAGAATAATAAAGCACATCTGCCTCAAAATTCAGGATCTACACTTCAATGCAGAAAAATTAGCAGTTATCATTCTTGAAGAAGCAGCATGGTTAGGACAGTCCTTGCTGTATTTAGACTGCTAATTACAATTGTAATTGATTGTGAATGCCCAATGTAACATTTGGTAAGATAAATAGTAAAATAAAATATTTTTTACTAATCACTTTTCTTTAAACACTGTTGCTTTGCAAACTTTGGGTAGAAACGCTGCTTCTTTGGCAACAAAACACTGGATTTATTTGGAGAAATGGGAACTCTTGAGAGAACTGTATCTCCTACCTGCAACTGATTATATAAACCTAGTTGTTCATTCAGTTGTGGAAGATACTGAAACAGAAGTCAAGAGACTTTGAGTTCCTTCAGACTCCTGAAATCAGGGGATCAGCTTAGGTTTTATGATTCAATAACTAGGTCATCCAGGAAAAAGTATCGATCCTTGCAAGCTGAACAGACTAATAAATAAACTTTTTCTGACTGTGGAAAGTTAAATCAAAATCTCTGCCTTGCAGATGAAGGCCTGTCTTGCAGAATTTGTAATGTGTGTTTTGTGGCTTTATGGTATTAAGTAAAGTAGAAAATCTCACCTGTGGCCCCTATAGATGTCACGTTATTTTGCTTCAGCAATGTGATTATTTTGAGGCATATTGGTATTTGGGAGCAATGCTTTTATGGAAAGATGTTGGTTAGGATGAGGAATTTCTCTTTACATTTCTCTAAAGAATAGATAGAAATATCATACTGTTTTGCAAAGTGGGACCTGTATGTTTGTAATCAAAAATGGTGATGTGCAAATGATGTGTGGGAGAATGGTGGCAAGGGGTTTAGATTACTACGGAAGATCAAGGTAATACTGCTGCTGTTTTTCCCCATAGATTATGGTAAAACACAAACATTCTGGTCATGATTCAAACAAGTGGAGAAAACTCTGTTGTAAAGCAAGATGTATGTGTATGTAAATGTATGTATATGTGGGGTGGTGACTGATTAAAAAAAAAAAAGTACTGAGGAAGATAAAACACAGAAATAGAAGGAATGAACTATTGTTAGTCACATCCTATGTGAAACAATACCACACAAACTTTTTGTGCCTTAATTAGATATTTCCTTTTGAAATTAATTCCCTTCTGCACCCAGGAAAAAAAAATATATTAAAAAAAAAAATATATGTATTCATTACTAATAAGGCAGTATGAATGGGACAAGGAGGCATGATAAAATCATAGAAATGTAGAACATTTAAAGTTGGAAAAGACCCTCGTGAACATCAAATCCAGCCATCAACCTAACCTACGAAGTCCATCACTAAACCAGGGCCCTGCATCCACACATCTCTTAAACACCTTCAGGGATGAGGATTCCACCACTTCCCTGGGCAGCCTGTTCCAATATCTAACCCCCCTTTCCATGAATGAAATATTTCTGACACCCAATCTAAACCTCTCCTGATGCAACCTGAGGTTGTTTCCTCATGTCCTATCACTTGTCACCGGAGAAAAGAGACTAGCACCCATCTTGCTAAAACCTCCTTTCACAAAGTTGTAGAAAGTGATGAGTTCTCCCCTCAGTCTCCTTTTCTCCAGACTAAACAACCTCAGTTCCCTCAGCTGCTCCTCATAACTCTTGTTTTCTAGTCCCTAAAGGTAACCTAAAGGTGCGACTTAGATGCAACTAAAGGTGCAACTGGCAGCTCTGTTACTGTGGGAAAGAGAATAAAAGACTGGTATAGAGTAAAAGACTGGTATAAACTCAGAACAAAGTTAATTCCCTTATCTTCTGAGGTGACAGCCTGCTGAAAAAGATGTTATGTATTCTACAAAATATTGAATAAGCCTGCTCTCCAGTAAGCTCACTGTATCTGCTATATATGAGAGGAGGGAGAAGTAAACACCCTGATGATTTGCACTTGGTCTTATTAGCTCTTGTCTGATTACTATATGGGAGATCCTTCTCCAGGGTTTCTGGAAAGTTCCAGAGGTGCACTTGGTGATGGTATTCAGATCAAAAGGGTTTTTGTCTTTTCCTTTTGAATGCTATCTCAAGTCTACCACAGAAACTTTAAAGAATAAACCGATAAAATCATGGTGTAAATGTGGTTAAGCCAATCAGTCACGCTAAATCGCTCCAGATGTGTTTTAGATATTTTGTAAACAATGTACAGTTGTTTAAGACATGTACCAGCTGACACTGTGTTTAATAGAACGTGTGATTGTCATTTACATTATTGACACTGTACCTGTCACAAGGCAAAAAAGTAACTACAATAGCCAATGATAGGACTTCAGTGTAAGAGAGTCCATTTGGCAAGAAACTACAGTGAAGGAAAGTTCTCCACATCCATTCTCCTTAGACAGGGCTAGTCAGAGAAAAAATGCCCACATTTGAGCTGGTCCAGCAGAAGCTTCTTTCAGCCAGGGCTCAGTGGGATACACAAAATGTTTTTTTCCCTTCCCTCCTTCCTCTAGCCTTTCTCCCTGTAATATGAATGGACTTCATCCTCTTCTGCTGTGGCTATGCTTAACCTTACTGCCACAAAAAGAGAGTTTGAATCTTGTCTTGGTTGCCCTGGGAAGCTCTATAGGCTAGAACAGGTGAACCTAGTTCTCACTGTAGGCACCAGAAGCCAGGAAGGATTAATGTTATCATTTTAGAGCTGGAGGAAGGAGAGACAGAAACGTAGAAATATCAAGGCCAAGAATGAGTCAGAGAAGAGATAAAAAGCCTGTGGAAGTCCCTATCCTCCTTAAAGTTAGAGGAAAATTTTTCAGCATGAAGTCTTCAAAGTGCCACATTTTTTTCCTTTCTTCTAGGGTGAGGTGGTGGAATTTGCTGCAAGACCTTGACATCTGCTGGCTGGCATGAGAAGGACCTACACATCTGGGATAATGAGGTCTAGGTTCAATTGCTCTCCACTTCTTTCAAGGCAAGATCCTGAACATTCCACATTGCTGACCTTGGATTTTCTTTTTTTTTTTTTTCTTTTTCATTGTATATGACATTGTACCAGAGGTATGTTTGTCTGACTTCCCACTTTCACTGTCTCACTAGCTGAACTATTGACATGAGTTCATAACCCTTGTTTAGAACAAGTGTATTTGAGCTTTGAACAGAAATTCCTCACATACCAAGGGACTTCCCAGGTAAAGGTTTATTCTGCAGTGCAGCAAATTGCTTGTGAAAATAGTTTGAAAGAACTTTTGCTTTTATATAATGAACTGAGGAGGAGTTTCCAACCATTGGAGGAGTGGAGCTCTAGAAAAGCCTTCTGAGAGGACAGGTGGACCAAAGAGTTCATCAGTTTCAGAGTTTCATCCTTACACAACAACAAAAAAAATCCAATACTATGTTTTTATAAACACACTTTTTGAACCATACTTTATTTTGCATTTTGGCTTATTTCAGAAAAAAACAAACCAAACAAACAAAAAAACCCACTGCTGTCTCTTCCTAGCCTTTCTGACCACAAAGCATAAAAAGTCATTATGTTGTTTATTATTATTTTTTTTGAAAGCAGCTGTGCTGTGTCAATCATCTATTTTCTGATATGCTTATAAGCTTATTAATATATCTGCAGGGTTAATAGTTGCTTTGCAAGAGGTTTGATGTTGAATGTATTTAAACAGCAATTTAAGATGCTTTGAAATTTTGAAAAACTTTACTTGAAAGATTTTAGGGCTCTGTTTTGCACTTGCAGAAAGCAGAACTGCGTGGCTTTAACAGCCTGTTTCTCCCAGATGTTTCATGCTGCAGGATGTGTTGGCACGATGGCTGTATTTCAAAGTGCCTTCCAGGGACATTTGTGAACAGGAACGGTACAGTGTCCCTCCAGAATGGTACAGAACTCCAATCAAAATAAACAAACAAACAACAACAACAAAAACACAACACACAAAACCCACCACCAACAAAACAACAACAGCAACAACAGAAGGGGATAAATTAGTGATGCTGCACTAATATGTCAAAGTACCAGAGTAACTCCACCAAAGCACCTGCATAAGTTAGAGGAGAATTTGACAATTGTGCAGGAGATATTATGGCAGCTAGGTGCCACAGAATTACTTGGATTGCCACTTTTGGAGTGGAGTGAAGGTTTGAGTTCAGACTAATGTATATATGGATCTGCTTAAATATGCTTGCTTTTCTCTGTACTCTTCACACAAGCAAGGAACACTTTATTACTCTATTTATGTTCAGTCATCTTTGTAACAATACTGGATGACTCTGTCTAATAGCTGCAGAACCACAGGATAGCTTAAGTGGATAAGGACTGCTGTAGTTTGATCCTAAATCCAGCTCAAAGCAAGTCCAGCTAAATGAGAGCTCTGCTTTCCTTTTGTGAAAACATCTGCTTTCATTTTCTATTTCTTGTGTTCATGATGTCTCCTTGTGTGTTTTTATTTTTTCTGGAAAAAAATCTTGATGTGTGGACAAGGAGGGAGTTCTGCTCTGGCCCTGTGACCATCTCCAAGCCAAATGACCAGAGATTAAAGACTACACCTGCACGACTATGGATGCAGCTATAAAGAAAGAGGAAAAACATGACCCATGTGCACATTCAGAGCATGAGAAAGGCCCAAGATGCCTTAACTTCCTAAACGATCTTAATTTCCACAAAAATGTCTCACCTTGTTCCAAAAACACCCATTTCAACATGAACCAAAAGAATTCAACTGCCCTTCTGCTGTAGATTCAATTGGCTTAGAAGATGGTGTGTCTTTTGCATGGCCATAGCTGAGATTGTGCTTCAGTTCTCTGGCTATTTTTACACTGCCTGTCCTTCAGAAAAGAAGATCTAACACAGTACAGGATATATAAAAAAGAAGGGTAACATAGGATCCTGGAGTATTAAATAAATAAATACTCTTTGTAGGAGACATCAGATTTGCTTAGTTTGGAGCTAGCCCACAAAAATATTCAAACTATAAGCATTTTGTCCCAACTCCAATACAGCAAGCTTCTCTGTAGTCCAGAGCAGCTTTACGTGTCTTCTACATCTTGTTGTCTATCACTGAGCTCCCATAGCATGGAAGGATTGTCTTTCAGCAACAGCTGTAGAGGTATACAACTGTATCTATACCTATACCTAATATAGGTAGCAAAGTTTCAGTTTACAACTATGCATCACTTCTCAGTACACTAATTTCTGTGTTGTAAGGTCCTTAGTACTGCCCTAGCTCATACCAAGGCTGAGACAGGAAGCCATATTTGTTTATTTGCCAAAGTAACCAATATTTAAACAGCAATGAAACAACAACAAAACCAAAATCATTGATCAGCTACACAGTGTTCATGGTTTTGGTATGTGTATTTACCAACACCATTTGCATTTTGAGTATTCTATATTTTTTTAAAGCCAAAGTGAGAATCACCAACATTTCTGGTATAAGTATATCCAAAGTAAAATTTTAATATTTTCATATGGAACTCAGGAAAAAAGAAGGCACAAACTTTGAAGAGAAGTCTCTGAGAAATCAGTTTCTGTTTGACAAACTCTGTTTTCATATATTAGCTTTAATCCATACTGGCTAGCCAACAGGATTTAAAATTGCCTAATTAGATGAGAAATGAATGATTGAACTTCCCAAGAGGCTAGCTTGGACCACAGGTTGCGACAGCCTCCTCCTGGTTCCTAGGATTTTTCTTTAAAATGCCCTCAGCTAAACTGGATTAAAACCAACACTCAAGCAGCTGTTAACCAAAGTTACAGTAGAAACCATTAGCCCTTCACCAAAGTATGAAATTCAGAATCTCAGGAGTCAGTGAGTTAATATTTCCCCAACCTATTAACTGACCTCAAATCAAGAAGATTTTGTGTTCAGTGCCTCAAACAGATTTCTTGAAAGGCTGATAGTATTTGCCAATAGGTCACTTTTTTTCTTTTCTTTTTTCTTTTTTTCCCCTCATATAATTTATCACTACAAAAAGAGATTATAGTAGTGTCTCCATCCCCATGCTGTTTTTCCAGTGTTTGCATTGCATCCATTCACATATGGCTGTCTGGATGCTGAAAGAGGGGTTACCTAAACACTCACACTTTCACGGAGAGGCTTTGCAGTAAACTGCTGTATTTTTATTCACACCTGCTTTAATAAACTAAAATCTCAAGTAATCCCTTAAGGTAATAAACCAGATGGATACAATAATTTACATATCTCAGGAGAGCAACACACATGCTCTTCAGAGATAGAGAGAAGAAAACACAAAACATTATGCATAAATTACTGTATTTTTGCATGCAGTAGACATGCAATCATTTAATTGAATTTAGCTACCTATTTACTGCTTTCTATTGCAAATTACGTTAAAGTAGTACAGCAATTCAAAATATTTTAGAACCAATAGAAATATACTGATGTGAAGATCCATAATGTACTGAAATATATCCAGCTGTAGTTGCTTATTATATTTGAATTGGTATAACCTATAAATTATAAAAAGCAAAATAGTACCATTAAGTTTCCAAAATACATAATTATGAAAATTGGTAGCTGGTTCAACTACTCTTCTGTCCAATGCACACAATTATTAACATGTTCTGAGTTAAAGTATTTTGTGACTTGGGAAGCATTTCTCTCAGCAGAATGTATGTATGTATGACGAAAGAATCTCACAGGTATTAATAAGGAGCATTTTAGATACAGATTTCACCAAGTAAAATCTAAACTGTTTGATCATAGGTATAGAGTTTGACATCAATTTGCTGATTTCAAAATGTGAAATTTCCCTCAGGAAGGACTTTGATTTGGTTTAAATATGTTTTGGGTAAGTGAAAACAGTCTGATGGTTAATTATTGGCTTTTAGAGTTTTTTGTCTAATCCAAATCTGACCAAGACTAATGGATAAAAATGTCTTAGTTGATGATTA
The DNA here is from genome assembly GCF_040182565.1 of Anser cygnoides. NCBI lineage: Eukaryota > Metazoa > Chordata > Aves > Anseriformes > Anatidae > Anser > Anser cygnoides. Next base: position 36,656,039 of record NC_089912.1, on the reverse strand, counting down.
TTGAGAAGATTGTTTTGCTTTTGTCTTTGTTGGAAGATTGTTGTTTTTGTTGTTTTTGTTGTTTGTTTGTTTTTTAGTTTATTTTTCCCCCTAACCAGTATCAACCATCACAAAAGGCAATTACCATCTTAATTCAGCTACAAAAAGGAAAGTCAGGTGCCTGCATTGGCGCTTGTTCATATGCAGGAGGCCTGAGGTCAAATGAAGGAGCTAAATAACCTATTATCTATCTAAGCCATTCTAGCCTGGTGGGAGACACCTGGCAGTAGTGTAATACACCGACGCAGAGAAGGATAGTGGTATTTACTCTGCAAGGAAATAGTTTCCCAGCAGAAATGTTCCACTGTGTTCAAATAATTGTTTATGTGAGGATATAAACATGAGTCTTGTGATGCATATGGATGCTATAATGGTGAGACTGTTTGGGGATGCTTTCTGAGGGTTAGGAGGGCATCCTTGCAGGAGCTGGAGAGGCACACTCTTCTAGCTCTATGAATGCCTTTGTGAGAGAAGCCTCTTACAAAGAGGCTTCTCTTGCAGAAGAGTTTTGGTAAATCAGTAGCGTTGGGTAAGTCCTTGAAAGATTTCCAGTTAATGTTGTTGTTTCTGACACTTTGTGCTTTTTCTTTACAATGCATCATTTCCTCGCCCTTTATCTCTGAGCAGGAAACAGATATTCTGTGACAAGATGCTGGTCCATCAGTGTCTTCTTTCTAATGAAGACTACAAGGAAGTATTGACATGGGTTAATTCCACAGGTTTTTGCCTGAGAAGCCCAAATTTGCCATTTAGCAGTACAATTAAATTAGGAATATCTAAAAAGAAGAAACAACATGTAGGAGCATTTCATAATTTATCTTCATTCAAGTCTTGATGCAGGCTGTTTCAGGACAATTTGGCCATTGTCTACTGTCAGACTAGCACTGGGAGTGTTTGTAATTTCTATGGCTGTAATTTATTTTGCAGTAGCCTCTGGGAGGACCACAGAATCATAGCAGCACAAACTCTCTCTTCCCTTGTCCCTGCATCACAACACTCTGTAAAGAAGGGACTGAATGTGCAGGCAGCAAAAGACTGGGCATCCTATCTGTCTTTTCCCTTGCTTGGAGGTCTTGTCTAAGCAGTACTTTCTAAGACAAGCTGAGAGCATTTGTGATATTGTGAAAGCACCTTCCAGTATTTTACACGGAGCTAAAGGGCACAACATCGAATGACCTGGAATCACATTGACATGACTGACTCTGGTGTATATGCATACTTATCTACTATTTTTTGTAGTACTAGCTGATCTTCTATCAGCACATTAAGCAATGTGAATATCCATAGATGTACGCTGTTGATTTTCTCATCTTCTCTCCAAAAGGCTTCCATATATGTACAGTATATTGTTTTGTGAAATTAGAATTTAAATTGACTGTCTTCATTTACCACTGCAGTAAAGTTGTCTTGAGCCTGAAGTTAACCTGAAGCTTTAACACCCCATTTCATGTTAAAGCTACTGGTAAAACTTGCACACTGCAGGTCATGACCATTAGTCACTTCCCCTAGGTACAGCTGTGAGAAACCTCTCCACGCATCCACAGCTGCAGACATGAACGCCACGGGGAGCAGAATGGTACTGAAGAGAAAGAAGGCTACATCTTTGATGCAGACATTTCCCAGAAATATTCCCTACACCCAGCTCAAGTTCCTGTTTTCTAGGAACCAAAAATTTTGTTGGGATGAATGCATGTATTGGTGCCAGCCATGATCATGTAAATCTCACAACATGATTTACTATCTTGTGCCGTTCATTGGCTGTGGGAAGGTGACAAGCCCATTTTCCCAGTATCAACACCAGCACAAGAGGTGGTACTAAGAGGATTTGCTATATCAATTATAACTGAATTAGTGCTACAGTATACAACCTTGACCGTGGGAAATTCCAGATAAAGACTGAATTTATTGCAGCGTTTACCAAACTATCAGTTTCCTCCTAAGTGTATATCTGGCGGTAGAAAGGCACAAGCTCTCCCTGGGGGTATTTAAGGAAAGGTTGGACATGGTGCTTAGGGACATGGTTTAGTGGGTGATATTGGTGGTAGGGGGATGGTTGGACCAGATGATCTTGGAGGTCTTTTCCAACCATAATGATTCTTTGATTCTCTGATTGTGAATTTGGAGCTGCCTGAGTCAACCAAATTAACTTTTTTTTAGAAGCAGATTTTTATGTGGGGCTTTCCTAGATGTTCAGTGAGGACTAAGTGTTAATCTGAGATGCATGTAGCATATCTGAGTTGAGTAAGGCTCTTAATATCATGAAAAATTCTGTTTAAATTGAACCCTGAACGGGAAAAATATGAAGAAAACATAAAGGATTCATTATTATTATTATTATTAATAATAATTACTATTATTCTTATTATTCTTATATTTTTTAACAGGAGATAGTACTTGTAATGGGTCATTGGGAATTAACCCAGGCAAAATTAACTGTAATTCGTAGCAGGTGACACTTGTTTGTTTATGGGCTATGTTGTTTACATTTCAGATGTAATTCATGATCTTCCCATCATTCCCATATCACTTTTTTTTTTTTTTTAATATATATGTGTATATATTTTTTTTTTTTCTGGGAATTATCCACGGTACAAAAACAAGTTCAGATTCCAACCCAGACATCAAGACATCACACAGAAGCAAACTGCCTTGCAGTGGGCTGATCAACCATTTCATTTCTTTTTTGCTAGTCAGTAACCAATGTTGTAAGGTTAAGGGTTCTGTCATTCAAAAGAGGCAAGGTAATTATAGCACCTATGCTAAGGTGAGTGCACATATGTGAGAAAGGGACATTATATTTTCCAGGGGAAAAAAGAAAGGAATGAATGCTTATCTAGCTGAGAAGATGAACATTTCATGCAGTGGGGTGATGCAAAGAACTCTTACACAGGCAATCTCAATTGCCTCACTATGTTAGTGTTTTTGAGTGCAAACTTGGTGCCTTAGGATTTGGCCTATTTACATCAACTGGAAGATAAAACTTGCATTTTGTCTCTAAGCAGCTTATTGCCAAAAAGGATTTTGTAGCTATGTCTGCAAATATGAGCAGTTTTGGAGCTCTCCTAGCTCACCTTTCTCCTGCTGTTGTGTTAAATGTGTTATTAAGAGAAAGCTCACACACCATGGGAACACGTGGTGCACAGAATACAGTAGATCATAGCTGCTGCAACACTTTCAGTACAGTATGACATCTATTACACTGTAGCAGATACACATCACACAATGTAATAGATGTGTAATGTGGCCTCTGATGCCTTGGCCTCAGGTGCTCAGCGAATCTGCAACTAATTGAAGATTGTGTTGATTCATTTCTTTTTCAGATATCTACCTGCTTCTCCCAACCTTTTGGATATACAGATGTTCAGTGATGAAATGAAGCCTACAAAGATTAGCACAATGCAAGATGTGCCATTATTATATGTAATTATATGTAAAACTAGGAAGCTAACTGAAATGCAGTGTTAGCTCTTTCTGACTTATCTTTCACTCCTCTCCCTTCCCTTCAGCCTCTGAAAAATAGTACCTTAGGGCTAGAGAAAAAACATCGACATAATCCTCCAGTGGTGTAATAACTTTTAGGCTCTTTAGAATTATGAGTTAAACCTTTTGCCTTTTTTCCCTCCCACTGTATGTAGCTGCACATGTAGTAGTTAGGATTATAAACTCTACAGTACTGACACAATAGGATGAATGAATGTTGGAACAGGAGACTTCGTTTTAGCATTTTAGATGTGATCTTTTTTTTTTTTTTTTTTTTCACTTTAGTTAGTGCCTTAAAATATTTTATATAGGATTAAAGACAAAATAGAAAAGCAGCAGTCCTGTTGGGACTGTTTCTGCTGGGAATATCTGTCAGGCTCTCTAGATGAAGGTGCTTTTAAAAGGCAAAAAGAACCGTGATGAAAATCACTGTTTCACATTAGGCACAACATAACTAAAAGAAATAATACGGTCGATACAGTAAAAAAACAACTGTATTGGAAAATTAGGCTTAATTGTTAAAATTCCTTCTTTCCTTTTCTTGCTGTTGGTATGATTAACAGCCAAATAGATTGTTTGTGTTTTGTGCACACATTTTATTCTGTTGAGAAGGGGACAGGGAGTTAAGGATATTGTTTTCCTGGTCTGTTGGGCCCACTGCTCCTGAAGAAATAATTTATTTATTGTGGTTGTGGTGAAACTGATGGTAAAACTGATTGGGTTCAGTCGGACAGGACTGTGTTCAGAGTGTCGTTGTTTATGCTTCACTTAAGGGAGATTGTTGAAAGGTTTAATCCACTTCTTTGTTTTTCATAAGCCAGTGAATTTGAAACATGAAGCATTCAGCAGAGGGAATTTAATTTATGTGAAGGTTTAGTGGTCACAAGTGAGAGCATGATAGAATAGACTACCCGTTTTTGGTCTTTCTTACAGTTTATCTCCTCCACAAATTATTTTGAGAGTCTCCTTAGATGAGAAATCAGAGGACTGATGGGATTTATGGTAACCTGCCTTTGAAACTTCATTACTTTCTCTAGAAAAGGAAATTCCAGAGTCTTTGTTTTCTCTTGGAACTGAATGAAGTGTTCAAAGAGCATTACCATTCTCTCTAGAAAAGGAAATTCCGGAGTCTTTGTTTTCTCTTGGAACTGAATGAAGTGTTCAAAGAGCATTACCATTCTCTGAGTATCTCTAATGCCAGTTGTGTTGTACTCTAATATTTGGAAAACAGCCCCAAGACCTCTGATACTAATAACAGAAAAGTTTTAATTGGCTGTCTAACTATGAGGTAGATGAGCTCTGTAATTTGTCCCATAGTTTACTTCCCATTTTGCAGCAAGGTCTTATCCTGAAACACTGTGTGTGTGTTATGTCCCTTCTGAGATTTTCTGAAACTTTACTTCAGAAGGAGCTAAGGTTTTGGGGCCTGGGAGGGACTGGCAAGAAGCATCAGCAAGTCTGTGGTTTGGGGGGCTAGTCACCATAGCACAAGGGCATAAGATGCAAGTTGGCCTGTCTGCAGTGTACTGATGACAGAAGTAAAAGATGTGCTTGTGGCAAAACTCAAGGTTTCATTGATTTTTTTGCAGGTGGTTCTAATTTTCAACTTGTGAGCTGGAAACATTGTTTAGAAATAAAGAAAAAACTCTCTTGTTTGTGGAGACAGCTCATTGTTTCTTCCTTTGGCCTGCAAGAGAGGGGCACAGACATGCAAGGAGTTGGTCTGTTCAGTGCCTTTAATGTGAGTATGAGTCCTGGTGACTCCAAACTGGAAATTTCAGGTTCCTTGCTCCAGTTCTGCAAGTGTCAGTTGTCTCAGTAATGCCATTCAGGGAGGATGCAGCCTGGAGTGGGCAATGCCTCAGGCAAAACCCAGGCCCACTGGGTTGGTGCCATAGGCTGGCTGGGCTGCTAAGGCCTGGGCAAACAGGGCACAGGAATGGATGGTTCTAGGCCTCAGCTGCAGGGAAGAGGCCTGGAGGACCTATGGCTGAGGAGTCTCATGTCCTGGAATGGCATGACATAACACAGGCTTCTCAGAACAGTGCTTATTTCTGAGAAATGGGACCTCTCACATCATGGCATTGACAGGGCTCTGCAGAGGGATGTTCCTCCGAGCTCCATGGTAGAATGAAAGTATTTTAATGCAACACTTGCCTGAATTTTGCTATCCTTGTAGGTACTTCAGTTCATCGATGCGTATCAGCTTGTTCCTTTGTGTTGTTTTTAAGTAAACTTCCCTTCCATGCGAGGCACGTGGTGTTTGGATGTGTTCGGGTCAGTCAGCAGCCTCTGACTGATTCCTAGAGTGTTCCTAAAGTACTGCATGTTTTCTGTCCTGTTAGAGAAATTAAATTCTGTTTTCAATTTTAAAGCGGACAGTAGTGTCAAATTTATTTGTGTGGTATGGCTGACAAAAAAAAAAGAAAAAAAAGAAAAAGAAAAAAAAGCTGAAATATTTAATTACAGTAAGTTCTTTCTCAGATCACTAAAAATTCCATGAATATTCCATTAAGCCTTGGACTATTTAATTTTCCAGACAGCTTTTTTGTATAGATACTGTGATTGTTATACACATTGTAGAGCTGTGTGAATGAAGTACTGCAGTTGTCTAAATTCTTGATAAAAGCACATGGAGTACAAAAATTTGTCTTCAGTTCCACAAACCAAACACTTCACTGAACTCCATACACTTTAAATTACCCCCTAAAATAATTCCTTTAAAGATGTTGAAGAGGAAGGCCTTTTAAGTCCAGACTCCTGAATTCATCTTGTGTCTGTACTGGATCCAGCTGAAGAAGATCTGTACTTTGAGTATGTATATATAACTATGCAATTTTTAGAAGCTATGTAGGCATGACTCTTGGCAGTTCAGGCAGCCTCCAAATCTGGCTGTCAAATCTGAGATGAATTGGATGCTGTCAGGGCTTCAACCCTATCCTCATAGCTGGACTAAACAACAGTATTTCTGTGGAATATATAATACAATGTAAATGTTGCTTTTTAAGAAAGGTTTACCACTTACTCAGTGCTAGCACTTTTTAAAAATACTGAAGTTAAAAACAGAAATCCACTTCTGTTTTTCTGATCAGGTTTAAGAAATGTGCTGATATAGAAAGATAGAACTCGATGGTAGCTGAAGTACAAGGTAAGAGAAATAGCTTAATGACGAATAATCAATAGTTTTGTTGTTGCATTTATATAAACAGAACAGTGTTGCAAACAACTGTAGAAGATTTAGAAAAAAATGAGAGATTTATGAACTGTCTCCTCTGTAAACTAATAAGTCGTTGGAGAAAGAAAGAGTAACTCTAGTGACAATTTCTAGTTCTGCACTGAAATTCTAAGAGATAAGTATTGTATAAAAAAATAACAACATTTGCTGAAATAGTTGATATATCCAGTAGTGGCACATGCTGAGCTCCATGCTTAGATAGGGACTGTTTTGCAGGAACTACATAATAGTTTTATATTCTTTTGTATAGCTAGTCAGTGAACTTGCTTTGAACAGTGATCAAACAGTTTCTTTCTATTGATGTTGTAGAGTGGAGGCTTGCAGGCTCTTCAGCACATTTATTTAATCATGGTCTAGTAAGGAAAAAGAAAGTCGTTGTGTCCCTGTTGGAAAATCATTTCAGGTAAGGAAATGGTACATGCTCATTGGGCAGAGGCTATACAATAGGGAAATGATTAAGGTAGCTCTTGAGCCTAACCCATTAGTTCAGCCTTACACTGCAATGAAAAAAAGTAATGTTGGGTTTCTTTCTCCCCCTTAGCAAGTATCCACTAAAGTTCTCACTTCTGTGGACCAGGTGGGTAGTTTCATTGGATTCTTCTGTGATGAATAATTCCATTTGCACCCCTACCTATCAGCCGTCAAACTAAGAAAAGATAGATGGAAACTCTGTTGCTTATGTTTTAGGTGTTGGGTTCTGCCTACCTTGTCTAGTTATATATTATAACCCATCTGTGGAAAACAACAGATTTGTAGAAATGGAAGTGTGATTAGTCCTGAGCCAAAAGGTCTTAGGTGCAGATACCAATAGACAACTATCTTTTCCCTAGACAGAGCTGTCTGGACTGTATGATTCTCCACACTTAAGCCTAAACCTCATGTGAGTTATCTGTTGTGAAATTTGAGAAACACTCCCATTCATATCAAAAATATCACAGGAGCTTTTTTTTTTTTTTTCTTTGTTTTCCACCATACTTTTGATATTTCCAATTCCACTTTTAATTAGAAAAGGAAAAAATACATGAATCAAAAAGCACTTCAAAGCTATAACTACATAGCTGCAAAGAGTCAGGATCTCTAGTGGGTTGACTAGATGAGTTCAACATAATTATGTAATAATAAGCAGATGCACTGATTTCTCCTGCATCTCCTCCTTTTGGAACACCCTCTCTTTCTCAGATATCTGCAGTACATCCCAGCTCCTGTACTCTCACCTCTTTGTGTACACAGATGTGAGTGATGAATAAGGGAATGAAGAGCAACTGTGCTGATCAAATTCTGAATTCTGTCCTTAGACTTCTGTGATATAGTGACAGATTTAATAAAAAGAAGGATAAAAGATATATGTATATATATACATATATATACTATATATGTATATATGTAGTATAGTACAATAGTACATATATAGTACATAATACATACGATAATATAGTACAATACATACATAATATAGTACAATATATAGACTATAGTATAGTATCTATATAGTATAGTGTAAGTATTTATATATACTATATACATATATATGTATATAGTATATATATAGTATAGTATAAGTATATATATATATAAATATATATGTGTATAGTATATATATAGTATAGTATAAGTATATATATATAAATATATATATGTGTATAGTATATATATAGTATAGTATAAGTATATATATATATACTATATAGTATATATATATGGGTAAAAGACCCACACTCAACTTATAGATCTTTTTGGTTCTGCAAGCACTGTCTCGAGAAATATTACTACAGTTGCTCAAATAGCTTCATTTCACACAATTTAAGGCACTTCATGTGCTGTTTTTTAGTAACATGATTTTGTTATTCAGGTTACTCATCCTGTGGGCTGTTCTAAAGTTACTTCTATCTGTTTGAAGCTTCAGCAAGAACTCAACAGGACAGGGGATATTGATAAAGGTGAGAGAACACTTTGGCATTACAACAAAAAGAAGGACCTATTCTTTAAAAACAAAACAAAACAAAACAAAAAAAACAACAGCACTCTTTACTAGAGCATTTATTTTGTCCCTTTCATTTATTTCCTATCATTTTAGCAGAGAGTCAGACTCCACAGCTGCTGCATTGAATCATTTGAAAATGGAAAAATCTCTCCACTGCTCTCTGGAAGAGTACATATGTGTTTTTCATAAAAAGAAATACAGGAATTAAATTAGAGGCCTCTCCTATCCCTCAAGCTTTTTGAAATTGAAGACTGGTGCCTACATATTGCCCATTATCTGATTCTGTTATGTGATTTTATAGTGCAAGTATGATGTGTCAGGATGTGAGCTGCAGCAGCCATGCTGAAATGCCAGAATAGGAAGACTAGAGTGTACTCCCTCTGATAAACAAGACGGGAGAACTGGTGACAGCAAACATGGAGAATTCTGAGATACTTTTTTTTTTTTTTGCCTCAATCATCATTGGTGATCACTCTTGCCACATCTCTCTTTTCTCAAGTACTTGTTCAGCCTGGAGAAGAGGAGGCTGAGGGGGGACCTCATTGCAGTCTACAACTTCCTCGTGAGGGGGAGTGGAGGGGCAGGTGACCTATTCTCCGTAATCACCAGTGATAGGACCTGAGGGAACGGTGTTAAGCTGAGGCAGGGGAGGTTTAGGCTGGACATCAGGAAGAGGTTCTTCACTGAAAGGGTGGTCGCACACTGGAACAGGCTCCCCAGTGAAGTAGTCACTGCACCAAGCCTGTCTGAATTTAAGAAGCGATTGGACTGTGCACTTAGTCACATGGTCTAAAATTTTGGGTAGACCTGTGCAGTGCCAGGAGTTGGACTTGATGATCCTTATGGGTCCCTTCCAACTCAGGATATTCTATGATTCTATGATTCTGTGATTCTACTTGAATCTCAAGGCAGGGACTTAGGGAGCTAAGTCCCTCCCACTGTGAGTGAAGGTCAAGCTAAAGACCACCTGGTGAAGCCAAACATACATAAGTCTATGGGGCCTGATGGGATGCATCCCAGGGTCCTGAGGGACCTGGTAAATGAAGTTGCCAGACCACTTTCCATCATATTTGAAAAGTCATGACAGTTGGGTGAAGTCCCCAGTGACTGGAAAAAAGAAAACATCATAATCAGTTTTTAGGGTAAAAAGGAAGGCACCGGGAAATATAGACTTGTGAGCCTCACCTCTGTATGTAGTAAGATCATGGAGCAGATCCTCCTGGATACAGTGTTTATGGCATATGGAATACAGAAAGGTGACAGGAAACAACCAGCATGTCTTCACCAAAGGCTTGACCAATCTAGTGGAGTTCTATGGTGAAGTGGCTACATCAGTGGACAACGGAAAAATAATCATTCTATGATTGTATTATCTACCTGGATTTCTGTGAGGTCTTTTACACAGTCCTACACAAAATCCCTGTCTCCAAAATGGAGAGATATGGATTTGAAGGGTGGACTGTTTGGTGGATATGGGATCAGCTGGATGGCATCATCCAGAGAGTTGCGGTCAATGTCTCAATGTCCACACGGAGATCAATGACAAACGGTGACCGTCAGGGGTTTATGTTGTGATCAGTATTGTTTAATATCTTTATTAATAACATTAACAGTGGGACTGAATGTACCCTCAGCAGGTTTGCCAACGACACCAAGCTGTCGGTGTGGTGCGGTGTGTGTGGTGTGTGTGGTGTGTGTGGTGTGAATGACATGCTGGAGGGAAGGGATGTCATCCAGAGGGACCTGGATAAGCTTGAGAAGTGGGCCCACATGAATATCATGAAGTTCAACAAGACAAAGTGCAAGGTTCTGCACCAGGATTGGGGCAATCCCAAACATTAGTACAGACTTTGTACAGTTATTAGTACAAACAAAATGCAATATACACAAATACAAATACAAAAATACAAACAAACAACAAGAACAACAAACAAGTGATGCACTTCCAATCATTCACAATCAGCTGACCAATGCCCAGCCAGTCCCTGAGTGACGGGAACCCTGCAAAACTGCCCCCTGTCCTTTCATTTCATTGTTGAACATAACATTTTATAGTATGGAATATCTCTCTGGCCTGTTGAGGTTAGCTGTGTCCCTTCCCAAATTCTTGCCCACTGCCACCGTACTTGTTGGGGTGGGAAAATTGTAAGAAACAGAAAGTGTTTGATGCTGTGCAGACACTCTTCAATAATATCTAAAACACCGGTGTGTTGCCAGTACTGCTTTGGTCACAAATCCATGATCACATAGCACCATATGAACGTCTATGAAGAAAATTAACTCCATTCCAGCCAGACCCTGTACATAATTAACATATTTCATCTAATTCCATCTGTTTGCTTAACTAAAGGATTTTTGGCTATTTCAGTTGCTAATGTTAGTGATATAAAATATTTTCCATTGCTTTGTTGTTTGTAGGACATAGAACTCAATTGAATGCAGAGCTGTCTGTCCAGTTATCATGACACAGCTCAACTAGGACAGAAGATTGCATATTATAGCAAGGACATCAAATGAACTTTCTCTGCGTGGCAGCCAGTACTAAGTGACTTGTTTTCACAAGAGTGGTTAGTTTCTCCTGCTGTTTCTTTACACACTGCTTTGGGAACTTCTTATTGAGACCTATGTACATTTTCAAAGCAGTTTCAATACCATTTTGAACAAAGAAATATGTGCCATGCTGCTTGAAAGCATTTGAGTCCCAAGCAACATCCCACTGAAACCTGTGAGATTTTGGCACTTAGGTGTCTCTGAAGATTTGGGCTTTGGAAGCTTATTAAGCAAACTTTCAAAGGCTTCTGAAATGAATAGGAGTTGTGTTACATTTCAGTGCGATTTGAACTTCCAAGTCCACAAATTACTTCAAAAGTGGAACTGTGGGGCTTTTGAAAATGCTGTCCTGGGTTCACTGAAATGTAATTGATCTGATCTAGCTGAACTGTATCACTGTTTGCGGTTTTTGTCACTGGTATTGGTATTCTAGCTAGCATTAATTAATGGATTAAAAAAAAAAAAAAAGACTATTGCAAAAATTCCTGGTTGCTTAATCAAGTAGGTCAATGCCTAGAGAACTTTCTAAAGTACTAAGGCACATAGCTTGCATTTATTCCCAAAGCTAACCATGCAGACACTATCAAAAAGTCAAATAGATAAAGAATCTGTAGGTGGTTAAATATCCTTAGGTACTCATTTATTTGACTTGATAGTGCAATGCATATGGCTTTACTTGCTCTGTTTATAAAACTGATACTAATGATAATGATGTGCATTCCTGCCACACTACAGTTTTTGGAGACATGACCACAGAGTTAAAAATTAAGAAATTGCTTTTAAATTGCATATATTGCAAATGTCATGTTCCTTTTTGTGGTTTTAATTGCATAAACAGTAATTTTGAAAAAATAATTTTCCTAAAATAATATAGATATGTATCTATGTAACTATTGCCTTTCATTTCTCTAAACAGTGTATATTTCCGATAAAATTAAAAAAAAATCAAGGAAAAATTGAGGAAAAATCAAAGGTGTGAAATAACTCACAAGGGACAGAGATGCTTGACTTGACCCAGAAAGGTAAAAAGCCATTTCCTGTGCACCAAAAGGCATGTGCTAGTACAATGTACAGGCTCCACCTGTAGGAACACAAAAGTTTTTTACCTAAAATGTTTTGTACTTTGGACACTTCCTCCTGTCCAAAGAAGAGCTATGAAGCTGGTGAAGAGTCTAGAAAACAAGTCTTATGAGGAGCAGCAGAGAGAGCTGGGGTTGTTTAACGTGGAGAAAAGAAGGTTCAGGGGAGACCCTACTGTACTTTACAACTATCTGAAAGGAGTTTGTAGCAAACTGGGGATCAGGCTTTTCTCCCAGTCGCCAAGTGATATGGCAAGTGGAAATTTCATTGCTGAAAGGGTTGTGTGGCACTGGAATGGGCTGCCCATGGAAGTGGTTGAGTCATCATCCCTGAAGGACTTCAAGAAACGTGTAGATCTAGGTGGTTCAGTGTCTGACTTTAGTACTAAGTTAATGGTTGGACTAGATGATCTTGGAGGTCTTTTCCAACCTGGATGATTCTATTGTTCTAAAAAAGAACCAATGCTTCACACTAAACCACTCATATAGGGAAAGCCTGAGGATTTATAGGATCAATCTCTCCATCAATATGCTTGTCCTTGATTTTAGGAGGATTGAGAGGCCTGGTACACTGAGGTCTATTCAGAAGAGATGTTCCAGAACTGAGTCTGCAGTAAACCCAAGACAGGCCAAGATGAGCCTGAGTGCTCTGACAAAAAATATTATTTCTCCCTTATTTTTTAACCTAGTAGGACAATTGGCTTATCCTTTTCTTTGGAGTCTTACTTTATCTACTCTGTGCAACAACAAAAAGAAATGCATTTAGAATTTTTTTTTTTATAATAATGTTGCATTGGCCTAATGACGTGTAGTGCCCTGACATCTCTTGCTTGTTAAAGACAGCTAAAAGATCATCCTTAAAAATCACCTTCTTCATTTCATCTATATTGAGCACAGAAGTAAAGTGTCAAAAAGACCCTGGTTCCTTACATTTCTCTGCTTTCCTATTTAACGTTTCCATGAAAGAGAGGTACACAGTTTTTTACAATTTAATAGTATTGGGACGGTTGTGTGTATATGACTGGTGCTGAATTGAATTTTCATATGTGTAACATTCTCCACAGAAAAAAAGGGGATTGCAAAATCCACATACATCTTGCAGAGAATCAAATAACAATCCAAAATGTCACAAAAGATGGCAGATTTTAGTCATGATTTTTATTGACATAAGGAAGATATGCTCCAATACTTTTTTTTTTTTTAAATTTATTTATTTGGAAAAAGAAAAAGCATACTGATCACATGATGGTAAAAGCTTATTTAGGCATACAAGAAACTCATTGAGAAAAACTCATCAATATTGTGATGTAACTACCTGTTGGCTCACAATTTACAGCAAGTATGCCTGAGAATGTGGATCATGTGGACTATGTAAATTAGTAATCCTTATATGACTAGCTGCAGTTGCCCTATTGAAAAACAAGAGGGATGTGACCATAAGCCCCATTCACAAATCCAAAATGTGAGATCATGTCTGGAGTGCTGTGTTCAATTTTTCCCCCAGAGCATGCTTCCCACTACAAGGGGAATCAAGTTATTGACAAATTGGAGTGAGTCCCATAAACGGTCACCTAGATGATTAAGAGACACGAGCATCTGATATATGATGAGAGCCAGATGGGTTAGTTCAGTCTGGAGAGGAGAAGTGTAATGGGGAAATCTCATTGCAGTCTTCAAGACTGTAAAGGAAGAATACAGAGAAGATAGGATGAGACTCTTCTTGAGGGTACACAGTGGTAAGAGGAGAGGTCACAGACACAAACTGCAACAAGGGAAATTCTGATTAAACGTTGGGGAATTTTGCCCCATGATGGTGATCAGTGCTGAAAGGGCAGCCCCAAGGATTCTCCATCCATGGAAATACCCAGAACATGACTGGACGCAGCCCACCTAACTGGACTTGATCTGAGTGGGGTGGTTGGAGCAGAGAACCTCCAGTTGTCCCTTCCAACCTATTCTGTGGTTCTGTGATTACCTTAATGGACTTTTAAAAAATTCCTATTTTCTTCCTTCTGTTCTTTTACTGATTTAGGTAGACAGTAGTTGTTTTCCCAATACCCATGTTTTTCTATCCTCATTGTCTGTTTTTGCTTTGTTTATATATGTTTAGATGCTTTTTGTCTCAGGTTCACAGGAGGAGAAGCTTGTAAATAATCTGTGAAAGACTGCTAGCTTTTTCCTGACTCTTAAAATTTCTTGTTCTCAGAAAACAATTTATCCAGTAAATGTCATAAATAACTCTTTCTGAACAAATTCTGTAATAATTTTTTTTTTCTTCAGCTCAGCAATTGTCTAGAAGCAGATCATGATTTCTTCAATTCATTTACTGCACTTCATTCAAAAATATTTGAACTTGGTATATGCTGTTTGTGATTTGATAGTCAGCAGGGGGCTACTGAATATTCTAAACTGGAAATTCAAGACATAAATTTGTTTATAACAGAAATAAAATATTGCACTGATCTGTATAGGATGAGTGTGAACTGGGAAATACAGAATTGGAAGTGTACAGATGCCTTTTAGAAAGATAGATATTTACCGTTCTGGTTACAAAGGTGAAGATTTCTGGTCCTAATGTAGCAGCATTGTAAGTCTCCACAGTCAGACCAAAGTAATTTAAAATAGATCTTTGTCAGAAAATCAACTTGTAAGTGATAAAAATCATAATGAATGGATGTACATGTAGGGCTGCATTTGCTTTTGGCCTGTGAAAATTCTTGTGATGGAAATAAATCAGAGTAATATATATCTAAATCCATGACATTTTAAGTACAACAAAATCACTATTAGACAATCTAACCGTGTTCTGATGATGCGTGACAAGCATTTTGAATGGTCTGTCTCCCAGCTGTGCTTAAAAGTGCACTGTTTTTTGTATTAAAGGCATATTTCCCTGCTAATTGTTCATCTGAAAAACATAGCTACTTCTGTTCGGCACTTACGTGTGAGGTTAAGACCTGCAGAGTGGTCTCTTCATTTCATAGAATCATGGAATCATAGAATCAGAGAATCATAGAATAGTTTGGGTTGAAAGGGACCTTAAAGATCACCTAGTTCCAACCCCCTGCCATGGGCAGGGACACCTCCCACTAGACCAGGTTGCTCAAAGCATCATCCAGTCTGGCCTTGATCACTTGCAGGGACAGGACATCCACAGCTTCTCGGGGCAACCTGTTCCAGTGCCTCACTCCCTGTTTGAGTAAATAATTTCTTCCTTACATCTAATCTAAATCTACCCTCTTTCAGTTTAAAGCCATTACCCCTTGTCCTGTCACTGCACTTCCTGATAAAGAGTCCCTCTCCTGCTTTTCTGTAGGCCCCCTTTAGATGCTGCATGGCCACTCAAAGGTCTCCCCAGAACTTCCTCTTCTCCAGGCTGAACAACCCCAAATCCATCAGCCTATCTTCGTAGGAGAGGTGCTCCGTCCCCTTGATCAACTTTGTGGCCTCCTCTGGATTTGTTCTAATCCTTCAGTGTCCTTCTTGTGCTGGGGGCCCCAGAGCTGAACTCAGTGCCCAGGTGGGATCTGTCCCCCTTGCAGAGCAGAGGGGGAGAATCACTTCCCTCGATCTGCTGGCCATGCTGCTTTTGTCGCAGCCCAGGATACGGTTAGCTTTCTGGGCTGCAAGCACACATTGCTGGCTCACGTCGAGCTTCTCATCAACCAACACCCCCAGGTCCTTCTCCTCAGGGCTGCTCAATCCATTCTCCACCCAGCCTGTATTTGTGCTTGGGATTGCCTTGGCCCAGATGCAGGACCTTGCACTTGGCCTTGTTGAACCTCCTGAGGTTCACACAGTCCTACCTCTCCAGACTGTCCAGGTCCCAGTATGGCATCCCTTCCCTCCAGCATGTTGACCACACCATGCAGCTCGGTGTCATCAGCAAATGTACTGAGTGTTCACTCGATCCCACTGTCCATGTCACCGACAAAGGTGTTAAACAGGACTGGTCCCAGTAGTTACCTCCAAGGAATACCACAGCTCTTTCAGTGCGACCACCCAGCCAATTCCTTACCAACCGAGTGGTCCATACATCAAGTCCACATCTCTCCAGTTTAGAGACAAGGATATCATGGGGGGCAGTGACAAATGCTTTGCACAAGTCCAGGTAGATGATGTTAGTTGCTCTTCCCCTACCCACCAATGCTGCAGTCCCACTGTAGAAGGCTGTCAGATTTGTCAGGCACAATCTGCCCTTAGTGAAGCCATGTTGGCTATCACCAATCACCTCTTCATTTTCAATGTGCCTTAGCCTAGTTTCCAGGAGGATCTGCTCCATGATCTTGCCAGGCACAGAGGTGAGACTGACTGGCCTGTAGTTCCCTGGGTCTTTCTAGTTTCCCTTTTTAAAAGTGGGGATTGTTTTCCCTCTTCCAGTCAGTGGGAATTTCACCGCACTGCCATGACTTCTCAACTATGATGGACAGTGACTTAGCAACTGCATATACCAGTTCCCTCAGGACCCACAGATGCATCTTATTAGGTCCCATGGACTTGTATTCCTTTAGGTTCCTTAGCTCATCTCAGACCTGATCTTGTCCTACACTGGGTAGTTCTTCATTCTCCCAGTCCCTGTCTTTGCCTTCCTGGGCTTGGGCTATGTGGCTAGAGCTCTTGCCAGTGCAGACTGAGGCCAAAAAGTAATTGAGTACCTCAGCCTTCTCATCCTTGACCTGCAAAGGACACCAGTTTATGTCCAAAAGAAGAAGAGGAAAGGAAGATGATAGGTCAGAAGATGTCACTTCTGTGGAAAAAAAAATAAAATAAAATAAAAATCTTTGTTCCTGCTGTATTTGAGGTGACTGAGACAAAACCATGGTGAAGATTTAAGAAGGTTTACAGAACAGAATCACTGTGTACAGCCAGTGATCACCTTCCCTTGTGGGAGCAGAAAGAGCTCAAATGGTTTTGATAAAAAAATCCCATCAGTTACTTGGCTTTCACAGGGACAGATTATGAGAAGCAGATTAGCTTTCATTATGTAAGTTTTTGTATTTTTATAGAGTTTACCATGATAGGATGCTGGTCTGAGAAGAAATGGATATGGTCAGTGGATATGGTCGAAAATTATATTTTATAGTGGCCAATATACAGACTAGGCAACAACAGCTCCAGCCTCTGTTGGAAGCAACAAAGATCCTGAGAAAGATAACACCTCTATTTTTGTACTTCAGTGCAGAAGCTAGAGTGACAAATCTGATACTACTTGCTGAAAAATAAACCTATCTTGCCAAACCCAAACCAAACCAAACCAAACCAACCAACCAACCAACCAACCAAAAAACAAACAAACAGACAAACAAAAATGACCACCAAACCATAAAGGAATAGAGATTTGTTTTCAGTTATAAAATGTTTCAGTGTATTCCTACTTTCAAAGATATAATGGAATGGATATTTTGTAAGGTAACTGCAGACATTTTGGTGAGAACTGTTACTTCATTGCTAGATGATAAACTGAAATATTTCAATGAAGTCACATCATAGTTTTCTTGGGTGGGAAGTGAAGAAAGCAGCAGCAAGGGTGAAAGAAGGCAGTAAAGTTTGATATAAAAAGTCAGTGTACAACAGCATATTTGAAGAAAAGCTTTAACTCAACAAATCTTAAATGTTTAATTGATTGTATTGAATTTATTTGTGTACATCAAACACTTTTAAGGTTACCTTTGTATAAGTCAAATGAGTGACAAATTAAATTAGATATGGTTGGAAGGATTTAATGCACAAATAACAAATCTCATTTTGCAAATCCTTCAAGCGTGAAACTCTCTTCAGGTCAGAGTATGTTGTATATGGCAAGGGTGTTGAACATATACAGTGCTTCTACCAGTCTGTCGCAAGAAGCCTGATGGGAGAAAGTTCAAGTCAGGAACTATACCATAAAGCAGAAAGAAACAGAATAATAAGGTAACTGAAAAGATAGATTTCCACTTTTTTTAAAAATTTTTTTCTGTTCCTGTCCTCCCCCTCCCCCCCCCAAAAAAAAAGAATTACTTTGATAGAATCAATCTAACAACAATCTTTTAACAGCTGATCCAAATAAAATTATAGGTTAATTATGTGGACTTCATATGTAAATATTACAGGTTTATCACATAAAATTCACATGTAATGATAAATTCTGCATACTTTTCAACTCAATTCTGAAATAATGAGAGTAAGGCCACCACCTATGACATACATTTTGCCTAAACACAAATTTGATCTGAGAGTTTTTTGTTACTGTGACACTAAATCTAGAATGTAGAAACTATAACCAAATAATGCTTAAACCTTACATGAAAATTAAATGAACAATATAGTAAACACTCTCTTTTTGATAAATTAATGAACTATTTTTATGCTTCATAATATTCTTGTCAAGGATGAAGAGACATTAACTTCAGAAGCATAGTTATCTTACCTAAAGCATCTGTGAGTTGTTTTTTTTTAAATATATAGTCTCAATTTTTATTATAGAGGTGTATTTTGAACACATTCTTACGTTTATAAGCAGCCTTTGCTACAAAGGAAAAGTTCAAGCTTTTCTTAAAGCATTTCTATTACACAGTTTTAATTCTAACGAGTTACATCCCACTAGCTTTAGAAAACGCAATGGAGTGGATGAACGAAGCAGCTCTGCCTTGCAAAAAAGTGATGTGTATGGATGGTAGAGGTAAGAGTGAAAAAGTCATTTTGACCATTGGATGGTACATGAAGCATCCATGCTGACAATATATTAAAGCTTTTGATGGAAATTAATCTATGCAGAGAAAAGAAGCTTAATGGAGCAGAAAAGAAATCTTTTAAAAATGTCCTCTTTAGGTATTGCTAGACATTTAACAACTCTCTCTAATCTTTTTTTGGAACATTGTTATTTTACCACAGGCATAGAAATCTGCTGCTGTTGCAGAAGCTTATTTTTGTTGATGTGGAAAGAAACCAAGTCCAAAGAATCTGAAACAAATTTTCATATTATCTTCAACAGTTAGCACTAGTATTAAATCCATTGAAGATCATCAGTCTTTCCTGTATCTGTTCGGTTTGGTTTAAGACTGAGAAAGGCTGGTTCTCCATGGAGCCAGGAGTTGGACTCTATGATACTTGTGGGTCCCTCCAACTCGGGGTATTCTGTCATTTTGTGGTTCTAGGTTCAGTCCCCTCTCTGCAACTCCCTGAGGAGGGGAAGTGCAGAGGGAGGTGCTGGCCTCTGCTCCCTGGGAACCTATGTCAGCACACACAAGAATGGCACAAAGCTGTACCAGGGGAGGTTCCAACAGTAGGAAAAATTTATTTAGCATGAGAGTGGTCAAACACTGGAACAGCCTTCCTAGATTGGTGCCCCCTGCCTGTCAGTGTTCAAGAGGCATTTGGATAATGACCTTATTAATATGCTTTAATTTTTGGTTAGCCATGAAGTGGTCAGGCAGTTAGATGTAACGGTCTCTGAAGGTCCCTTCCAAATTTCCTCCCCTGCACTCCCCTCCTCTTCTCTCCCCTCTCCTCGTCCTGCTCTGCCCTGCCCTGCCATGCCCAGGAAGACCCTCTCACATTTTATTTTGCTTTGTTTTTACCAGTGATGTTTGAATGCTTTATTGCTTTATTTTTCCAAACAGTGCTGATAGAGCAACATCTGTAGTGTTCTTCTCTAAACAACAGTACTGAAGACTGTCCCAGGTAATAGATGATATTTTTCTTTCCAAGTCTTGACAGCCATTCTGCTTAAGGGAGCACCCTAACTCTGAGACTGAGGTTTTCATAGCCATATTTGTGTCTAATCTGAAAGGCTAATGAAACAAAAATTGGAGACTAATGACACTTGATGCTGAGTCTGTAAGTCAGGGAACATTTCTAGTATGTTGAAAATAACAACCATGTTTCTTTCAGTGGGTGATACCTTGGCTTTCTAATGCCTATTAATTTTTAACAGAGATGTGGTTTTGCTCTATTTAGGAAGGGAAAATAGAAACTTTATTAGTCTGTTTGATCTTCCAACTGCAAACAGAATGTTTTTCTTGTTTGATGCCATAGTTATAAGTGCTTCTCCTTTTGGTGCTTTTCATTTTCTGCATCCATCCCCAACTCACTTGTATATTGTGCTATACAAATTCACTACTGCTGTGATGGTACAGACTGACAGCACAAAGCATGATGCTACCCGCATGTGAATACTTGCTTAGTGTTTTGATTAGAGTCTAGCGAAGGCTGGAGATCCTAAGGCTACAACAAGCTCTTCCACTGTGTGTGTATTTGTGTGTGTGTTTGTGTGTAGAACCAAAATCTGCTATTTTTCCTTTTTTGATTTTGAAGATAGGAGCTGAAAAAGTGCCTGTCTGAATGTTATTTACAATCCAAATGAATTGGATAACCATTTTATTAAATAAGGGAGGAATATTCTGGTAAGTTTTGGGGAAAAAACATAGTTCAGATGTTAGATCTGGGAAATAAAATTAAAAAGAAAACTGGAAGAGAAGCAGCATTCACTAAAGGGCTTAGATTAGCTTCTGAAGGGGAGTATTGCCCCAACACAGGCCATGACACTGGGGATGACATTTCACAGATAAGACACAAAGCAGTAACACAGCTCTTTTGCAGAGTGGATCTACACCCTGCAGTCCCTATTCAGTGACTCTTCATGTTTAACCTACAAACTATCTGAATAAATTAGTTGTTTAAAACATGATGTCTGTTATCTGACCTTTCTGCTGAACTATCTTAACCTGATTTCTGCTTTTCCTGTTCAACTGAAGCAGTTCTCACTAAGGTCACTAATGAGACCTTCTTGCAAGAATGAGGTGCCCTTTTCTGCACTCTTCCCCACAGATGTCCCTGCTTTGTCTTCTAGTTGGGTTTTCCTTTGCTTTGTCTTGCCAGGAATGTTGTCCTGCTAACTCTGCTAACATCACTGACAGCAAAGTCTTTCCTTGCTTTGTCCTCCTTTATGATATTCTCCAGATCTCTCAGTTCTTTCTTTTCCTTTTCTATGATCATCCCCTGGGATTTCCGCATCTGTTCCAGAGTTTCAATTGCTACATACTTTAACATTTACAAGTAACAGAGCAGTGTCTTATATGGAAAACCGATTAATTCTATTGTTTATCTTGAGTTATATACCAATGCTGGCAGTGCCAGGGCTAATTAAAACAAAATTACCCATAATTTTTAACTCAGAAGAAAAGTTTTGTTACTCTGCCTCTACTGCCTCTAGCTACAGTTTGATTCTACTTTTTTTTTTTTTTTTCTTTTTTCTTTTCCCTCTTTCCAGGACTAATTATGAGTTAATGACTTCTCATAAGCTCAGTATTTGCTAGAATTGCAACTGAAGCATTTTTTTAACAACTAAAACAACCATTATTTCAGAAAACTCTATTTAAAGGCTTCTCTAATATAATCTTATATATAATGCAAACCATTATTTTCGTTAATCATAAAGTCATAGAATCATAGAATGGTTTGGGTTGGAAGGGATCCTTAAGTATCATCTAGCTCCAACACCCCCTGCTATGTGCAGGGACACTGCCCACCAGACCAGGTTGCTCAAAGCCCCACCCAGCCTGGCCTTAAACAATCCCAGGGATGGGGCATCTGCAGCTTCTCTGGGCAACCTGTTCCTGTGCTTCAACCCCCAACTGAGTGAAGAAGTTCCTCCTAATACCTAATTTAAATCTTCTCTGTTTTAGAGGAGCCTTTTGCCTTTGCCTTATCACTATCTGCCAATGTAAAAAGTTGCTCTCCAAAATTAAATGCTTGTTTTATGGGAAATGGGCACTACATTTTAACCCTTAAGTTTTAAATACTTCTTCAGGCAATGTTTACATTGTTTAAAAATAGTCTGTCCAAATTTCTATTACTGGCACCAGAAACACTTTCCAGTGAATAAAGATATTCTAGTAGATAAAAATAATAATTTCAATTGTAGAAAAATGTGCAAGTTTATTTTCAGAACATGATCTGATTGATACGAAAAGCACAGTATATCATCCAATATACATCTAAAGTAATATGGCAATAATATCTCATGCAGTTTAAGTCACTTGTTGCATTTTAAAAACAGATGGTGACTCACAGATAACCCTGTCCTTCAAAGCACCAGCAAGGAATTCATTAGTCAAAAGCCATCCTTGTAATTGCCAAGCTGCTTTAAACTTCCCAGTGTGATGCTGACCCTACTTTATTTCTCCAATTATTATTTTTCAGATAACTTTGACATTTTCCCTCCTTTACAGCTGAGTATAAAAATAAACTGATGTAAAGCAGTACTCACGCATATGAATTAAGCATCTTGACACTTTGGCAACTTTTTTTAGAAAGGTTAGATCTGATCCATGTAGATGATTGAAACCCTTTGTGAACCTCATTTCTAGTCTTATCCTGAGCAGCAGTAATCCCAGATGTGTAATTTCCATTTTTTTCATTTTATCCTCTTCTTCTTGTCATCATATAAATGCTAGATCTCTTCTTCACCACAGGAATCACTCAACAACTTTTACTTTAAAATTGATCATCATAAAAATAACCCAGAGGTTACGTGCAGAATTTGTCTGCCTGAGTACATTTAGCTAGTAACACAAATGATGTGAATGGCAGTGTCTCTCAAATGAGAAATCGGATGGAGTCTCAGACAGAAATTATTTGCTGAATTATTTTTGAAATGACAGTGTAGGTGGGTCAAAAGTGTCAATATCTGAAAAGTGGACCCACGCTGCAGGCAATTGAAGAAATCAGAATGGTCAAGTTATATGCAGGTGTGGTTTCTCACTGTGAAATCAAATTATATGATAATCCATGAGTTTTGAAGCCTCATAAACTTCTTTTATTTGTTTGTTTGTTTTTAATTTGAATTTTTAAATCTTCTTATTGCCTTCCTTCAGTGAAAGGAAATCCTTTTTTTCTAGATAATGCAGTTATGAATGTCTTTTTGAGACCTTCTTCCTCTCCCCCCCCCCCCTTATTTTTTTTTTAAT
Organism: Anser cygnoides; assembly: GCF_040182565.1. Taxonomy (NCBI): domain Eukaryota; kingdom Metazoa; phylum Chordata; class Aves; order Anseriformes; family Anatidae; genus Anser; species Anser cygnoides. The sequence goes on along the minus strand of NC_089912.1, from coordinate 36,632,729 downwards.
TAAATGAAGCAAATCTCTGCCTTATCTAGCATAGCTAGACCCGAGACCATAGGATCAAGTAGCTATGACAACACAAGTGTTAACTGACCACAAGTGAAAGAAGGGGTGGTCTGTAGCCTCTTTCAGTTAATACTGTTTACTTGGACTTCAGCAAAGCATTCAGCGCTGTTTCCCAAAGGCTTCTCCTCCTAGACAAACTGGCAAGATAGAGATTGTATGGGTGGTCTGTGAGATGGGTGAAAAATTGGATAACAGGCTGCACTCGGTGGTGATCAACGGTTTTTACTCAGGCTGGCAGCCTGTCACAAGTGGGGTCCCCCAGGGATGGGCCCCATGCTCTTCAATATCCTTATTAATGATCTGGATGGGATTGAAAGCACCTTCACTAAGTTTGATGATGGCACTAAACTAGGTGGTGAAGTGGACACATCAAAAGGAAGATCCATCTTGGAGACACCTAGACAGGCTGGAAGATTGGGAAAGCAAGAACTGTATGAAGTTTAACTAAGACAAATGCAAGGCCCTGCACCTGGTACAGCACAACCACAGGGCCCAGTACAAATTAGAAACTGTGTAGCTGGGGAGCAGCCTTGCTCAAAGAGCCTGGAGGTCCCAGTAGACAACAAGCTGAACAAAAGTCATCAGTGTGCCACTGCATTAATGAAGGTAAATCAGATCTGGGGCTGCAACCACAGGGGCATTCTTCTACCAGAGATAGAGAAGCAATCATTGCACTCAGTACTTGCCAGGCCACATCTGCAGTACTGTGTCCAGTTCTAGTTCCTACAATTCAAAAAAAGGCATAGAGAAACTGGAGAGGCTTCAAAGAAAGGCTGTCAAGACAATCGAAGGACTGAATGACTTGCTCTGTGAGGAAAGACTAACATAATTAGATCTTTTCACCTGAGAGAAGAGAAGGCTCAGGGGGACCACATCACAGCATTCCTGTATTTAAAGAGTGGCTACAAAGAGGACAGAGACTCTCTTCACAGTGAGTCACATGGAGAAGACAAGGCACAACAGGTATAAGCTGCACCAGGAGAGATTTTGTCTTGGTATGAGAAAGACATTTTTCTTAGTGAGAGCAATGAATCACTGTAACAACCTTCCCAGGAACATGGTAGAAACCTCATCACTGGACATTTTCAACGTGTTTGGAAAGAATGTTAGATAATCTCATCTAGGTTCCCTTTTCCCATAAAAGACTGGACCAAATGATTTTTCAAGGTGTTTTCCAACCTGGGCTGTACTATGGTTCTGTGACTGATTCTCTCAAGGCTAAACTGTCAGTACTCTGCGTGGGCTTGAGAGAGACGGCTAACCTTTATTAAGTTATGTTAACTGTTGAAAGAATTGTGGATAAAATAATTTAATTTAGAGGAGAGTGCTGCATTTTATCAAAATATTTCAGCTAAATAGGGAAAGGAGATGTTATAACTGAAAAAAAAATTATAACTTCAAGTGATAAATTTCTTTGAATTTTTATGGGGTCATAGCTACAACTTATTTTGTGCTACTGAATACTTACACCTCTCCTCCCCCTGCCTCCCTCCCCCCCTCGCCCCTTCATTGTGAATAACAGGAACTGTTACTTTCCTGCAATGACAAGAATTTCCTGAGGAGAGCTTATCTTGTATAGTCCTTAGCATTTACTAAGATAGGAATATTTAGATACTTGCTGATATCTTGAAATGCTCTTAAACCTCTTTTTAAACTTATCACCAAAATATTAATCTGTATTATAACATCATTGACTCCAAACTTGAATCTCAGTGGTTACTTGGCTTGAATTTCAAGCTTAAACATAGTCTAAACTGTGTGAAACGAGCTAGTGCTCTACAGGATGCAAATTATATGCCTTAATACCATGGATGTGGAAGTAATTGGGATGTGAAAATTGCCACCTACGTTTTAATAAATGTCATTGCCAGTTTTAAGGAAAAGCAGATGGTCTAATTACATTAAAGAGACTGGTGGACCAAGACAGAGAAAATCAAGGATAGTGAGAGTAGTCAGAATAGTGGGATTCTCTGAGTGGCCTTTATGTCCAGGCCAGGTCAAGCAGTGTCCACTGTTTAGACTCATAAGATGATTAGAGCAGTCTCTGAAGTAGGCCAGGTGCTAAACAGCCATAAGGAATCTACCCTACATCAGAGGACTGCAAAAATAGAAATCATACGCAATCCCAGCTCCAGCATGTCCTCATTTTAATTGGGTGAAGGTTGTGTGAGAGAAGGAACAAGACAGTACGGCAGTTAGATGCAACCACATCACCTTCCTGATGTGCTATCAAATGAGTATTTATGAGGGTGTGAAGATGGAAGACTGAAGTAAAAGGCAGCTGTATGAATCTTGCATCCACATTATGAAGCTCCACAAGTTGCTGCTCTCTTTCCTTGCTAATAACAGAGGTCAACAGCAGACAAATCTCAGGCTACCTGTCATGTGCCTTCTTCTGCAATTTGGGACCACCATTGTGAAGTAGAATATGTGATCATGACAGCAAATTGTGATTTACCTGGCTGTAAATTATTTACAGAAATCAATATTTCTTTTAAATCTGTGCAGGTCTTGCTTTTATTTTCATGTAAGATCTTTCAACAAGTGTTTTGGACTTAGTGGGTTTATCATAGAATCATCATAGAATTATAGAATGGCTCAGGTTGGGAGAGACCTTAAAGATCACCTAGTTTCAACCACCATGCCATAGGCTGGGATGCCACCCACTAGATCAGGTTGGCCAAGGCCCCATTCAACCTGGCCTTCAACAGTTCCAGGGATGGGGCATCCACAACCTCCCTGGGCAACCTGTGCCAGTGCCTCACCCGCCGTGGAGTAAAGAATTTCCTCCTAACCTCTAATCTAAATCTCCACTCTTTTAGTTTAAAACCATTCCCCCTTGTCCTTGATCATCAGATGATGATCTGATTGAGCAAAGAGTCACTCTTCGTCTTTTTTATAATTCCCTTTTAACTACTGAAAAGCCGCAATGAGGTCACCCTGGAGCCTTTTCTTCTTAAGGCTGAACAGCCCCAGCTCTTGAACAGCCCCAGCAATTATTATCATTTGGATCAGATATTTAGAAGTCCAGGGGATGCATGGACTGATTCATGTAGTAGTTTGTTATGACTGAGACAGCTACTTTAGAATTTTTAAGTAAGAATCAGACCATGATTGGATTTTTTTTTCCCTGTAGTAGTCTGCTACATTTACTATGCATTCTATCAGGGTATTTAGGAGAAAAGATAAATAAAGACAAGTTCTGTGATTTCCAAACGCAAAACCAAGATTTGCTGTGCTTTCCTTGTAACGATATATGTGCATTTTTTGCTCATTATCAGTATGTCTTTAGCCACATAAACTTCAGCTAGTGTTCACAGAACTCCTGTTCTTTGTGCAGTTAGAGTGTTATCCTTTCTTTTGAAGAGATATGGTATGGTATGCCAGAACAACCAAGAAAAAGTAGAAACGACTTGAGGATCACGATATTTGGCATTTGAA